>NC_140504.1:87850386-88536636 GCF_964339955.1 Pipistrellus hanaki
GTTTTCTCTTGTCCATAATCTTTTTTAAAATGATCTCATATTGTCAGTTGCTTATAAATATTATCTTATGTGTAACTCTAAATTTTATGACGCTAAGTCTAGTTTCCTACTTCTCTCTCTTCTTTCCATCCTCCCTTACTTTTTTCCTTCCAGCCTTCCTTTTTTTTGTTTTTTTTTTAATAATTTTTTATTGTTTAAAGTATTACATATAGTATTACATCTTCCCCCATTGACCCCCCCCCCCCATTCTCCAGCACATGACTCCACCCCCCCTAGAGTCTTTGTGAAATGGTTGTGCTTATATGCATGAATACAAGATCTTCTCCTCACCTTCTCCTGCCTTCCCTCTGAAGTTTGATGGTCTGTTTGATGCTTCTCTGTCTCTGGATCTGTATTTATTCATCAGTTTTTGTTGTTCATTATATTCCACAAATGAGTGAGATCATGTGATATTTTTCTTTCTCTGATTAGCTTATTTTGCTTCACATAATGCTCTCCAGTTCCACCGACGCTGGTGCCAATAGTAAGAGTTCTTTTTTTACAGCAGCTTAGTATGCCATGTGTAGATGTACCACAGTTTTCTAATCCACTCTTCTGCTGATGGGCCCTTAGGCTGTTTCCAAATCTTAGCTATGGTAAATTGTGCTGCTATGAACATAGGAGTGCATATGTCCTTTCTGATTGGTGTTTCTGATTTCTTAGGATATATTCCTAGAAGTGGAATCACTGGGTCAAATGGGTGAGGATATGATGAAAAAGGAACCCTTGTGCATTGCTAGTGGGAATGCAGACTGGTGCAGCCACTGTGGAAAACAGTATGGAATTTCCAAAATCTTTTAAATAGCAGTCTGAACATAATCATTTTTTGCTTGTTAGAGAACCATTGCTTTCACTAAAAGATGAAGATCTTAAATAGTAGCAGAAAAAGTTACTGTTACTATTGTTTGTCTTTTTCTGGTTTACTTATATTTGCATTAACATCAATCACTGGTTTCTTTGAAGGGATCTTTTCATACCCTTGCTCATGTCATGAGCTCTAATTTATTTAAGATGAAATGGGATAATCTCAAATTTTCCTCCTTGGTGCATCTAAACTATAAAATAGTTCATAATGTGCTAAAAGCAAGTAGATGAAGAAGGGCTCCATCACCCCATCTGCAATGCAAAATCACTGCTCTGCTTTTCTCAAAAAATGCACCTTCTCATATGTGACAAGTGGCCATATGACACATGGCTGGCTGAAGGAGTTGGTGTAAATATGTACAGTAAGAGCAAAGTTTCATTTTCCTTGTCTTTTTTATGTACAATAAAGAATGAAATAGGCTTATCATTAATTTTCACATCCCAAAGCATCTACCTTTCATACTTTGTACCATATGCATACGATGCTGCACTGTGGATTTATGCTCAAAGTCCTTTGTTTTACTTCAAAATCTACTGTGACATGACTCTCGTATCTTTATCTCAGTACAGAGAATACGTATATGGAATATTGTCCCCATCTCCTGATCGGGCTGCCCTCTCCTGGGCTGTGTTAAGATCCATGTTGTGTTTCCATGTGAATGTTGCCACCACAATGTGAGAGCAGCGCATCTCTGTGTCTCACTGCCTCGTGTTTAACAGAACTTACAAGAATACTGTCTAACTGAGAACTCATTATTGATCTAGTGTATTTATTGATAATAAGACCTCCATGATTTCAAATTAGTGAGAGTTTCACTGTAGTATTTGCAATCCCTTCTTTCGTTCTTGAATAGAGCAACCTCAATATGACTAGTGTATGAGGATAATTTATTTTTCTTTCTCTTTGCGATTTAAAAAATATTCACTAGGTATTCAATGCATTTATGTAAAAATCAAAATTATTTAGATAAATGAGTCAGTAGGTAAACAAAAGGCTGGAATTCTTGATATTCACAGTAGTTTTTCATGTATTTTTTTAGTGTAAATGACTCATCCTCATGTGCTGTGTTTGTTTCTAAGCAAAACATCTTCAGGTAGCTCAGGTGAAAAACAATCTATTTTAGGTAAAATCTATTACTGTACAATTAGGGTAGCAGGAATGTGTGTGTGTGTGTGTGTGTGTGTGTGTGTGTGAGAGAGAGAGAGAGAGAGAGAGAGGGAGAGGAGAGAGAGAGAGAGAGAGAGAGAGAGAGAGAGAGAGAGAGATTATTTATTTATTTATTTTATTGTTTAAAATATTACAAATTGTAGTTACATATATTTCCCTTTTCCCCAATCACCTCCCCCAAGCTTCCCCTACCATTGGAACATGCCATCACACCCTCCCCAACCCCCCAGTGTCTGTGTCCATTGGTTATCCTTATATACATTACAAGTCCTTCGTTTGTTCTCTTAACCCCTCCCCCCAACCCTTCTCTGCCTTCCCACTGTAGCTTGACAGTCTATTCAATGCTTCTTTGTCTCTGTATCTATTTTTGTTCATCAGTTTATGATGTTCATTGTATTCCACAAATGAGTGAGATCACGTGATATTTTTCTTTCTCTGACTGGCTTATTCCACTTAGCATAATGCTCTCCAGGTCCATCCATGCTGTTGCAAATGATAAGAATTCCTTCTTTTCTATAGTAGCATAGTATTCCATTGTATAGATTACCACAGTTTTCTAATCCATTCATCTGCTAATGGGCATTTAGGTTGTTTCCAAATCTTAGCTATTATAAATTGTGCTGCTATGAACATAGGCATGCATATGTTCTTTCTGACTGGCGTTTCTATTTTCTTGGGATATATAACTAGAAGTGGTATTACTGGGTCAAATGGTTGTTCCATTTTTAATTTTTTGAGGAAACTCCATACTGTTTTTCACTGCATTCCCACCATCAGTGTAAGAGGGTTCCTTTTTCTTCAAATCCTTGCCAGCACTTGTCATTTGTAGATTTGTTGATGATAGCCATTCTGAAAGGTGTTAGATGGTACCTCATTGTCATTTTGATTTGCATCTCTCAGATAATTAGTGACTTTGAGCAGGTTTTTATATGTCTCTCAGCCTTCTGTATGTCCTCTTTCAAAAAGTGTCCATTTTAGGTCCTTTGCTCATTTTTTGATTGGGTCTTTTATCTTCCTTTTGTTACGTTCAATAAGTTCTCTGTAAATTTTGAAGATTAAACCCTTATCAGATGTAACATTGGCAAACATGTTCTCCCATTCTTATGGTTCTCTTATGGTTTTGTTGATTGTTTCTTTTGCTGTGCAAAGCTTTTATTTTGATGTATCCCTTTTGTTTATTTTCTCCTTCGTTTCCATTGCCCTAGGAGTTGTGTGGGTAAAGATATTGCTATGACAAATGTCTGCCATTTTTCAGGGCAACAGGAATTTTGATACTAGGATTTGTTTTCCAATATATTGAGTACCAGCATAACGCATAACGATTATTCCACAATCTTGAATTATTTTCCAAAGACTGTCAGAAGCAAGAAATCCACGTTGGATTTAATATCATGCCCTGTTCAATGTTTGTACAAAGATATGATTTAATGTTTAATTTGTAAAGTGCACTTGAGTTGTTTTCTGTAGCTGTATATCGTGGAAAATGACTCATTTGCGCACTTGAAGATTTGTATTTCTGGACACTCTATCCAGTGATATTTTCTATTTTTTTTCTAGTATATTTTACATGTTTCTTTTTTTCTTCTAAGCGTGATTCTGCTAGTTAAGTAATTTTTAGTTCCAGGTTCTGCCAGGTAGCAACAGATTTATAGGAGCCATGGGAGATTCTTTCTCTTACAGAAGTTTATCATCCAGCCCAGGGGTGTTTCATCAGAAGTTACAGTTTCACAAATGCTTATTGCACTGGAGTCTCAGGTTCCACATTTCTACCCTGCAAGCTGCATGTCGCCTTTTGGATTAGCTGGTCCCATGGAAAGATAACCCATGAAGGCATGGAGAGATTTTGTTCAGCAGTATAATATTACAATGATGATACTGATTTATTATTTTAAATCCTGTTTAGCAAGAGTTTATCTTCATCAACATACCAGTTCTTATACTCTTTAGCTGCAGGCGCCATGGTCATAAACTTCTTGCATTTGTAGCCCCCAAAAAAGCAATTTCTAAACATTTGGGACAATACTTAAACAGAAACGACAGAGGCTTCAGCATTAGATATATACAGAAAACTATAAAATAACTGAAACCATCTAATATTGGCAAAGTAAGCATTGGGTTTCTTTTTAATTCCAACTCACCTTCAAGTTCCAAAATTTAAGAAACACAAGTGCTCAAAGTTCTAAAGAGTAGAAATTATTCTCAGTGATAACAGGATATATGACTAGAGGCAAGCAAATCTTTTTGTGGCACACTTCATTTTATAGTAGTTAACTTTAGTTTTCAAAACAGCTTTATTGAAAATCTTTCAGGATCAACAAAGTGAAAATATTATATCAGTGACATTTCATACAGCAGTTTCTGTTTCAGTGTCCCTATGTAAAAAGCAAGAAAATATACTGAACTTTTCATACTGGACAGTTTCCTAAGTAATGACTGAGCCTCATGTCTTCTCTTCCTCAGTAGGAATATTATGAGACTATCTTATTCTTAATTTAATAGATTCAAGTGATTACTTTCATGCAATCATGAATATATTCATAGATAATTAAAATAATTTTGTTTAACTTTCCATAATCAAAACATAAATATAGCTTAGTGTTATATTTAGGTCTTAATGCCATATTTGACTTGCTAAAAGTCATTAGGCAAGTAAGCATTAAAAGAAAGCATTTAGCCCTGACCAGTGTTCTCAGTAGTTAGAGCTTTGACCTGCAGATTTAATTCCCATTCAAGGGCAGGCATCTGGGTTGCAGTTTCCCTCCCCTGGTGCAGTAGACAACCAGTTGATGTGTCTATCTCACATTGATGCTTCTCTCTCTCCCCCATTCCCATCAACCTTTCACTTTCTCTAAAGCAATGGGGGGAAAAATGTCCTCAGTGAGAATCAACAAAAAAAAGGAAGCATCCTATATAATAAAACCCTAATATGCAAATTGACCAATTGGCAGAACAACCAGTTGCTGGAACGACTAGTCACTATGATGCGTACTGACCACAAGGGGGCAGACTCCAATGCAGGATCTGCCCTCTGGAGGTCAGTGTGCTCCCACAAGGGGAGTGCCACTCAACCAGAAGTTGGGCTCACGGCTCGTGAGCACAGTAATGGGGGCGGGAGCTTCTCCTGCCTCTGCTGCAGGCAAATGGTAAGGAGCAAGATATTCCAGACTGTGAGAGGGACCCCCACTCCAGTGCACAAAATTTCATGTACCAGGCCTCTAGTTTAAAATAAAACTCAAAACAAATATCATATATTTTAACTCACATGTGGAATCTAAAAAACAAAATAAACTAATAAATAAAACAGAAACTCACAAGTACAGATAACATTTTGAAGGTTTTTACATGGGAGGGGGACTTGAGGTAAAAGAATTTAAAAATACAAATTGGCAGTTACAGAATAGTCAGGGGGATGTAAAGTACAGCATAGAGAATATAGTAGATATTATCACTACTAGGGGCCCAGTGCACAAATTCATGCACCTTAACAAGAACTGTGGGCCAAGAGGCTTCAGTAGGCACAGGGGGTGGGCCCGGCCCCTCCCACCACAACCCCCAATCCCCCATCTGCCAGCAACCCCACTCCCACCACTGCCACTCCCACTTGCTGAGAGTGCCAGCCAGCTCACACCCACTGACGGCGCAGAACAATTGGGGCTGGTGCCAGCAAAGGGTGCAGGCTGCTATTCCGATTGACCCTCAGGAGCAGGGGGAAATGGAGAAGCCCTCAGGGGCAATCAGGGCCAGCAGCTGGTGCTGAGTGATTGGACCGCTGCCAGACACCAGCAGCAGCTCTGGCACTGGCTGCAGGTGCGAGTGGGGCAGGGCGTCAGCAGCAGGTTTGAGTACCAGACAGGACCACAATACATGGGAACAAAGAATTCAGAGGCTTGCGGGATGACAGCAACCGGTGCCCCGCCGTGATCTGGCACTCTCGCTCATCTGCTTCACCATCCTGCCTCAGCCAATGCCCACGGTGTTCTGCACACACCCTCTGGTGGTCAGCACATGTCATAGCAACTAGTTGTTCAGTTGTTTGAGTGTTCTGATTGTACTGCTGTTCAGTCTGTTTGCATTTTATCCCTTTATTATATAGGATGTATAGTGCTAGACCATCAGGAGAGGAGGTTACTTTGTAAAGTAATGATTATCTAACCACTATGCTGTAGACTTAAATCTAATATTGTGTATCAACTGTAATTGGAAAATAAAAATAAGTGAATAAAATCAAACTCAACTTTATTGTTCAATGATAAACTCTCATTTATTTCATGATACAGTAGTTTTTAAAAAATCTTCCCTGTTTAGTGACGAATTGGATTTTCTCAAACTTACATATTATCTTTTAATTTCTTAGCTACTTTTAATTTTTATGTAATTGTGTTTGATTCCATATTATGAACATCTAGAAGATGAATGACTATATATTGTCTTCATGGCTGTTCATATATGCTATGTTTGTTTTTCCTATGTGTTTTAAGACATATTTCAGAAATAATTTTGCTGATTGTGTTTTCTACTTGAATGCTGAATTTTTTAAAAGTATCATTTTTAATTTAGAAGACATACTCTAGCAAAGCTTAAGGGTAACACATTCAAACTGATCATGGATTATAAAATAGTATAAACTTTAAAATCAAAATGATGAAAGTATAATATTTTTATAACTCTAGAATATTAATAAATTTTAAGCAAACCCACCAATATTTTCTTTTGGATATTAGTTGATTGCTCTCAACAGCTTGTTTTAAAATGGATGTTTTGATGAATGGCATATGTCCTAGCCCATCTGTTAGGGGGGGGAAAGTGAAGTTATCTCTAAATTACATGAATAATTGTAAAAAAAAAATTTTTTTTAAAAAAAGCTAAATAAATAAGGTACAAGCTATAATTTTGGTATATTGTCTAATCTTAAAAAAAAAGGCTGATTACTAAGCATTTACATTGTAAATACAAAAAACAGTGATACAGTTGAAAGGATAGCTAAATGACTGGCCCAGTCATTTACACTGGCAATTTATTTAATGAAACCAAACAAATGAAAGAAGGGGGAATTACTGGTGTGAAAGCAGAGTGAGACTGGGTTAACTGAATACATAGTTGTGAAAGGAGCATTGAAGCTGTGTGCTTATATTTTTATATAGATTTGCTGTAGGTTAATAGACTAAAAAATGTTTCCTGTTGGGAAATGTTTGGCCAAGGAAGAGAAGGGCAAAAAATGTGGCTTCATTCCAACTTCTAAAGAAAAGCAGAACTTAAAGGAACAAAGAGATGAGACTGTCATGGCATGTTTATAACATACCAACCTTAAATTAAGAATCACAATAAAGCCTAAACCTGTTTGGCTCAGTGGATAGAGCGTCAGCCTGCAGACTGAAGGGTCCCAGGTTCGATTCCAGTCAAGGGCATCGATGTTTCTAACTCTCTATCCCTCTCTCTTCCTCTCTGTAAAAAAATTAATAAAATATATATTTTTTAAAAAGAATCACAATAAAGCTGAGCTGACGAGCTCATTTTTTACTTAGTTTTTAACAGTTCAAAGCCACTTGTTATATTTCAATTCGGGGAAAAAATATTGGTAAAATCATTTATTCTCACATTTTGAAACACGGTAAATCTAATGAAATTTCTTTTCTCACTGTATTACTAACTTTTCAATGATAAAATATAAATGAATGAATGAATGAACTTACAGCTCCCCTGTGAAATGAAATCAGTACAAAAGCCATATGTAGCATTCGAGATACTCAAAATTAATGACATTTAACTTTGATTTAAAAGGAAATCTTGTCAGGCAATTAACCTATATATAAAGGTTTGTGTAATAGAAAACTCTTTTTGAATGCTAATAGGTAATCCTTTTCTCCCCTATAGCCTATTGAGGATTCCTCTTTTAAAATATGAACTACATATTCCATAGTTTATTAACATCAGCTCTTTCAACTGTCCTTGGTGTCTAATGTTACATGAATACTCCCTAGAGCTGTTTCTCCTTCCTCTTTCTTAGGAGATTGATTCTGTGTAAGGGAAAACAGCTGAAATACCAAAGGCCACTGAAAAACGCCAGCATCTAAATATATATCGCAGGACCTCTGCACCTTATCAGCTAAGAGTTGATTACAAGGAATTGAGACTAGAGGTTATATAATGATAAAATAGAAATTAGATATTATTGTTTTAGGAAAACAGACATTGTATATTAAGAAAGACAAGTTATTGACCAAGAAACTTAAGAATGTAAATTGAGACTCTGGAGAAACTTGTTGCAATGGCCACATGTCTAATAGAAAATGTTGGGAAAGTACCAGCCTTTTCAACTTAAGTTTTCATAATATCTGCCATATGAAACATTAAGTCCTTCATTATACCTTAAGTCTGCATTAGATATTATCAAATTACTTCAAAAGAAACTTGTTTAATTAGCAGCACCTGTTATAACTCTGTCCAACATCTTTAGTCCTACATTCAATACCTTTGAAAATCTGGTCGTACCACATATTTCAAAACTTATGTTCCAAATACTTCCCTAGTATTTGACAAATCTTTCTTAGCCAAATGAGTCTATTGATTTTTCTTAGCTGTACCTTTATCGCAATTTCTACCTCTAGTTATTTCTTCTTGTCAGATGTTTGTTATTCTAAATTGTACAATAGGGTTATTGTACACTGCTTTTTAGATATATTCCTGGTCTAGTTTATTTTGGTAGTTTATATTCATTACTCCATTTCAATATTTATGAACACAGGATAGGGTATCCTGATCATGTCATTCAAAATGCTGCCTATTTCTTCAACTTTATGTCAGATCTGATTTGATGATCAAGCTCTATCTTCATGCCTGATGAATGGTTCAGTAATTCACATGTGATGTGATAAGAGTTGGAACAAACTGGTGGGAGTAAAAATGGATATTAAAGATATATAAAGAAAACATAACAGATGAACTAAAGATTAAAAATGATTGTGAATCATGAGAAAAACATGGCTGTAGGGATAGAGGGAGCTAGATCATATGGAGAAAAGGTGAGTCCCATATTAACACAATAAATTTGAAGAGATGTAGAAAATTATACTTGTCAAATGTACTCTCAATGATGTCCTTATCACTATATATATATGCCCTGTTTCCCCGAAAATAAGACAGTGTCTTATATTAATTTTTTCTCCACAAAGTTGCGGTAGGTCTTATTTTCAGGGGATGTCTTATTTTCAGGGAAACATGGTATTTACACATACATGTTAAAATATAAACTTCAAATTACATAGGTATATAATGTATAAAACCATGAGTTCTGTACATTGTAGGCAAAAATAAAGATTAAATAATGATTTGACTATGCAATTTTGCATTTTGTCCTGTTATTGACCCTCATTATGATTTAAACACAATTCCACCACATATGGTACAAATTAGGTAATACTGGAGCTAAAGTTGATACTATGAAGTGATATTAACATAGAAATGGCTCCTGAACACTTGCAGGATATGTTGGCAGAGTTAACAAGGAGAGAGAAACAGTGATAATAACAACTAGAGCCAATAATTATGCTATTAAAAAAAAAAGTTTTATTGTTATACTAGAGGCCTGGTGCATGAAATTCGTTCATAGAGGTGTGCGTCTCTCAGCCCAGCCTGTACCCTCTCCAATCTGGGACCCCTCGAGGAATGTCTGACTGCCCGTTTAGGCCCCATCCAGGTAGGATCAGGCCTAAACGGGCAGTCGACATCCCTCTCACAATCCAGGACTGCTGGCTCCCAACTGTTCTCCTGATTGCCTTCCTGATTGCCCCTTACCTCTTCTGCCTGCCAGCCTGATCACCCCCTAACCACTCCCTGCCAGCCTGATTGCCCCTAAATCCCCTCCCCTGCAGGCCTGGTCACCCCTAACTGCCCTTCCCCCTAGGCCTGGTCCCCCCCCAACTGCTCTCCCCTGCAGGCCTGGGTCCCCCTCCAACAGCCCTTCCCTGCAGGCCTGGTTGCCCCTTAACTGCCCTCCCCTGCTGGCCATCTTGTGGCAGCCATCTTGGGCCCACATGGGGGCAGTAGTTTTTTACTACATTGGGGGCAGACATCTTGTGTGTTAGAGTGACAGTCAACTTGTATATTGTTCTTTTATTAGATAGGACTAGATGAAATAGAGGCCTGATGCATGGGTGGGAGCTGACTGGTTTGCCCTGAAAGGTGTCCCAGATCACTGTGGGGGTTTCCTTGAGGCATGGGGGCAACCTGGGCAATGGGCCTGTGGTGGTTTGTAGGCCGACCACACCTCCCCAGGGACCCAAGCAGAGGCCCTGGTATCTGGGGTTTATTTATCTTCTATAATTGAAACTTTGTAGCCTTGAGTGGAGCCAAGCCTCCTGCTCTCTCCTTGGCCCCAGCCATCTTGGTTGGGTTAATTTGCATAGTCACTCCAGATTGGCTTGTGGGCGTGGCTTGTGAGCATAGTTGAGATATGGTCAATTACTCTTTTATTAGATAGAATCAGTTAGTTATTGTTGCATCACATATAACCCCAAAATGTATGACTTAAAACAATAAAAATGTATTATTTCACAAAAGTTTGGAGTCAGCTGGGTGTCTCTACTGATCTAGGTCACACTTACTGAAATTCAGCTAGGCTCACTCATGCAGCTACATTCAACTAAAAAGTCAGCTGAAGACTGAATAGTTTAGTAAGGGCTCAGCTGGATAATTTGACTCCGTTCCACATGGCCCCTTTCTCAGGCAGGCTAGTGTGGGCTTGCTATCATGGTAGGGAGAGCATTTCAAGAGAGCAGGAGCAGAAATACTAAAAACCTCTTTAGGCCTTCACTCACAACTGGCACACTGTTGGATTTTATTGGCCAATGGGAGAGTCAAAAGGACAGCCCAGATTTAAGGAGGGAAAATAGACTTCACATCTTGATAAAAAAAAAAAAAAAGCTACAGATTCACATAGCATAAGACAGGATACAAGGGGGCCATTATCTGAGGCCATCAATGGACTCACTCTGCAAGTCACACAATAAATTAGATTATGCTAGATTATGTGAGGACAATTTCAAAGCGATAAAATTGCTTGAGGAAAGCTTAACAAAATGCAAACTGCTAAAAAAAAATTTGCCAGGAACCTCATGATATTTTATAAAATTCCATGGAAGTGAAAAGGATAGATATTAAAATAGGGATTTTGAGCATATGGTAAAATATTGAAGCAATGAGTGCTAATCACTTAATAGCTGGAAAAATAGCAGATTCCACCATATTTTTATATTATGCATTTAAAAATAAGAAGGGCTAGAAGAAGGGAAAGAAATACATATGAACAACTCTTATAGATTGTATATACTTGGGAAGAATGTAGCCTTAGAAAGATACATGACAACTTTTCCTATAGTTGAAAGGAATGAAAGTAGGTACAGAGAAAGTAATAAACTGAATGAGAGACCTGTAAGGAAAGGGACTTCTCTTTGTTCTCAATGAATATAAATCACATAATAAATAGAGGTAACAGGATTTGATTGAAAAATGGGGGGAAATGGGAAAGGGATCTAGGGGACATGAAGGAAGTTGAGAAATTATTTTGGTGTTGGTAATGATAGATAATGGAACAGATGTTTACATCATTTTGTTTTAATAAAGTAGTGATTAAGTAAATGATTGCATAACCATTGTTTCTTAAAATTGAGCATACCTCAGAATCATGTGTACACTTGATAAGATCATATTACTGGACCCACCTCTAAGGTTTCTGAACTCACTTGGCCTGATGTGGGCATCAAGATTTTTTATTTATAGTAAGATCGAGGTCATACTGATGTTGCTGGGACAATACTTTGAAAACTTGTGATATAATGCATAGATCATTGGTCTTAATTTCTATGATTATGTTAGATATTTAATAAATGTTAATATAAACATAGTTTTATTTTACATTATTAACTTAGAAGACAGTATTATTCTCAGTCATATTATTAAGAGTCTACAAGTCTGAACTATCATAATGGGCTACAGAAATATAGCATTGATATTTTTAGATTACATTGTAAATAACAATTAAAGGTAAGTATTAATTGAAATACCCTCTAGGTTTGGTAGCAGACAGTAGATAGGGTCAGATTTACTCTGCATCCTTTCTTGCTGGGTCTGATTCCAAGCAGCAATGCCAACCTGGAACATACTGGGCTCGGGGATATTACAGCAGCAAATAAGCATATCAAACCTTAGATTCACTTTTTAATTCTCTGTTTATTTCATGTCTACTAACATCCCATTAGCAAAAGAAAGCCACATGGCCAAACACAAGGGTTTTTCATGAAGCCATGGCAAAAATGTAGATGTGTTATTCTATCAAGAGAGAATGTGAGCTGGGACTGGTTTGGCTCAGTGGATAGAGAGTCGGCCTGCGGACTGAAGGGTCCCAGGTTTGATTCCGGTCAAGGGCATGTACCTTGGTTGTGGGCACATCCCCAGTAGGGGGTGTGCAAAAGGTAGCTGATTGATGTTTCTCTCCAATAGATGTTTCTAACTCTCTATTCATCTCTGTAAAAAAAAAAAAATCAATAAAATATATTTTTAAAAAAAGAGAATGTGAGAAGATAATTGAGAGTAATAACAGTCATTAATCAATATCTTATCTTGAAAGAAATTTTGACTCTTTCCCATTTTTAAAGTGGTGGCTTAGATTATATAAGGTCCTGTCCAGTTCTATTTTTTAAGAGTTGATGCTGTTCTGGTGGTACATGAGTTGCAAAGTACTTGTATGTGTATGGTGTAGAAAAAATCTATAGAAAACATATGAATAGAGTTTATCAGGTACTGGCCTTCTAAATTTAAATTATTTGTGGGAATCCTCTATATTAATTCTTTTTTTGTTGATAAAATAATCCTCTATATTAATTCTTTTTATGTCTTCAAAGCACATGGGACACATTGGGATTCTGTGTGGTTCTCACCGTTGGGAAGGGAGGTAAGCAGGGAGACATTATTAGAGTCACTTTGTAGTTGAGGACACTGAAGCTCAGGGTTCAAGTTGTACAAGAAGAGAAAGAGCTGGAACTAGAGGTCAGGCATTTCCTGCTCCATGCTCTTTTTGTTATATCATGCACTGTAGTTACAGTACTTTGTGTGGAAGATGCAAATACCTAAAGCAAATGGTCATGTCTGCAAATGTTCACTTCTCCTCTGAACATATAAAATATAAAGACATGAAAATAAAACTTAATGTATCCAAGTAAAAATAGGAGAATGACAGAAGAGCTCTCCAAAGACAGCATCTGATTAACTTCTGTAATATAATTCTACAGAGAAAAAGATTAGAATAGTTGGATAAAATGCCTTATTAATCAGTGTTTTAGAATAGACTTTGGAGCACTCTTGTGCAAATGAGGAGAGTAAATATATTCTCAGAAGTAGTCATGGGTTCTTCACCTCATAAAGTGAATTTATATTATAAGATGAACACAGAGCAACATCTTGAGGATTAAAGCACAGAAACAGCAGGTTTTGATGGAGTGGAACGGGGGTAGTATCAGTGCTGAGTAGGAAATGCTGCTAGGATAGCAAGCCTGCTGGGGGCATCAGCATAAAATACAGCCAAAGATGAGAGGAAATCATCAATCGCTACCTCCTATAAACCTCATACTGGGGATCGAGCCCACAAACCCAGAAGGTACCCTGACCAGGAATCAAACCACAACTTCCTGGTTCATGGGTTGATGCTCAACCACTGAGCAACACAACACCAGCCAGGAAAATCTTAAACTTTCTAAATGTTGTTCAGACTTATCTTTTCTGATGTGCTAGCAAGAACACATCACTCAATGTGAAATGAAGAGACCAGCAGAGGTGACTGAAACACACAAAACATGTGCCGTGGGCACTGAATAGAGACATCCTGCACCATCTCAAGAGAACAGTGCTAAGCTGTTCTGAATGGCCACCTTTCTTCATCAGTGCAAATTCTGATGAATTACTAAGTGAAACTATGGTCAAAATATATATGGCATTAGTATAGAAAGATAAGCATGTGTGTTGGGCAGAAACTATATCTAATAAATTGATTAGAAATAAAGTAGGTGATAATACTTTAAAATAAAGGAGATACACTCCGTTAATGGAAAATGGATCTGCAGTGGTTTTTCTGTTCATTGCTCAGTTCGGTCCCCAACTACTACTAAAAATCATTTTGCATTAGAATAATTGTTTAAGTAGAAACACTATCTAAATACCATTGCTGTTTCCTCAAAGATATTTGGCAGGGTTGGATTATTTGTACAACACTATATCCCATCAATAAATTACTGGAGAAAAAGCTGTTAAATTTTTAATCTCTGCCAGAACACTTTAGGTGTCAGAATAATGAACTTTTTAATACCCTGGCAACAGATTAAATAACATCTTTAAACATGGTTTGACATTTATTTGAAAAAGGTGTGTATTTTTCCTCTTCTTATTAAATTATGGCTGTCACCACATAAAGATGAAAAGAATATATATTTAAAAGGCCACAAATACAATAAGCAGACATCAATTCTACTCAGTTGGTTGAAAAACTTCTCTTTCTCAGAAGACTGACTTCTTAATTATCTTTGCATTCTAGAGCTCTGTAATGTATTTTGCTTAATGATTAAATTATATATTTTTATTTCCCTCAAACAGTGTTGTTGTTGCTTGTATGTGTTTCTGCTGTTAGATAATTTAAGATGAGAGTAGTAGACAAATATTATCTTAGATCTTGGTCACCTGTCCTTGATTTCATTGAAGATAACCTTTTCATCCACCCCAGTGCTCTCTTCAATTAAACATAAGTTTGAAAAGGAACTATTAAAAGTAATTCTTACTAAGTTTAAAATACTATCCATCACATATTTTCATTTTAACTTAGAGCAAATGAGTGCATTTAAATTATGGAACTTCAGCCGGGACCGGTTTGGCTCAATGGATAGAGCGTCGGCTTGGGGACTGAAGGACCCCGGGTTCGATTCCGGTCAAGGGCATGTACCTTGGTTGCGGGCACATCCCCAGTAGGGGGTGTGCAAGAGGCAGCTGATCGATGACTCTCTCTCATTGATGTTTCGAACTCTCTATCTCTCTCCCTTCCACTCTGTACAAAAATCAATAAAACATATTTTTTAAAAAATTATGGAACTTCAAGCATCCATAACACACATGAAAGAAAGAGCTTAAGGCACAAAACTTCTGAAGACAAGCATCATGAGTGCCTAGTCATAATCGCAGCCTCAGTTAACCCTTCCTTATTAGCTAGGTGTACATGTATTACATGCAATGCAGATGTATGAGAAGTAAGAAGGACTGTGTAGTTTTTTGTTTTGGAGGGGAGTTGGGGTGTTTTTGTGTGTGGTGGGGGGGGTGATTTTTTTGTTGTTGTTGTTAATCCTCACTTGAGGATACTTTTTCCATTGCTTTTTCAGAAAGAGTAGAAGGGAGGAAGAGGGGGAAAGAGAGAGAGAGAGGGACATAGAGGTGAGAGAAACACATTGATTGGTTGACTCCCACACTCACCTTAACCAGGCATGGGGAGCAAACCCACAACCCAGGTACTCGCCCTTGACTGGGAATCAAACAGATGCCCCTTCAGTGTGAGAGCAAATAGTCTAACCACTGAGAAACACTGGCCAGGACAGACTATGTCGTTTTAATATGATTTCCAATAGGCTGAATATTTAAAAAATGAATTATATTCAAACAAAAACAATTTAGATATGCTTAAAACATTTCAAAGATTGCAATAATATAGAAAAATGACACACTTTAGTCACTTACACTTAATAAAGGCACATGGATTGGAAATGATGTACAATGTAGGTCCTGACTACCAAAGCAAAGAAAACCTGCCACACATTTTGATGTCACCTGGCCTCTTACTTCTGTGAAAATGCGCTGTGCTCAGGCCCACAGCAAGGCTATCATGCAATGTTTTGCTTACCATGTAGTTTTAGCATAGCTCTTAACACTTTCATATTTATTTTAAACCTCAAATACAAACCAGCTACAATCTCATGGTTTCACATTTTTCTGTGGTCATTTTTGTAAAAAACGACTTTCAAAGTAAAATTCATAATGGTATTATCATCTAGCAGAACTGAAGGGAAGCAACTCAAATTTTCAGCTCTGGGCACTTAATTAAATCTTTCAGTTTTTCAGTGGCCAGCTGCTGCTTCACATCTCATATAAACAAACCTAAAAATGGTGAAATGCTGCTTTAAGGCACATGCCTGTTTGTGACTCTCTGTTGAAAGCACTAGCAGCTTTCAAGCCCTTCTGATGGTAGCTATATACAATAAGTAGGTCCTCTTTAAAATTGACCTATATTTCTAATATTTCCAAAAATTTATTTCACATTAGTTGGTTTTGACTATCCAACTTTATTTGGTATGAAACAGGATTTAGGAAAGAAAAGACTTGGGATTGAGGTTTGGTTCTCTCATTTCCGGTTGTGTGCTATTGAACAATTAACTTCTAGCTCTAGTTTTCTGGTCCTGGCTGAGCTACAGCCATGGGGCCCCTAAGAAGAAGGGGATAGGCCATGTCTATCTTTAGGTCCACGAACTGGTGACTGCTTCAACTCTGAATCCTAGAAATGAATCATCATTTTGTTATTGAGCCTTTTGCTGTTGTCTTGGAAGTGGCATGTGTGTGCACTTTTTATTATTATTATTATTATTATTATTATTATTATTATTATTAAGGTATTGCATATGTGTTCTTATTACCCCATTGCCTCCCCCCGCCCCATCATGCCCTCACCCTCACTCCCTGTTGTCTGTGTCCATTGGTTAGGCTTATATGCATGCATATAAGTTCTTTGGTTGATCTCTCCCCTTACCCCCACTATCCCCTACCTTCCCTCTGAGGTTTGAGCACCTGATCAATGCTTCTGTCTCTGGATCTATTTTTGTTCATCAGTTTATATTCTTCATTATAATCCACAAATGAGTGAGATCATGTGATATTTATCTTTCTCTGAGAGTGTGCACTCTTTTAGCTAATTAATAGTAACAATCTTATTGTAGATGAAGGACTGATTCAGCCCACCCCATTGCACTGACTGATGCTTATACTGCTGCTTGGAGTCATTTCATAGTTGACTCAGTTCTTCTAACACTACTCTGTTGCCTTTCCTCACCTTCCCAAACCTATTACTCTTGTATCTATCAAATTGTATGAATCCTAACAACACATAGAATAAAAGGAAGCTTCCACTGTCCCTCCAACGAGGGGTGTCTTTCTAGATCATATACAATTTATACCACTTAATTCATTCTATTTTATGATGTATTTTTTGACTATTTGAATTTGCACTATAGATTAGAAGATCTAAACTTTGTTTTCCTATGATGTTTATGACTACATTTGAATCTAGATAGTACTAAATAAATAAATAAATAAATAATAAAGGACAAGTGCAAAAATTATATTGCAAATACTTTTTAAATACATATTTATTCTTTTATTTTTTCATTTTAATCCTCACCTTAGGATATTTTTATATTAATTTAAGAGGTAGAGAGAAAGAGAGGTGAGAGAGAAACATCAATAAGTTGCCTAACCAGCAATTGAACCTGAAACCTAGGTATGTTCCCTGACTGGGAATGGAACCCACCACCTTTTAGGGTCAGGACTATGCTCCAACCCACTGAGCAACCCTACCAGAGCACATATCTCTTCTTTTAAAAATAAGGAACCATAATGTTAAATTTTACTGCCTAAAGCTAATCTCCTAGTTGTATGTGACCTTAAAATGCTGGTCCACTAAAAGCTATTGGTGAGTATGACAGATTCTCTTGAGGGAGTGAATTTAACTCATTTTTTACTACCAAGCAAGGTCTGAAAAAAAAAAGATAGGTTAGGCGTCACTTCTATTAATATGAACTATTAGAAAACTATATGCATGCCCAACCAAGCTTCCAACAACAAGCTCAGTACAGATGATTTCTTAAATATTAAATTTTTAAAACTCTTAAATTAATTTGAGAGAGATAGAGATTGATTTGTTATTCCACTTATTTATGCATTCATTGATTGATTCTTGTATGTGTCTTGACTGGGGATTAGGCCCACAACCTTAGCATATCAGGAAAACTCTCTAACCAAGTGAGAAACCTGGCCAGGGCTTAAATATTAAATATTTAAAGTAGCAAAAATATTTTTAAATCTTGCATTTGAGATACTACATTCATTTATAAGACTAAATACTAAAGTTAAGCAGTGAAACCATTAAAGTATTTCACAGATGGTCCATGCTTGTGAATCAAATGTCAGTTTATGACAACTAATCATTTTATGCATGGCCATTTAAAATAGGCACAGATCTTCCTCTTCAGATGTTATTAAACTGGAGCAAAATCATCCATATTTTAATGACTGCCCCTCCAAAAACAAACAAACAAACAAACAAAAACACTGAAAACCAGATACAATGTTTTATTAATGTTTCTTAAAGTCAATTGTTTTATTTTCATTGGCCAATAGCATTAACTAGCTTGGGGATAGGTTTCCTCTTTTTAAAGAAAAGACAACCTCTTAAAGTTTAAAGCATGTACCTGTCATTTTACTTTAAAACATAGTCATGCAAAATGATGTCTAGCTATAGAATATTTATTTCATTATATTTTAATTCAGGTGTAAAGTCATTTTCAGAACCTTATCTAAACACTCATTTATGTATTTCACAAGAAATTAACATATGAGAAACTAGCACTGGAATTGTTAAGTTCAGCTGAAACATTAGCCTATATACAGTGAAAGAACAAGTCTGAATTTCAACTCTAAGTCTCAATTAATGTTACTTTTTCTTTTGTCCCACCTTTTTAAAAGCCCTTTTCTTTCCATTAATGTTCTATGTAGTTCTTCAATAGTTAACTGAGACTTACTTTTGCTTTTAATAAATGTCTATACTAATAAAAGGGTAATATGCTAATTAGACTGGATGTCTTCCGGACGGCCACAGTGGCAGGGGCCGAGGCAGAGGTGATTAGGGGCAATCTGGCCTGGACAGGGGAGCAGTTAATGGGCGATCAGGCCAGCAGTGGGGAGCAGTTATGGGGTGATTAGCTGGCAGGGGGGTGATCAGGTCAGCAGGAAGAGGTGGTTAGGGACAATCAGGCCAACAGGAGAGAAGTTAGGGGCATCAGGCCAGTAGGCAAAGGTGGTTAGAGGTGATCAGGCAGGCAGGTGAGTGGTTAGAAGCTGGGAGTCCTGGATATCGAGAGGGATGTCCAACTGCTGGTTTAGGCCGGGTCCTGAAATGGAGATGAACCAGGCTGAGGAACCCCCACTTCCCATGCATGAATTTCATGCACCGGGCCTCTAGTATTATATAATTATCAAATAAAAATAAGAATTATGGTCCTATTAAATACTCATTATGAGATAAAAAGCCAATTAAACCCACAGATGGAAGTGATTCACAAGAGAAAATAACATAAATAGATAAGGGTAATTAGTTGATTGGTTTATACTAGTAAATTTCAAGTTTCCCAAAGGATTATTTAAATGCATATAGTAGACCAGAATGCTAAAATTTGTATTTGGGAGCTTTTATTGAACTAAAATATCCTTTGCAGGCTATGGTTCCTCTTGGCTTTATAGCCAAGAAAGATGCAGGGTCTGGAATAAATTACCCATAACAAATTCACTTCAGAAGGTTTATGTCAATTAAACTAGAAGCTATCCTATTGTAAATACTGAAGATCAGATACAAAGTCATAATTTTAGGGAAATGGAAGAATTTCAGTGGCTCAATATTTCACAATATATTTATTTTTCTCTGTATATTTGTAGTCATTTTGTGTATATCTGTAGACTACACAATGATATAGCTCCCCTGACTAGTCATGCTTGTAAAATATGACAACAGAAATATTTGTGATGTGTTACTCCCTTCTCTTTAAGCTGTTCCGAATTAATAACACAGTCTTCCAAGTATTGTAAAAGGGATAATAACCTACAGATCATCTGCTACCTATATTCTGGGTCAGAAGCAAGATAAAACAAAAGAATAAAGGGTAGTCAGGGGACCAGTCAACATATTCATAGCTTACATATAAGAGCAAAACTTTTCGTATTTTAACGATGAAATGCAATACTTTATAGGCTTGAGACAAATTGAAACAGACATCAGCAGCTTTGTTTCTTGCTAGTTACACATATTAGACAGTTGTCTAATTTTTTTTTAATGAAGGAGTTAGAATTTATTTGTCTGTTAAAAAAAATAAACCTTAGTTTTAAACATAATTTCATCTTCTGCTTTAGTCAATTCAGACTGCTATAACAAAATACCACTAACTGGGTGGCTTAATCAACAAATATTTATTTCCTTATAGTTCTGGGGGCTGGGAGGTCCAAGATCAAAGTGCTAGCAAATTTGATTTCTGACAATAGGTCTCTTTTGACTTGCAGTTGCTCACATGCTTGCTGTATGCTTACAGGACCTTTTCTTTGAGTACAAGCAGGAGGCAGACAGAAAGCAAGCTCTCTGCCATTACTGTCTATAAGGACACTATCCCATTTGATAGGACCCCTCCCATCTGACCTCATTTAACCTTAACTACTTCCTTAGAGGAGCCATCTCCAAGTACAGCCATTGAGGGTTTTGGTTCAACATATAAATTTGGAGGGAACACAAGCATTCAGTTCACAAAAGCCTGAAAGACATTAGTTTTCCCTGTTGTACTTTCTCAATTCTCAGTGTTTATGCATTACCCCTTACACCTCATATTCCTTCAACATGTTATTTATATATGTGCATTTGTATTTTGATGTTCTGTACCTTTATATGAATTCAAAATTCCCAAATATAAGCCATATTTATATTTAATATGAATAACCTAAATTTCCTTATCTAGTTAGTTTTCTCTCATGCATTTTCTATTTCATGGATAAATGGAATATTTTTACACAATAGATACCTTAATTAGTTTTACATGTCTCTTAATTCTTTAAATATTCATTAGCTTATATTCATTTGAAACTTCAAATTCTATCTTCTTGGAAATAGATATTCAAATACATTTCCAGAAGACATATGTTGCAAGTTGATTAAAATTTTATTTTTATTTAATATAAATCATGATACTCTGTTAAAAAATAGAGAAGGTAAGAAATAATTATTATAGTACATTGGAAAGATTTGGATATAAATCCCAGGGTTGTCATTTTATTGAGCTCACCAAGTTTCTATTTCCATATCAGGAAAAAAAAAGTTTTATTCTAATTGTCTTACTATAGGGCTGTTAAATGGAGAAAATGAAACAATCTATAAAAAATACCACATAAAAGTTAATTACTATACCAAGATGCAATTTAACCTATGAATATGATTTTAAAAATATTTTCCTCTATCTTAAATACAAACATGAAAAATATAGAATATGAGCTTTCATGTACTCATGAAAGTAAGTATGGCAGGATATTCTCCCCATTCTATCAGGTGTTGAAAATTTCCTCTTGTACTTTTAATTTATATTTTGCTTAAATTTTTATCTAATGTTCCAATTTAACAACATACAAAACTTTGTATAATTACCAATTTAGTGATTTTTTTTTTTTGGTAAGATTTTAATTTCACCTGAACAAATTTAAGGAATATAAATAACATATTTTTTATATTACAAAATATTTTATATTACTTTCTATAATGGCATACTATTATAAATAGACCTTCTGGTCATTCAGCAGATTCATTTAAGATCCCACCACCAAAAATAAAAAAAGCCGTCTTTAAAATTTGCAAGAAGTACAGGATTTTGAAAATGGTCATTTATGATTAAACAAAATCTAGCAGTTTAATAAAAAAGTTTTATAAGAAATTTGCTCACTGACCCACAGATGGCACAACAAGGTAGCAAATGGAAAATAGGTGTGTTCTCCTGGTACTTGTGAAATCAAAGGGAAGAATCATAAGCACTCCCTTCCTGAGCATTATATGAGGTCAGAGCAGGGACAGTCAGGAAAGGGAAGAAGTACATCTGGTTATACTTCTTCTTCTCGGTAGATTTTGGTTGCCCAATCCTGGGATCTTCTCTGTATTGAAATATATTGAGAATTATACTCAGACTAGAGTTTGGCGGTCAGAAAGTGCTATGAGCTGGCTTCTCTCAAAATGTGTGAGGGAATTGCTTGAGTAAGTGGGCCAAAGGGATTTCACACATGGAACTTATTGGTTTTCTCATATTTTTTCTACATAGGAAATTTAGATTTCTATGTGCCTAAGGATTTACAGATTTTCTACAGCTTGCTGTCTTTTAAAGCAGAGAAACAAAAGAAAAGAAAAAAAAAAGACAGTATCTTCCTGAATTGAGATTTGTAGATCTCCTGTGTCTTTACATTAATCTGTAGGTTGGTTTAAGGCATGTTAATTTTGGTGACATCTACATAAAGCAAGATTTTCTCATTCCAGTCCCCACTCCCCCCCAGTATTTAGAGTTGTGAAAGCTCACTTCCGCGGATGTTATGATATGACTTCATAGGGATTTGAAGGTGTTATTCCAAAGTTTTTTTTGTAAGATAAACATGTATTATTTAAATAGTATTTTAAAACACAAGTTGAGGTATTAAGTAATTACTACTATGAGTCCTCTTGAAAAAAAAAATAAACCTTTTGTAAAGGTAAAAAAAAAAAAAAAAATCAAGCAATATCTTAGACTCTTTGGGGTTATTTAAGTGCTAAAAAGCAAGACCCGACTGTATTTAATTTCTTTCTGGATGAGTGAGGAACAAAACAGTGGCCATGGGTTGAAATCGCCAAAGTCAGAACAGGTAGCTTAAACCACACTGAAACCCGAGCCATATGCGGGGGAGGAGGACAGAGTGAGACATGCCGCAGCGGTGCCTGTGGCAGAAGTTGAAGTGGATGTTTGCAGCAACAGAACAAGTTCCTGTGGTTAGGGCAAGCCCGTTCTCAGGCATAATAGCCTCACACCTGGCAGGCAGGAGTTTAGGAGGTTGCCTTGGGGGGAGCTCTGAGACCCCAGAAAACTCTGTCTCTGACCCTTGGGCAGGTCATGGAGACTACTGAGTCTCTGTTCCCATTCAGTGCAACACAATTTATTATCTTTTAAAGTGCAGGTGGTAGTAATGGCATCTATCACTTTCATAAAAGATTGCAAACTTTTGAAAAGTTATTTTCCGTGTTGTCTCTCTTATGATCCTAGAGAGAGTGTCTCTAGGACTTTAGTATGAATGAGTTTATCAGGAAACATTGAAAAACACATTGACTCTCTGGTTGTGGGGGAAGGCAAAGAGAAAAGTAGAGAAAAGAAAGGAAGTTTGTATCATTCATTTATTCATCATTCTATTCTAGATTCTCTACGTGCTAGCAATGGGCTAGTACAAAGCAAGTATGATCCCTGTTTTCTTTCATAAAAGAGAGCTATATTAAACTAATAAACACATAATATTCATTTGCAAACTGTGAGAAGAGTGGAAAGTGTTGATCAGGGGGAGGGATATTCAATCTGAGACTTGAGTAGTAATAGGTACTTACTATGTGCTCAGCTCTATAATAGGAGGTGCTATTATTATCCCCAGTTATTGTTCCTTATCATCATCCATATTTTATAGCTGGAGAAACAAAGTAGTCAAGAAGTTGACTGTTCAAAGTCACGTATTTTAGGAAACAATGAATTTAACCAGACACTTGCCTTTAATGTGCTTAACCACTGCACACTACGTCCTCTCCACTGAAAGGGGAATAGACAGCAGTCTGGCAAGTGTCCAAGGCAGGGAAATCTGAAGATAAACTTCCAACTCTCAGTCTTACGTAAGTTTGCTGGACCCTCAAGCAGTACAAGATATCAGAGTCAGCATCATTGCAGTTGATCTTACTAATTATGTTTCAGGGACTTGAACTTGTACAAGTTGCCAGAAAAATGTGCTTACTTGAGGAGAGAGTAGATGAGGCTAGCCCCTGAGCTGGAGGGCACCTGAAAGCTGGAAATCCCCTTATTCCATTTAGACTGAGCCGGCCTTCCTTTCCTTGTGACAGAGACAAAGACAGGAAGTAAAGCGATAGAGAACAAAAAATTAACATACATACTGTATGTGACACTTCCTGCATGTCAGACTTTTTTGTGTTCAGCTATTTAGAATAATTACACCTAATCACATAATTCCTGTAAATTGATGAAGTGACATAATTTAGATGTTTAACAAGAAATGTAGTTATGAAATTATAATGTATAGCTGTAATTTATGGATAATGATGGGCAAATTTTAAACTTTACAAAACAGTGTAATCTAAGCCTTCATGGAAATGAGCCTCACCATTTGTTTCCTATTTCTGACCAAGTACAACAGCTTTGACAGCTACATAATGTAAACTTAAGGGCTTCCCTCTGTTTCCCGGACTTCCTAAATATACTAGTAGAGTATTTTTAAGACTCGTGTGGGTTTATGTAGTCTCTTCCCAGGAATCTCAGGTGACATTAACTGCCTTAGAAGGAATTCAGGACTTCAGCTGTTTCTTAAGTGAAGTATCTATCTAGAAGGCTGAAGACTGAAGAAATCAATGGTGAAATTGACCCTGGAGCTGCATTCATATGTTGGTTGTTAATCACGCAACACACATTTATCAGTGGCCACTGTGTGCACATGTGCCAGCCAAGTGCTGGGACTCTGTAGGGGGCAGAGTCCAAGAGAACCAAGAGAGGAGATGAGTAAGCAGAGCTTGCCCAACACTGTTAAATCTTATCAAGAGATAAGGGTCTTTGAACCAGAAGCTGACGTTGGTAACTTTTATGAGGACTTGCAGTGGAGTGATGGATGTCCAGGCCAGAGCGAGTAGGCTGGGAGATAAGTCAGAGGTGAAGTGGGGAGAGCATTTCTTTTAAGAAAGTTCATAGTGAGTTAGAAATAGAAAAAGGGTGATGTTGACCCTAGGACAGTCCGCTGTCCTCCAACACTCCCAATGGCACAGGTTTATTTGAATCCTAACGGGAAATATAATGGTAGCAAAACTTTACCAAAAGCTTTTATACCAGATTTTTACCTTATCCATTATTCTCATTGATTTATTACTCCATTCATGTGAAGTATCTGCTGTTGTACTCCCATTGTTCAGTTAAGGAAACTGAGTTTTAGAGATGTTAATATCTTACTCCTTATCACTGGGCTACTCAACAATAAGACTGTGAAGAACACCAGGTCTGTCTGCCCGCAGTCAGCATGAGCAGCTTTTCTACAGGTAGAATTAAACATAAGAGGATGAGAGCATGCAGGGTGGCCACAGGTTTACACTTGTTCATAGGGAAAAAGATATGCAAATTAAGATTGTAACAATAGCTTCATTAACTAAAAAGAATGCCACAATGCAACTGTAGACCTCCTTTCCCACCTGTATAATCTAAAGTTCTGGGTCCCAAGAAGTCTGGAGGGAGAAGACACAAATTAGATCATTTGGGATAATATTAAGTTATCCTAAATTAAAAGAAAACCAATACAATTTTAAATGAAGGGAGAGATAACAATTAAGATGCAAGTTGATGGAATCAGTGAAGGCAGTTAGTGGCACTTTCATAAGATGGCTTCTACTTTTTTTTATTTTTATTTTTTTTTATAAAACTAAAAGTCTGTTACGATAGAGCCAAGAAATGAAGGAGCCAGAACTTCAGGCTGAGTGGCAATGGTGCAAAGTTTTAACCATGAGGTATAGGAAAGGAGCACCTACAGAAATGCATTTGCTTGTCCTCATTCAGGGCCATGTTGTTGACAATGAATTTATTGTGGATGTTCAAGTGTGAAGGCCAAAGGTTACAGTGATACAGGGTTATAGTTTTGCCAAGCAAGTGAACAAGGATATTAAGAATACCAGCATACTGGTGGGTTATAAAACTGAAATTTGTGAACACAAACATCAGTTTGGTGGTTGCCACTAGGGTGAAGGGTACCTAATATATGGTGACAGAAGATTGGGAGGTGGGCACACAATATACAGATCTTGTAACATAGAAACCCACACCTGAAACCTATAGAATCCCATTATCCAATGTCACCCCAATAAATTTAATTTTTAAAAGAGAATACTGGTAAAGGGTGGTGATGGGCATGGATGAGCCTTGGCCTTTTTTCACGAAAGGAAGTGTGAAGCAAGGAGGTGGCCAGTAGATATGATAGAAGTAAATGACCCGAAGGACTGGAAATTCTGACTCAATTAATATTCAAATATATTTGGGAATTAAGTGGGAGACCTGAAACAGAAAGGAGGCCATAGTTATAGTGAAGAATGACTGAACCTGTAATTTGAAAACTCAGCCAGAATGGAAGATGATCCCCTCCCACAGGAACTAGGAAGTAAGATAGCTCTTAAAGGGTACTATTTCTATGAAAATTTACCCTCATGACTTTCAGAATTGTATCAGATATCACATTCAATTGCTGATAAAAGAATTATACATTCTGGATGTACACATGTTTATTAAACACATTGAAGTTAGTTTTTTTTTAATATATGATTCTCATGAATAGCTATAAAAATGTTTTGTATGCGTTTTTGATGGCAATACCTTTTGTATAATAAAATTGTTTTATGTAAAAAGAGGAAAAAGTGTGGTGTAGGACCAAAACCATTTAATGACTAAATTGATTGATTAATCCCTGCAATTTGTGATCACAGCTGCTTCATGTTTCCCATTAGACAGAAAATAGGAAGAAGCTAGGGAATAGAATAGTCAGAAATAAGTAAAGCTGAAATTAGAGAAAAGTAGAGGAAATCAGAGTATGATAAAAACATGTGAGTAGCAT
The DNA here is from genome assembly GCF_964339955.1 of Pipistrellus hanaki. Classification (NCBI taxonomy): domain Eukaryota; kingdom Metazoa; phylum Chordata; class Mammalia; order Chiroptera; family Vespertilionidae; genus Pipistrellus; species Pipistrellus hanaki. Next base: position 87,877,196 of record NC_140504.1, read on the forward strand.
AAAGGAAGAGTAATTAGTTATTTAATTAAATGGAGATATTTCTAAAAAGTAATGATAAAGTTCAAATGATAATACCAAAACTATTGCCAGACCATCATTAAAAAATAGATAATAAATAATTAAATTGAGACAAATCCTACCTAAGAAAATAGTAATATGCAAATTAACCATCACTCCACTACACCCACAAGCAATGCCCGCCAGCCAATCAGAGTGTTATGCAAATAAACCCAACCAAGATGGCTACAGCCACAGAGAGCAGGAGGGAGGCTTGGGTTTCCCAGGCAATGGAGGAAGCCAAGCTTTCCGCCTGCCCTGGCTGGCCTAGGCCTCCAATCAAGGTTACAAAGTTTCAATTATAGAAGGTAAACAAATCCAAACAGAAATGGCTGCTAGCCACAGATTAAGCAGGAGGTTTGGCTCTGCTCCAGGCTACAAAGTTTCAATTGTAGAAGGTAAATAAATTCCAGATACCAGGGCCTCTGCTTGGGTCACCAGGGGGCATGGCTGGCCTGCAAACCACCACAGGCCCCTTGCTCAGGCCACCCCACACCCCAAGGGAACCCCTACCCTGATCCGGGACACCCTTCAGGGAAAACCAGCTGCCCCCACCCATGCACCAGGCCTCTATCCTATCTAATAAAAGAGTAATATGCAGATTGACCATCACTCCAACACACAATAGCTTTTCCCATGTGGACACAAAATGGCCACCAACAGATGGCCAGCAGGGGAGGGCAGTTGGGAGGGACAAGGCCTGCAAGGAAGGGCAGTTGGAGGCAATCAACCCCTCAGGGGAGGGCAGTTAGGGGTGACCAGGCCAGCAGAGGAGGGAAGTTAGGGGCAAACAGGCTGGCAGAGGAGCATCAGGCTGGAATGGGAGTTGTTAGGGGGTGATCAGGCCTGCAGGAAGAAGTGGTTAGGAGCAACCAAGAAGGCAGGCAAGCGAGCAGTTGGGAGCCAGCAGTCCTGGATTGTGAGAGGGATGTCCAACTGCCAGTTTAGACCCAGTGGGCAGTCAGATATCCCTCGAGAGGTCCCAGATTGGAGAGGGTGCAGGCAAGGCTGAGGGATAACCCTTCCCCCTGTTTCCCCATGCACGAATTTTGTGCACCAGGCCTCTAGTATATATATAATTGTCAATAACTTATACATTCTATTTCCTAGAATTTAATAATTCACCATATTTAAAGTGAACATAAACTCTAGTTTTAGCCTTTATCATAGTCTAATCCTTCAGAATTTGGATCACATTCTGTATGGTAAAAATTGCTTTTGGGCAAATGATCACTAAAATAATTATTAGCTTATAGTGTACTTGATATTATGGCTTTCAACTCGTAACTCAACACAAAAAAGGAACATATGGGGCCCTAACTGGTTTGGCTCAGTGGATAGCATGTCAGCCTGTGGACTCAAAGGTCCCAGGTTCGATTCCGGTCAAGGGCATGTACCTTGGTTGCGAGAACATCCCCAGTAGGGGGTGTGTAGGAGGCAGCTGATTGATCTTTCTCTCTCATCAATGTTTCTAACTTTCTATCCCTCTCCCTTCCTCTCTTTATTAAAAAATCAATAAAATGTATATTTTTTAAAAGGAACATATGAGTAGATATATCTGTATGTGCATACAGTGTTCATATGTGCATAGGTGTTCACATGTGGACATGTGTGCATATCTTTCGTGTGTGTCTCTGTCTAGGCCTTGGACTCAGTGATATTTCACTGCAAAGTGTTAGTAATCATGACTTAATTATATACTATTTAATTATATGCTCTTCCAGATAAAATTTGTTGAGTAATCATAACCATATAATTCTCATTTGTACCTGATACATGACTGTTAATTCGAGGATACACCATTAAAAATGGCTTCTTAAAAGTTATAAAACTAGCCAAAACCGGTTTGGCTCAGTGGATAGAGCATCGGCCTGCGAACTGAAGGGTCCCAGGTTCGATTCCGGTCAAGGGCATGTACCTTGGTTGCGGGCACATCTCCAATAGGGGACATGCAAGAGGCAGCTGATGAATGACAATCTCTCATCAATGTTTCTAACTCCCTATCTCTCTCCCTTCCTTTCTATAAAAAATCAATAAAATGTATTTTTAAAAAGTTATAAAACTATTGGTATCATCAGTGAGAGAATTAAAAAGAATTTAAAATTAGCACCACTGTTTTTTCTTTCTTCATATTTTATGGTCATGCTAATACAAATCCAGGAAGGAACAAAGTACCAAACTGAAGAGAGAATGTTTTAGTCAAATGCAGAAAAGGAAACAATTCTAGTTGTCTCTATGTTTCAGAGGCTGGTCGAGAATAGTCATCATGACTCAAACTGTGGGGGAGAAGCCGCAGGCCTGGCCTCATCCATACCTCTGTGTTTCCCAGACCCACATTGTCTCCTCGGAGCAGCTGAGAACAGGAACACTTTCCCTTTTTTGATAGCTCCTTGGGAACATATAAAAGCCTTCCCCATCAGGCTGAGAAAATTACATCACTGATAAGTCAACCTGCTGTGCCCTGTTGGATCCTAGTCTTAGGTAGAAAATGTGGCATTTTTAGACATTAAGACTATTTTGGATTCTTTTGAATTACTCTAAGAGCAATTGAGTCTGATGTGATGGGTTTTTCCTTTTTCTCTTATCTCCTGGGCTATGAGGACTCTTTTATCATCCCAGCATTTGAGTTGGCAGAGTCCCTGGAATAGGTCAGAAAAAGCTCCTACAGAGATTTATATATTACAGCATTGTTAGCTAAATCAATCCTTTGCCTGGATGTTTCTCCCTGAATAGAAATTTTGTAAAGTTAATTGGAGTCTCAGGAAAAGGACTAATAAAAGGCAGTACTTCAGCTGGGTCAAACAGTCATAATATCTCAAAACCAAAAAGATGTATTATGAGAGAGGATGCTTGGCTTTTAATACAATTAAAGCCTGAAAGGAAACTTAATTTCATCCAGCCCATTACTTTTCCATAAAAGTAAGACAGTTCATGAACATTTCCAGAGGGATTTTTTAAATCTTATTATTCAGAACCCACAGTGAGAGAAATCATACAACTTGTCATAAAATCTCATGGTTATCAAGTATGTTGTTCAGTGACCTCTCCTCTTTTCCATCTTAAATAGCATATTCTGGAATTTTCCCCAATCTTTGCCTCATCCATTCTATAAGGAAACAGAAAAGGTCTTTCTTCACTGTGAATTGTTAGTCACCTATTTATAATCATCCTGAGTACAAAATTGACATAGAAAGCATACTTCAGTCCACTGTTAAAAAATATTTGCTTATTGTTTCCCAGTGTGAGGTCTTGTTTGTCCATTAACACTATGTTCTTATATTTTATATCTTTCATATATTGTCTATTTCTTAGATACACATAATTTCTTACCAAATTGTTAAATAGTAACCTTTTATTTTATAACCTATAATTGTACATTTATTTCATTAATGTATTGAAATAAGTCTCTTTAGGAAGTACATGTACATTTTAAAATTCATACCTATGTATACAAATCATGTAGATGTATACAGGCAACCTCTACCTACTTGATCAGAAAGGTTGTTAACTAGTTCTGCCAGTAGATGGCACTGATCTGCCTTCGGAAGCTGCAACTTGACAGACATTTTGCTTAATTGAGAAAAAAAATTAATCAAGAAATGTATCACTTTTCTGAGCCCATAAACATTTAACTTCTTAGTGAGTTTTTAATATTTGCAAATATCTGATGTTACTTAACTATAAAAAATGAAGAGGTCAGACATAAATGAGTATTACCTCATTCCCATAGTAACATTTTTATTCCTCCAACTTTATATGGCATATGGAGGAAAAGTAGAATTCAAGATTGAATTTTAAAATTTTCAGCCTTATCAATGCTTATTAGTATCTTCTCTAAAAGTTACTCATTCCTTTTTCCTGATTTTTTTTTTTTTGGTGTTTTTTTTTTTAAATATATTTTATTGATATTTTACAGAGAGGAAGGGAGAGGGATAGAGAGTTAGAAACATCAATCAGCTGCCTCCTGTACACCCCCTACTGGGGATGTGCCCACAACCATTGTACATGCTCTTGACCGGAATCGACCCCTCAGACCGCAGACTGACGCTCTATCCACTGAGCCAAATTGGCTTTGGCCCTTTTTCCTTATTTTAAGTGGTCATTATTCTGGGAGTTTTAAGTTACTTAAGGCCTAGTAATGTAAATTTGGCCATCAACTTCTTTTTTGAGAAAATATGTTTTCTTTTTCTCTTTTACTGACTTATAAATCTCATAGTAAACGTGTCATGTTTGCTTGTGTCATGTTTAACATACTCTGGTTCGATCATAGATTACTTTTTAGACAGGAAGTTCCTTTTTTGTTATTGTTTTTAATCCTCACCAGAGGATATTTTTCCATTGATGCTTACGGAGAGTGGGAGAGTGAAAGACAGAGAGAAACATCAATATGAGAGAAACACATCAATTGGTTGCCTCCTGCAAGAGCCCTGACCAGGGTCCTGCAGGAGAGGAGCCTGCAACCAAGGTACACGCCCAAAGAAATATTGGAAATATTTGTCTTAGTGTATTTAACTATAATGTTCCCTTATATGAACTAATGGAGAGTGCAGATGCAATACAGTAAATTAATTTAGTATATGATATGTCTATTAGATGCCACAAGGCTGCAGACTAACAATGAATCTCCATCAAGGTTTATAACTCCAGAAGTGTGCCTCAGAATTACCTGTGGAGATTTTAAAACTACAGAAACACAGACCCAACACAAATCTATCTGTTGTATCAGAAACTCTTGGGTGTGAGGATGGTGATCTGGTTAAAGGCTTTAGTGACTGCTCTCCTGTGCGGCCAGATAGGAGAGCTACTGGCCCTCAAAGAGAAGGTTTGACTCAAGAGCATCATTTGATTTAATTAAAACGCCCTGCACCATGGTCAGAACTCAGGAAGCTGGATCCTGCTCACTCCAGCACTTACTAACTCTGACCTAAAGCAAGTAACTTATGGTGTTTGCCTCAGGTTTCTTAACTTTATAATGGTGACAACAATAGTATCCTCCTTACACATGAGTTTGTCCTAAGGAATAAAAGTGCTAACCCATTTAAAATGAATGAAACTTGGCCCTCGATAGGTGAGACCTAATATTATTATTACTAGAGGCCTGCTGCAGGAAATTTGTGCAAGAGTAGGCCTTCCCCCTCACTAACCTCAGCTGCCGGCACCAGCTTCCCTCTGCCACCCAGGACCTGGGCTTCCCTCGCAGCCCCGGCTTCGTCCAGAAAGATGTTGGTCTAATTATCATATTACATTTTGTAATTATAGATGATTATTATTATTAATGTTGCAAAAATATAATTGTTCTGTATATTAATAAACTAAATTTGTATTATTTTGCTATAGTTATTCTTATTTATTTACCTTATTTCTGCTATATTTATTTTTATTTTTATACAACATTGGGTGAGAGTCACATGAAATAAAGTTTATAAAGAGAAGGGTTGGAAAAGTATAATAATTTTTAAAACAACACAGATTTTTCATAAATCATTTTACAAGTTCCTGTAGTCAATAAAAAATTGTTCACATAGAAAATTTATTTATGGATTGTCAAAAATTTATTTCATGTCCCTTTTTTTGTTTATTGTCATCTAATGTTTATTCAGAATTCCCATTTATGAAAATTAAAATATCACATGTATTTTATGTATAAAGGATTTATATTCTGATATAATCATTGTGACATAGGGCCAATTTCATTTAATTAAGCCTATAACTAGACTATTTTTCAAAGAAGCACTTAGTAATTAAACCTTAATGAAACTTGAAGTTAGGAATGTTTGAATTCCATCCAAAAAGTTTTCAGAGCACATATATTATAATCTCTCATACTATTGTCTTGGGTGCTACTGCCATAGAGTTCAAAGAGTATTCCACAATATCCTCTACCTAAAATTTTCTTTCTTTATTAAAGTTACCCTCTTCTTCCAAATTTGGCTCAAGTATCACTAACACTAGAAATCCTGACTATGGATTATCGTCCCTCCCACAGACCTACACTCCACTTACTCTGAAGGCCACCATTCCTTCTGTTTTCAGATCTCTAGTACTTTCAGGCTACTTTACAATGCTGTTTACATTCTTCATATATAGCTGTTGAGTCCCCAATTAGATTGTAAGCTTATTGGGAACAAAAAAAGCCATGACCAGTAGTTTGATATTTTAGTCCTAGTATTATAGAGCCTTTAATCAGAAATTTACTATGATGGTTGTAATGTTTTTCTTTAAGATTTTCTTATAAGCCTACTCTATACTAATAAAAGGGTAATATGCTAATTAGACTGGATAGACTGGATGTCTTCTGGACGTCCTTCCAGACAAAGCCACAGTGGTAGGGGCCGAGGTAGAGTCGGTTAGGAGCGATCAGGCAGGCAGGCAAGTGAGTAGTTAGGAGTTAGCAGTCCCCGATTGTGGAGGGATGTCCAACTCCCTGTTTAGGCCCGATTCCACAGGGCAGTCTGACATCCCTCGTGGGGTCCTGGATTGGAGAGGGTGCAGGTCGGGCTGAGGGACCACCCCACCACCACCACCACATGCATGAATTTCATGCACCTGGCCTGTGGTATGTTTACAATAATAAAAATAGGAAATTCTAGACTATGCCAAATTATCAAGGCTTGGATAATGGTTTTCATCATTTGTTCAGTAAGTGAGCAAAAAATGAGCAAATATGACATTTAGTATTAAAGACAACATTTGATCCATCAGGATCATAACAACTTGGTAATTAGAATCTTTGAAATGAGGACATAAATCACCAATCCAATAACAGCAAAAAATATTTGGAAATAATTCATATACAGACAGGAAATGAACCAACTTTAATTTTTCCATGTGTATGAATACTAGCTATGTAGTTTTAATGATTGACTATAGATTATTTTTGCATGGAAACATTGCATATGATATGATATCAAATATAGTATCACTTTGGAATCTCATACAATAATTGAATTAAGCAATTTTTTTTTACTGTGTAAGCAAAATGTATTTCATGATGTTGATTTTCCAAAATTTAGACAGTTCAAAAGCAGACAGACGTAAATTATAAAGGCTTATTTTGACTTTGTAAATTATAGATAAAAAATATGTTTTTGATTATTTATCAAAAAATGAATTGAGTGATTCACTTGCTGTTTCATCATCATATTGTTATAGCATGCTAATGTGTGATTTAGTTTCCATTAAGTGTTGCTAGAAGATTAATCTAGTTTAAGATGCTGACTAGGCAAGCAAAATGTTCACTCCCTGCAAGCACTTTTATAATAAATTAGCAGCACAGATAAATAAAGAGGTAATCTTACAGTGGCATGAAGAACATATATGACTAATCTCTGAAGAAACACATTTTAATAGCAATTCATTGATTTATAGCTACATATTTGTAGAGGGGAAAAAGCTTCTCACTTGATGTTAAGCTGTGATGTATTGTCTAAACTTGCAATATTTTGAATTTACATGGCAAAAGAGGTTTAAAGGCAATAAAATACAAGTGAAATCATGCAGTATTTTACTGATTTGTAATGGCAAAATGTGTGAATGGGTACAATTTTATGTAATCACTAGCAACCCAGTGCACAAAATTCGTGAACTTCGGGGGGGAGGGGGAAGGGGTGGGGGGTGGTGATCAGTTCCTCAGCCCAGCCTGTGCCCTTTCACAGTCTAGGAGCCTCTGGGGGTGTCCAACTGCAGACTTAGGCCTGCTCCCTGCTGGGAATGGACATCAGCTAGCAGTCAGACATCAGCACCGCCACGGAGGCAGGAGAGGTTCCTGTCCACCACTGCTGCGCTTGTGGGCCGTGAGCTCGGCTTCTGGTTGAGTGGGGTTCACCCTGTGGGAGCGCACTGACCACCAGGGGGCAGCTCCTGTATTAAGTGTCTGCCCCCTGATGATCAGTGAGTGTCATAACAACCAGTTGTTCTGCAGTATAGTCAATTTGCAATTTTCATATTAGCCTTTTATTATATAGGATTTGTGTCTTTCCACATTCAGGAAGGAGACTGCTATTCCACTCTGAAAATTATAGATCAAGTTTGAGAAGGAAAATATTTCATTTAAATCCCTGCATTTCTGGAATTTGTCTCCTTTTTAGAAATGCAAAAAGAAAGAGAGAGAGACAGAGAGAGAGAGAGAGAGAGAGGGAGTCTTAAAGATACAAGCTGTTTTATCCTGGGAAAATATAACTAAAGCAAACCCAGACACACCCTGGATTCCAATACATGCTTTGAAACCTCAAGATAGATTTATAAGAACAAAAAGTATTTTCTGGGGAATCAACAAATGAAAGAGCTTCCCCAATCATAGAGCACTATTGTCTTTAAACTATCTCAGTGATAACCAGTAAGACATCAGTCTGACTACCCCAAATCCAAGAGGAGATGGAGATTGTTCTCAAGTGGAATGTGTCCTCTGACCTTGCTGGTTCCTTTGGACTTCTGATGACTAACAGTTACACTGATTTATGCAACATTTCCCCATACCAATAATAATAGCTGGCATTTATATAATGCTCATTTTATGTCAAACACTTTTCTTTGTGTTTCACAACTATTAGAACATTTAATATTTGTAACATGCCTATAAGGTAGGTAGTATTATTTTCAGATTTTCACTTTATAGATAAAGAAACTGTGGCTAAGAGAATAGCTAACATGACCAAGGTCATGCAGCTCTGTATATGAAGAGGCCAGAAGTTTGCTCCAGAGATTGTGCTCCTACCAAATATTCAAAACCACCAAAAAACACACCAGCAAACTTACTTTGCTTATATTTCTTCTGGGAATGCAAAGAAGAAACTGAAAAATTTATATGTAGGATGCTGTCTGCTCCCTTCATCTTTTATTCCTTTCTTGCATTGATCAATAGATGAAAGTTGGCTCTATATATTTAGTTTAAGAAAGTCAGAACCAGATTTCATATTTCATATGTGCAGAAACACCTTCCAGCTCCACAATGGGAGAGCATAGTGTTGGAGGTTAGCATTATTCTTAAAGGAGCCACATTTCAAACCAAGTCAAAATTAAGGCATCTGATTTGGCGGCATGTTGTGTTTTTAGAAGCCTTGTATTCTATCCAAACCACCCTGTCCTCGGGGTATTCATTAGCTCACTACTGGATCTGTGGCAAATTCAGCTCAAATTGGTATTTTGAGTGTGAATGTACATCCTTTCCATAGTTGTGATTTTCAGCGAGGTAAACACATTATATAAACAGCTTCATTATTTTTTCTATATACCTGAAGATAATTATATAAATTATAACTAAAGTCTATATAAACTATGATCTTCTTATAATTACCTCAATTAATGTTTTTAATTGACATAATAATTCACTTTTCAGCTTAATACCTGAGGCGTTTCCATTAAGTCTCAGACATGAAACACATATTGCAGTTGCTCATGAGGTACAGAGCTTTTTGCCCTTATGTAGATATAGAAGCCTTTTGGCGCACAAACAAGGTAGATCCTGAACAGTGTTGTCATCCCTGTCAAAAACCCTAAGTAACATCATTCAGGGTGTGCTCTCACTAACTGTTATGGACAGGCAAAAATACAAAAGTAGAGCATGTTTTGTATTCTTGAAAGTGTTTTTTGTGGGGTTTTTTTTAAGAATTTTCTTGAACATCTGGGATTAAATTCCTCATTCTTTCCATGTTGTATTCTGGCCCCTTTACTGGTGGTGATAAAAACTAACTCCTGCAGAAGCAAAGATAAAGAGAAAAATTAATCAATCTAGAAGTTTCACTGACCTATAGTATCACTGCTTCCTGAAGCCCAGCTCATATGAATATACAACAAAATAAATTACTTCCTTTTAGCCAAAATTGAAAGTACTCAGGAACAAAGAATCTTTTCATTAATGAAACAAACACACACACACACACACACACACACACACACACACACACAAATGGCCTAAACCCATAGTTCAACTATAGAAGAATTGAACCTCAGGGAATTCTATTAACTCAGGGAAATTCTACTTTTCTGTTTGGTCTAATGAACCTGTCCTGAATCCTCTGAGAACCTCTTCTGGTCATTGATTTCCTTTGCTAATAAAGGCAAACCACCAACTAGCACATTTACTAATATATTTCTGAATTAGAGAAGTAGAGACAAATTCAGATATTGGTATATACAAGAACATAAATGTAGAAGCAGAAACAGTGACACGTGAGGTTAAAAATTTGTGTGACACTGAATCATAAACTTCCTTACAGATACACAATGTCAGATATTTGTTAACATTTGAATCTTATTTTCCTGAGAAAGATCAAATTCCATGGAGAATACATTTATTGTTGAAAAGAATTAAAATCAAAATAAGGTGAGTAGTAAGAGGGGGATGTTTATACTTTCATCAAAGCATCTTATGTATTTTGAAAAGAGTTGGTCTTCATGTTGAAACTTAGTCTATTAATGAATTTTGTCTAACAATGATGTAAATTTGAGGCCACAAATCCATTTTGTGAAAATGTCTTGGAAATAATAATGTCTCCTCTTTGTTCATATGAAATTAAATACTGCACATGGTGTATTCATGGGAAACTGAATTTCTGAGTTCTTAAATTTAAAGCACAGAAATGAACCTATGAGATACTACACTGGTGGGTAGTATTTATGAAACTCCTATTTATGGCTAATATTTATGAAAATTAAAAAAAAATATGAAAATGGCGATTCCACTCACATGGTCTTCAGAAAGATCTGTATGCTAATGACTCCAAAATTTATATCTCTCGACTAGAATTATTAGCATCATCACTTCTACCATTACTACTTCTATAAATCTTTAAGCAGAGGAGCAGATAATTAGGGTTAGTAATTTTCCTCGGTTACAGGTGTTTGCATAGATGGTTAATGGACTGTAGCAAATGTGTCAAAACTAACAAGCAAGGAAGAAAAAGGCAAAGCTGATGACAGACCTGTAAAGGTCAGTCAGTGGTGCTGAAGGGCCTGCTATGATGGGAAACCTTGAGCAGTTATGGTGCCAGTCAGCATATCTGAGGGGTATTGTCCGGAGTGCGCAGCTGTGTAACTGCCGAGCGGAGATGTAGGCTCCAGCATGGATCTCAGGCTGGAATTCTGGGAAGCTCCAGTGGAATGATAGGGATACAAAGTAATGGAGGATAGTGAGGTGAGGTCAGTGAGGATGGTAGATCAGGCCTTTGGAAGGCAGAACAGAAAAGGTGAGGAGGAAGTTGATTGAGCGAAGATGAAGAAGGCAAGCCAAGAAGCAGAATACCTAGATGGAATCGTGTGGCAAATATAAAATGCAGAAAATAATGGGGAAAATTAGAAGTTCTAATTGTCCCTTATCCTTCTGTGGTGAGCATTAAGTGTAAATGTACGTTTAAAGTTTAGAGGAGTCCTTGACATATGGTAAGTATTGTACTTAATAAATCTTATCCAATAGCAGTGGTAGCAGCAGTAATAGTAATACTAGTAGTAATAGAAGTAGCAGCATCAACACTAGTAGTGCAGTGCCTAGACTATTGTGATAACTTATTTTCTATTCCTTTGGATCCTATCTTCTGGTACATCCTCCAAACTGCCACCATTGCTCCCTGCTGAAAATTTTTATTACCTCCCTATTGACTGAGTAAAATAAGTATTCAGCAGGATATAGGAAAACCCTCTAAGTTTTGACCCAGCATTGCTATAGCCACTCATTCGAATTAAGGGATTGAGCAGGTAAAAATCATCTGGTGCAACCATAATGAATCTCCCATCATTTTGTAATACAGTGAGCAGTTACATGACTACTCCAAGTTTGGTTGCCCATACTTGGAAATTCTTTTTTTTTTTTTTAATATATCTTTATTGATTTCAGAGAGGAAGGGAGATGGAAAGAGATAGAAACATCAAGGATGAGAGAGAATCATTGATTGGCTGCCTCCTGCATGCCCTACACTGGAGATTAAGCCCGAAACCTAGGCATGTGCCTTTGACCAGAATCGAACCTGGAACTGTTCAGTCCGCAGACCGATGTTCTATCCACTGAGCCAAACCAGCTAGGGCTGGAAATTCTTCTTGTGGGTTTATGTGCACATATATGTTTTTGTGTGTATCCTTCTCTGTGAAATTAATTCTTTCAAATTTAAGTAGTCAGAATTTAATTTCCTTCCTCTTTACTTTTACTCTAATCATGTATCTACTGGAGCATTTCTCACATAACAATTTGTCTGTTTCTCCCACTAACAATTTATCGCAAGGACTCAGAATAGTACTTGATATCTACTATGACTAGCAAAGCATTTGGCGAATTTTTTATGTTACCATCTAAACATAAAAAATAAAAACACAATACATCCAATTAGCTACAATGTATTCATGTAGTTTTGCTCTGGTCTCATATTTTTATTATGGGTAGACACTTTTAGGAAAACAGTTGTCAACAAACTGTCTGTATTGCTAAACAGTGTTAAGGTTATCCAGGTGCACAATTTTAAAAGCTAAGACCGACTAATTTAAAACTACCTTTGGTTCCCTTCACCAAGTATAGTAGTTATATTCTGTGTACATGAATTTAAAACTTGTGCATTTACATGAAATGAATCTGTCAAATGTATAAGAAATAAGGATGCATGAATCTTTTTAGCTGATGAATTAAGTAGTAAAGAAAGAGGAGAGGCAGGAAAGCAGAGTATAATTTTTCTACCTTATGCAGAAATTTCTTTTTGTTCTCTAAGACTTCCTGGCATGATGAGAGTGCTATGGAGGCCTGTGCTCTAAAGGAAAGTGAGCCTGGCAGTGTGAAGAGAGGCTTCCTTTTTAGTCAGTGGCCCTGCGGTGCAAAGGGGAGAAGCCCAGCAAAAGGAATAGATAGCAGCCTGATGCTCTGTTTGAAATTACCTTTGTTGGGATTTTAATGTCAAGGACTTCACTCAACAGGGACAGAAAAATGCTTAAAATGGCAGTAGCTTTTTACAGTTGTGAAAACAAATGCCTTAGTGTGTAATTACCAGAAAAACATGTTTTACATATTCTACTTAAATCATATGCACTGCAATGCAATCTAGTACAGACATGTAGGCATGTAGGCAAAGGACACGTCATACCCTCCTTTTAGTTTTCCACAAGTTTTTTTGTTTTTTTTTTAAAGCCGATCCCTTTCATTAGAAATAATATTTGGAGAGCTAGTAGTCTTCCAATGAGAAAAGCAAGATCTAATAAAATAGACATCATATTTCATAATTGAATTGAAAATGGATGAAATAAATAGTCGCTAAATATCTTATAAGGAAAGAATCATGGGATATGTTACCCTAAACTGATTAGGAACTTAAAGAATCCAAAAACTTTGTTTTGCAAAAGTAGAATAATGTTTTGTCTTTCTCTTCATCATTTTTTCAAAATCAAACAAATAAAAGGAAAGACTTTTATACTGAGGAACATAGCCAGAAACATATTGACTGCTTAATTACTATTAGCTATATAGATAATTAAAAATTGTCTAAATGAGATTTTAACATTTAAAAGAATATCAATTTGCATCGTTGATTTTTAAATTAAATTTATTGGGCTGATATTGGTTAATAAGTTTATGTAGGCTTCAAGTGCACATTTCTGTGATACATTGTCTCTATATTGCACTGGGTGCCCACCATCTAAAATGGAATCTTCCATCTCCAGTTGCACAATAGGTTAGGGTGCTTATATATCATTATTTTTTCCAGGTAAACCTCTGCATTAAAATTGAGTGATTATTGTTGGATCCCTATACTACTATGTAGTTTAATATTTTTTTCCCATGGTTGTCTCTGAGATCAAATGAGATAATATATTTGAAAATCATGAGGCAATATATAACTGTAAAGCAAAATGATTTTATTTAATCACAACTTTTACTTGTCTAATGGAGGTCTCAAATCTTGTTTTGGTTTTTTTTTTAAAGATTTTTTTTGTGGTACAATTTACATACTTGTAATTCACCCATTTGAAGCACATATTGTAATCATTTTTAGAATACTCATGTACAACTTTCATGACAGCTAATTTTAGAAAATTTCCAACAGTTCAAAAAAAATCCTGTATTTTTAAGCTATTGCCCATCTATCCTTTAATTCTACCAGTCCTAAACAATCACTAATCAACTTTCTGTCTCCATAGAACTGCCTATTCTGTAACATCAAATAAAATATTGATTAGAAAAATATTTCAACTCTAACTATAAAAAGTATGACAGCTTTTCACTAATAACTATTTAAAATAATCATTAGTATAATATATATGCATAAGATGTTAGAATTTGTATAATTTCACAAAATAGTCAATTTAAAAAGTATACACCTCAGTGATCTAAGATGTTTAATATATTTGTGAAGCTCTCTTTAGGAAATAGGGCTTCACATTGGAACCTTTTTAATTTGGTAAATTTCATTGGAAGAGTCAAACTTAATTCGGAAAGTTGATACTAATATAGCATTGTAAACTTTTGAGAGGTGGCTTCATCCCTACACAGAAAATATTAAAGTCTGAAAATATTCACTTAAATAAGTATTCAGTTAGACTACTGTGCTCATTCATTTTATGTATATAGGACTGTTTTAAAAAGTTAATAAATAAAGACCTCCAGATTCTTATACATGTAATACAGATTAAAGTCAAGAGTTAGCTTGCTGCCAAAACCAGTTTGGCTTAGTGGACATAGCGTCGGTCTGCGGACTGAAAGGTTCCAGGTTCAATTCCGGTCAAGGGCATGTACATTGGTTGTGAGCACATCCCCAGTGGGGGGGGGGGGGGGTGTGCAGAAGGCAGCTGGTCGGTTTTTCTCTCTCATTGATGTTTCTAGATCTCTATCTCTCTCTCTTCCTCTCTAAAAAAATCAATTAAAAATATTTTTTTAAAAAAAGTCAGTTTGCCTGTTTAAGACAGATAATGTTTGACATCTTAATACATGTATTAGAATATACAATTGGAAATCAATCCCAACATAGAAACCAGCCTACCTTGGTTTCAGACCTCAGAAAGGCTGAAAGTATGAGAAAAGAGCATCCTTAGTTCAGGTCTGAAAAATAAAACATATCCATTATCTGTTATTATGAGAAGCCTCTTAAAGCACCAGCCCTATTTTGTAAAAATGTATTTGATTCTCATTGTAACTAAAAAATCAACTGACAATATGTATCTAAGACTATATAAATAATAACCAATATGTAACTATTTAAATCAGAGGCAAGAAAGTATATTTAGTGAATTTGTATACCTTCATCTGTTTACCCAGAATTTGATTTACATGAAACTTATTTTAATTAGTCTTTTCAGAATGTTTTCTTGACTTAATTTCATATGAATTCCTTCTATGAGCATTATTTAAATATGTTGACCAGTTGTAGAAAATACAGTATTTCAAACTTGTGCTCTATTAAACCCTCAAGTAACTAAGAGCACCCCAGTATGCAAGGTACTATAAAACCCTGAAAAATATTTTTAGATGCTCAGAGAGAGTATATTGAATAAACGTTGTGACAGCTTATAAACTGTCCAAAGCTGAAAGACCTACTTCAGCAAAATTGCTGATTGGCCTGGAATGTACGGCAGGGTAAGTAAGAGAGCAGAGCGATTATGGCTTCTCCGCAGCAGGAATGCAGTCACTCGAGTTATCACATCATGATTAGAAAGTGGCTCTGGTAGGGCTTAGACAGTTGGAGTAAAGCAAAACAGTGTGGATCTCCAGCTCTTTCCCTATTTTCTGTGCCTAAAGGGAGAGGTTTTGAAAGCTATGGAGCAGTTTCCCAACCACAGGCCTCACACAGGTAATTGGACTGGACAGTGGAGGTGTGCAGGTGAAAGGTTTCCTTCAGGGAGGCAGTCTGGAATCTCGAGCCCCCACCCCCAGCAAAAGCCATTTAGATGAAAGAAAGAAAAGCAGTGTAATAGAAAATTGGCCAGAGATGTCGGATTCTTCATTGAGTAACATGTCAAATGCCTAATCCATTGTTCCTGTCAGCAAACACATCTCAGAAACGTCCAAACATTAAAAACAAGGAGCAGTGGAAATGACCTAGTGCAGCATAGAGATGGTGCTCCAGATAATTTCAGCATCCAACCAAATCTCAGGAACCAGTCTGTCCAAATCCAAAACATATAGTATTAAAAAAAAAAAAAACTTATAATGGCACTTTCCACAACTTTCTAACGCACAAATTTCAAACATATGAAAGATTAAAAGAATAATAAATAAATATTTATGTACCCATTTTTATATTAAAAATAATATTTTATCACATGTATGCTGTGGCTCTCCAGAGATATATATACACATGCATGAATATTGCTTTTTTTGTTTGTTTGTTTTATCATTTGAAACTAGATTCAGACTATGGCATTCCTATCAAAAAAGTATTCATTTTCATAACTATAACATGACACCTTAGAAAAATAATAATAATTCTGTATTATACACTAACTACCCATGCACAAGGTTCCCACACTGTTCTGAGAATGTCTTTTATTGCCACTTCCACTGTTATTTTAAATTGTAATCCCAACTAGATGCATATATTGCATTTAACTCTGATTATTCTTTATTTATGGTTTATCAGTCTTACAACTATCAACATGGTGGGCCAATAATTCTTCGTTGTTGGAAGGTGAGGGACATCCTTTGCATTGTACCTTGTTTAACAGGATCACTGGTCTGCACCCAAAAGACATGAGTAGAACTACCCTCTACCCCAGTTTGAAACATTCAAAATTATCTCCAGATGTTACCACATGTCCCTTAGGGGACAAAATCACCTTGCACTGAGAACCCAAGCTCTATTTCAATCTAAGAAAGTACCTCTGTCTGTGCTTTATGTAATGTCAGTGAGCTATGCCTGAAACAAGTCTATGTTTTATATCTGTATTATCTCAACATACACCACCATCCCTCTGTGGGCTGAGAATTATGAATCTCCAAAGGAAATGATCAGCCTCTGAGCAATCATAAAAATCATGTGAGAAACCTGCAAAATACCAGTTTCTGCACTTTTATTCAGGATACTCTGACTCTATTCTGGATTGCAACCTGGAAGTCTGAGGTTTTTCATAAAGGCACCAAGTTATGTCTGTCCCAAGTCAAGTTTGGGAAAGAAACTACTATGTCTTGTGACATGAAATCCAAGGATCTCATAAAGTGTACACCTGACAAATCCCTCCTCTCCATTTTAATCATTTTAAATGTGTCTCCTCTCCAGGTTTTCTCATATGTCAGTCATATGTTTTTTTCTACATTTTTGTTTGCCAGTCTTCCTAGTCTAATGAATTTTCTTCTGTCTTCCACTTAAAATTGGGGACACCTAGGTCTTGGGTGGTTTATATTTTTATGTAAAGCAGCATCCAGCAATCAATGGTTAAAATTTCATCCAGTGCAATGTTTTCCAAATGATTGTGTTTAATAAAGACTGCCCACTAATTTTCTCATTGTACCAAGCCTCCTTCCATGAATATTTTATGTTCATTTTGATTCTAACATGTTGCAACAAACTTTAGCATCTATTATATTCTATCATGGTTGTTCAGTTTATTTCAAATTTCTGTTTTCATTCATTGCTGGTGGGAATACAAACTAGTACAGCCACTTTGGAGGACAGCTTGGCAGTTTCTTAAACAATGAAACATACTCTTACCATATGATCCATCAACCATGCTCTTTGTATTTATCCAAAGGAGTTGAAAATGTATATCTAAACAAAAACTTGCATGTAGATGTTTATAACAGCTTTATTCATAATTGCCAAAATACGGAAGCAGCCAAGATGTCCTTCAGTAGGTGAGTGGATAAATAAATTATGGTACATTCAGATAATAGAATAGTATTCACCACCTAAAAGAAATGAGCTACCAAATAATGGAAATACATGGAGGAAACTTAAATGTGTATTACAAAGTGAAAGAAGCATGTCTGAAAAGGCTACATAGTGCATGATTGCAACTATGTGATATTCTGGAAAAGGCAAAACTATGCAGACAGTAAAAAAATCAGAGGTTGCAAGGAGTTCAGGGGGAGGAATGGATTAATAGACAAATTACAGAGGACTTCTAGGACAGTGGAACTACTCTGTGTCGTACTTTAATGGTGGATATATGTCATTATAAACTTTTAATTGACATAATGTACAACACTAAGAGTAAACCCTAATATAAACTGTGGACTCTGGTGATAAAGACATGTCAACGTAGGTTCACCGGTAACAAGTGAACCATTCCAGGGAGGGATGTTGATAATAAGGGAGGTCTGTGCATTTGGGGGGAGGCAGAGGGCACATGGGAACCTTCTGCTCAATTTTACTCTGAACCTGAAATTCCTCTAAAATATAAGATCTATTAAACACTTTTCCATTAAACCCTCTATCTCTTTTTCTAAGCCTGGCTGCCATGTAATAAGTGTACTCTTTTTTGGCCTCCTTCACTCTCAAGTATACTCAAAATGTTCTCTTAATTCTTCCTCCAAAGAGAATGCCTCAAACTTTCATGCAAAAAACAATCACATATAGAACTTGTTGAAATGCTTATTCCCTGTCCTCACCTGAAAGCATGACATTAAAGACTTTGGTGTGTAGTACAGGAAAATACATTTTTAACAAATTTCCCAGGCGATTCTGAAATAGATAATCTAGGAAGCAAGCTTTGAAATCTCTTGCTTCATAGTATCTGATATATTCATAATTTTCTCCTCTTTTCAATGACTTCAGCCTATTCTATTCATTCAAGGGTTACAATAGCTTCTTTGCTGGTGATCCTAATTCCAGTCTCTTTTTGCTACAATTGTTCCTTTGTAAACTGCCAAAATAATCTTCTGCAAATGCCATTTTTATCACATCACCTTCCTGCTCAAGAATCAGCTACTCCTAGTATATCAAGTCTAAACTCTTGGCCTATAATTCAAGGTCCTCTGTCAACTGGCACTTTTGTACCTCTCTAATTTTATCTTTTCCCAGTACAGACTGACTCTCCCCTCCAGCTAAATCTAGCCAACTTTCCATTCTTCCATGCTACTTACTCACATGCCTTTGAGTTTCTTGTTAGTTAGAATGCCCTCCTTTTTCATTTCCCCCAACACATAATAAACATTTATTCCCAGCTAACCTACTTCAGGAAAATTTTCTTGATCAAAATTTCCACCTAATCGTGGTGTTGATGGAATTAAAATTAATGCACTGGATAGAAATAACAGAAGAAGCCTCTCATATTATTAAAGTAAGGATATGCTATTTTTTCCAATTGACTTATAAAAACAAAGAATTACTGCAACCAAATTATTAACCTGAATTTTAATGGTAAAGTATGTGAAACAAAATATTAAAAATAAATGGACTAAATGCATAGCATAAGTCTAGTAGTTGGAGTAAAGACTACAGTGATACGATAAGACATAGGGAACCAGTAAGAATAAGTGGGTGGAGAAAAATAAGATAGGAATTGCTAAGGTGCAAAATGAATGTGGTGGAAAAGTACAATGCCAGATGGAAACAAGAAAAAGAAAAAAAGCTCAATTACCTATTTAAAAAAATAAATTCTTCCCAGGAGCAATTTTGGTAGTGCTTGGTTATTGGTTTTATTATTTTATAGAAGTAGCTCCCACATGCAAGGAACTGTAGGCCACTTCAAAGCAGTCATTCTCTGAGCCTTTGTAGCAAAACACTTTTATCAGAGATTCCATTCCAATGAGATGCATACCTAATTCATTCAGTACCACCAGATATATTTCCAGATGGCTCAAGGCATTAGGAATTCATGAGAGATCGTGGTTTTCCATGTTTTACCAACACTTGAACTTACCCATCTCCAAATGGGTGCAATGTGATATCACATTGTAATTTTTAATTGAATTATATTACTAAAGAATTTATGCATCCTATAAAATATTTGAAAGCCATTCTGGTTTAACTATCTATATATTGCATAATCACATCTGCCAGACTCTTATATTATCTCTACTCTCTTCCCCATATTCAATCTTTATCAGCCATGTGAAACTCTAGAATTCCCCCAGAAATACCAGGTTATTGCTTGCTTGTTTAAGCTTACAACTTCCTATTTACTTCAATTGTAGCATTTTACAGATTTTACAAAAAAAATTGTTTTTACCTACATTTTTCTCACAAGACCTAGTCTTTAAAACAATAAAAACATTTGCATTTCTAACCAAGGAGAGCCAAGCCATGCTATTATTAGGTGCCTATTCACGGGGTATACCAGGCTATTAGAATGGTCTACACAGTCACATCCACCTGAATCCAGCAAAAGGAACCACATGTTCCTTTTACTGCTAACATGAACTTTTGAGCTCCAAAGGTTTCTCTCCCCTCATTCAAGCCAAGATCCAAGTTCACCTGAAATGGCTTGTACCTCAGAAAGTCAAAGATCACAAAAGCAAGAGTCAGGCACTCTGCTTACTTGGATCTTGAAACATAACGAGGGACAATCATAGTAGTGAGAAGCAGTCTGGAAAGGGCAGAGAAATAGGATCAGACATGTCTTTGAGAGTGAGACAGATACTGTATTTCTGGGTGTATCTAAATGCAAGAGAGACAAATCCATTAAGAAGATTTGAAAAAGTCCAGCCAAACTGGCATAAATTAGTGCAGAGAAACTCAAGTGACAGACACTGGATGGTGGAATAACAAGTGACTTCAGGCAAGGTCAGAGAGCAAATCGGTTTCACCTGCCAAGTGGGTGGGACCTAGACATAGGAAATCTAGAAACAAGAATGTGTAGAGTTGGAATTAGATGGGCCTGTCATTAAATTATAAGATCAAAGTCACTGGAGTAGAATTTAAAGTCAGTCCAAAACAAGAAATACTCCAGACCTACAGAAACTGGAGTGATAAAGACACTAAACAGGAATCAACATATGTTCTTTAAATAACTATATGAGTTGCAAGCCTGTATTTATTTATTCACTTCTATAACATATTTTCGAGTGGTTTCTAGGAGTTGAGCACTGGTATATATGGAGGATATATCAATGAACAAGCAGATGAAAATCTTGGATTCATGAAGCTTAACATTTAAGTGGGGGAATATAAACAATACAAAAGTAAAATATATACATATATTTAGTATGTCCGATGTTGGTAAGTGTTAAGGAGAAAAATAAATCTGGGAAGAGACATAGGGAGTGTCTTCAGGGAGGGTAGGATTAGGAGTAATACAGGATGACTAAGGAAGTAGACAAAAGAGCAAATGCATGCAGACGGAGAGGGAGAGAGCCATGTGTTCAACAGCAAGTGCAAAGATTCTGTGGTGGAAAAGCAGAGGCCAGGGTGCCTGGAAAAGAATGAATGAGGGGAAATTGGGAAGATCACGTAGGCCTTATAGTCCACTGCCAGGATTTTGGGTTTTACTTACAGCGACAATCGGCACAGAAGAGTTTATGAACTGGCTCAGGTATAAATATGATCCGTCTGTCTTCTCTATTGTAAAGAGCTGGCAGTGGAGCAAGAATGGAAGCAGAGAGAACAGTCAGAGGCTATTGCAGTAAACCAGCTGTTAAGCTGTGACTCGGTCAGGGTGGTACCGATGGAAAGAGTGGGAAGTGTTGAGAATCTGGACAGATTTTCAAGATATAATCAGTAACATTTGCTGTTAAATTGGAGGGTTGTATGTAGGGTGAGAGAAAAATTGAGTCGAAGTTCATTTCAAAAATTTGGGCCTGAACAAGATGAAGAGTTTCCTGTTACTGAGACTAGAAAGGCTGCAATTCAGAAAGAGTTCAATTTTTTACCTTGCTGAGACTGAGATGACTATTAGATATGCAAATGGATGCAGCAACTTGACTGTTGCATGCCAGAGTGTAAAGTTCAGGTGAGAAATCTGAATAGAAATTGGAGAATCATTTGAAAATATTTACTTGGTATTCAAACTCATGAGATCAGAAGTCATAAAGCTAGTAAAGGTAGAAGAAGAAAAGAGGACCAAGAGATGCTTAGAAGAGGAAAAGCTACCTGCAAAGCTACCAAAAAAGAGCCAACAAAGATGTAGAAAGAAAGGCAGGTGAGAAAACATCTTAGGATCCAATGAAGAAAACAAGGGAAGGGAAAGGTACATGAATTAAAAATTAAAATGTGAATTTAGCAACATGGAAATCACTTGTTACCCTTGTATTTTTTATTTCTGATAGCGAATAACTTTCACCGAAATGCAAGAGATATCAGTAATATGAAATTATAAATAAATTGAATAATCAAGACATATAACACCAATTGTGGACAAAAATAAGGCATACCTATAGAGATAATACTAATTTTCTGGAATGTTTATCCTAAGGAGATAATGCCCAAAGAGTGCTGTGCAAATTATGTAAACAGTGACAACTTTATTAAATTATTTACTGCTTCCTAAAATAACCAACTTAAGATAGAGTATTTAAGTTTTATCTCATGATTTTGTAGATTTATGAACTGTTTAATCTTGTCTAGTTTAATTTCTTCATAACATCATTAAAAATGACTTATTTATAGAGCCAAGAAATTAACATGAATTGTGTCCTGTGTGGGTCAACATAGGTAACAAATACCATGATTATTTTCAAGAGAAAATTGGTCTAGACTATTCCGGGTAATAGCATTCTGTATGAAGCTGACATATATGTAACTAGAGCAACAGAGGAAGATAGATTTCCTTGAATGAAGACAGACTGTTTTTGTTGGTTTGTTTTAATTTTGTATTCACATGATTCTAGTCTTAATACTGCATTCACCGAAGATTCTTAGCATGTTTATTGAATTACTTTAACCTAAAAGCAAAAGCACATGAAATTATACAGTGGACTCCAAATCTGATAATTAGGTGACACAACTTTTTGGCAGAAAAGTTAGCAATGGGCACATAATGTATATTGTGTAGAGTGGTCATACCCTGTATGGTGAAATGAAGCAATAGCAGGCAAATGGGCAGTTTCAAGAAAGAAATTGGCAATTTTTCACATATTGTTCTTGAGAGTAAAATAACTCCATTTTAAAAATATAACTGGTTGTGTTTGACAGAGGCAAAAGCAAATTAAATGCAATATTTAAAGGGAGTCAACTGTTTAATTCATGATTGAATTTCATAAGTAAATTCGCTGCTCTGTTGGTTTAAGATTACTTAAAATTCAAAATCAACAAATAATAAACATCAAGCAATTAGTAACATTTAAATTAGATAAAATGAGAAAATGAATGAATTTTAAATTTTAATATATTGAAAACAATCCAAATCAATCATTATAATTCACTTTGACCTTTATGGGTGCAATGTACAATGACATTTTTATTAGTTTTTAGTTACTTTTGAGATGAAACTCAAGACAATTGCTTAACCAAAGACTAATTTCAGTTTTCTGAACATGTTTAAGGTAGGCTAGGCTAAGTTATAATGTTCAGTATGCTAGGGGTATTAAATGCATTTTCAACTTATGACATTTTTTATTTAGTGTAGATTTATTAGGATGTAACTCCCATTGTTAAGTAAGAATCATCTGTATATAAAAACTTTTAGGCTAAGTCTTATTATTATCACGTATCATTTAAATATCCCCTAATATTTCTTATTCATCTTATCGTTTTCTTTTTCTCCAGTATAACATATAACCTAATAATACATTTCAATCGCGTTTCAAATAATTTTTAACTTCACAGCAAGAGAGTGAAAAGTGCAGAGAGTTTTCATGTATCCCCTGCTCACCTACAATATATAGTCACCCCTCTTATTAACATCACACATTATTGGCACATTATTATTACCCATAGTCCATCATTTATATTGCCTTGATATTTTACTAGAGGACAGGGCATAAATAAAATAAAATAAAAATTCTTTATTTATGCCCTGTCTTCTCCCAATAAAATTCATTGCTTTTTCCCCAGTGCCTAGAAAAATTCCTTGCAGATGATTGATACTCAGAAATATTTTAGGAACTAACTTAAGCAAGACCTTACTTTGTCACCAGGAAATAACTTTTAAGGCAATATGGCAAATATGGTCATTTTTTTTAAACACTAACCTAATGTAGAGTTTCAGGCTATTTGGAAGTCTAATGTAGCAGTACCCAATAAAGCCCATGTTTAGTCAACAGCCAGTCATGCTGCTAGAGGCTGGGGACACAGAATGGAAAAGAGATAAAGATTCACTATCAGGTCATGTGCTCAGTAGTCTAGTGGAAGAGTTTTCACTGTAGAAGTGAGGAATTGCATCAACCCTCTCATCTCCTCGTTCCTGTTCTGTTGTTTGATGGCAAGCAATGAATTGTTCAACAGCAAGATAAGAATATTTGTGTTTGTGATATAAACTCATTAGTGCGTTGGTATGCTTGTTTTGAAGATTCATTTTTATACTTCATATACATGTTGCAATTGCACACTTCAGTTTTCTGAGGCAAGCCTAGCATTAAATATCTGACTCCTTGTGTTTTTAAATGTTCGTGCTTGTTAAAACCTGCATGCAATTTTTTTCTTCTGAAATTAGGTCACTGCACAAATAGAGTCACATCTCAATGTCTGAGAATGCTATGCTCCCTCATTTTCACCAACAAACTTTAGTTAGACAAAAGCTATAAGGCAGGAGAGAAACTGCTAAATTATTGTCATAAAATAATTTATTTAGATTCCAAATGTTTTTCACATAGAACGGGGATTTCCTAGGCATCTGGAAAATCTACCTCTGTTGTTTGCATTCTTTTCCTGTAATACTTTTACAAGCTGTAACTGCTTCGGGTGAAACATTTCTTAATCACCATTACATGCTTTTTAGCAGAAAGTCTACAATATATGTTGTTACTGTTAATAAATTAATCCAAACTTTCAGAAAGTTGACATTTGCACATCTACTTCTTAAAAAAACAAGGAATTTATTTGTATTTCTTGAAAAAATCAGCAGCCTTATAAATGACTTTCTTTTAGTATTACATTTTGTACTATACTTGCTTATGTAATTCATTTAGTCTTCATTATTTTTCAGAGTAAGACAAAACCATGTGGGTAAAACAGATCTAGATACAACTCAGAGAACTTTGGGAACTCATTTTTATTATGAGACTTTCTAAAACATGAAATAAACTTTATAGTATCAAGTTGAAATTGTTGATTTAATGGCAAATTCTATGGTATTTAATTCCTCATTAAATTTAGATTTACATTTTTATGGTTTTGGAGTTCATAATTATTTATGTTGAAGCATTTATTTCTCTAAATTGCAGTTTTGTTCTTTCAAGCATAACAATTTGAAATACCTTTCTATACTTACACTAAATGATTCCTACTATTTTAACAATGCTAAGATTTATTTTTATTATTACTATAGTTAGTTATCTCAGCAAGACTGGAAAGACTCTTTGAACCATATACGTCTGGTTCTTACTGTGGTGCATACATATTAGATATATTTGTATACGTGTGGCACATTTTAGAAGTATAAAACTGAAAGGCTTTGGAGCATAGTGGGCTAATTCAGTGCAGTGTCGTCATTTTACAAATGCAGAACTGAAGGACCAGAAATTAAAGATCATTTCCAAGGGGCAAGTAACTAGTGAGAGGCAGAACTAGCAAGGTACCCTGAGTCTCATTCTGTGATTCAGTGCCCCAACTACACAAGGTTGTATTTCCATAGAGTGTTTCCATCCTTCTGATACAAGTAAGATTTCATTGGTCATAGCAGGGGTCACAAGCTTTTTCTTTTAAATGCCATACAGTAAATATTTTAAGCTTGGTGAGCCATACAATTTTTTTTACTAGCAGTCATCCCCGTAATTATAGCATGAAAGAAGTCATAGACAAAGCACACACACAGACATAGGCAGAAAATGAGTGGGACTATGTCCCAATAAAACTTTATAAACAATGAAATTGGAAATTCATCATATTTTTATATATTAAAAAGAATATTCATTTTGAATTTTTTTCAACCACTTGACAATATCAAAATCATTACAAGTTAATGGATTGTACAAAAATAGGCTGTGAGCTAGATTTGGCCCTTGGGCCTTAGTTTGCCAACTTCTGATGGAGCAATAAATAGTAGGAATTTTTTAAAGCATGTTGTCAATAATCTGCAGACATACAGGATATCCCATTGAGAAAATTTTAGTGTTTCCAGTTAAATATAGATCATCTTCTACTTTATAATTCTACTAAGGATATATAACTAATATGTGTATATGAGTGTGTATTAGAACATGTAAATATAATTTATACACAAAAATATATAAATTTACTAAAATTTTGTTTAATTATTTTGAACTAATAGTGAAGTGTATTCAAGAAACTTTGAAGTCCATTGGACCAGATAACAGTGATCTAAAAATCACTAAGGGGAAATTAAAATAAAAAAAATATATATATATATAATCTTGCATAAGTACAGGGTTGGAATTCCCTAATATATAAAACTAGAGGCCTGGTACATGAAAATCCATGCACTGGAGGTAGGGAGGCTCCTCAGTTCGGCCTGCCCCCTCTCATAGTGCAGGAACCCTCAGGGGCGAGAGGCAACCCAGCAACCAGGGAAAAGCAATGTCCCTATCACACCTCTGCTACTGCCACTGCCAGCAGCACAAGCCTCTGCCTGCCCTTGTTACCTCAGCCTCGGGCAGCCCTGGGTGGTTGGGCAGCTGCCATCTGAGGGTTGCCTGCACCTCAGGCTGGCACTGGGCAGCAGGGGGACTGAGAGGACTGGGGACTCCTGAAGCAGGTGCATGGAGAGTCCGAACCCACTTGGGGGTGGGCCCAGCCATTCTGCATGCCTGCCACCCTAGTGGAGCTGAGGGGACTGGGCTCTGCCATCTTGTGGCTGTGAGCACCACCATCTTTGAGGGTGTGATAGTCAATCAGCATATTCCTTCTTTATTAAATAGGATAGAGTTGATTGTACTGCCTCCACAAAGTCAGATCAATTATATAAAATATTATAGGTCAAGTGCCAATATGGTTTTTAGGACTTACTAGACACTAAGTAACAATTAGGATTATTGTTATCTCAAAAATTCCTGAATAAAAAATGGATATTCAGCCAGATATAATAAAGAAAAAGACCAATCCTTAAGGGAATGTAGAAAATAACACTTAAAACACACTTTTACAATATTCACAGCACTATCCATTGTATTTATTTTATATTTGATACCACAATTTTGAGGAATAAGAAACTAGTATTTCTATTTTGCAAGAAGAAATTGATTTCCAACTGCAAATGGTATTGTTATTCCAGGACCCAGGTCTTCTGGCTTTTCCTTGTTAAGGGAAATTATAAACCACAATTAAACATTTAATTCGTTCTGAGCCACACATAATGAGAGGAGTACCTTGATGAGTACAGATAGGAGAGAGTAAATTTTCTATTACCTAGTAACTTGAGAAATGGTTAAGGGAACTGGGGGTGTGTGACCTAGATAAGAAAAAGCTTTAGTGTGGAAAGGATAACTAATTTTTTTTAAGTTTTGCCATGTGGGAGAGAGAGCAGACAGATTATTTTATTGTCTGGAAGACAGAACTAGAATGAATAGCAAGCAGCTTTTGACAAAATGCAAAGAAGGAGTCAGAATAATGAAACAATATAAAAACATATTTTTTTATTCTTAATAAATGAGTTCTTCAAGAACCTGTAAACCACCTGTTAGAAAGGAGATTATCATAAAAGAAGGAAAGTTGTTTTGGACTACTTTTATGTGCCCTGCTGTCCCTAAAAACCATAATCCTGCCATATTTGGGGGATCATTGATTTTAAAACTGTATTAGTACATAGAATTTTATGAATTTCAAATATTTTTTTAATTCTGCCTCAATACAACTCTTCAGTATTACTTTGATTAAAACACCCTGCTAATATTTTTGAAACATTATAATAAACAGATTTGAAATATCTTTTGTTTTAAACATATAAATTGTTCCTGTATTTGAGATTGAAAAGTAGAAAAAAATAAGGTTTTTTCAATGAATTTTCTTACCAGATCTACCAACTGTATTTATAAATATCATTTTTAAAAGATGACAGTGTAAATTAGAGTGTATCACAGAAGGAGCCTCTGTATTCATATAAGTGACGCTACTTTTGTGAGACATTTGTACTTCAAGTAAAGCCAGTGCTAAGTCCTTTGATCTAATATAATTCATAATATAGGTTTCACTTTATAAAAGAGAGCTTGTGGTAATTAATCCACCGGTTTTGAGGCAGAGTAGGGCAACATATTTAACCAATAAATTCTATTTTAAATGCTTTAAACATTTTTTATTAAATGCATTTGGTTAAAGGCTCTCAATTGTGCAAATGATCTGACAGAACATATGTCTACTATAGAAAATTTAAGTCATTCAAGCTCACCAAAGCAAATGAAAATACAATCAGATGCATGATGCTCTGTTTCATGCTGAGTTGTGCTATTTCCATTTTTGCATTGTTGGCAGGAATTGAAAAGAAGCAGATTTTGTCTGTTGGTTTTTGGTTGTCACATGAATCATTCCCAAAGAATGAGCCCTTAGCTAAAGATTGGTGAGGGCTAAAGAATGGAAAATGTGAATTCTACTTCCTATACCTTTGACTATGAAATGTATTTCTGGATAGATGAAAAAAAGTAGTAAATGGTGATTTAGTTCCACAAGAGAGGCCTGTAGAGTATATATATTTTACCTGTTCTCTAGCCATATTTTGAAAATTTATTTTGAATCCATCTTCAGTTATAAAATCCTGATTAATGTTCATGATATATATTTGTATGATTTGATTCTATACCATATATATAGTATGATGATAAATAGGAGTAACTCAGGAGCTCTACATTTCAAATGAAATAAATCAGTTCATTAGTTATTTTGCAATGAATATTTTGTATGTCTTCTCCAAAATGTATGTCATTTTTTGAACAGAGAAATTCATATTTTAGTGTATATTTTTCTGAACAAATATTAAATTGTCAAAACACATTTTTGTATTTCTATAATACATTATATATTTATTTACATTTTATAATTCATGATAACCATGTCTCCCAGAAGGTTTCCTGGTCTAATTAGCATATTACCCTTCTATTAGTACTTTATTTGAAAGTACTTTATGTGATAATTTTTCAAATAAAGTACTGAATTGTTAGTATTTCTACAAAGTGACCCTCTATGCTTCTGGTGACTATAATTTCTTTCTTAGAATGCCTACTTGTTGCACTTTTTAATTTTCTGTAATATAAGTATGCTTCTAGTTTTTAATGCTAATTATATGTTAAGTATCTATACTAATAAAAGGGTAATATGCTAATTAGATCAGGAAACCTTCTGGGAGACATTCCGGACATCCTTCCAAACAAAGCCATGGTGGCGGGATGGAGGCAGAGGTAGTTAGGGGCGATCAGGCCAGGAAAGGAGGGAAGTGGGGGTTATCAGGCCGCTGGGGGTGGGCAGTTGGAAGTAAGCAGGCTGGTGGAGGTGGGGGGGCAAGCAGGCAGGCAGTGGGAGGCAGCTGAGGGTGATCAGGTCACCAAGGGCACATGCCCAGATTATAGGCTCAATCCCCAGTAGGGGCTTTGAATGAGGCAGCCAAACAATGATTCTCTCTAATCATTCATATTTCTATCTCTCTCTCCCTCTCCTTTCCTCTCTGAAATCAATAAAAATATTGATTGCAGACTGGCAGGGGGGCAATTGGTGGTAAACAGGCTGGCAGACAGAGTGGTTAGGGATGGTCAGGCAGGCAGGCAGGTGAGTGGTTAGGAGCCAGTGGTTCCAGATTGCGAGAGAGATGTCTAAACCAGGGATCGGGCCTAAACTGGCAGTTGGGCATCCCCTGAGGGATCTCAGATTGGAGAGAGTACAGGCTAGGCTGAGAGACATACACCCCCATGCATGAATTTCATGCACAGGGCCACTAGTTATATATAAATGAACTCATTTTAGCATCACAATGCACATCTTCACTAAGGAAGAATGCGAGGCTCAAAAGAGGTTAGTGAATTGCTGGTAGTCACACAAGATACCCTGTTTCCCCGAAAATAAGACAGTGTCTTATATTAATTTTTGCTCCCAAAGATGCACTAGGTCTTATTTTCAGGGGATGTCTTATTTTTTCATGAAGAAGAATAGGGTACACATTTATTGTTAAATGAAAATAAAGGAAATCTTACAGTATCAAGAATTTACTCATTTATTCAATGACAATTATGTCATCATCTTCTGGAACAGGGGTCTTCAAACTACGGCCCGCGGGCCACATGCGGCCCACAGAGGAGTCTGATCCGGCCCGCCAGGTTTTTTGGGCAGTGAGCGCAGCCGAGGTGTTACAGTAGGAATTAGTAGTTCATATAGTCCGGCCCTCCAGCTCTCTGAGGGACCGTGATCTGGCCCCCACTTTAAAAAGTTTGAGGACCCCTGTTCTGGAACATCATCATAACAATCCAATTCCTGAATTTCCTAGTGAATTTCTTGTGACTCCATTTCTTTCAGAATCAGTGGACCAAAATCTCTCATGTTTAGCCGGGTGGGGGGGGGCTTATTTTCGGGGGGATGCCTTATATTTCACTCAGAAGGAAACCTGTAAGTAGGTCTTATTTTCAGGGAAATAGGCTACTAAATGGCAGAGCTTGGATTTGAACAAAAAAAGTGGTGACCCAGAGTCAACACTCTTCACACCAAATCACACTACACACATAGGATCATTTTGTTGATCCCTTGCTGGTTTTCTCAGTTGATAGAGCATTGGCCTACAGACTGAAGAGTCCCAGCTTTGATTCTGGTCAAGGGCACATGCCCAGGTTGAAGGCTCAAACCCCAGTAGGGGCTTTGAATGAGGCAGCCAAACAATGATTCTCTCTAATCATTGATGAGTCTATCTCTCTCTCCCTCTCCCTTCCTCACTGAAATCAATAAAAAATATATTTTAAAAAAATATTTTGTTGAAGTTTTCCTTGAGAGGTAGGATAATATAGAGATTTTGGCATCATAAAATCATACAATAATTCAAAAAGGACAAATAAATTTTACTTTTATTTTTTAAATAATTTCAAATAAATAAATATTTGTTCTTCATAAGAGAAAAATTTCTCACTTCCCAAGCCTATTATTATATTGATTTTCCTCTTTAGGTTCTATCACAGTTAATTCTTAATTTCCCTTTATGCTTAAATTTACAAACATTTGAAACACCTTCAAATTCCCTTTCATTATGTCAATATTTACATACCAGTTTTAATCTGTTGGCTGCAAAAGAACACCAGGTGTCAGACTGGGGTTCAGCAACCTTGTTACTTGAGTTCTGGCTTGGAAAAAATTTGGAGCCAAGACTCCAACTATAAAAGAAAGTTTATTTAGAAAGTCATAGAGGTAGAAGAAGTAATTCATAGAATAAATAGGCTCAGGAAACAAGTTACAAAGGTAAAATAAAGACCATTGGAGCTCAGAAGAAATAGAGAAACAAGGAAAACAGGCCTGGGAGAAGGGGGTAAGGTAAAATGCCTCTGTGCTCCATAGAGAGCAGCATTGGGTCCCTGTCCCCAGGATATTTACCTAGAGCTTTCAGGGGGAGGATCCCAGTAGAATACTCATCAGATTTCCAGGTGTGTCTTTTCAGAGTTGTGGTCTCCACTGATTCTTCAGCACCAGGGCAGAGGGTCATTGGTCATTGCATCTGGTCCTGAGGTCAGCTGTGGTGTCACTTGTCCTGTTTTGTTGGTTTTCTAAGCCTGGAACTGTAACATATCTGAGGCCCAGATGGATTTGATGCCTTGTCCTGGGAGGCTTAATGCTTAAGGGCTGTTCTCTGGCCCCTTGTTCATTCTCCCTTTAAGGGAATCTAACAGACATGACTAGAAACATGCCAGGGGAGGAAAGGTCACAGGAGGATCTGAACTGCATGACCAGGGATATGAAAGGTCAAAGGGTCTAAACTCCATAACCAGTGATATGCTAAGAGAGGAAAGGTTACCCTGAGGGCAAGTTACTTGTTTTCCCAACTTTGCCTGTTGCTAGGCACTGGGTGCTTTCTGCCCAGGTGACCTTCTGTACCTGGCCCATCATCCTTGATCTGCTTGTGCCTGTCTAACTACCTAGCACAAATCCAGAAGATACTCTTTGATAATGAAAGGATATTTTTTTATCTTTTTAGAAAGTCTTATATAACTAGAGTCCCAAAGCACAAAATTTGTGTGCGGGTATGGTCCTTAGGCCTGGCCTGTAACCAGGGACATCTTCCCCGGCTGCCTGCAGCCAGCCCCTCCCCCCACCACCACCCACTCCGATTCACCATTCCCATTAGGTGATCGGAGCTTGTCTGCGAGGGGAAGGGACCAAGAGGTCAACCATTCCAGCCCACTTGTCGGCTCTGTCCTGCTGAGGGTCGTCCTCTGTGTGTAAGGCAACTGGTGGGGCAGGGGCCTTGGCCTGGTGCCACCTGCATCCCCTGCCACTCATCCCCAGTTCCCCATTCGCCATCAGGCAATTGGAGTCTGCTGGCAAGGGAAAGGGACCCAGAGGTTATCAATGCCTCATCGGGACTGGTCAAGCAGGTGTTCTGGTTGTTCCACCATTAG
This sequence comes from Pipistrellus hanaki, assembly GCF_964339955.1. Classification (NCBI taxonomy): domain Eukaryota; kingdom Metazoa; phylum Chordata; class Mammalia; order Chiroptera; family Vespertilionidae; genus Pipistrellus; species Pipistrellus hanaki. The sequence goes on from NC_140504.1 coordinate 87,909,717, forward strand.
AGTCAATTTGCATATTACCCTTTTATTATATAGGATGATTTCATTTATATAGTTCATTTTACCTTTTCCAAAGTGTGCTGCCTGAGGTTTTTTGTTGCTGTTGTTTTGAAGGGATGGAGAATGAAATAAAATAATATGTGGGATTACTGTGTGTGATCATTGGAGGAACCCTGTTGAAAGTACCAAACCAGGATTTTCATGCTGCATTCTAAGAATTTTGTATAGAGAAAACCTGTGGGTCTAGAAAAAAAACAGTAAATATTATAATGCCCCATTTTGTACATTCAAGTATAAATTAGCTTTATATATATCAAGGCAATAATAATAATAATAATAATAATGTGCATAGAGTTTCCAGAATTTACATCATTCTCGTTTGATTCACATACAGTTCTGAGGAGCAATCAGAAACAGTGGCCTCATCAGTTGTTTCTCATAAACGTGCTCTCAGTCGGTCCACTTTTTACTCTCTCCTCTGTTGCCTGCTGCACTTAGCAAAGCGACCCTCCTTCTCACACTGAAGTCTGTGACACTTGCCTCTCTGACCTCCCGATCAGTGCTGTCTTCCTGAGAGCCATTTTCTGCATGGAAGCCAAACTTAATATTTTCAAAAGCATAAATCAAAATATGGACCTCTTTGCTTCATCCACCAGGAATTTCCCATTGAACAAAGGTTGAAATTCTCATTATTTACCTCGGGCTATGTGGTGCTGTAGGGACATGATCCCGATGTCCACTCTTCCTTACCTGGTGCTGTTCTCTCATGTTCTCTGTGTCCTGGCTATCCGTCCATCTCTCTCTCTTTCCCACACTCAGAGCCTACCTTTAGTCTTCTGTATTTGTCCCCCAGATGGGGAATCTTCCCACAGAAATGTCAACACACAGGTTTCAGAGAGGCTGCTTTGCCCTTCCAGGCTCTAAAGTAGCTACTCCTCTCCTTTGCTGTTTACATGCCCTGTGCTTTGAGATCATATAGGCTTAATCACTTTCTGCAGTCATTTTAAATATATATTGAGGATTTTTTAATTACTAACTCTACCAGAGTTTTCTATCCATCTCTATGAGACTAGAGTCCCCTCTCTGGTTTGTTGTTGACTTTCCAGTACCCAGCAGGTAATAGATGCTAAATAAATATTCATTAAACTGAACTATTAAATGTTTCTCATTTCAAAAGTCTCCACATTAATCTCTGTGAGGTTGCAGGACAAGCATTATAATATTGGGTAAATGACCATCACCTGAAGCTTGATGGTCAGTGTGAGGCCAAGCTGAGAAGAAAGGAAGGATGTTCTGGTTTTCAGTCAGTTTTTTTCATTCAAGTATTTGTGTTCTTTATTGGTTCAATTGTTTGGGTAGCATGTTTTAAAATTTTACAGTTAAAAAATAATTTCTTGCCCTGGTTTGTTTGGCTCAGTGGATAGAGCATCGGCCTGCAGACTGAAGGGTCTCAAGTTCCATTCTGGTTAAGGACACATGCTGGGTTGCAGGTTCGATCCCCAGTAAAGGGCGTGCAGAAGGCAGCCAATCAATGATTCTCTCTCATCATGCATGTTTCTATCTCTCTCTCCCTCTCCATTCCTCTCTGAAATCAGTAAAATATATATTAAAACATAATAATAATAATAATAATAATAATAATAATAATAATTTATTGGCCCTGGTCGGCTAGCTCAGTTAAGTTAAAGTGTTATCCCGACATACCAAGGTCATTGGTTTGATCTCCCATGGGGGCACATACAAGAAGCAACCAAAGAGTTCATAAATAAGTGAACAACAAGTCTCTCTCTGTCTCTCTCTCTCCCTCTCTCTTTCCTTTACCCTTTCCTCTCTTCCTCTAAAATTCAATAAATAAAATAAAATAATTTTTAATGCTGCACTTGTTTCACATGTGCAGTTGTTTTAAAAACTTGTGTTTTCAGAATAATTATGGTAGTTGAATAAAGTGTTAAGTATTTATCAAAGCAATAAACAGATTAACACTACTGAGAGGCATACATCTGTACTTCTTGGTTAAGGAAAATGCATAATTTTAAACTTGAACTACCTCTACTGTGCAATCCCAACTGACTATTGTAGTTATATCTGGGCTTTCCTAATAGAAAATAAAAACTGTGAGTTTCCTACAGGTTAATTCTAAAATCAGTTATTGAGAAAGAATTTCTGTTTTATTCCATATCAAAGATATGGCAGCCTATAAACTCAAATGGTAGTTTTATATTGATTGACCATAGCATAGTCTCAAACTTATGTATGATTTTGTGCCACTCTTTACTAATGATACTTAACAGACTCATTTGTGCTTTGACTTTAGAATTAATGACATAATTAGTAAGTGTATGCATGAACAGATGCATACATAGATGGTTATCTGTGGAAACCAGTGCTTAATAAACCAATGATATGTTTAATTGAACATTTTAATTAGAAATTAGCATAGATACTTCACTTCAAAAAATGACAAGCTATATTACCTTTATGATCACTAGAATGTAAAGCGTATAGGCGTGTAGGTAGAACATTAGATATCTGACAAACTCATCATACTTTTGAAATTATAACTGAAGGAAATTATAACTTTTGAAATTATAACTGAAATTATAACTCAAGAAATTATTTTTTAATTTATAATTAAAGCAGAGTGACCAACTATAAGTTATAATTTATAATTAAAGCAGAGTGACCAAATCTTTCCTACATATATTACTTATCAGAGTTTGAATACATTTAAAAGAAAAAGAAATTGATACAAATTTGAAATGAATATAGAATTATTTTTGCTTGTTTTGTTTTTGCTTTAGGAAGTGTTATAACACAAGATTTATATTAAATGATATAATTTTATATCTTTTTCTATTTCCACATTCATGAAAGACTTCTTGAATACTTATATGTCAATCTCTATCTAAATGAATGTGAATTTTAAAAAAAATACACAGTGCACAGAGATATCCAACAGGCAAACAGGCCAATATGGGGCTAAATGTTCACCATTATTTGTCTGCTGTCAGAAATAGGCAATGCAATGAGAGCTGCATTTTATAGTGGTGAAAATGGCTTTTCTGATTATCCCATTTACAGTCTCCGACCTACTTTTCTTTGCTAGCTAATGCAGATATTCGTCAGAAACAGTATTTAGGTTTATGGTCTTTTTTTCTCCTCTATGCAATCAAGACCTACTTATCCTACAATCTCCAAGGCTCATTTCCAGTAGCCTGTCATTCTTGACACCTTCCTTGTCCTTCCAGAGTGAGCTGCTGTCTCTCATGCATGCTTCCACAATTCTCAGGATATTAATGGAATTTAAAACACTGATTTAGGCTTGTTAGATTTCAGTTTTGGTTTATGTTTATTCTCCATCTACAGGTCATTGCTTTTCCACAGTCCCTAGTACAATACTTGGTATGCATGTGCCCATACAGAGAGGCCCAATTTTCTGGGTGAAGTCAGATTGATAGCATCTTTTGTTCAAGTGAAACACAGCCACAGCAGCTATTAATCCAAATTTTATACACATTATCTAAATCAGTGATTCTCAGATTATAGTTCCTGGACCAACAGCATTGTTAGCATCTTGGAACTTTTCAAAAATGCAAATACTAAGATCCCAAATCAATCATACTGAATCAGAAATTCTGGAGGTTTAATTTAAAAAACCTGGTGTTTCTGAGGTCTATTAAAGTTTGAAACCATCAACCCTACCTAACAAGAATGCAAATAATGAATGTAGTCAGTATGCCATTGTATATTTAAACTGTGGAGCCGAAGCCGGTTTGGCCCAGTGGTAGAGCATTGGCCTGCGGACTGAAAGGTCCCAGGTTCGATTCTGGTCAAGGGCATGTACATTGGTTGCGGGCACATCCCCAGTAGGCGGTGTGCAAGAGGCAGCTGGTCGATGTTTCTCTCTCATCAACGTTTCTAGCTCTCTATCTCTCTCTCTCTTCCTCTCTGTAAAAAATCAATAAAATATATTTTTTAAATAAATAAATAAACTGTGGGTTTGGCTTGTATTTATTTACTAGAGGCCTGATGCACAAAGATTCCTGCCAGAATAGGCCTTCCTTTCCCTGGCTGCCGTCACAGCTTTTGCTCTGGTCCAGAGCCGCCTTTCCACCTTCTCTGTGCTGCTCAGAGGCCCAGAGCAGCCAGGGGCAGGGTGGCCACCTATGCAAATTAATGGCCATCTTTGTTGGTTACTCACTCCTGATTGGTTGTGGGCATCTCTAAGGAATAGTCAATTAGCATGTTTGTCTATTATTAGGTAAGATGAATATGGGTCCATGCTCTTAAGAAGAGCATCCCAAGTATCCAGCCCTTCTTTCTCTGCATTGACCCATTTATGAAACAGGAAACAGTAATACTTGAGGAAATAAAACTGCACTTCAAGTTGAAAGAATGTTCCTTGTCTCCAAACTTACTTGCTATAAGGGTTCATACCAGGCTCGGCTGCAATAATAGAGTATTGCTTTCAAAAGAGGAAACCTCAGACCTCATCCTCCTGCAGTTCTTGTAGAATTGCAGTCTGTAATTTTTTGAATAATACACATTGGTTCCTTGTGTATTATTCAAAAAAGAAAAGAACCAATGTGTATTAAGTGCCTAATGCATGATATAAATTTATACACATGATAGAATCCTATGGTATATATAAACACAATTCATTCTTTAAAAAAAACTATCACAAATAAAAGAAAATCAATAAGAGCACAAAAGACAGTGTAAAATATCTGGAACAGTGCTTGGTTTAAAGTTAGTGTTCAATATATATTAACTATTATTATTACTGATCATTTAGATATTTAAAAGAGAACCTAAACTCATAAAAACATTATGGATACTTTCAAAATTTAAATACACCTCTAGTAAAACACATTAGCAAAATCTTACAATTTTAGTCAGTTTTGAACTCAAAGATACAAAATAGTTTTAAAAATAAATTATAATTGAACAAAATTTAAAAAGATGCTTTTATGCAGTGCTCACTTTAATTAACTTTACAAATTGACCAGTAACAGAAGAATGAAAATGGGCATTGCTTATTTTGCATCTGCAATTGGCAAAAGAAAAGATTGTAAATGTTCTTGCTTTGGAGACTAGACTTTGACAAGCAGTGACATTTTTTATTGAAGAGTAATACTTAAGGTTAGCTTAATCAACACCTTTATCTACTTTTATTCCTATAATAGTTTCTACATCTTAGTTCCCAGCTTCCAAATCCCAAATATCTATGACATAGCAAATTTAAGGAACTTTAAACGATGTAGCTTAAATTTTACCGGGATAATCATGTGAGCAATTTTGCATAAAGTTAAAAGTCATCAAAATCCAATTACACGTTATTTGTCTATAGAACACAAGTTTTATGTGGGGCAACACTTTATTATGTGATAATCATCATACCTTCAGTGCCTAGAATGCATAATATACTTCAAAAATATTTGATGAACAATTAATTGAATTGATGAAAGAATTTTTTAACACCTATTATGATAGAAAGTAAATATTTAAGGTTTAAACATTTTTAATGATGATGAATGTCTGTACTTTCTAGTTTGAAATATTGTTGTAAAACACCTTAAATAAAAACTTATGCCATATACCTAATTTTATATCCTTGATTTGGAAGCATGTTATTAGGATCTTTAAAAAATTTTAAATAACTTTTGTAATTTAAAAAAAAAAAAAAAGGAGAACAGTGCACTGCCTCTCCTCTTGCCCCATTATACATTTTCTTATTTATATGATATTAAAAGTTTCCCCAACTTAGGATGGTGTCATGGAAAGAACATGGATGTGCAGCCAGACTGACATGGAAAAATCTGTTTCCACCTTGAACAAGAACCTTCCTAAACTTTGTTTTTTTCATCCATAAAACAGGAATGCTAACAACAATCTTGCTCTGTCATTTTAAATATAAAATAGAAAAAGTATGAAAGTAGCTTTTATTAAGTGTAGGTTTCTTATCTCAGATTTATTCAAAATTTCATTATATATATCCACAATGAGGTAAAACAAAAACAATCTTCTAATAAAGCATTGCCCAAAGTAGGACCTCTGCTTTAATATATTATTAATAAATAAAATACATATTAATATATATTATAGTAAAGACATATGAACATAATATTTTACTTAGAACATTACCAGTGTCTCTTTATGAAATTGATTAACTGTTTTAAAGATGAAAACATATTAAAGGTCTATGCTCCTTATATATCTTACCAGCCCTCGACCTTGAACAAGATATTGAATATCTCTAAGACTCAATTTGTCATATAGAAAATGGAGAATAGTAATACCTACTTGTTTGTTTGTTGGGAAGATTAAAAATACTGTATAGAGAAAACAGCAGACTTCAATATGTGATAACTTATTAACCCTTTATTCAAAATCAAGTTTTATGATCGGCATTTGTTTTTCTTTTTACTGTACTGTGAGTTTCATGTCTGCAATTAACATAACAAAAAGAGGAAATCTCAGAGTATAATATTTATCATTTGCATATTTAAATTGGATTTTTCTTTTTAATTTTTATTGTTGGTAGTATTATATATACCCCCCTAGGTCCTCCATTGACCTCTTCTAGTCTGCCCCTGCCCCGCAGCCCAGGCTTTCACCACCCTATTGTCAGTGTCCATGGTTATGCATATATCTGTACAAGTTCTTTTTTATACATTTTTGTATGAAGAAGTTCCATTTCTGCAACCATATCCCCATTTAGATGCAATTTTCACTTTAATTTTAAATAAAAATAAACTTTGGGGAAATATTTATTTTGCCCTTAAGCCACATAATTTTTAATTTATGCCCAATATTTCTCAGCAGTATTTCAAGAAGCTTATTTAATGAACTGACTTAACAAATGTGGAATCTGGTTTGTTAAGCCCAGCTACTTTGCTAAACCCATATTTCCAGATGAACAACTAACATTTTCAGATGTATTGAAAAGCTATTTTTAGCCCAACTTTTTTTTTCTTTATTTCTGTTAAGAAAGTATATTGACCAGAACTAAAAAGTATATTGACCAGACCTATGCTGTCCAATGTGGTTGCCCCCAGCTACACAAGCTCTTAAGTACTATATTAGTTAGAAAAACAGAACCAATAGGATTTCTTAATGAGTCTATTAAGTCCATTCAGAAATGTAAAATACAATACTAGTTTTCAAAGACAAAAAATATTTCATTAATACCTGTGTGTTGATTTTATGTTGGAATGTTATTTTATATATTTGTATACTATTACAATTAATTTTACCCATTTCTTTTTACCCTTGTAGAAAATTTGAATACATATATGTGGCTCACATTTGTTTCCTTGGTTTGAAAAGGCATTATAAGTACATATGTTTGTGTGGGTTTATAAGTGTGTGTATATACATATATATTGACTCTAGATGGAAGAAGAGTGTGCAGGCCTTAAGAGGGAGATTTTACTTCCTGATTAATCTGCATATAAAATCTGCCCTGATCTTTCCAGTTACCTGCAAATGCTTAAGCAAGAAATTAATATGCATTTTCTGTCATATTACTAGAATGGTAGAAAAAATATATGCATGCATATTTATCAATGAGTTCTATTTTAAAATCCATTGTTATGTTAGAAGTTGACTACTTATTTTGGGATTTGTCATTTGCTTAGATATATCAGTTAATTAAATAATTATCTAAGTAAGATATTTGCATAGTTTAAGATATTAATGGCAGAGACCGCATTCAAATTTCACTAAATAGGGACAGGACATGCATATTCAGTTCTTGCTTAAGCATTTGCAGGCAACTGGAAAGATCAGGGAAGATTTTATATGCAGATTAATCAGGAAGCAAAATCTCCCTCGTAAGGCCAGCACACTCTTCTTCCACCATTTTCTCTGTCTTCCTCTCCCTTCTTTGCTACCAAAGTTTGAAACCATGGCCTATCTTGAGCCTACATTTTTTAATTTTTTCTTTCTTTATATAGCAATTACAGAACTGTAACTTTACAGCTGTAAACCTACAGTAAAAGAGAACTATTATCCTACTGCATTGATTAGAAAAAATTTTGGCAGACTACAATTGGCCTGAATCGTAAGCCTATTGATTGAACTAATCATGGTATTTAGGAATAGAGTATATGTGTGTGTGTGTGTGTGTGTGTACATGTTGATGTGTGTATATATATTATATATATCATATATAAATATATTAAGAGAGAGTATGTAAAAGGAATTTTACACTATAAGGATAACTTTATTTCCAAATTTGGATGTACTTGTGAAGAGGAGGTACAATTTTTTAAATTTTATTATAATAATTTTATATTCAATATATAATATAATTGTATAATTCATGTTACAGATATAAATAACGTTTCATATGACCATACATTTCTCTAGGCATTTATTTTCATGCAAGAATTGTAAATTTCATGTTTATTGTCTCTTTCTCACTGTGACTAGAAAAGAAAAAAAAAACAAGTAACATTTGTCTAGTACAAAGCTTTATTATAAATGACTACAGGAAAATAACAAATATTGCACAGTAGATTGTATACCAATAAAGATTACTTAAGTGATCTCAATATATGAAACAGATTACTTTCCTCCACTTAATTTATTTTAATTCTATGTTATATTTTACTTAGACTGATTTTCTCACACAGTTGGTCCTTATTACTATTTAGCTCAGACATTTTAATACAGTAACTAAAACCTTCTTTCCCACATGAAAGTCCATAAATCTCTCAAAACTTCTGAGCTAAATACCAACTTCTTGCAACATTGTGAGTTGCCCAGGGAAATGTAACTAAATTGTGATCTCATTATTTTCCCTTTTCAAGAGCTTCAGAAGGCACTTATATAAATCCATAATAAATGGAGATTGCTCTATAAAAGACAGAACATTAAAAAACATTTGATATACCTTAACTGAAAGAATGAAAGAAAGAGGAAGGTGAGTGTGTGTGTGTGTGTGTGTGTGTGTGTGTGTGTGTTGGCGGGTGAGGAGAAAGGAAAGGAAACACTTAAAAGCTGGTGTGACTGTGGATTTTATGTCAATTTTATGTGGATACTTAGTCAATTGCTATTCTGGGTATAGCCTTGAGATGTTTTTCTGGATGAAATTAACATTTGAATTGATATATTGAGTAAACTAGATGTTCTTCCTAATGTAGGTGGGTCTCATCAATCAGTTGAAGGCTTGAATAGAACATAATGCTGACCCTCTTGTAATAGAAAATTCTCTTGCCAAACAGTCTTCCATCTGGGACATCTGCTGTTCTTGGTTCTACAGCGGCCTGTCAGCCTACAGACTTAAATATGAGAGAGAAAGAGGGAGAGAGGGGGGGGGGGGGGAGAGAGAGAGAGAGAGAGAGAGAGAGAGAGAGAGAGAGAGTGAGAGAGTGAGTGCCTATGTCTAGATAGACAGATAGATGATAGATATATATCTTATTGGGTCTGTTTCTCTAACTAATATAGTACTTAAGATCTTGGAAAATTATGCCCGGAAGGAAGAATTAGGCATCTCAAATGAAAACATGTAACCATAAGGTGGGGTTCCCTGTCCCTCATACTACACACCATATCTATCAGAAAATCCTATCCCCTCCACCTTCAGAAGATAGCCAGATTTTCAACCTTTTTACTACTGCCACTATTACCATCAGAATGAGCATTATTATAATCTCTTGCCTGGTTTATCCCATCAGCCTACCAAATGATCTCCCGCTTCCATCCTTACCTTTTCAATATATTCTCAACACAGCAGTCTGGAATACCTTGTTTAATGTGTGTCAATTCAGGTCATTATTTTGTTCAAAAACACAACAAAATTCTGTCATTCCCAGAGTAAAAGATATTCCCAAACCCATAACAATACACATAAAAGCTTTTATGATCTGCCACCTATTATCTCTCTGTTCTTCTCTACATTCAGACATCTTCTCAGTGAGGATATCCTTAGTCATCCTCCCTAAAATTAAATTTATTAACTGCTGCCTATTTAATTTTATTGTTCACCTTAATATTTATCACTATCTCACAAACTATGCATTTTTCTTCTTTATCTTGTATGTTACTTATATGTTATCTTTATGAGGTGGGGCATTTTCTATGTGTTCTTCCGAGCTCTGCCAACAGCTCCTATAAAGGTATGTGACACAGAAGAGTACATGACAACTTATGTTGCACAATGAGTATTTAACCTATAGTAGAGGCCTGGTGGATGTCCCTCAGCCCAGCTTGTGCCCTCTCACAGTTCGAGGTCCTTTGGGGGACGTCTGACTGCCAGCTTAGGCCCACATCGTGTCACTGCCACTGTGCTCACCAGCTGTGAGTCCAGCTTCTGGCTGAGTGGTGCTCTGTCCACCCGGGGGCAGCGCCTGCATTTATCATCTGTCCCCTGGTGGTCAGTGCACATCATAGTGACTGGTTGTTCTGCCATTAGGTTGATTTGCGTATGAGGGTTTTATTATATTCTATATAATAAAAGGGTAACATGTAAATAGACCAAACGACAGAGTATCTAACTAATCAAAGCATAATATGCTAATGATAAGCTAAGGCTGCTCAACTGCTTGCTATGATATGCACTGACCACCAGGGGGCAGGTGCTCTGACAGGGAGGTTTGCTTGCTGCTGGGGTCCAATGGATCAGAACTGAGCAAGATGGGCTGGACACATCTTGGAGCCCTTCTCTGGTCCCTCCCCAACCCAATCATGCAACAGTGAGGTCCCTCATCCTGGCCTTTGTTCTCTCGCAATCTGGGACCCCTCAGGGGAAGACAGAGAGCCGGTTTTCGCCCAATCCCAGCAGGCCACCCTACCCATGCACAGATTTGTATACTGAACCTCTAGTAGGATAATAAAAGCCTAATATGCAAATTGTCCCCTTGGGCAGTCATTTAAGTGGGAGTTCAACCACTCACTATGATATGTGCTGACCACCGGGGGTGGATCAGAACATGGTGGGGAGTGGAGCTGCCACTCAGCTCTCAGGTGTTATGGAGCTGGCCAGGGGACCAGCTCCATAGGCAAGATGGTGATCACCCCATAGGCAAGATGGTGGATCAGTGAGGGGGCAGCACCAGGCCAAGGTGGAGTTCCAGGCTGGGCTACATTGCTGCAAGGCTGGGGATGCGAGCTGGGGCCCAATCTCCACAGGTCATCCTGAGGGACCACATCTGTGTATGAATTTGTGCACAGGGTCTCTAGTTAAATATAAATTAATAGAATTTAGGGAAGCCTGTATCAGGTTTTTAAACTGAAAATGCATCATCCATATTAAAAGTAATATAGAAAATGTATATTTAGGGGGGAACTTCAAGTATTGATAATATGGTTCCAATTTTAAGCTTTTATGGGAGAATATGAGTCTGGGATGTAATCAGAAAGTTATAGAAGGACAATCCACATTCTTAAAATTACATGAAACAACCAAGCTTCCATCTTTCTAATGCATCAGCCTAACACCTGAAGTTTGGGCTGAATCTTATTCTAATTTTACAAATAATGCCCATGAATTTAAACTTCTGAGATTAACACTACTTGTTGCCTCAGGTCTTTTTGCATTTATCTTCATTTCTCATCCTCAAGTATCTAGATTTCTGAAGTAAATGTAAATAGTTGTGGTATGACACAATTTATGTTGCAGATGATATACCATAAAAGCATTTTTAACTAATCTTTCTTACTTATCTAGTTTTATTTAACTGGGTAATAACTTGGTAACAGTGAATGAATTTTCTCAGGGGCTTATCTCCTATGTATGTATGAACTGGGAGTCAGAATTTAGCCTAATGGGCCTAAAAGAGAGAATTGGCTCATCTGCATAATAACCATACGATTCTCTCTTTCTGCATAGAAATTGTCCTCTCTGGAAGATTAGTAGTGTCTAATCATTCTGTTTATGGGGTGATCAGACATTAGGAAATACTAGAACCTGCAAGTCTTTTCTATTTGAACTACAAAGAAGGGGATTTTAAAAGTTTTACAGGATAGCTCCCAGAAGCCCTGAAAGTAAGAATACAAATTTTTTTTGGCTTCGAAAGAGAAATTCCTTTACTGCAGACAACCCACTGGTCTTACTTGCATGAGAAGTGGCACACTAAAGTAGGGATAAACATTTGTGAAACAGGATGGTGCTTCTAAACCTAAGCCCTTGTCACATTTCCTAGTGAAGAGTCATACACAGTATTAAAATCTATTTCTTGCCAATATATATTTTTTAATTTATCTTTATTGTTGAAAGTATTTCAAATGTTCACCTTTTTCCCTCACTGGCCCCCTCGACCCAGCTCCCCTCCCCCTTCAGCCCTTTACCACACTGTTGTCTGTGTCCTTGGGTTATGCATATAGGCATATTAGTTCTTTGGTTCATCTATTCCCACCCAAGCCCCACCCTCACCTTTCCTCTGAGAGTCAGTTTGTTCCATGCTTCTTTTAAAAAAAAAAAAAATCCATGTAATATTATTAACTGTTTAATTTTATAACTGTGTTCCATGCCTATACTTGGAATACACCAAAGTTTTGTATGATCTTATCATAATTTTGAAAAATTAAACAGTATTTTTTAGGATATAAGTGACAAAATTGGTTTTATTGAACAGCTTCCTTCATCTTTTTATATATGCATGTATGTATGTATGTGTGTGTGTTTTAATATCTGCTGAAATTAAATAGATTATCATATCCAAAAGATTTTAACACAATGTGATCCTTTTTTTTTATTCCACTTAGCAGAATTATAAATCATGTTAGTTAATGAGTGAAAAATTAATGAATATACTTTTAAACATATGTGTATTGTGAAGCTGGGAGCAGGTTGAGCTGTCCCTGCCTCAACATAATGTAAATTACCTCTATTCCAAGTTCAGAGAGGCCTGAAGGTGCCTAAAAGATTTATTGATAGTTTGCTCTAAATTTTATTGGGATAGATCTATTTACATGAATGACCTTGGTCTGAGTATAATATCTTAGCTTTGAAGAAGAATAACAATTTTGAACATAATATTGCTCATTTACATACTTACTCAAAAATAATATCTGGGCAATTATTCTTTCAGTGGCTGCTCTGGGTACTGGAATTAATCTCAAGGAACTCCAATAGGAAGATAAATAATAATCAAGTGTACCAATATACAAAATATATAATCTCTGATGGAAATCATTTAGAAAAATATTTAAAAAAATAGAAGGAAAATTGAAATGGTTCATGATGCAGAATCTACATCTAAATATGGAGGTCAGGGAAGACTCATTCTGGAAACTGACAAAGAGCATAATGTTGGGAAGGATGGTACATTAGTCCACGTGGGCAATGATGACCGCTTGAACATTAGTTTGTGAATAGAAAGAGTAAGAAGTGGGTGAAATTGAAAAATAGTTTGAAAATAGAGTGTACAGTAAGCTAATATTTTCTAAATCAAGCTTGAAGGGGGTCTGGAGTTGTGGGGAGAGTGTATTTAAAGGGCCAGGGAGATAAAACAAGGTTTGAAACTTGTTTTCTCTGTGTGGAAATGAAAGTTGGTCAACTCTGAAGTCCTGGAATGTAATAATATGTAATATTGGGTAGGGGAAGATGAACAAGGAGTATGAAATTCAGACAATCTGACTAGCAGTCACATCAAAATAAGTAGCATGAAATGTCTATGCTACTCTGGTGTTGGTGTTGAGCAGTGGTGCTGGGGAAGACCTGGGAGTTGGGGGATGGAAAGAAGTTATGGGATCTGGGAAGAAGGCAGGCTCAGAGAAATGGGATTGCTAAACACATATTTAACTTTGGTTGCAAATTTGGGACTAGATCTTAAGAATAGGAGCAGAGTTAGAGATTTGGTTCCTACTTCTCATTTTGAAGATGCTGGAATTCATTGAATTAACCTACATTTATTGATTATGGAGTCTGGCTGTTTTTCCTAAGGATAAATGACTAGTTGGCTAGAATTCTTCATATTTCCTGTTGGGTAGTATCATAAGATTTTAATGGTTCATCTGACTCCATATATACCAAGTATTTATTGAGTAAGCCTGTGCCAAATACCTTTGCAAATTCAGGGAGTATAATCATGAGCAAGATCAATAACATTCGGCTTCCACGGACCTTATCAGATCTCATAGAAGGAATAAATAAAAATCATAGATAGTGCTAGCTGTGATAAACAACAAAAAATGTAGAGGATAATGCAAGAAATCAATGAGTGGTGAGATGCTATTTTGGGCAAGTAGGTGAGAGAAAGCCAGTCTGAAGAAGTGAGATGTAAACTGAAATTAGAGATAATATGTGACAGAGAAGTTTGTCCTGTAAATATTCAAGGTAACCAGCTCACCACGCAGAGGGAACGTCTAGGGCAATAGCGATTGGGTTGACATGAACTTGATATGTGTGAGAAACCAAAAGAAAGCTGTAGCTTAATGGGTAAGAAGGTGGTGGGAATAAAATGAAGCCAAAGATGTAGTGACACTTTCTATTTAACAAATTAATCCTAATATAAATGAGAAAAACTCACTTTTTCTATCCCTAGAAATGTAAGTTCCAAGGTAAACAAATCTAAGGCCCATTATGGTAGAAGGAGATTCAAATCCTACCTTGAAATTCTACAACTGGTGTTTGGGCGATTTGTTTAAAACCCACATTCTATGTATTTGCTCATTTTAAAATTATGTTATGTACTCAATACTATTAAATACTGTAATATAGAATTGCAATGTGGATTAGTGAATATATAAATATAAAAAACACAAACTGAATCTAACATAGATCAAGTCCATAATGTGTTACTTATTGTTACTGAAGATCAATAGATTAGATCTACGTCACCTATTGCTTGCAACTAAATGAGAACTCCCACTAACTATAAATAAAGATGTCAATGCCTAGCATTAATTCAACCATTATCACAATGCTGCCCAGATACAATGCAGAGAAAATGAGGATGTACCGATGACTTGTGAACTATTAGTCATGAAACAAGCTTGGTGTATCAAATAAAGGGAAAAAATCAATAATAGACATTTTCATCTGGTGGCTTCTGTAAACAAATCAAAGCTGTCAAAAGAGAGAAAACCGCAACAATATCACCACACACTTTGCTCAAGAGCTTTAACTTTTTTTTTTTTTTCATTTCAGTGAAATTTATAATACTTACTAGTTATATTTGAAATTAGCTTTCAGAAAATACATAACAATTATCATTTCATAGATTCTCCAATTAATACAGACTTAAAAGACAGCCTCGGTGAGTAACTCCACCTCTGGCAAACAGCGCTTAAAACGGCCACATAGCAGTGCATTGACCGGGAGAGCCGGACAAGCTCAAAGTGTTCCCAGAGTAGCCCCTGAGCAGCTGAGGTTTCCTTTCCAGCCTCAGCACACTTCGTGATAAGTGAGGTGTGTTATTTGGCTCGTCCTATGGAACTTTGGGATATCAAAGATACAGCATCCCAGGGGAGGAAGGTGAGGGAACATGCTCTCTTGCAGCATGATGAATAAGGTTCTTCCATACCAGCAGCTGCCAATAGATGAGCAGCTTTTAACGGAGTCAGGGGACACCACGTGAGCTGGGCCCAGAACTAATCAGCTGTAATTAAGACGGACATGTAATGGTCCAGTAGTGTTGGCAGGGTAGGGATTCCTCTGCTTTAAGTGAGGCATGTTATAATTAGGATCTAATTGAAAATAAGGAAGTGGTACAAAACCTTTCCTATTCAGGGCCTAGGAACAGGTCTGCTTGGATTCTGATGTGTACCTTATGAGATTGTGAAAGCTCAGTTAGACAGTTCGGTGAAAACATTAAGGAGGTAGCACAACAGCTAAACATGGTTCAAAGGAGCACAATTTTTTTTTCATTTTTGTTTTATTATTGTTTAAAGTATTACAGAAAATAGTACATATGCCTCCTTTTTTCCCCACAATTGACCTTCCCCCAGCCTCCCTTCCCCCCCTCCACATGCCCTCACCCCCCACCTCCACCCCAATGACTTCGTTCATTGGTTTTGCTTATATGCATGGGTCTTTGGTTAATGTTTTACCTCGCCATCCAACCCTCCCAGCCTTCCCGCAGTAGTTTGACAGTCTGTCCATGCTTCTTTGCCTCTGTATCTATTTTTGTTCATCAATTTATAATGTTTTTTATTATTCATAAATGAGTGAGATCGTGTAGTATGTATCTTTCTCCAATTGGGTTATTTCACTTAGCACAATGCTCTCCAGTTCCATCCATGCTGTTGAAAATGGTAAGAATTCCTTGTTTTTTACAGCAGCATAGTATTCCATAGTACACAGTTTTCTAATCCACTTATCTGCTTATGGGCATTTGGGCTGTTTCCAAATCTTAGCTATTGTAAATTGTGCTGCTATGGACATAAGGGTGCATATATCTTTTCTGATTGGTGTTTCTGGTTTCTTGGGATATATTCCTAGAAGTGGTATACTGGGTCAAATGGCAGTTCTGTTTTTAATTTTTTGAGGAAATGCCATACTGTTTTCCACAATGACTGTGCCAGTCTGCATTCTCACCAGCAATGAAAGAGGGTTCCTTTTTTCTGCATCCTCTCCAACACTTGTTGATGATAGCCATTTGGACAGGAGTGATATGGTACCTCATTGTTGTTTTGATTTGCATCTCTCAGATGATTAGTGACTTTGCACATGTTTTCATATATCTCTTGGCTTTTTGAATGCCCTCTTTCCAAAAGTGTCTATTTAGGTCCTTTGTCCATTTTTTGATTGGGTTATTTATCTTCCTTTTGTTAAGTTGTATAAGTACCCTATAAATTTTGGAGATTAAACCTTTTAAGAGATAACTTTGGAAAATATGTCCTCCCATGCAGTGGGCTTTCTTGTTGTTTTGCAGATAGTTTCTTTTGTTGTGCAGAAGCCTTGTATTTTGATGTAGTACCATTTGTTTATTTTATCCTTACTTTCCATTGCCTTAGGAGCTATATCATTAAATATATTGCTATGACAAATGTCTGCTATTTTGCTGCCTATGGCTTCTTCTAAGATTTTTATGGTTTCCCATCTTATATTTAAGTCCTGTATCCATTTTGAGTTTATTTTTGTGTATGGTGTAAGTTAGCAGTCTAGTTTCATTTTTTTTTTTTTTTTTTGCAAGTATCTGTCCAGTTTTCTCAACACCATTTATTGAAGAGACTGTTCTGACTCCATTGTATGGTCTTACCTCCTTTGTCAAATATTAATTGAGCATAATGGCTTGTGTCTATTCTGAGTTCTCTGTTCTGTTCCACTACTCTATGTCTGTTCTTGGCAGTTTTGAGAACAGTGGCTTTGAAGTATATTAATATCTAGTATTGTGATCCCTCTAACGTTGTTCTTCTTTCTCGAGATTTCTGCAGCTATTCGGGATCTTTTTTTTTCATTCCAGATGAATTTTTTAGAGAATTTGTTCTAAGTCTTTAAAGTATGCTGTTGGTATTTTCATGTGGATTGCATTGAATTTATAGATTGCTTTGGGTAGTATGGACATTTTAATAATGTTGATTCTACCAATCCATGAGCATGGTATATTATTCCATTTGTTCATGTCTTCCTTTGTTCATGTATCCCTTTTTTCAGCATTTTGAAATTTTCTGAGTACAGGTCCTTTATGTCTTTGGTTAAGTTTATTCCTAGTTATCTTAATTTTTTTGTTGCAATGGTAAATGGGATTGCTTTTTTAATTTCTCTTTCCATGAGTTTATTATTAGTATATAGAAAAACCATAGACTTCTGGGTGTTAATTTTGTATCCTACTACACTGCCAAATTCATTTATTAAGTCTAGTAGTGTTTTTATGTAGTTTTGGGGGGTTTCTATGTACAATATCATGTCATCTGGAAATAAGGACAGTTTTACTTCTTATTTTCCAATTTTGATGTCTTTTATTTCTTCTTGTCTGATCGCAATGGCTAGTACTTCCAGTATTATGTTGAACAGGAGTGGTGGGAGTGGGAATCCCTGTCTTGTTCCTGTTCTTAGTGGAAATGGTTTTAGTTTTTGCCCATTGAGAATGATGCTGACTGTGGGTTTGTCATACATGGCTTTTATTAGATGAGGTATGATCCGTCTATTACCACCTTGGTGAGGGTTTTTATCAAGAAAGGGTGTTGGATTTTGTCAAATGGTTTTTTGTATCAATGGCTATTATTATGTGGTTTTTATCTCTCAGTTTGTTTATATGTTGTATCACATTTATTGATTTGCAGATATTGTATCATCCTTGAATCCCCAGAATAAATGCCACTTGATCATGGTATATGATCTTTCTAATATAATGCTGGGTTCGATTTGCTAGAATTTTGGTGTCTATGTTCATAAGGGATATTGGCCTGTAATTCTCTTTCTTTGTATTGTCCTTATCTGGTTTTTGGAGTAGGTTAATGCTGGCTTTGTAGAAAGAGCTTGGAAGTGCTCCTTCCTCTTGAATTTTTTGGAATAGTCTGAGGAAGATAAGTTTTATTTCTTCTTTGAATGTTTTATAAAACTCCTCTGTGATGCAGTCTGGTTCAGGACTTTTGTTTGTTGGAAGTTTTATGATTATTGTTTCAATATCCTCCATAGTTATTGGCCTATTCAGATTTTTTGTTCCTTCTGGTTGAGTTTTGGGAGGTCATATTTTTTTTTAGAAATATGTCCATTTCTTCTAGGTTGACCAGTTTCTTGGAGTAGAGTTGCTCATAGTGTGATTTTTGTTTGTTTGTTTGTTTAGTTGGTTGTGGTTTTTTTTTTTAATGATTTTTCATATTTCTGTGGGATGTGTTGTTTATTTCACCTCTTTTGTTTCTGGTTTTGTTTATTTTGGTCCTCTCTCTTTGTTTCTTGGTGAGCCTGGCTAAAAGTTCATCAATCTTATTTATCCTTTTAAAGAACCAGCTCTTGGTTTCATTGATCTTTTGTATTGTTTTGTTGTTGTTGTTTTTGTTTTTGTATTGTTTTCTTGTTTTTTGTTTTGTTGTGTTTTTATTGTTCTTTTGGTGTGTGTGTGTGTGTGTGTGTGTGTGTGTGTGTGTGTGTGTGTGTGTTTGTCTCTATGTCATTTATTTCCACTCTGATCTTTATTATTTTTCTTCCTTCTGCTCACTCTGGGCTTTTCTTGTTTCTCTCTTTCTAATTCTTCAAGTTGCAGAGTTAGATGATTTATTAATAGTTTTTCTTGTTTTTTGAGGTAGGTCTGTAATGCTATGAACTTCCCTCTCAGGACTGCTTTCATTGTATCCCAAAGATTTTGGATTGTTGTGTTTTCATTGATCTTTGTTTCCAGAATGTTTTATTTCTTCTTTGATCTCTTTGGTAATCCACTCATTGTTTAATAGTATGCTATTCAGCTCCAAGTGTTTGAATTTTTGTGATTGTTTTTACTATAGTATATTTCTTTCTAATTTTATGCCATTGTGATCTGAGAAGATGCTTGATATGATTTCAATCCTTTTGAATTTGGAGACTTTGTCTGTGTCCCAGTATGTAGTCTATCTTTGAAAACGTCCCATGTGCACTTGAGAAGAATGTACATTCTGTAGTTTTGGGGTGGAATGTTCTAAATATGGCGATTAAGTCCATCTGGTCTAGTGAATCATTTAGGATTGATGTTTCTTTGGTAATTTTTTGTTTAGAGTATTTAACCAGTGATATTAATGAGGTATTAAAGACTCCTACTATGATTGTGTTGCTATCAATCTTATCTCAAAGGAGCACAATTGAACTTCACATCTGTCTGCTTATGATTCAGAGTTGTTTCTAATTCTTAGATTTAGAGAGTGTATTTATTTTCTAGCTGCTACTATGTTGTGGTATTATTATACACAGATAAGAAAATGTTTGGGCAATTTTCTTGGCACAATATGTTTTATTACATGCTCCTGATTTCTAGAATATGGGTAGGTATGTCCAAATTATCTTCTAATAAATCTCATATAACATTTAAAAATTATCTTTGTCCAATACAGATTGCCACAAACTTCACTAAATGTTGCTTATTTTTTACTTAATATTTTATAATATGATTCAGATTTTAAGTTTATTGCAGCCATTTAGCCCTGAAGCATCCACTTCTCCTCCCTGACACACATACAGACAAACAGCCTAAGTGGATCTAAATTTTCTCCTTCACACACCTTCACGTGATTCTTAAAATCACTCTGTTCACTACTTAATAACATAATGGACTTTTTTGTTTTATTTTTTGTTGTTTTACTATTGACCCACTAACTTAGAGTTGGGGCAGTGTTCCTGTGGACAAGTGTTAGCTGCATATCCACCAATATCTCCTAAAGATATCTCTTCAGACTAAAAATTTATTCTTTCCTAAATAAAATACTAACAGCTAACCTTGGATATCTTCTCATTCTTCATATATGCTGAGGTTGGAAATAAATTTGATTCTTATAGCAATCCTATGAAAATTTCAAGATAACACTCACTATCTATGCATGTCATTTTGTTATTTGCCATCTTATTAGTTTGCAGTTTAACCCAAAATGCCAAACACAGATTCAAGGTCAAATACAATGCTTGCTTCCTCCCTGCTCTCAAGATCTGCTTTCAAATCTCATGTCATCAGAGAGGACCTCTCTACCAGGACTTTTCCTGACCCTCCTCTCATTTTTTAATAGAACTTTTCACCATATAACATATATGTTAATAGTTTATCATCCTAATGTCTGTTTCTTTCCATGAGCAAAGGGATTTTGTTTTGCTCCTGCTATTTCCACACTAACTCACACAATACTGGGCACATAGTATTAATAGGTGCTCAGTTGAATTGGTTGCATAAGTGAACAAATGAATGAGTGAGTGCAGGAAAGGATGTATAAAACCAATGTTTGCTTTGGTGGTTAATCCTGAAAATTAAGTTTGAGCTTTAAAGACCAAAAATCAAACACTTTCACACAAATAAATGTGCTTGCTTCTAATGCCTGAATGATTTCATTTTTATTCCAGATGTAGTCCCTAAGTTCTTTAAAGTATAGAGTGACTGCATTCATTGGCTTTTATTCATCCTTTGAATTTTTATTTTCCCTACATTTGAAATTTTACCTTACATACAAAAACTATGCAGTTTCTACTTAATAAAATAACTAGTGCATCCATTTGGGGAGAAATTGTTACAAGTTGTTATAATAAAAAATGAAATACATTTAAGGAGACAACATGTGTTGCTCTTGTAACCCAATATAGAGATGGTTTCCTCCATGTAGCAGTCAGCTTCTGGGAATTTATAGGTGTGAAATTGGCCACAGATTTTAAAAACATTTAACCTATAAACAGGACACTTATTGTTACTAAGAGAATAAAATAAAGTGAATTTAAATCAACCTTATTGCTTTCAAATTTAAGATTTTTCTGGTATAGATGAACATTTATTGTTAACATAATTTTTATGTTTTGGGTTTGTTTGTTATTTTGTTGTTGTGATGCTGTTCATATCAGCTAAACATTCCTTTCAAAGTGGATCAAGTCACTAAGAAGTGTTCCAAATGCAAGTAACCCAACTTAACAGACAGATCTATTTTATTTCTACTATTTGTTGGCTTTCCAGCTATCTACTTGAAATGTTACTAAGAGTTTCCCATTTTCTGTGACTACAACTTTGAAGTAATTATCAAAACTTCTAATAAGGACCTCAACATGTGAGATATTATTTTTTAATGTTAATTATTTTAATAATTTAGGGTTTATCAGAGAAATGAATGAAAGAAGTATTAAGGAATTAAGCCATCCATTAAAATTTTGAAATGTACAATTTGTCTCAGTGTATATCCCAGTGATATTTTAAAAGGCATTGCACTATTTTAGAGTTGTTTTACAGAATGGCAGCTTGAATTTCACCAGATGTGAAATCATTTGGTTGTGTAAACACTTTTTCTATTTTTCTGAAATGCATAGGGTTTTTATTTCACTTAAAAAAAAAAGCCTGTAAATTGATAACATCTATAGGTTGAACTGGACATCTCAGAGGGGTCCAGGGCTTGGAAACACTGAGGTGATTTACAATCTGAGGTAAACAGATTGGCTCAGATAACACTGGCTGATCGATGCTCCCCATCTCTCCAACAGGAAATGTCTCGGGGAGGCTGGGGGATTACTATTGCAAGCCCTTCTTCAAACTCTGAGTTTCCTTGACCCCACTCTCTCCTTTTTCCTGAAGAACTGAGAACTGAGGGAATGAAGATTCTTTCTTTGGCTCTGAAATTTTCTTTGTAGTTTTTATTTTCTGTATTGGAGGGAAAAAAACAATTGACTGACTGGACCATTTGACTAATTGTCTGGCCCAACAGTGTAGGCAAACGTGAATTTCAATTGAAAATTATGTTTGCAACAGAGCTTCCATTTCACCCTTTAATTTGATCTAGTAAATGTAAATGACTTTACTATTTAATTAATTTTCCATTCCTTTGGGAAACCTCTTTCAATTTCAAACTACCTAATCACAGAGATGAAATACATTTTTGAATACTGTGATTGTCTTGGAAATGCAAGAATACTGTATATTGCTGTATATTGCTGTCTTGAGCAGAAAAGAGCTCAAAAAGTGATGCTTGCTAGGTAGAAATCTGAGCTTCTGAAATTTAAGGTCAGTTTTATATATTTTGTTGACTTACCACCTCACTTCTCCCAATACTACATTGGGTCAAGAACGTATATTAGAATTTTTACAACTGTCATAAAAGACTCATTTAAAAACTGCAGGTTTAAAAAGGCTGGATTAGTAAAAGAAATTCCAAAAAGACATTGCAAATACATACAGAATTGCTTTTTGTGTTTTTTATTATTTTTATTTTTTTGCTATTAAAATGATTTATGCAATAAATATCAGTTTGCTCATTCCTCTCAGGAAAACTATCTCAGATTTATATCTTATTACTTATTTTAAGCATCTACATATTTGTTTCAGTAGCCTTTTGGATATTAAATACTGTGCAAAATTGGTTATCATTTTAACACTCTCTTCCAGCTACTATCTTAAGAATTTTCCATTTTCTAAACCTTCATCAATATACATTTAAAATTGTAACATATAAAGAAATTATTTCTATTTCTTACAAGTTGAAAGTGCATAATTTCCTTTTTTTTCTCACCTTCTTATTCTCATGCCAACATGGACAATTTAGTTTATACTCTTCCAGCATTACCATTGAAACTTTGGGAAGTTGAACATTTCTCAGCCATATCTTTCTTTCTGTTTCCAGTAAAAAATAGCCTACATCTCCCAGAATTGTATATATTAAAAGGGATGAAGTACGTTACAAGTCTCTGAATTTTAAAATGGTAATACAAATTCTTTTATTTATTGAGATACACCTCTGAAAAAAACTTTCTACTATGTCTGTTTTTTTCAAATGCAAGACTTCTCTTTTCCAAATATATATATTATTGATTTCAGAGGAAAAGGGAGCAGAAGAGAGAAACAACAATGATGAGAGAGAATCATTGATTGACTGCCCAGGCATGTGTCCTGACCAGGAATCAAACCGTGACCTCCTGGTTCATAGGTTGATACTCAAGCACTGAGTCATGCCTGGCCAGGGGCCCAATTCTTAAGCATAAAGGAACTGTTAAACTTCAACCTGCCTCAAAGTGTGAGTTCGGATTAGTTGGTGAATGAATACTGTCACTGAGACTTTTAAATGTTGAAGGAAAATTAAGATAGATACACACATAATAAAATGGCTAAACATAAAAATACTGATCATATCAAGTATTGTCTAGGATGTGGAAGAAATTAAATTTTTTTACACTTCTTGGCTGGGGGTGGGAGGGTAGTTGGAGGGAGAGCAGAGATGAGTGGTAATTTTTATTTTAATTTAAAATTTTGGCAATTTTATAAAAAGTGAAATATTTGCTACTATATGATTCTACTCCTAAGTATTTGCCCAAAATAAATTAAAGCATATGTCCATCCACATACAGACATGAACATGAATGTTCATTGCAGCTTTAACTATAATAATCCAAATATGGAAACAAATCAAATGTATATCAACACAAGAATGGATTCAATGTGATATATTCGTAGAATGGAACACTAAGAAATGACCTCTTGATACATACTAAATTATAGATGACTCTTAAAAAATTATTCTGAGTAAAAGAAAGTAGAAATGTAATGATTGTATATAATATAATTTAATTTATATAACATTCTATGAAATGAAAACTGATGTATAGTGAAAATAGATTGGTGGCTGTTTGGGATGGGGAAGGAACAAGAGATGGGAGGAAGGGGATACAGAGGGGCAGGAAAGAACTTTGGGTGGTGATGGATATGCTCATTATCTTGATGGGGAGATTGTATAAATGTATGTCAAAGCTTATTACAGTGTACACTGTGTGTGCAGTTTGTAGTATGTCTGTTGTATATCAATAAACCTACCTTGTCATTTTAAATGACAGGTAGGATTGCTGTCCGAATCCTGCCACTTTTTGTGATGCACATATACCTTTATCACCCATTCTAAGTTAAATATACTCTGAAATTATTCCAGTCACTAAGCAGTAATTTACTTGAAATTAAAATATTCATGGTAGAATAAAATCATCATAGAAAAAGTAAACTCTGATGAATGATTCCAGCTTTTTAAAAAATTAATTAATAATCCCTTGCATCTGTTTAATACTTTTCATTGTCAACTGACTTTTATACCTAAAGTTTAATTTTATTGTTTAAAACAAGTGAGACCTTTAAAAAATGAAAACTGAGGGCTATCAAGAAATGTTTGCTGAATATTTGAGAAGTATTGTGTGACTCTCTTTCGAACATGTGATGGTAGCTTTATTTTTCCTTACCTGCCCTATTCCCAACTTTCAGTTCAATTGAACTATATCTTTTCCTGGGTAATTTTTTTCACAATTGGCAAAAGAAATTATATTTTCTATAATTAGGAGATACACTAATGTATAGATGAATTTTTAAAAATTATTCTGCTGAGTAAAAAATTATGCTGAGCTAGAAAAGTAATGATTTTACATTACATAATTTAACTTATATAACATGCTAGGAAATGCAAACTAATGTATAGTGAAGATAGATTAATGGTTGTTTGGGATAATGAAGAGACAAGAGATATGAGAAAAGAAATACAAAGGGACACAGAAGAACTCTGGGTGGTGATGGATAGGAAAGCATTCCATGATTGGGTTTAATTTTTCTCTATAGCTCATATAAAAGTAGAATTGCAAATCAAATTCAACACCACATTTAATCACCCATACTCATTTTCCAAGTTATCTTGTTATTTCTCCAATTTAGGCAGCCATAGGTTATATGAATATTTTCTGTGTAATAGATTATTGTAATTTCCATTTTGTACAAAATTGCAATGTTATAGATAAAAAATTAAACTTAAAATAATATAGGAAAACTCTTTAGTTCCTTTTATTCTAATATTACTAGTTTTAAATGAATGTGTTTTTTTAAGTCTAGATAAATGATACTTGTTTATTGTATCAGTTCAGACAAAATGAATTTAAAGGGGAAGGACAGCCAGATTGACTATTGGCAACTGATTATAATTTAGTAAACAGAAAGTTTTCAATACTAATAGAGCACCAAATGAGGAAATTAAGGATCTATTTCAATTAGAAAAATATTTTTTAGACTCCAATTACTTTATGTCAAGCTCTAAAGTGCAGCATGAACCAAATAGAAATAACTATCATAGCCCAATATTTTAAAACATCTGACTTTTTTCAGAGTTGTGCTCAAAAGCAGAGTATTAATTGGAGAAAATATTATTCTCAATTCTCATGGCTTTATTTTGACTTAATGAACCATATCAGGTGGAAATGCTCAGAAGGAAGCAGAGCTGTGTATGGGAAGGAGAGCAGAGGTTGATTAGATTACTCGGACATGTGTATGGCGTATATAGTTCCTGTACTAACATTCAGTTCCTGGAATTTTGTCTGGCCCTTCATTTTACTTTGCCCAAAAATAAACCCTGTGCGATTATCTGTTCTCATTAACCGTTCTGTTCTCATTAACCATTTTACTTATCTCCTGATTAAAGTATTGTGGAATGTAGCTTATACAAAGAAAACATTATAACTGGTGGGGGAGTGGGCAGAACTCATGCAGTGAAAAGAGATACCATTATGTTCTGTAATAGCATGCTTATATGCATGAGGATCCTGTTATGTTAGTTTTATGAAGTAGAAATCCTTTAATTTCCCCAAACATTTGTTTCTAGGGTGAACTCCATAGCAAGATATTTCCCATTTCTTATTTTCTTTAGGTATGCCTTTATTTAATATGATTAAAGAACAGTTCTCAGCTTTTGAAGGGAAGGGACAAAAAATCATTTCTCCTTGTGGTTTTGAAACATTTATTATATATTTCCACTCCTGGAAATAATGCTTTGATTTTTTTATTGGTGTTTTGGAAAATTTATTGCATGTTTCCACCCTTTGGAATGCATAGGATTGTTTTAAGTGAGCTAATGAAACATGCCGTGGGCAAATATCAATTCACAGTACAAAAGTCCTGCAGTTGAAAAACCACAAACAGGTATTTACCTTTAGGCCTAGAATTTTAAAGGACTACAAATAAGGGATGTTTCTTAGCATTAAGGACTTACTTGAATTAAGGATAAACATAAGCCTTCTAGAAGAAAGTTCCTCTATATACCACAGACAATGTATGGTTTGAAAATCTGTACACTCAGTCACATTTCACAATACTCCCTGGGTAATCTTTGAATATCATACATCTATTTTAGATAAAATCCTCCTTTAATCCTTATATTACTTTGATTCTATTTTCTTTCTTATATAATATGCTAAATTTTAAAATGTTTTATGAGAATTTAATAGACCTTTTAGAACCAATGTTGAATTTTTAGTGTCTTTTTATGTTTTCTACAATACTTGGTGTTTAAAACTTTGATTTTCTGTCTTTGCTCACTGCTTTTATTTATAATTCTAAAGCCTCCTTAATTTTTGGATGGATTCCATTGAATTGGCAATAATTCATTTACATGTGTTTAAAAAAAAAAAACACCACAAAACTGTATTTTCTCATTTTAATTTTGTCCAATTAAAAATTATTATTTTATCTTAAGTATAATATTTCCTCCAAAAGTGAGCATATTTGTTGGCAAACACTTTATAGTATTAATTATGTTATTTTCAAATCATATCAAGCAGATAATGGTAGCAGTATTAATTTTTAAAGTTCATTTATGCCCCTATGTTCATAGCAGCACAATCTATAATAGCCAGAATTTGGAAACAGCCTAGGTGCCCGTCAGCAGATGATTGGATCAAAAAACTATGGTACATCTACACAATGGAATACTATGCTGCCATAAAGAAGAAGGAATTCTCATCATTTGCAGCAACCTGGATGGAATTGGAGAGCATCATGCTGAGTGAAATAAGCCAATCAATGAAAGAGAAACACCACATGACCTCACACATCGGTGGATGATAAAGATCATTATAAACTGATGAACCAAGAGACAGATATAGAGAAAGTAAAGCACAGGCAGACTGTCAAATTACAGTGGGGAGGGGAGGGATATCAGGGGGAGATAATAGATCAACCGAAGGACTCGTATAAATGCATATAAGTACAACCAATGGACATAAAACTATGGGGAGGGAGGGGATGTGTGGGAGGGAGGAAGGGGGGCAATAAAAAAAAATCAATAAAGTATGTAAAAATAAATAAATAAATAAAATAAAATAAAAAAATAAATAAAATAAAAATATTTTTTTCTCCTATAGTAAAAAATAAATAAATAAATAAATAAATAAATAAATAAATAAATAAATAAAGTTCATTTATGCCTTTGGAAAAGCCTATATTATACTATGTAGGATTTAGTTCTACAAGAAATAATAAAGACACATCTTCACCCTGGGGCCAGGAACTCAGTTAAGTGCTTTACATATCTTCATAACTCCCATTAAGCCACATATTAATCCTCTTTCCTGGTGAGGAATTTGGGACCCAGAGAATTAAGTAATTTATGGAACATGAGACTATAGTCAAGGTTGCAGTGAGAATGCAAACTATGTCTCATAATTCCAAGCTCATGCTCTTTTCTCTAAATTCCATTTTATTTAAAGAAATCGGGAGTAGGAAGACTGATCTCTGCTAATATGATCTAAGCTTCAGGATACCTGATGGAATAAATCAGTGATAAGAGGAATGCAGCTCTGTTGCCCCAAAGACATACAATATAGTCACAATGCCCAGAAATGGAAAGTTCAATTGTGCCAACGGGATTTAGTAACTACCTGTGATATACAAATAGAAGTATTCTCAATACAATGAGCTCAAAGGAATTGTTTATATCCTCATAACCATTAGGCTCCCATTATACTGATTATGATTGAAATCTCACAGCACTCGGATATTTTGGCAGCAACAGGATTTAATCTGCAATTTTCTTTTACAGGAGTTAAAAATGGGAAATTTCTACAAAATCCTTTATAGATTACTCAATAAGTAGAATTCATTCGGTAGTATAATTAAAATCCAACTTATCTTCCCATTTATTAAATTTATTTTCAATATCTGCTTTAATACAGAACTTGCACTCGTAATATCTATCTATTATAAATTATTTAAAACTTGATTTACATACTTCTATACCATTAAAAAAAAACACAACTTTTTGACTAGCGATTTTAAAGTCAAGTATATCTTAGTTAAGAAAAACTATTTTAGAGGAAGTTTAAGGACAAGCTGGCATTCAGTTTCAGAACATTCCCAAATAAAACAAATTATACTTACATGTAAAGTAATATTTCATTACTATTTGCTAAAAAGAATGGTTCAGTCTTTTCAAAGGGACCATAAAATAGAGAAATAGACAACATGGACTACTGAGAAATTCTAACTCTTTCACCCTGCTTCCTGAGGAGAGGCATATTATCATTTATAATGTGCTTGATCCTTCACAATCACACCAAGGTCAGGGACCATTAAAAAAAAAAAAAAGGAAGGAAAAAGAAAACATCAAATAAGGAGTGTAGAATGAGGTAGTTTTGGGGATGAGGGAAATGTACCTTTAAACCCAAAGGCTTTTTGTTCGTGTGTTGCCAATCAATCACGCCAGCTGGTGTGGTTATAGGTGGCTCTTGATCTGTTTTCCCAAGATCCTAAGAGAATTTGAATCATAAAAGGACCTGCTCTTTTCACCAAGAGGTATATAAAGTAAAATGACATTTTAAAAAATATATCCACATCAAGGAAGTCTACTTCAGTGAATTTAAACAATTATTAGTATGAGAACAATATTTCTCTGTTTCACTAATCCCTGCACAAGTGATTTCACATACAGTGAAATATTAGAATTTGAGATACTGGACTTTCTCTTGAGAGCCCCTATTGGAGAAGGAAGCTGACCTTCTTATGCTTTCCCGAGAGTATGTCACTTCAGTGATCTTCTTCGCTGGTTGCATCCTGCTCCAGCATCATCCAACATGGCCCAGACATGGACATCAGGCGTGGGGTGACAAAGCTGCACCTCCGGCACGCTGCTGATTACAGGAAAATCCTAGCAGTTGGTTTATTAGAATAGTGTTAATCATCGTCCCTTCTAACAACATGGCAATGGGGTCCTCAGCATAGTTCAGCAAAAGAAAAATGTCAGAATATTTAGAATAATTTCTTTATACAGCTTGGAGAAATGGTATTTTGTTTACATGAAGCACCCATTCTTCACTTCTCTCTTCCCATGGGAGCTAACATAAATCAAAACAAGTCGAATGTTTTTAATTTCGGTGTTGAGATCAGCAGCTGTTCCCCAGAACTCCAGTTGCCACAAAAGAGGGATTTTTTTTTTTTTTGAGTCACAAGTCAGAGACAATGTAGCAAGCTCTAGTTACATACTATGATATTTACTGTGCACATGCACATTAGAGATCGTAATAACAAAGAACTGTGTTTACTTAAACTCACAGTTTTGCAAAAGTCAAACAGTTATGTAATTGTCCCTATAGCACTGTGAATCATGGTGGTAGGGAAATGTAATCAATTAGTGGCAAGTCCCTTTGATGTACTCTATAGTGGGTTGACATAACAAATGACCCATTGAAGAGCACTGGGCTCAACTAGACTGCTTAAAAGGAAATTGAGTTCAAGTGAATATTTCCAACAGTTTATTCTGAATGTTTATACTTTATGCAGTTCCTAAAAAATGTGTAATTAGGCTATCTGCTTAGTTTTCCAGAGGAAAGAAGTAAATGCAAGAGTTCCATCTGAACACCAACCACGTCCTTTATTTAAAATAAAGAAACAACAGTAAACGTTTTTTAAACCAAAGCAGAATTGAGAATTAGACTGTGGGATTTCGTGGGCCCTAAGACTTATTTTTCCTTAAAGGACAATGGTAACATAACATTTTCAGTTTTTCTTTTGGAAACGCGTGGCTTTAAAAGCTAGTTTTCATGTAATACCTCAATCAGTAAAGAAATTAAAATAATTAAAAAAAAAAAAAAAAAAGCTAGTTTTCATAAGATTAAATGTACCCCAAAGAGAAGGCAGTGTTTTACAGCTTTTGGAGTGGCTACAAAAAGTAGTGAATGATGCAAGCCAAAAAAGACTATGGCAGATATGGTTCTAATTCAACGTCAGTGTTCCACAGTACTTATCATTAGCATCTGATTTTCCTTCAGAAACTAAAGCCTCTCTCCAAAAAAACTGATCTGACCCCCATAATCCATGATCTCTTTTGGTATAAACTGCAAGTGGAAATATGGCCTGGAACTAAACTAGTCTCAGTAAATTCTTTTAAAATTAGCTGTCATTTTCAGTTGGAAATCTCTATAACCTCTGCTTCCTAAGCATCCCATAGGCCCTGCCAGGACTGGGCAAGTTTGAATTTCATGAAATCCAAACATGAAACCTTGGTTCAGCAATTGATGGCATAAGGTGATTCCAATGAGTCAATGTTTGCAGCTTTTTGGAAATGCCTCTCCGAGTCTAAAACCCATTCATTTCTCATGCCTCTATCATCATGTTTCCCTGGGCTCCAGAACAAATATAGAGGAGTTTAAATGTAGAAGAGTGATTGAAGTGTATGCATGGGGGTTTTACTATGAGTAAATTAAGTTTCCAAACATCTGAATTATCTGAAATTTATCTGATCTCAAATCATCTCAATCCTTGTCTTATATCACAATCTTGAATTTCAGTTTAAATATCACAACTTAATATTTATACATTTCTGAATCCAAAAAAATAAGAAGTCAAAATCAGCTGTCCTTGATTGTCCAAAACCAGCTTGGCACAGTGGGTAAATATCTTGCTCTTCCTCGAAATGTTTGGCATAAGTGATGAGATTTCTTGCTTCCCTTGGAAATCTTATTGTCGTTTAAAGTGAACTATCACAGGAATACGTATAATTCCAAGAGTCTATTTAATTTTAACTTCTAGTATTTTCCCAAAAGTTTGTAATAATCTGTCTAAAAGTGACCAGAATTCACAAGTTTTTATGTAGCAATAATACATTCACAAGCTACAATAAGCCTGATACTATGAAGACAATAAAGATACAAGTATGATTAATATAGCCCTGACATTGAGGGCTTACCCAACACTGGGGGGTGCAGATGGGGCAGGGGTGTGGGAAAATACATAATTGGTGAAATTACCATCTCTGAGAAGCATTGTAACACTTTGTTGAAAAAGTATCAAATCCTTGGAATGGAAGAGCCATAGAAGACATAAAGGGATGGCTTAAGGTGGATCATGGAAGATGTTTTGGGGGTCACCAGGCACTGAAGGGAAGGGTGCCTGGCATATTTAAGAAGTCATAATGGAAACTGGAAAATATTGCTGAGGGTTGTAGAGATGTAGGTGGAGTTTGGCTGATATTGTGAAATCCAAGTTTACTATTCACAAGTGCCTATATGATGCAACATGGTAAAGGTTTATATCATGGGGAACTCAAAAGGAAGCAAAAGAGAAAAATCCAAAGGATTTCTAGGTAGTGTTTAGTAAAGTTAAATTTTGAAACTAAGGAATTGGGGCGGGGGGGAGGTTTGAGCAGGTAGGAGCTCAGTTTTTATTGTGAACAAAATTAATAATTAATATGAAATAATAAAGCAGTATATTGAAGTCACAGAATTTAGATATGGAATTATGTCTGATAATAACATTCCAATTTAGTTTAGACTCATAATTTTGGAATTCCGAGGCCAGAGTCATGGATAGATTTCCTACATTGAAATCCCTTGGGATAATGACAGTAAATAAATAGAATAGCTCAATATATTTTGTTAATGTGGGAATGACCGGATGAGAATCAAATGACAGCATGGATAAAAGTGGTTTAACTGGGTAGGATGTGCTTTAGGAAAAAATAATATATTTGCAAAAGGTAGAAAGTTATGGTTCTAGAATGTTGGCCCAGAAAGAAACTCACTACAGACTGATTCATTTGCCTTTCAGCATAACCATTATTGCTTGTCTCATTTTCCATTCTTAGAAGTGTATATCTAGTATCACATGACCTCACACACCTAGGGGAAATAATGAACAACATAAAGTGATTAACAAAAACAGGGAAGCATCAATCAAACTGTCAAACCTCAAAGGGAAGGTAGGGGAGGTTGGGGGTAAGAGGGAGAGATCAACCAAAGGACTTGTATGCATGCATATAAGACTAACCAGTGGTCACAAACAACAGGGGGATGGAGGCATGTATGGGCAGGGATTTGGGATTGGAATGGGGGATGAGGACAAATATGTGATACCTTAATCAATAAAGAAATTAAAAAAAGAAAAAAGTTATGGTTCTAGAAGTAAAAGCTTGGAACAAAAGGAATATGAACCCTACCTTCCAGTCTCGAGAACCAAGGAATATAGAAAAGGAATTACTCTTTATTTAAGGAGGTTATAGGACTGGGTGTTCTTTGAATAGAAGCAGGTTTTGGTTAATGGTAAGATTAAGATAACATTCTAGGGGAAGCCTGAATGTATGTGGGAGGACCTCAAGACTGAATAAGTATGTTTGGCCCTGAAATAAGTGAATTAGGGAGAAAAGACTGGGTCCTATAGTTAAATGATACTATTGAGATTAACAGATATGATGTTAAGGAAATAGTAGACAAGTCTTAGTACCTTAGGGATCAAGTTTGAAGCAACATATGTGTCCTTCGCAATAAGACCACAGTATAGCAGAGGCAAATACAGCAGTTATAAGGGAACATAGGAGAACATGGTATAGCTGGATACTCCACTAGAATTTTGAGGGCAAATTTTTTTGGTCCTGTTGTTACTGTGTGCTGCCAGATGGGACGTTTACCTGTTCAAACAGCATCTATCTTCATGGGTGGGCATTGGTGGAAAATGAAATCTCAGCCTATGAGAAAATGACAGACTGGTTATTATAATACAATGCTATTTGGCTATA
Source organism: Pipistrellus hanaki (assembly GCF_964339955.1). Classification (NCBI taxonomy): domain Eukaryota; kingdom Metazoa; phylum Chordata; class Mammalia; order Chiroptera; family Vespertilionidae; genus Pipistrellus; species Pipistrellus hanaki. The sequence continues at coordinate 87,943,044 of NC_140504.1, forward strand.
GGAAGCATATTCACACCACCAAACTATGTTATTTGGTTAACGCATCATAAAACAGAATGTCCAAGCTTATGTAATTGTAGATTTATTATAAGCTATGGTTCTGGAAATTTTCTCCCTGAAGTCACAACAATTATTCCGTGTGTGTTATTTCTGCCCTCTATAATATTTATATTATTATAACCAGGAGAATTGAAAAAATAAAAGATAAAGCAGGCAGCTCAGCTCTTGAGCATGATCCCGATGTGGTTAGCATCCCAGAATAACATCAAATCCAAGCTTCTGTCTTCCTGGGTGGGAGGGGCTACAACTGGGCGTGAATGTCAACTGAGAGTGACAGTGGTAAAACTTTCCACCTACAGGAAAATTAACAATGACCAATCCTAAGTCTGAAGATGCTTTCCACTGAAGAAACACTCAAAATCTGATGTCATCTCTCTCTCTCTCTCTCTCTCTCTCTCTCTCTCTCTCTCTCTCTCTCTCTCTCTCTCTCTCTCCTTCCCCACCCCCTCCTATGTGCGTGCATGTGCACACACACACACACACACACACACACACACACACACACCGTACTCTGGCTAGTAGTACACTCTGCTGCTGGTTTAATGCTCATCATTATAGCCTTCATTAAGTTTCATACCAAAGCATAAAAAGTAAAGGTATCTGCTTAGCCATGTAGTCTTGATGTTGTGACAAGTGATGCTATTACCAAAGACTGTGGCATTTTTATTTTTTCTTATTATTTTAATAAGTAAAATCATATTTAATGTATCTTTGCATTTCTACCATAGGAGCCGCTTACATTGCAGGAAAGTTTTGGATTATATAGAAAAGTCATGTCATGAGGACTTAGATTAGACATTGTAGATTTTTTTAAACTACTATTTTCTCCTGAAATCTTTATGATCTCTACATATAGAGCAAAACACACTGAGAGTCAGGGGATCCTAATTTGCATTTCATAAAAAGCCACATGTTCTTATTTGATTTACAATTGCATCAAATGTGCTTATCAAAATTTATTATTATTTCCAAAAGGGTAAAAAGACTATAAAGCATTTCCTTTTGGTGTAGTAAATGTTTCTACTATATAAATGAGAGTAGCACAGATGCTTTTTACTTGGGTTCTGCACACTTTAAGTGCTACCTAAAATGGGTAGAAATTGGAAAAAATGTGGAGGTGTAAAAGGACAATAACAGGTGAGGAGAAATAAAATACTCAATGTTAATAATAGTAATATATATTGGAACGGAGGGTGAAGGTCATTTTACTCGGCAGCTGTAGAATACTAAAAGAAGCCGGTCCGATAAACGAGGTTTTGAAAGTAAGGAAAGATTGATTGTTCCACAGCATTTCTGCATCTGGCCTCCTTGATTTCAAACATTTCCAGATTGCTATCCGAAACTGCAACTGGGCAAACTCTGCACTCAAGTCTGCAATTAGGAAAACACAAACACAGCAACACACACACATCAAAAGAAAACACAAGTTTTAAATATGCTGAAGCAAGAATGCTGTTGAATAACAATGTTGTTTCCTTCAGTCGCTGTAACTTGTGACTTGTGCTTTAAAGTTGTAAGTATTGTCTTTAAACCTACCGTTAGGAATTATAGCACCCTGTCAAAGCAGCCATTCCAAAAGAATAAAAACTGAGGTCATTCAAAAGGATTTCCTTAGTTTCAAAAGTAGAGTAATAATAGTAAATTACAAGTACCAGGGGAATGTACTTTTAGGACTTTTAAACCTTTCACTAGAAAATAAAATGGTGTGGGATTTTTCCCTTCCTATTATTATCAGGTGCAAAGTTTGAAAATTAAGGAAGATGGGAATTTTACTTTCAGTAGAAAAATATTTAGAAAACTTAAAAACAAATTAATTCAATGTGCCATATATAGAGTTGACTAGGGATTAAAGAAAGTTACTATTTAAGTTATATCATCTTACATGTACACACAAAAAATATAGACATTTGGGTGTTCTTTTGTTTCATATGAATGACCAAGATGTTCTCATTTATGTCCATCTGAATTTAATTTAAATCACCAATATATTAAATATTACCATATACAAAAGAGACAAGAATGACTGCAAAGAGACATAAAAGTCACTGCGTTGGGAGTTACACCTCAAGTTAACCAAATAGAAGCATTTATATAAAAATCATATATTAGTATGTTTAATATACTTTCCCTTTCTTTTTAAATTCAGCATGTACTGCCGAAGCCGGTTTAGCTCAGTGGTAGAGAGCCGGTCTGCGGACTGAAAGGTCCCGGGTTCGATTCTGATCAAGGACATGTACAATACCTTAGTTGTGGACGCATCCCCGTTGGGGGTGTGCAAGAGGCAGCTGGTCGATGTTTCTCTCTCATCGACGTTTCTAGCTCTCTATCTCTCTCCCTTTCTCTCTGTTAAAAATCAATAAAATATAAAAAAATGTCCCAATTAAATTCAGCATGTACAATAGAGTGAGAAGGGCAAGAATAAAAGCTGGTGGGGGTGGACAGAAATAGGTAAAGAAGGGAAATGATCAGGATTATGGTTTTGAACACTGGAATAAGGTATGTTAATGTGAAATTTGGTGGTGTCACTCTTATAATATTCAAAGAAGAGGAACCATGAAAGATAGGAATAACATTTAGTCATTGTGTTTCTAATTTCTCTAGATTCTGTGAACAGGCTTGTGGATAAAAATGCAAATGATTAGTATATTCTTTCAATGTGTCTGCTATAGCATTTTCTAATTCCTTCCTCTATTTGTGGCTACACAGTCATAGAAATCAAAGAGAATTACAGTTCCCATATCTGGGGACAACTAGGGACTTTACCTCACATGCCATCTATGATTCACACTATTCTTGCTCCTCAGACAAAGGCCAAAGCAGAGAGAGGAATTGATTATGCTATCAGATTTAATGTCAGCATCTTAGACACAGGACAGAGAAACCATCTGAAAAGAAAAACTATAGGAGTTCAAAATATTTCCAAACCTAAAAATTTTATGTATATAATTTAATTCAGATGTTGAGTCTATTATGTATGTTTTTTCAATAAATGGAAGAATTTAGTCTTACCATTTTATGATGTCATGATCCTAAATTTTTATGAGAACAGGTGACTCATTGTGCTCTGCAAATCTTTCCAAAATTGGCACGTGAAAGGACATATATGGACAGTGATATCACTACCTGAATGCAAAGGATGATGGAAAAATGTTTAGAAAGGTAATATGTCCTGTGTTCATTGTGTGAACTTTATATTAGATTGCAGGCCGGCCATGCCCCCTGGTGACCCAAGGGGTCACCATGCATCTTTAAAAGTTATATGGATTTGCACAGCCTGCCTGGCTCAATGGTTGAGTATTGACCTATGAACCAAGAGGTAACAGGTTTGATATCCTGGACAGGGCACATTCCCGGGTTATAGATTCAATTCCCAGTATAGGGCCTGCAGGAGGCAGTTGATCATTGATTCTTTCTCATCGATGTTTCTACCTCTCTCTCCCTCTCCCTACCTCCCTGAAATCAATAAAATTATCCTACCTAATAAAAAAGTAATATGCAAATTGAACATGCCTCCACCACACCTACAAGTCACACCCACCAGCCAATCAGGAGCAAATATGCAAATAAACCCAACCAAGATGGCTGCAAACTTGGAGAGAGAGCAGGAGGGAGTCTTGGGTTTCCCTGGCAATGGAGGAAGCCAAACTTTCCACCTGCCCTTGCCAGCCTAGGCCTCCACTCCAGGCTACAAAATTTCCATTATAGAAGTTAAATAAATTCCAACAGAAATGGCTGCCACCACAGAGCAAGCAGAAGGCTTGGCTCTGCTCCAGGCTACAAAGTTTAAATTATAGAAGATAAATAAATCCCAAATGCCAGGGCCTCCACTTGGGTCACCAGGGGGCATGGCCGGCCTGCAAACCACCACAGGCCCCTCACCCAGGCTTCCCCATGCCCCAAGGGAACCCCTACCCTGATCCGGGACACCCTTCAAAGCAAACCAGCTGGCCCCCACCCATGCACCAGGCCTCTATCCTATGTAATTAAAGAGTAATATGCAGATTGACCATCACTCCAACACACAAGATGGCTGCCCCCATATGGTCAAAGATCCTGCCCTCATGTGGACTCAAGATGGCCACCACAAAATGGCCAACAGGGGAGGACAGTTGGGAGGGTTCAGATCTGCAAGGGAGGGCAGTTGGGAGGGACCAGGCCAGCAAGGGAGAGCAGTTGGGAGAGACCAGGCCAGTTGGGGGCAAACAAGCTGTCAGGGATCAGTTAGACATTAATCAGGCTGGTAGGGGAGTGGTTAGAGGGTGATCAGGCTGGCAGGCAGAAGCGGTTAGGGGCAATCAGGAAGGCAGGCAGGCAAGCAGTTGGGAGTCAACAATAATGGATTGTGAGAGGGATGTCCCACTACCCATTTAGATGGGCAGTCAGACATCCCTCGAGGGGTCCCAGATTGGAGAGGGTGCAGGCTGGGCTGAGGGACACCCATCCCCTCGTGGACAAATTTCGTGCATCAGGCCTCTAGTCTATATACAAAAAAAGGCTGTGTCCATTTGTCTGACAAGTATCTATGATGCACACTGACCACCAGGAGGCGACACTCAATGCAGGAGCTGCCATGATGTGTACTGGCCATTTTAAAATAAGTCACACCACAGACCTGGCACTGACAAACCAACACTCGGCTTTCCCCAAGTGGGATACAGGCCCACCACCACCCTGGAGCAACATCTCACTAAATCACAGCCAACATTGCCAAGATCCTACAGTGCAAAATAAGGCCCACAGCCCAGCTCAGCCCAGCCCTAAAAGGGTCATTGTGGGCTCTGGGTAATGACATCACATAGCAATGCCTGATTTCCTCTCCCTAGCAATTAGCCTCCTTGGAGCTTCTTCAGTCCAGGAACATGACTTGCTTTATAGTCAAGTGCAAACATTTTACAATTTAACCAAATGAAGCATTTTCACATGCCTCATCTCATTTGATCCTCATAAAAGTCCTGGAGTAGGTATATAGGAGACTCGATAGAATCCTATTTTCTTTTAAATGGCTAGAAAACAGAGATTTAGAAAGTTTAAAAAACTGACCTGATTGAAAAGAAGTAAAAATGGTGAAACTTGAAAATGACTGCAGGTTTTCTCACTGCGCAGAATATAGTCAAACACTGCTGCAGTTAATATTTTACCCTTTGGTCTCCCTGCGTGATCTACAATAATAATATGCTTTGTGTTGATATTTACTGCTGTATTGCTCATAATTACCTGAAAGAGAAGCTGGGGTATTTCACCGGGCTGGAAAAAGTTTAGCTAAATTAGAAAGCAGGTCTAATTAAGCAAGCGCATATATATATGTGTATATATATATATATATATATATATATATATAGATATAGATATAGATATAGATATAGATATAGATATAGATATAGATATAGATATAGATATAGATATAGATATATAGATATAATCACTGGCACCAATCACACGCATGTGTTTCTATCTATCATTGTCAATTGTGAATTTGGTTGACAATTCTATTATAGAGAAAGGGCATATAGAGATATTAAAATATTTCTTCTAATTAATTTCCTTTCAATGTGCATGAATCCATGCACTGGGACACTAGTATTTAAATAATAAAAATAAAAATGAAAATAAAAATAAAAATAAAAGTTATGTGGATTTGAAAAGTAATATATGTACCATATAATGAAATCCTGTGTTTATTTGGAATTTATAAAATCAAGATTAACTCAAATTATCTTTTCAGGTATGGGCTCTGGTATTATTATTCTGATTACACTGTAAACATTACATATATATATATATATGTATATGCTATAAGCATTATATTTATATACATATAGTTGAAACTTGATCAACATGGATTTTAACTATATATATGAGTCCACTTCTATAGGGATTGTTCAGTAATTATGTACAGGACTATATATTTATTTTCTCTTCATTATGTTTTTCTTAATAACATTATTTTCTGTACAGTATATAATACATATAACATACAAAATATGTGTTCAACAATTGTTTATGTTATTGGTAAAGATTTGGTCATTAGTAAGTTTTGGTGCAGTCAAAAGTTATATCTGACCACTCTGGGGTCAGCATCTCTAACCACTGTGCTGTTCAAGGTTACATGTGTGTATGCATATATATATTTTAATATAATAACATTTCTTTTTTGAAATGTTTAAAATCCACTTATTTCTCATACTTCCATCTCATTGTCTCACAGGTCCAGAACAAAACTTACTTAGGAGTTTAAATGCAGATAAGTAGTTGAGGTTGGAGTGAGTACATAGGAGGCAAAGGGCTTTAACAATGAGTTTTTTGCTGTTAAACCTGACTTTCTTCTGCTTCGGTACGGTATTTAGTACATGGGGGATTGGATATAACTTTCTCTATGAAATATTCTTCAAAATGTAAATCAACTAGAGAATAATGACCAGACATTCAGAAATGTATTCTAAGGTATCACTGGAAAGTAAGGGACATGAATTTTGGCATTTTTTTTATTCATATTTGTTTCTCTTGCTTATATTTTGGAGGCTTTAGCTTTATGCTACAGTATTGATGACTTACAAATTTATGTGTTTCACTTTCCAGAATCATTCCTAAATAATGCAAATAAAATTGGCATATTTTTTCTCCCATTGTCATATTTTTTCCATTTTTTTCTTTTCCTTTATCTTGTCTTCCTTTCAGAATTTTTATTTCATAAAGTTACATTTTTTAAAGTTAATATCTTAAGTGTAAACCATTATGAATAATGAAGTTTAAGCATATTTACCTATTTCTCTCAAGATATAGTATATTCAGTTTATATTTTCTGATTTTGTAAATGTCTAGTCCTCATATGTGTTATTGAGAGACAAAAGGCTGTAATGGTCTTAGCAAAATATCACCCAACTTCCTGTATCCTGTCCCTCAGGATAAATTTCACAATAGTCTGCAGAGCTAAGGAGAAACCTCAGGCTTTGATATGTCTCCTCAGCCCTGCTTCCTGTTTTATTGCACAGCTTCCCTGAATGGACCATGATCAAGACCTCTTTCATGCCTCTAGGTACCACACAAGACATGACCATGATGGGCCAGATAACATTCCTCCTTCGCATTGCTAATTTCAGGCATTGATTGAATTCCTGGTTAAAATGAGACACTAATGTCCAGGGTTTAAAGGACTATTCTATGTGAAGTAACTCCACAACCTCTGACCTAATTGGTAGTGCTTTGGGGAATTAGAATTATATACAGGTGCAGGCAATATGTTAAGAAAAATACTGCAGAGGTTAGTTTGCTTCCACAATTTTACATTCTTCCATGGGGGCTATAGATTTTAAGTCAAGTGAGTGTGAGATTTAATAACTTCTCCTCCTTGGTGTTTTTTTTTAGTTAAAATATTACCTTTAAATAGCATTAATAAATTAGCAACACATAGATTTTTAAATAAATGCTTTTGAACAACATGTTCAAATGACTGGGAATGTTAAAATATATTTTCCAATATGTTTAATTATTCAACATTACCTAATATAATTATCTAAAAATCAAATGAAGTAATGAAACTAGCTTAATAAACATAAATAAGTAGGCATGAAAAATGTAAAATTTGAGAATATCACAAAACTTGTGTTATAAAATATGAGAATAAAAGTTTTTTCAGCCTTGTATTCTCACTTGCTCTAAATTAATTAATAATTTAATTAATTATTAATTAATTTAGAAGTATTTTATTCCCTTGATAAATTTTTAACTTTTTATTACTTATTTCTATTATAAGTATATTCATTAACTTAGATAATTAATCAATAATATTATTATTGCATTTGCTTTAGACACAGTCTCACTTCTATCAAATATAGACATTATTAGAAGCTCAGCACGTGACTGAAATCTCAAGAGGACGCACCCTGCCTCCCATCATGTGAGGAGGCACCCCGCGGGGCACCGGGCCAAGAGGTGCTACATGCACCTCCTGGTGACTGGTTGTGCCAGGCCACTGTGGGAGTTAGAGCGCACCAACACCCCTGGCAGCCGGGCCCGCACCTGACTTCCACCCCAATGTGTGTGCATGCTGATGGATATATCACATGAAAAACTACCACCATTCTGGAACTTTAGATCAGAATGCCTCCTTTTTAAAAAAAAGGAAAAAAAACTTTGAATTAATTTGCATTAATTTTAGAGAGAGAGAGGGTAAGAGAGAAGGAGAAAGAGGTAGAATCATAGATTGGCTGCCTCCTATACAACCCCTACTGGGGATCCAACCTGCAATCCAGGCCCTGACAGGGAATTGACCTGAACAGGTGACCTCTCTGTGCATGAGACTATGCTCAATCAACCGAGCTACACTGGACAGGGCCAGAACTCCTCTTACATAACTCAGGGATGACTCTGCATCCTGCTGGATACCATTGTTTTGAAAGGGAGAATGACGACCCAGAATTAGCAGATTGAATGGAAATACAGAAGAGAACTTAAAAAAAAAAAAAAAAAAAGGCAATCCTGAAACTTCTAAAACTGTAAAATCTGAACCTTCTTCACATCCCTAAAGTAACTGGATCAAGCCTGAAAACATTTAATATACTCAACTATATTGTTTTATTTAATCAATATCATGAGGGCTTTGAGAAATAGGTGAAAAAATAAAAATTCTTGAGATACAATAAAGGAAATATAATTTTTAAAGTCTGAAAGAGAATTATTGATGTGATAATTGTGTAATGTACCTGTTAATTGGGTATAAAAGATTGTTTAGAGTTTTCTTAGCATATTGTCAAACAAAGCACCAAATTTGCATAAGTACAAACAGGAACATGTTCAAGATTTTCAATTTTCAATAAATTATTTCTGTTTCTTTTTTGTAGAATTGTGTATTAGTTTCCCTTTAAAAATAATACTCAGATATTCTATCAACCTAGATTGTATCACATGTGTATCATTTTTAAAATTTACGTATTAGTTGACTATTCTCCATTCTTCAATGATATCCCCATTTGCTCAGGCATACTCTGCGGTTTTAAATTATGGAGAGATCATTGTATACAGTGCAAAATGTTTGCATTTTAGCCGTGGTTCTTCCTCTTACTAACTAAATTATGTAATTTTTTGCCTGTAGTCCATGTCCTCTGAAGGACAGCAAAAACCCAATGTGTCTAAAATTGACCTCATCTTTCTTAGGCCAAATCTCACTTAATAGTAAAACATCTGCCTAATTTTCCAGGCTAGAATCCTCTTAGACAGTTCATTCTCCCTGGTCCCATATATCCAACCAGTCAAGAGGTCTATGAATTTTGCCTCCTAAGTATTTTTCAAATTCATTTCATATCTGCCACTTCTATTGTCACTTCTGTCCAGGCTCTCATCACATCATTCCTGGACATTGTTCTTACAATTTCCCACTATGAAGGTTCTGTGAGAACAGCATCTTATCTGTCTCATTCACTTAGATCAGTCACTGGTACAAAAAGTCGTGGTTGAATGAACAACTGGATGACAGGGTTCTATTTTTGGTGCTCAGACATAACTTGTTTCTTCTGTACCTTTTATCTTAAATGTCTTTTTCCTTTTTTCTTCACCTTTAGACTACCTTCAAAACTTAGTTAAGATTTCATCACCCACAGAAAGTCCTCCCTGAATAACTATGTTAGGTTAAGTGTCTATCCCACATAGCACACTGTGGTTATTTTTTCTTAGCATATACTACCTTTTACTGGTGTTGCTTTTTTTTTTTAACTTTAATGCACCTCTCTGTTCCTCTAGACTAGGGGTGTCGAACTCAATCAGAGAAGGGGCCAAAATCTAAAATCCAGCCTAAATCGAGGGCCGAATGGTTTACTGAACAGTCATAAACTGACAATGTCATAAACTGACAGCGGAGTGCAGTGATGACAGCGCGGTGCGGGCCACATTGCAAGGCCTGGCGGGCTGGATTTGGCCCGCGGGCCTTGTGTTTGACACATGTGCTCTAGACTGTTAATTCCTTGCAAACACTCTTGTTCAGCTTTGTATTTCCAGCACTAATACAGGGTCTTATGATGAAATGAAGTTACACACCTAAAGGAATGCTTGCAATAACTTTCCTCTCAACCATGGAAAGTTGAACAAATCCAGTTATAGTATTATGAGCTTAAAAGGCAACAAAGCAGTGTAAGATGTTCATTAGCAATATTACTGATATTACTGATGAAAGAAAATAAAATTTAGCCTAATCAGTCCTAGATTAAATTAACAATAATGTATTGAGCATGGAACATCACAGGGCAAGCTTGCCTATGCTCCATAGAATGTTTATTTCTTTCCTGGCTTATGTTATTTTTCAGTCACTTCGCTTACTGTGTTTTTAAAAATTTATCCTAATTTGAAAAAGGTCAGAATGTATGCCCAATATGTGACTTGAAAAAAAATATCCACAAAATAGAGATACATTTTAATTTTCAAATGTATATAGAGCCTTTAATGAGTTTCTTAGAACTTCTATGTTAGCCCCAAAAGAGAAGTCATATTTTACTTTAATCAAAGTAGTTCTGCTTCAATATAACATGTGTAATAGCATTCATTTAAACTTTTAAACACAGAAATTAAGTATCTACATGTTGCCTTAAAATTTATTTTAGAAAAGAGCACCTAATATTAGAGATTTGGCACTTAAAATGTATTGATTGTTTGGCACATTGTTTTTACTAATTGGAATACTGCCTGAGACAGAAATTCAAAACTCAGATTAAAATGAAAGGACAGTGACTATAATGTTAGGAATAAGAAAATCTCAACTCTCCATTTCTGCATTAATCCTAGTTTAAACCATGTGCCCTTCCCCCAAACAGCTGTAGTTCATTGTATTTCATCTGCTTTCTCTGTTTATCCTAAGGGTCTTGAAAGAAGATAGCAAGGACTTTTCTACTGATTTGTATGCTGCCTTAAGTGACCGAGTTGTTAATGTGTGGATGTAGATTCTGCATAATCACTAAGTAATCATAGAATTACACTCATGATTCTCAATGTCTTTCTCATTAGCTAGTGAGTATTGGATGCAAAGATTCTATATATTCCAAAGATCTGTCTTTACTGTTATATATTGTAATAATTCATTTTTATGTTTTCAGCACTTTTCTCTTTTTTTCCACAGCACATTTTAAAGTGCCTGGTATACTAGAGGTGCTCAGTAAATGTTTTTTGAGTGTGGTAATACTTGCCCTTAAAAAAATACATATAATCCTATATTTGTTCTTATATTGCTTAACATCTTAATTTTAAGTTATAAGGGCATAGAAACCCACAAACTCATTTATACTCATGTTTCTGTATTATATGTTAGGTAAGTTTCTAAGTTATAATTTTTGTTTGATAATTTATTCTAGAATCCATATTTTAAAATATATTGGAAAATAAATTGATTACTTTTAAAAGCTTGATAATTAGGGACTTAGTTGTAGTTGTTATTTATTCAATCATTCATTCATTTGGCAAATATTTAGTAATGCCAATGTACCACATGTTATTTTAAATGCTGGGAATTTTATAATACATAAACATTTCCAGGCCCAGGTGAAACTAGTGGGAGACTCACAAAAGAATACAATACATACATACATACAAATATACATACAAATATAAATATAAATATACATAGCATCCTGTTCTTGCTGAGGAGGATACGACTGGTTTTCTCTGAGAATGAAGAAAGGCTTTGCAATGGATGTAGTCAGTAACTTGAAATATCAGTAGGAGTTTGTCTGGCAGGAAAGAGGGGTGGGCCATTGTAGGAAGAGGGAAATTGAGCAATACACCTTTAAGAAGTAAATGTCATGACCTGCGGTTTTCTTTTGAATGTTTTCCATTTGGAAAATTTATGTAAGCCACTTTAATATGGCAAAGAGCTTCTGCCACCAGTTGGGCTAGTTTGTTTAGTCAGTTCTGTATCAAAGCCAGCCGCAATGTCAGCAACACAAAAAAGAAGCTATTCCCACTGTTGAATCACTTGGCGGAGAACCAGTGATAATGATCAAACGAGGAGACAGTGAGAGACCTTCAAAGTAAGAATAACGTGCATAGATTTGGTCACATATTTCCTTCCTAATAATAAGTTTGTGGCAATAGTTTGTTTAGCCATGTTGTTTTTCCAGAGATGAGGTGAAGTAAAGAAACCAAAACCCACTACAGCTGAGTAATTTATTTTGAAAACATATATATTTCAGCTTACTTTTCTATTATCTACTAAATAATTAAATCAGCCAGTTAATTAGCTATAGCATGATAATAGCATTTCTTCTGGATCTAAAACTCCATTTCCATAGCCATTTTAAATGTTAATGTGAAATTATATTACAATAGTAGCGATAAATACTTTTAGGTGAAAGATAGTAGCTATTTGCTGTTAAATGTTATTATTTCTTTCATGTTAAATTAAATAATAATTCCCTAAAGTAAATATGATTATCTTTTAAGTATTTTTCCAGCCAAAAAGCATTCTCTGGCAGCTTTGTGGCCCGGGGAGGTTTATGTACACAGATCCCAGTACACTACAGGGCAAATGGCTCAAACTGACTGGCTTACACAGAGCTTCTACACTGACAGCTCTGTGGCTGAATATGGCTGGCAGATGTATTTTGTTTTGCCTGAAACATTTATAGACAGTAAAAAGGCAGGAATTCTACAATTAGGAGGTTTCAAGGGAAACTTTTGATTTCTGGATTCTCTTGCCATATGGAAGGATCTGATAGCATCTGCCTTCCTTCCTTCGTGGCCGAAATTCAAGTGAAGCTGAGCTCAGAAACCTGCCTGCCCGCCCTCCTTCCAGCAGTGGGCTTCTTACTGGACCACTTCACTAATTCATCTTACTTATTCATTCATTCATTCATTTTGAATTTTGAATTTTTCAAACTTTTCTTAAAGATAAAGTCATATTTCCACAGATGTAGCAATTGAAGATCCCACTGTTGTTAGTATTAAAACTGTACGATCATACCATATTGTAATGTGATAAAATCCTCTTAGAAAATAAAAGAGAAAAACACTTTTCATAACTTTTAAACTCCAAGAAATCATGTTTGTGTTTTCATGTGAAAATAGTCTTTCCAGATTCCTGAAGTATACCAATGGCTCTTATGTATTACTCGTGTCCTATTGATGGTTATTAATGTGTGGGAAGTAAAAATAAAAAGTGCACTACCCGACATTATGTTTGTGACATCAGAAACTCTGTACCCTGGTGAATGTGTTTCTTAGCAGGCTATCTTTCCTGCAAGCCATTTTGTATAATTACTGTTTTAGGAAACAATTTGGGTACATTTGTATCTGTATCACTTAATATAACTCTGTAAACACCCCAGTAGTGCCCTGAAACACTCATTTGTAAAGTAACGTGAGAGATGGAATACAGGATTTTAGGGTGGAAATGGCTCTTTCACCCTCTGTTTATAGGAGTTGTTTCAACCTTGAGTCTGTTGCCAGAGTAAACACATCTGCAGCTCATATTCCACAGTATCTCAGGGAAGAACAGTCTCAAATTTTGTTAAAATACAGCGCTAATTACATTTTTAGCTTCTATGTGTTCCTTTGAGATTTCACAGACACATTTTAAATTTTCAGAAAAATCTCGAAGCTCACCTTTAATAAACTGGAAGGGTACAAAGACTGGACCCTAATAAAAGCTTGAGGAAGCCGTGTTCTCAGAGCCATTCCCTTACTGACACAAATCCTCACCAGTGAAGTCATTCCAACAACTAAATTGGGTTACTAGCTGTACACATATTTCTTCCCTTTGTCTCCAAGTACTAAAAACCAATGCTAATTCTTTTTTGTGACCGTATTACACAAAGGAAATTAAAAGGAATGTAGCAAAGTAGTGGTATGTTAGAAGTAAAGTAAATCTCATTCATTTATTAAGATGTTAGGCTTTCTCTGAGATAGACACTATGCTGAACACAAAGTATTAAGATGAAGAAGACATTGATATAATATAGAAAAATATAATTTAGTGTATCTTCTTATGTTATTTCTTTTAATAGTTTAATATCATATCCCTCTCTGAATAAATGTGAAGCCCAGAAAATTTAAATACTACAAATACACATATTTTGAGGTTAATTGTAGATGTGAGGCTCTTTTTGCACACATCTGCTTTCTATAGTTGGAAGAAACATTCATCTCCCAGGGACTGCCTAAGGTATTAGTAAATAAATGCAATTCTCCTGAAGGTATTTGTGTTTAAAAAATAAAAAAGACTAGAAAATATATCGTAGTTCATGGCTATAAAGATATATGTGAGCAGGCAGTTAATTCAGGAATTTTGGAATCAGAATAGTATAGGTTTACCTATACTCAGAACCCTTGTCCATCAATGAATTTCCCCTGCAGGGTGGTTGGGATAAGACTGGTGCAGGTGAGTGTGGGCCTAGCATAGTGATGAAAGGTTGGGACCAAGGGCTTGGGGAATAGTTTGGTCATGTGATTACTTCAAGTCCCTGAAGGGAGATGAATTCAAGTGGCCAATGCAAACCAGGGAACATTGCAGTGAATCGAAACAAAAAAGCACATGAGCTTGCAACCAAAAGGTAAATTTGAAACCAAGATGATGTGCAGAAGAAGAGGTAAAGCTATACAACTCAAAACTATAAACAAGGCCCAACCAGCATGGCTCAGTGATTTGACCAAGAAGTCAAAGTTCAATTACCAGTCAGGGCATATACCCAGGTTACAGATTCAATCCCCAGTGTAGGGCATGCAGGAGGCTGCAGATCAATGATTCTCTCTCATCATTGATGTTTCTAGCTATCTTCCCTTCTCCCTCTTTGAAATCAATAAAATTGTAATTAAAAAAAAAACCACACCTAAAACAAGGTTGACGTGACCAAATCATCCTATTAATATCCTCATCAAGTGGCACAGACAGGGCAGAACATATCCAAATACTTAAATGCAAATGTTTTCAGTTTTGAGGTTAAAAATGGCTGAGTGTTTTAAATATCCTTTTAATGCAATTTCGAACTTACAGAATAAAATGTTGGTGTTGTAGTAGAGTTTTTGTTTTGCTTAAATCAAGATTGTTTGGTGTGTGTGAATTTTGAAGTATTAAAAGAACATAAGCACAATAAGGTTTGTTTTATGGCTGATTTTCAATTAAGGGAAGGATAACATTTCTTTCAGAACTCAAAAGCATCAGAAAGGAGCTTTGCCATACTGTAGCTGTGATTATTATTCTTTGCACACAATTGGTTGCAAGAGAACTTTGCAATGGGCTTTTCTGATTGTTTTTCTTTCGAATTCATGGACAGTGAGTGATTAGAAATATGCCATTCTCCTAATTTAAGTTGAAATCTGATTTTTCCCAAGCATGATGAATGACTCTTACAATTTACTTAAATCCCTAAATGATTAGTTGACTTTTATCTGATTTTGTTTCACTAATTTTGGTACTCTTATATCATGCCAAATAAGAAATGGTCAAAGTTAGTTCAAATTGAAAATTATAAGCAAAATAACAAGCAGTTGTGGAAAAGTAATGAAGTTACAGGAGGAGTTGCTATGATTTGGGAACAGTATTTAAGGCATCTGAAAAGCAGACAAGTGACAGAAACTTTCTAAAGTCATGTTACATATAGTCAGCTTGATTTTTGCATTATGGCTATAAAGAATAAGAATAAAAGCTTTAAATAGATTTATTTCCCTGCAATGTTCTTAAATAAATTGGGTCTTTTGAGGAAAGGTTTTATCAGTTCAGCCATGGAGTGGTAAAAAAGAAAGATGGATTTAAACCTAAGATTCCCACTATCGCCCTCTCTCCCATCATTAGCCTAGTCCGCTTTAGGCACCTCCTACTATTTCACAGCCTTCAATGCACGTTGGCCACTGAGTAAGGCAGTAAAGTGTCATAAGACTTAAACCAATTTTAAAACCTCTGAAAAACAAGAGAATCAGCTTGGCTAGAACCAGATCACTTTATTTTTTATTTTTCAATTATAGTTTACATTCAATATTATTATGTATTAATTTCAGATATACAGCAAAATGGATAGAAAATTATGTACTTTACAGATTGGACCCTCGCTACTTTAAGTTCCCACTTAGTCCCATATTCCCTATGCTTTAATCTACTTCTCTGTGGCTGTTCTTAACTACCAATCTGTACTGCTTAATCCTTTCACCTTTTTCACCCAACCACCCCCCACTCACAAATCCCTTCCTTCTGACAGTTGTCAATCTGTTATTTCTATCAATGAGTATGTTTCTATTGTGTTTGTTTGTTTATCTTGTTCATTACAGTCCACATATATTGAAATCATATGTTATTTGTCTTTCTCTGACTTACTTTGCTTAGAATAATACTCTCTAGGCCCATCTATGCTGTCACAAAAGGTAAGATTTCCTTCTTTTATATAGCCAAGTACTATTGCCCTATGTAAAAATACCACAGCTTTTTTATGCCCTCATCCACTGATGGGCACCTGGGTTGCTTCCAAATCTTGATTATTGTAAATAGTGCTGAATGAACATAGGGATGCATATATTCTTCAAATTAATGTTTCAGATTTCTTCAGAAATATTCCTAGAAGTGGAATTGCTGGGTCATAAGGCAGTTTTACTTTTAAATAATGAGGTAACCCCATACTATTCTCCACAGTGGCTGCACCCATATGCATTCACACCAGCAGTGCATGAGAGTTCACTTTCTCTACATCCTCACCAGCACTTGTTGTTTGTAGATTTATGGCTGATAGCCATTCTAAGAGGTGTAAAATGATTTCTCACGAGGTTTTGATTTGAATGTCTCTGATAATTAGTGATATTGAGCAACTTTTCACATGTGAATTGGTCATCTATATTCCACTCAATAGATAATTTTATTTTTAGGAGCCACTCTGGAGTTCTATTCTAGAATGGGTTCAATTCTAAGAATGGAGTGGCAAGATTAGATCAGAGCACTAACAAAAACGGAGAGTCATTCAGGCTGGACCTAACACTATAAATAGCGAAGAATGCAGTCTTACTATATATATATTTTTGTTTTATACTTAGCCTTGTAGAACAGTAGAGTCTTCTAAAACATTTATGATTATAGAAATGTTTTATTGTAGCTTTCAAGCACTTGAAATATGGCTGTGTGACTGAGACACTGATTTTTAAATTTTATTTTATGTTCATAAATTTGTATTTAAGAAGACACATATAGATATTTGATGCCATATCAGATAGTATTGTTTAATTAGATAAAGTTCACATCTTTCCCTACCAACACCAAGAACTAAACAAAGAACAAAAACATAAGTGAAAGGGAGAATTTTGGGAGAAACTTCAAAATACATTAAAAGTGTGTTGGGGCGTTCTCTACACAGTAAGAGAGAGCAAACTTCTAAATTCATCATGTCAGTGTTTGGAAAGGATTTTTAAATGTCAAAATGCTGAGCTAAATAAGTGCAAAGTTTATATCCTCTTTGGTTAGTATGAAATGGATTGGGTGCTTTTCAAAAAGAAGTCATAACCAGTTAATTATGACTTCATGCAGATGTAACCATCCATTGTCATTGGACACCAACCAAAGCAGCCTATTTAATGTTTGAGGATTAATTTATTTTATATCAGATAACATTGTGCTTTAAGATTTCTGTTAGTACCCAGTATCATTGATGAAAAGTGATCCTTGTACTATGAAGTCTATGCTTAAATGCATCATTGTGGTCTCATACACTATGAAGATTCTTGAAGCAGCCACAGCAGTCACCAACCACAAAGAAGAAAATGGGTCCACAGGTAAGTATTTGATAGCTACATAGGATATTTTCCATTTCCTGCAGGTTGGGGCTCACATCTTGGTGGCTTAATATTTTGAGTATTCAAAATTTTCACATTATCAACTAGATTTTGATCAGACCTTCCTTTCCATTTTGCTATTGTTTCAACCTTTACACAATTATGTATCCTTTCATTAAAACACCTTAATCAAAACTATTACAGATAGAAATTATAGTACATGTATACTTATAGAACATGTATGTGAGCTCTCACTGGATTTTATTCTGATTGACATGCAACTTAAAATGATTTATCATCTTTAAAAATATTTATTGAAAGAAACAGAGGTGTGTGTTAAGCTTCCAAGACAAGAAACACAAGATTTATTTACATACACATACAGGTAATATCTTATCGGTTAATGTATTGATTTATAGTGGCATTAATTTTCACAAGTCCATACCAGGGGGGAGGGAAAGATAATATTTTATGTTCTCACTAGAGGCCGATTGCAGGAAGATTTCTGCAAGAATAGGGCTTCCTGCGGCGGGCAGCACTCCTTTCTCCACTGCTTCGCTCCCTCCTATCTCTGCTGCTTTGCTCCCTTCTCTGCTGCACTTGGCTTCCTTCTACACTGTCATCAGTCTTCCCTCTGCACCTGCCTTTGCAAATTAACTGCCATCTTTGTTAGGTTAATTTGCATACTTGCTCCTGATTAGCTGGTGGGTGTAGCAGAGGGATGGTCAACTTACATGTTTCTCTTATTAGTGTAGATTACTAATATGTGTTACTCAATTTTTTTTAACATGATTTTTTTATGCTTTGCTCTATGTCATGGATTAGTGTTGTAAATTTTGTTGCTTTTATTCATAAAAGTTCATTTCACAATATTTAGTAACATTGTGCCATAAGGTTTTTTAAAAAAATTTTTTATTGTTTAAAGTATTACATGTCTCCTTTTTCCCTGATTGACACTCCTCTCTCCCTCCCTGAGCCACTCCTATCCCTGAAGGTAGGCCCCCACAGCCTCAGTGTCTGCACCCATTGATTATGCTAATATACATGCATACAAGTCCTTCGGTTGATCTCTAACACCCCTTCCTTCCCCTGCCCCTTGCCTCTGGATCTATTTTTGTTCATCAGTTTATGTTGATCATTATATCCCACATATGAGTGAGATCATGTGATATTTATCTTTATCCAACTGGCTTATTTTGCTTAGCATTATGTTCTCCAGTTCCATCCATACTGTTGCAAAGGGTAAAAGTTCCTTCTTTTTATAGCAGCGTAGTATTACATTGTGTAGATGTACCACAGTTTTTAGTCCACTCATCTGTTGATGTGCACTTAGGATGTTTCCAAATCTTAGCTATTGCAAACTGTGCTGCTATGAACATAGGGGTGCATATATCCTTTGCAATTGTTATTTCTGGTTTCTTGGGATATATTCCTAGAAGTGTGATTACTGGGTTAAATGGAGTTCCGTTGTTAATTTTTTGAGTAAATTCCATATTGTTTTCCACAGTGGCTGCACCAGTCTGCGTTCCCACCAGCAACGCAGGAGGGTCCCTTTTTCTCTGCATCCTCGCCAGCACTTGTCATTTGTTGATTTGTTGATGACAGCCATTCTGACAGGTGGGAAATGGCACCTCATTGTTGTTTTGATTTGCATATCTAGGATGATTAGTGACTTTGAGCATGTTCTCATATCTCTCAGCCTTCTATTGTCCTCTTTCGAAAACTGTCTATTTAGTCCTTTGCCAATTTTTTTTATTGGATTGTTTACCTTCTTTTTGTTAAGTTGTACGAATTCTCTATAAATTTTGGAGATTAAACCCTTATCTGAAATAAGATTGGAAAATATGTTCTTCTATGCAGTGGGATTTCTTGTTGTTTTGTTGATGGTTTATTTTAATGTGCAGAAGCTTTACAGTTGTCTCTCCTTTTCCTCTTTATCTCCCTCCTCCCATTTCCTGCCTTTCCCCAGGCCTTCACCACCCTATTGTCTGTGTCCATAGGTAATGCCTATATGCATATAAGATCTTTGTTTAATCTTTTCCTGCCCCCACCTTCCTTCCCTCTGAGAATCATCAGTCTGTTCCATTTTCATACCTCTGATTTTATTTTATTCACCAATTTATTCTGTTCATTAGATTTCTTATTTGTTTGTTTTGATTTTTAGATTCAATTGTTGATAGATATATATTTGTTGCTGTTTTGTTTTTCATATTTTTTAAAATATTTTTCTCTCTCTTCTTCCTCTTCTTAAAGAATATCCTTCAACATCTCATATAATACTGGTTTGGTGGGGATGAACTCCTTTAGATTTCTGTTGCCTTTGAAGCTCTTTATCTGACCTTTAGTTCTAAATGAATATCTTTGCTAGTTTGAGTAATCTTGGTTGTAGGTCTTTGCTATTCATCACTTTGTATATTTCTTGCAACTCCCTTCTCGCCTGCTTAGTTTCTGTTGAGAAATCAGCTGATAGTCATATGGACATTCCCTTGTAAGTAACTGCTTTTCTCTTGATACTTTTAAGATTATCTGTGGTTAGCCCTTGGCATTTTAATTATGATGTATTTTGGTATGGGTCTCTTTGAGTTCCACTTGTTTGGAGCTCTCTGCATGTCCTGGACTTGTAAATATATTTCTTTCACCAGGTAGGGAAAGTTTTCTGTCATTTTTTCAGAGGTTTTCAATATCTTGTTCTCTCTCTCTTCTCCGCTAGCACCCCCATAATGTGAATGTTGGTAGGCTTGAAGCTGTCCCAGAGGCTTCTTACACTATCTTTATATTTTTGGATTCACTTTTCTTTTTATTCTTTTGATTGGGTGATTTTATTTCCTCATATTCCAAATTGATTTGATTCTTGGAATTCTTTACTCTACTGTTGAATTATTCTTTATTTCAATTAGTAAATTATTCTTTATTGCCATTGGTGTATGCTTAATTTCTGACTTGTACTTTTCCATTTTTTTTTTTTTTTATGTTTCTAGAAGACTCTTGAGTAACTTTATAACCATGGTTTTGAACTCTATATCCAGTAGTTTGCTTTCTTCCACTTCTTTCATTTGTGACATGTTTCTTTGACTCTGTATTTTGGCTGCTTCCCTGTGTTTTGTTTGTTTGTTTGTTTGTTTGTTTGTTTTTGTGTGTGTGTTTTGTTTTTTCTATGTATTTGGTAGAGCTGCTATGTCTCTTTGAGTTGGTAGAGTGGCCTTGAGTAGTAGGTGTTTTATAAGGCCCAGTAGCTCAACCTCTCAACTCACCTAAGCTGGGAGCTCTAGGTCAGTGTTTCCCAAACTTCTCTCATGATGAGAATCACCTGGTGGAGTTGTTAAAACACAGATTCCTGAATCCCAACTAAGAAGTGCTAAACTAGAATTTTTGGGAACATATAGGTAAAATTGTATACTTAACTAGTGCTCTAACACAGATGTTATATACAGAGCACTAAGTTAGGTATGCAATTTTACCTATATGTTCCCAAAAATTCTAGTTTAGCACTTCTTAGTTGGGATTCAGGAATCTGTGTTTTAACAACTCCACCAGGTGATTCTCATCATGAGAGAAGTTTGGGAAACACTGCTCTAGGTGATTGGGCTGTGAGCACAATCTTGTTCTAGTTGAGACTTGATTGCTGTTGGTATCACTGGTAGGAATTAACCATTAGGACAATTGGCTCTGAGGACCTGCTGTAACTACACTGGAAGAGCTGCTGAGCAAGAGACACCACTGTGGAGCAGGACTAGCTTCAGTGGAGTGGGGCTTTGGTGATCACTGAGTCTGCCGCTTGAGTGTGTCTCTTATGGATGTGAAGAACTGTAATCTGCTATGGTCTCACACTGACCACTGGGTACACTGGCTCTTGGGTCTCCAGGGAAGTGCAAAGTCAGCCATTGCCTGGGACCACCCAGCAGGAGCTACAGAGAGATCTACAGATTTCTCCTCTCTGTATTAAGTTTGGAAGTTCCCAGATGAGGCCAGCTATAAAGAAAGGCAGGCTGGTGCTAGTGCCAGGTCTTGGGCCTTTTATTGATAGGTTTGGGGCTCCCTGACCCAGCTGCAGCTTGTTTGAGAGAATTTAGCCTGAACAAAGGCAAGCCATTCATATGGAAAAGCTGCTGTAAACAGCTTAGGTGGGGTTGTAAATTGCATGTGGCAAGGTCTGAGGGAATCGCCAGGACAGAGCAAACAGAAATGGCCACTAGTCAGCCCTGTGGCCCAGGAGGTCTCAGCATGGGAGCAATGATCCCTGTGTGCACCTCCATCTGGGAGAAAGCCACCCACATTCCTGCCCTGATGCCAGAAAATTCAGTTCCTCCTCATACATGTCTATGTTCCCCAGAGCCTAGCCCTGGTGCTGGAGCTTAGAGGAAGCAGGACCTTGTAAGTTCAGTTTGTGGTACCAGCCTTTTAAGAGGAACAGCTGAGTTTGTGTCACTGAGTCCCAATCCAAACCGGTTTTTACAGCCTATAGTTACTTCTTTTCTCAGCTCTGGGACCCTAGGCTGGGAGTCCGGTGTGGGGCTAGGACCACTTGCTCCTCTGGGCAGCATCCTCAGAGACCATCTCCCTCCAGATTAAAAAAACAGCACATGCGGGTGCCAGACCAGCCCGTTTCCCACCTCTGCTATATCCACCAGCCACACCCACCAGCCAATCAGGAGTGAGTATGCAAATTATTAACCCAACCAAGGAGGTCCTGCCTCTGCTATATCCACCAGCCACACCCACCAGCCAATCAGGAGTGAGTATGCAAATTATTAACCCAACCAAGATGGCTGTGGCCACAGAAAAAGCAGAAGGCTTGGGTTTCCCAGACAATGGAAGAAGCCAAGCTTTCTGCACACCCTGGCAGGCTCAGGCCTCCACTCAAGGCTACAAAGTTTCAATTTTAGAAAATAAATAAATCCCAACAAAAATTGTGGCAGCCATGAGCTGAGAGCAGGAAGCTTGGGTTGCCCCCAGTGATGGAGAAAGCCAATTTTCCACATGCGTGGCCTGCCTTGGCCTCTGCTTAAGGCTACGAAGTTTCAATTATAAAAGATAAATAAATTCCAACAAAAACGGCTGTGGCCATGAAGCAAATAGGAAGTTTGGCTTCGCTCAAGGCTACAAAGTTTCAATTATAGAAGATAAATATATCCCAGATACTCTGCTTGGGTCTCCAGGGAGCATGGCCGGCCTGCAAACTACCACAGGCCTCTCACCCAGGCCACCCCATGCCCCAAGGGAACCCCAACCTGATCTGGGACACCCTTCAGAGCAAACCAGCTGGCCCCCACCCATTCACCAGGTCTCTATCCTATCTAATCCTATCTAATAAAAGAATAATATGCAAATTGACCATCACTCTAACACACAAGATGGCTGCCCTCATGTGGTCAAAGATGACTGCCCCCATGTGGACACAAGATGGCCACCACAAGATAGCCAGCAGGATAGAAAAGTTGGGAGGGACCAGGCTTGCAAAGGAGGGCAGTTGGGGGTGATCAAGCCTGCAGGGAAGGGCAGTTAGGGGGGACCAGGCCTTCAGGGGAGGGCAGGTAGGGGTGACCAGGCCTGCAGAGGAGGGAAGTTAGGGGCAAACAGGCTGGCAGGGGAGCATTTAGACATCAATCAGGCTGGCATGGGAGTGGTTAGGGAGTGATCAGGCTGGCAGGCAGAAGTGGTTAGGGGCAATCAGGAAAGCAGGCAGGCAAGCAATTGGGAGCCAGCAGCCCTGGATTGTGAGAGGGATTTCCTGGTAAGATTGGGCCTAAATGAGTAGTTGGACATCCCTCGAGGGGTCCCAGATTGGAGAGGGTACATGCTGGGCTGAGGGACACCCCCCATGTGTATGAATTTTGTATACTGGGCCTGTAGTATATATATATATGTACTGGGCCTGTACATATATATATATATACACACACAGTGATATACACACAGTGTATAGTTATTTATTATTTGCCATTAGCTGTTAGATAATGTTTTTACATTATTTGTAATGTTTAGATAGAAGAGAGGAAGTGAAGAAAATGAAGAAATAAATGTGAAGTAACAAAATATTCAAGGAAGATGATTGGAAATAGGAGGACTGATGATGTAGGAGACAGAATAAAAGTACCAGAAGAGCAAAGTCCTTGAGAAAGCAAGAAGAATTGACTCTACAGTGTGTATAAAGGGTTGGTCTTCGTTATCAGGTGGTCTTTCTTTTATTGTAACTGGGAAAATGGGGGGATCAGATGGAGCACATAGGTTAGTGGATTTGTTTGCAAGATAATAAAGGTATTCTCAAGTTGATGGCTTCTATTTTCTTTAAAAGTTGAAAACTATGTTCCAAACTTTAGATTGAAAGTAGCTATAGAAAAACTGAAGAAAAAGCAGATATTAATTAAATGGTAAATGACTTTATACCTTACATACATTATAGTCTGTCAATGTTTGTGTGTTGTTTTTTTTTATCATTTACACATAAAGTATAGATAGTAAATAAGAAAAGATTTTTCCTGTAGGATGCTCTAAAATTCTTTTGTCTTTGTCTTTTAAATTAACAACTGTTAATGGCTTAAAGCTTTGTAATCCTGTTTGTAAAATGTTTCCTTATTCTGTTTTATCCTTTAATTCATTTCCACTAATCCAATCTAAGTTCTCTCTTCTTTCATCTCTTTTGGAAAACTATGTTTTTCAATAATGATACCTTAGCTATGATGCAGTAACATGATCTCAAAAGTCTTAAAACAGCAAGAGTTTAAAAGTACACTCACTCACTGCTTGTGGAAATGTAAACTTGTAGAGCCACTATGGAAAACAGTATGAAGCATTACGAAAGATCCTCAAAAAATTAAGAATAGAATTACATCTGAGCTAGCAATTCCTCTTCTGGATAACTATCCAAAGTATCAGAAAACATTTATTTGCAAAGTTATATGCACCACTATGCTCCTTGCAGCATTGTTCCTGGTGGCCAAGACCTGGAAACAACCTGAGTTGCTAGATGATTGGATAAAGAAGACCTGGTACATAAATACAAAGGAATACTATTCAGTCAAAAGATTAAATACTGCCATTGGTGACAACATGGATGGACCTTGAGAATATCATGCTAAGTAAAATAAGTCAGATGTGTCAAAAATTATACTATTTCATTCATATGTGAAATATAAAACTGAAAGCAATGAATGAACAAACAAAAACTCATAGTCATAGACAACTTTATAGTGATTACTAGAGGAAAGGGGGTGGCGGGAGAAGTAAATAATAAAGGGAGTCAAATAAATAGTGATGGAAGGTTTTCCTTTGGATAGCAAACACACAATACAAAGTACAGATGATGTATCATAGGAATGTAAATTTGAAACCTATATAATAATAACCAAAGGCACCTGAATAAATTGAATTCTTAAATAAATTTAATTAAAAGAACAAAAGTTTATCTTTTTGTGTATTACATATCAGAAAAATCACTCTGTTTATTTAAAATCCCGAGGAACACAACTTGACTGAGATTCTAGTACCAATGTTAGGAAAATTAAAATTATATATCAAGACTCCTTTTCCAAAAAATTTTTTCCCTAAAATTTTACTTAGTTTGACTCAGAGAGGTCAATAAGAATTTGCAATAAGAATCCTCAAAATTTTGCTTTGGCCAGAATGGCTAAGTGGTTAGAGTGTTGGCTCATACACGAAAGGGTCCTGGACTTGATTCCAGGTCAAGGGCACATACCTGGCTTGCAGGTTCAATCCTTAGCCCAGGTTAGGGCATGTGTGGGAATCAGCCAATAGATTTATCTCTCTCACATTGATGTTTCTCTCTCTCTCTCTCTCTCTCTCTCTCTCTCTCTCTCTCTCTCTCTCTCTCTCTCTCTATTTTCGCCCCCCTTTCACAGTCTCTAAAAAAAAATCAATGGAAAAAATACCTTCAGATGAGGATTTAAGAAAAATAAATGAGTCTGCAACATTTTTATCATTTTCTGGAGTAAAAGAAATTGCCAGATTAAGAGATATTCCTTAGAGGAAACTCCTCAAAGCTCATAGTACTTGATTACAGTGGAATCCTATCCATTAGGGATTTTATGTGTTTTTATTTTGTTTTGTTTTGTTTTGGTTTAGTTGTTTTATTTCTAGATCAGAGATGGTCTGACCTTTAAACCAAAAAAATATTTTTTTGATGTCTATAAATCTCTCTAACTGTAGATTTAGCTTTTATCACTCTAGTATTTGTTATCATAAAATGAATCTCTAGATCTAATTTAAAGCTTTTGGAATTGGACTATAAATCCTGCTAATATTTTGCTTGCTTCATTTGATTTATACTTTTATTTTTTATATTAAATATTATTTTATATTAGTGTTTTGTGAACACCATATTTGGCTGATACTTTCAGTATCCAACTGGTACCATACATAGTTATTATAATATTATTGACTGCATTTCCAATGCTGTACTTTACATTCCTATGACTATTTTATAACTACTAATTTGTACTTACAAACCCTTCATCTTTTCTCCCAGTCCCCCAACATCCCTCCCTCTGTGAACCATCAGTTTGTTCTCTATATTTATAAGTCTGTTTCTGTTTTGTTTCTTTGTTTGTATTGTTTTTTATATTTCACACTAGAGGCCTGGTGCACAAATCTGTGCACTGCGGGAAGGGGTCCCTCAACCGGCCTGTGTCTCAGAGATTGGGCCTAAGCCATCAGGTGGACATCCCCTCTTGCAGTCCATCTAGAACCCCTTGCTCCTTACCACCTGCCTGCTCACTGCTCTTTACTGCTCAGCTTTCTGCTCCTTAGTGCTGTCATGGAGGCAGGAGAGGCTCCCACTGCCACCGCTGCACTCACCAGCTGTGAGCCCGGCTTCTGGCTGAGCAGCACTCCCCCTGTGAGAGCACGCTGACCACCAGGAGACAGATTTTGCATTAAGCATCTGCCCTCTGGTGGTCAGTGTGCATCATAGTAACTGATCATTCTGGTCATTCCGCCATAACAGTCACTTAGGCTTTTATTATATAGATGTAAGTGAAATTTTATGGTATTTCTCTTTCTCTGACTAACATATTTCATTAAGCATAATACCCTCCATCCCTGCTGTCTCAAATAGTAAGACTGCATTCTTTTTTAGACCATTTATTATGAATACTTTCTTCTTCTTCTTCTTCTTCTTCTTCTTCTTCTTCTTCTTCTTCTTCTTCTTCTTCTTTTAGCATTTCATATAATACTGGTTTGGTAGTAATGAATTCTTAGCTTTTTCTTGTCTTGAAAACCTTTATATATTATTCAATTCTAAATGATAGCTCTGCTGGGATGAATAAACTTGATTATAGGTTCTTGCTTTTCATCACTTTGAATATTTCCTGCCAATCACTGCAAAGTTTCTGTTGAGAAATCAGCTGGCAGTCTTATGGGAGCTCCTACATAGGTAACTAACTGCTTTTCTCCTGCTGCTTTTAAGATTCTCTCTTTGTCTTTACCTTTAGCATTTTAATTATGATATGCCTTGGTGTTGGGCTTTTTTGGGTTCATCTTGTTTGGGACTCTCTGTTCTTGCTGGACTTGTGTGTTTATTTTCTTCATCTGTTATAGAAGTTTTCTGTCATTATTTTTTCAAATAGTTTTTCAATTTTTTCTCTTTCTCTTTTCCATCTGGCACCCCTATAATGTGAGTGTTGGTATGCTTTAAATTGTCCCAAAGGCTCTTTAAACTATTCTCTTTTTTTATTATTATTCTTTTTGCTATTCTGTTTGGGTACTTTCTGCCTCCTAAATTGTACATCACTGATTTACTTCTTAGTTTCATCTACTCTACTGTTGATTCTTTGTACTGTATTCTTCATTTCTGTTAGTATATCCTTCATTTCTGACTGGTTCTTTTTTATGGTTTCTATGCCACTTTTTATTCTCTTGAAGTCCTCACTAAGTTCCTTGAGCATCATTATAACCATTGTTTTGAACTCTATTTGGTGGTTGGCTTGCCTTCATTTCGTTTATTATTTATTTATTTATTTATTTATTTATTTATTTATTTATTTAAAAGATATAACCTATTCTTTCACTTGGGACCTGATTCTCTGTCTCATTTTGGCTATTTCCCTGTATTTGTTTCTATATATTAGGTAAAGCTGATGGATTTAGTAGAGTGGCCTTATTAGTACCGGTAGGTATCCTAGAGGGCCCAGTGGCACAATCTCTCAAGTAATCCAAGCTGGGCACTACAGGTGTGCCCCATATGGATTGTATTGACTAACCTGTTGTAGTTGAGCCTTGACTGCTGTTGGTATGTCAATGGGAGTAATTGACAACCAGGCAAATTGTCCACAAGGATCAGCTGCAAAGACAGAGAGAGGTTGCTGTGCAGGGGCCAACCCTATAAAGCAGGACTTGTTTACATGGGTCTTTAGTGCCTTTGGAGTCTATCCCTTGAGTGTACAGCCTGTGGATATGGTAGGATGTTATCTAGTGTAGTCTACAACTGTCCAATGGGTACACTGGCTCTTGGGTGCAAGGCTAACTGGCACCTGTGTCCTGCCAGGGGCCACCCAGCACAAACTACAGAGTGAGAAATATGCAAATAGCTTCTAGTTGAGCTGGTTTTGGAGTTGCCCAGAAGAGGCCAGGCTGCCAACCAAGGCTATCTTCCTCCAGTGCCAGGCTTGGGGCACTAGCCAGAGGTACAGCATACAGAAGCCAGTTGCTGCCTGTTAGAGAGATTTTAGAAAAATCTGAGACCTGATGCAAGAGAGTCCATTTGTATGGAAAAGCCACTGGAAATGGCTTGGGTTGGGTCCACAAGTTGGGTGGCACTGAGTCTCAGGGAATCCCCATGGTGGGGCTAACAGCATTAGCCAAGTGGATGGAGACTCAGATATGGTGCTCACTTACTGGCTTTATGGGGAAGGGCTCAACAAAGGAACAATGGCCTCCGCCAGCACTTCTGTCTGGGAGAAGGCTGCCCCTTCAGTTCTTTTCCTGATGCCAGATAATTGTGCTCCTCCCTGTTTGTTCCTGGTGCCTCTCAGAGCTGCTGCCTCAGTGCTGGCATTCAGAGCAAGTCTGCGTGCAGGTATTTTAAGAGAAAAATTGGGGGCTCCTGAGCCCTCTCTCTCACTCAACCACAATGCCCAATGGTTTTCATAACCAGAAGTTGTAGGGACTTCTTTTCCTGGCACCAGAACCCCTAGGTTTTGATATGGGACTGGGACTCCTCTCACTCTTTAGGGGGGAGATCCACAGCTGAGATATCTCTCTTGATTTTTATCTGCCACATGTGAGTGTCTGCTCCTCCTACCAGTCTTGATGTAGTTTCTTCTTTGGTGTAGGAATTCTGTTCAGCTAGATTTCAGGTAGTTATGATTGATAACTGTAATTTTGTTGCAATTTTGATGTGGATGTGGGAGGTTCTGAGTACTACATTTACCTATGACATTACTTGACTAGAATCATGGAAACATTCTGTTGAGAGCTGCATAGACTCATATAATCAAAGAAGACTCTTAATCAATTTTGTCTCCCATGAGTACTTCAGATAAAAGAACAACTTCCACATTTGTCCAGAAAGCTCTTTTCTAATCTTGAGTAGCACTAAGTTCACTAGGTAGATTAAAATGGGAAATCACTCTTAGAAAATAGCAGCTGATTTCTATTTTCAAACTCAGTAAAAGAGTATTTCTTCTTCATTCAGTTACATAGTGATGAAATTATGTAGTGCCTCAATTGATTTATATCAAATTCCCTTTCAGATCAAATATCAAATCCCCTGTGTCTATGCAAAAGAGGTTTAAATATATATTTTGTAGTTAATTACAAAATTTTTAATACCAGGAAGCCTGAACACTTGTACAAGCAAATTAGGTCAGACAGCATAAAATACATTGGGTGGAGAGTGGAGGAGATGAGAACTATTGAAAAAGAGTAGATTTAATACCAGTTCCCAAGAAAATGACCATAAAATTCGTGATGGAAGAAAACACCTTTTTTTTATTTACTCACATGTTCAAAAAAATCATTAAATTGAGCATATACAACATTTAGTTTTTTAAATCAAAATAGAACCAATGTTTCTGCATCAATTTTATATAATATGAAAATAGAATATGTAAAGATATATTCACATTTCTACGTTTTTTAGTTTGAAATGTAGCCAAATTTTCAACTAACATATATAAAAAATACTATATTCCTTGAAAGTCAGGTAATCCTTAAAATCAACTGTACAGCAAATAAATTGGTTCAAAATTTACCAGTCTTTTCTCTAAAGAAAAAGTCTTCTTTATTAATATCACTTGCATTTGTTGTTTAAAATTAATTTGGGGGTTTGGGACTTTTAAGTGTTATGAATATAGTTTAGTTTTTATTTTCTGTAACATAAAATTAATATTAAACTAAATGTAGAATTTATTAGAATTTATAATTTAGTAGAATATATATAAAAATTATGAGTATATTTTAGTTAAATTTTTTTATTGAAAATGTTAATAAGATTTCATAATTAGGGTTGCAGATAATTCAATATGACATTTTAAGTGAAACTGTGGCTATTACTATCATAACCTAAAGTTCTCTATAATTTTTTACTAATACTATTCACAATAGAACAAAAGTTAAAGGTTGACCTCAATTCTGGTCAGGTAACAAACATTATCCCATTGAAATATCTCAGTTCTCTGATTCAGTATTATAAGACTTTCTGTAAAACTTTTTGTAAGGACAAGAGGAAAAATAACACTATAATAACTAAATTTTCTTATATAAGGTTTATGCCAAACTCAGTTAAAACATATAAAAAGATTCTTTATAAATAGTAGGTTATGTATTTCTGTAAATAACATTTGAATTCTAAGGTTGCATTACTCAAAGTCATTAGAAAATTCATTTTACATAAATGTTTGAGGTCCCAGAAAAATACACATATATGCATATATACATACATAAATGACATGTAGTGCATATATTTATATTTAATATATTTAAAATAACAAACACTAGATTCTTACATATCTAATAGAATTACTGAGAGCTCTAACACCAAACATAAATATCTAAAGCTAAATACAGTAAAATACTGTATGTTAAGTTTTCTTTTACCTTTTCTCATTATGTTTTTTTTTAAGATAACTGACAAGCTTGATAAATTGTTGAAGGAAGAGAATAGTTAAATTTGTATCTGGCCTCAGGGGCCTTAAATAAAATGCCTGTTGATGAAGTAATTTTATAAATGCATTTTACAATTGAAAAAATCTTGAATACTTTTCTCTAATTTGATTATCTTCACCAGAGACTCAGATAAAGCAGATTATCATGCTTTATAAATGGGAGTAAAGATTAGTACACAGAATGACTGAGAAATTTTAAAACAAATTGTTCTTTGAATAGTAAAGTTTAGGGTTGAGATCCAAAGTTCACAAGTTTTTAGCTGTACATTTTTTCTCTACCATTCAAGAAAAATATGTCTATATCTCATCAGATCTTTAAAATGGCAGATACTATTCTGAATGCTATAACAAATTTGTCTATCTACCTACCGTGAGTTGTCCAATGGTATAGTGTCATTCTTAACACATACATTATTTGAAGAAGGGTTTGAGTTTGGGGTCTTTGACAATTTAAAATGAGGAAATGTTTTGGTCATGTGTTTGGTGTGTCCCAGTAGAAATGCAGTATTTAAGAGATTAAACCATAGCCGGAGGTGTTGAATAACTGAATTCTAGGTAGTGGTAAATTTAGTGAGGAATTCACTCTGAAGCTCTGCTCCTCCCTTGGGCTGCTGAAACTCAGTGGAGAAAATATTAATAGTGAAATGGACAACAATAAACAAATAGGTTAGTTTGATCTTGGGTATTCAGAAACAGAGATTTTCCAAAATGCCTAAAGCAAGTTAAGACAGGATGAAGGAAAAAAAAGAAAAAAAAGAAATACATTATATGTTTAACCTTTTAAATGGAGGAACTACAAAGTAAACCTATTAATATCACCATGTTATTTTGTCTGAATTTTAAAATGTAAATATATATTTCTGTGTGCTTATGAATTAAAACATATTTCACATGTATAACTATAATAATTCTGAGGAAAAATATTTAATTGATGGCATACAAGTAAAACATTAAGTGAATGAAACAACAGCAAAGATAAAATATAAAATGAAGTCAAATTGTAAATGTAAGTATAGCAAGGGTGTCAAATAGCATGCAGTAGCAAGGGAATAACAAATCCCCCCCCCCCCCCATTTAATTTAGCATTTGGTTGAAGATGTTATAGCCTCTGGTTGAAGATCTTGTAGTTTATAGGTGGCTAGCATATTTCAAGGGAGAAAAAACACACCTCAGTTAGAGTGAGACACAGCACAAAGACTGAAAATCATCTACTATCTATCTGGATTTTCAGTTAAGCCTCTGTTGCTTAGCAAAATTTTAATTTGCATTGGTAGTCTTAAATCAAATAAGGCACAAACCTGAATGTAAAGGTACTGTTTTCCTGACCTAATATCTTATTTTTGTCAGCATGTGTGGTTTACGAGAATGATTCTGGTAACAGGTGCTAGGTAAAAGGAACTCAAAGCCTGTCAAGGTAAAGTTGTGTAAACTGCGAGCTGCAATAAATGAAAGGGTTATCCTATGCAGACTAACCAAGTTGGACCAGAAGGTGGAGGACATCCATGATGGAAGGGCACAGACTTGGGATTCATTGCAGTCTAATTCTCAGGCTAAAAGAATGGCTGATCTGGTTTATATGATTATTTCAAAATCTACTAATTTGCTCCATTTCTGTCCCAGAAACTCAAATTCAATTTGTACTTTTGTCTTCCACTTGATATTTTTAGCAAGCAAGAAGTCCTTTAAAGTTCCTTCCTCTTGAAAGTACAATACATTCCTTTTTTTGTCACATGCTGATTTAATAAAAATTAATTATGAGTCAAAAAATTCAACTTTGTACCCTACTTCACCATTTGCCAAAATTCTCAGACAGTCTAAAACTATGCTTAAATAAACTCAATTTATTTTCCTCACTTTAAGCATTTGTTTATTAATGAATTATTCCCCCACAGGGTTTAAGGAACATTAAAAAAAAAAAACAAGGCTTATAGTCTCAAACTTATTTTCTGGAAAGTGACATATATATATATATATATATATATATATATATATATATATATATATATATATATATGATAGACCTTAGATATGGGATAGGCCTTAGACAGTATATGTGATATGTTTATATTTGATAATCTATTTATAAAAAAAACAAATTTGTCTACAATTAACATTGTGTCTAGGTCCATTAGTAATTTAAATTAAACTATTAAATATCAAAGACCATGCTTCAAGTGAAAATCTGGAGATTGAGAGGTGACTAAGATAAGATCTAATTACATTTAGAAGATCACTGCAGGGAGCAAGGTACATCTTGAGCTCCTGCATCAGAATAATCTGTAATGCTTATTAAAAATGGGACTTGTTTACTTCTTGTTTTAAAATTAAGACACTAACATCTATTAACATCCTCATAGGGTTGTCATAAAAATAAAAGTCCCAGAAATGAGTAGATATAAAGTACTTTTTACATTATATTTTTTACATTGTAAGACATTTTACAAATTAAAGTCTTATGAGTTTGTCAAATCTCAACATAAATGTAGGTGTGTTCACAAATTTAGTGAGTTCAAGTCCTACATATTATTTTCTTAACTACAGGCCCTGTGCATGGATTTGTGCACCAGTGGGGTCCCTTAGCCTGGCCCGTGCCCTCTCACAATCTGGGACCTCTCGGGAGATGTTGGACTGCTGGTTTCATACTGATTCCCACAGGTCAGGCCAAGGGACCCCACTGGTGCACAAATCCATGCACCAGTCTGGTTTCAACTGATCTTCACAGACCAGGCCAAGGCACCCCACCAGTGCATGAATCTGTGCACTGTCCAGGCCTCTAGTATGCATATAAAATATTTGGTTAATCTCTGCCCGCCCTCCCCCTCTTCATTTCCTTCTGAGATTCATCAATCTGTTTTATGTTTCCATGCCGGTGCATTGAGCATCTGCCCCCTGGTGGTCAGTGTGCATCATAGCTACTGGTCAAATGGTCAAACAGTCAAATCATAGCGTAGGCTTTTATATAGAGAGATTTTTACTGACTTATTTGTCTTATTAATAAAAGTTGCCTCATATGTAAATAAATGCTATTGACATTGTTATTTCTCCTCATTCCTATTTTATTGAGGATCCACCACTCCTTTCAATCACATAATCTATTAAGTTTATTAATTCTAACTCTAGTTCCCCTTGGTTCTAATCAACTGTATTAAGATTGTCAGGCAGTTTTCATTCATTGCATCTTCAAGCCTTTTCTAATGAAAACGCTTAAAAATGTGAAGTCAGTAATGAGCATATATGCCATGTATCTGCAGGCTGTGTGGAAAGGGGCCTTATGCCTAATTAGAATGTATTGGGTTGCTTTGATACAAAGTTGCAAAAGAAAAATCCAGAAAATCATTATTTAAAGGTGTGAATGCAAAAACCCCCATTTTTTAATGTTTGTTATCATCGTGATTCTTGGAGCTAAAAGGAAAAAAAAAAATCGTTGGAATGGAAATTGTGAATAAGAATTGTCCTCAGAAGTCTTTACTTAATGCAAATTACTGGTGTGCTTGAATTTATTACAATTGTTTTCAACTTGTGCACTGTAAGTCCTGAAGGAGCCCTCAGGCTAAACAGCATTCTCTGCTATATTCCACATGAGCAGATCTTGCTGAGGAGATGGTCCAGACTCCATCATAACCCAGCTTTGAGGCAGATGTTACCTCACCTCTGGGGAAGTAATTCTCTTCATGTACTTCTTCTTACTGTCAGTTGGGGGCATGGTGGCAGTTGATGAATGATTAATATTTGACATTATGCAGTGTATGAACCTAAATTCTGACTACTGTAATCTTCCTTCATATACTATCACTACAAAGATTGTGTGAGTGCTTGTGTGTGTATATGCCCATACTTTCAGAAGTCATTTGTTTTACTAAAGTTGAACAACAGTGACAATGATGACTTGAATATTAAATTTTTGCTTACATAAATATTACATATTGACAATCCAAATAGATTGCCTAATGCTGCCATTGCATGTTGATTCAGAAAATTACTTAGCTAAGCAGTAAATTCATCTTTAAGAGGAACAACACCATCTGTATTAAGACTAACCTGCCCTTGGGGATATGGAAAGGAAAAACTCGTTTTTCCATCCTGGTTTTGTGTGGATGATGGACACACAATTTCAATTAGTCTGATTTCCTCATTTTGGTATATAAGATAGATGGTGGTGTTGCCCAAAGAATACAGATGGTATTTTTCTTTTTTAGTTTTTTATTTATTTAAGAGAATATATTGAAATTATATTTACTAACCATAGGCCAGTTATTGTTTTAGGTGTCTTTGCATATGCTGTTTTGTCATTGTAACAACCCCTGTGTATAAACTTTCTAATGTCCATTTGCAGATGAAGAAACTATAGTTCCTTCACTCATTCTCTGATTCTACAAACATTTATGAAGTTACTAGATTATCCTAGGTGTGGCTCTGAGTGCTGGGAAGCACCATGGGAAAAAATGTTCTTTAATTTTGGCTTATTGTGAACTAACTTGTTCATGAGAAATGCTGACTTCTGAGGAGGGGAGTCCCGATAGTGAAGCAGAGTTTCCCAATGTTACGTAGTTAATGAGAGACTTGGTGTTTCAGCTTAAGCATTCTTTCTCCCAGTTTATTACTGTATGTTTCCATATGATGATACTATATTTTATGTCAGAATAATGGGTGTTTCTCCTGATTCTCCCTGTTTACTGAACCAAATGCCATCCCTGTTAGTTCCTGTCTTGTTTCAGTCATTCATTTGTGCTAGAGCAACAATGATAATAGTGTGATTGTGTGTGTTTGTGTGTGTGTGTGTGTGTGTATGTGTGTGTGTTTCCATTTTGTGAGGGAAAAAAGGATGTTAGTCAAGGATTGGCGGAAGTAAATATAAATTTAGGTGTACCAAACACACTGAAAAACCTAAATAACTAATTCAAATGAAAAAAGATAAAGAGACAGACAGTTAAGTCCCTATTATGCAAAGTAGTATTAGGCCTCACATGGGTTGATAGTAAGTATAAAATGAAAAAATAATAATATTGCTCATATCAGAGATATTGATCTCATGTCTTATAAATAAAAGTATGATTAAATGGTCAGATGTTTCAATAATAATCCATTCCACATTAATTTTAGATATAGCTGATATGAGCATATATTGGAATGATTTCCCAGAAATGGATATAATTTTAGACTCAAGGAAAACATTTCAGAATATTAATAAACAAAATAAGAAATAGTCCTCAGAGATTTCTTGCCAGGTGGAAAACTATTCCTTAATAGGCACACTAGGAAATTGAATTGCAGGGAAGTTAAACCACACTGCAACCCAAACCAAATAATGAGACAAGTGGCAGAACCAGAATTATTATACAGTCACACTTGCCTTTACTCTCTTGAAAAAAATCATATGGCTTACACATGAGAGCTACACAGCTATAGTCAGAATGCCCATAATTATGGCAGAGTGGGGGAAGCTGCGAGTGTTGGAGTTTATGTGATCCCCTATCTCTACATTTTCTCTTCTTTGTTAAGATGTACCACTTGCAGGCATTGCATACTTTATGAAGACCTAGCCCAGAGCCAGCTCAATTTAGACTTTTGTTTGTCTTGTGCCTATAACTGTTAATGTTGGTTTTGTTTATCCTTGTTATAACTGGTGTCGAAGAGTTCCTGCAAGCACTGGAGGCCACATTAAACTGAGGGAACATAAGAAGCATCCATTATTCTGTCACCAAACTAAAAGTAAGCAGGAGTTCAGCAAGTGACCTGGCCTCAACAGCTCCCTCCCCCTTCTTCAATGCCATTATTTCTAAAATGTTAGGTGATGAATTGGAACACATTCTTAGTATTGTAAGGACTAAAATATGCTCTTGTGAGTGCAAAGAATAGCCTTTTATTCATTCCAGAGGATGTTTACCTTAGCATAGGGTTCCTCTTAATGCCCAAACTATTGGGAGCTTTCCTCGGGGTCTTCTAATGACACATCTGGAGCCTGTTAGGGACCATGTTGCCATACAAACATCTCTCTGACTCCATCTGACTTTGGACTCTGACACTGTGGATTATTAAAACATTTAGAAAATTTAGTTAACAAATATTTTTTGTTCTACATACTGGTCATCTATTTCTTTGCATTTAATGGCTACATTGGTACTTCATAGATTGAAACAAATGCTA
Organism: Pipistrellus hanaki; assembly: GCF_964339955.1. Classification (NCBI taxonomy): domain Eukaryota; kingdom Metazoa; phylum Chordata; class Mammalia; order Chiroptera; family Vespertilionidae; genus Pipistrellus; species Pipistrellus hanaki. The sequence continues at coordinate 87,980,084 of NC_140504.1, forward strand.
TGCATATTTCTGCAGTGTATAGACAACTGTGACTACATTTTATTTAGTAAGTATGTGGTATATGCTTAATTCCCAGTGTCTTACATAAGTTAGATCACACTTCTAAGTCCAGCCTAGTGCTGCCGGCCAGTTTCATGGTTGCTAGGTTCGATAGGCCAGGAATATGATTTAATGTAAGCTATCTCTTTGGAGAGCAAATGTGAAAATTAGTAGATTAATGAGATGCTTGTGTATATGTGAGTATAAATTTCTTCACAGTGTCTATTTAGTGATTTATAAAATTTTTAAGCAAGATAGCGATTTTTGGCTGTATTTATTATATGAATAGGATCTTAATCTTGATAAAAAAAAATTTCATTCAATAAACTTTCACTTAACACAATACCTGATACACATAACGATTATTGAACAAATGTTGGGGGCTAATTTAAGTTATTGCTATAAGCTGTATCATTTTCCTGAGCTGCCATAACAAATTGTCACAAATTATGGGGTTTGAAGACAACAGAATTTTTTTTCACTCATCCTTTAGGAGGCAAAAAGTTCAAAGTTAAGGTGTCAGCAAGGGCGTGCTCCTCCATGCTCTTAGGAAGAATCCTTCCTTGGCTTTCTGGCTTCAGATGGTTGCAGGCAATTCTTGGTTAGCATACATACAGCCTCTGCTTCCATCTTCACATGCTGCTCTCCTCTGCCTGTTTTGTGTATATGCCCACATCCTCCCCATCCTGTAAGAACAGCAGTCATAAGGACATCTGCCCTCATTCAGTCTGACCTAATCTTAACTTGATTCCATACGCAAGAACCTATATCCAAAACAGATCAAATTCACAGGTCCAGTAGAGATAATTTTGGGGAATACTGTCTAAGCCAGAACACACACAAAATTGTATAATTATTTCATGTTTAATTATTTCAAAGAAGTGACCATGCACTAATGAAATAATTGTTACAAAATAAACTATAAAATTCTAATATTCATTGCACAGCCAAATATACATTATGAGAGGCAATATACAATATAGTCACCATTTCACAAAATGTTCTTGTCTCTTTATAATCACCTTGAGATTTTTCTCAAGAAATTTTGAATTTGGGGAACACACGTGGTTTAAACACAAAATGTTATTGCTCAACTTGTTGACCTACATAATTCAACTGCCATGGTTTTGAATTTTGTTCTTTAAAAACAAATACATAAATAGGCAAAGAAATGCATAAGTAAATAAACTTTAAGAGCAATAACAGTAGTTTGCTTTAAGTTGGCTATATTCTATTTAGCTTGAAAACATTGTCACCACAACAAAACAAGTTCTAATAGAAAGAAAAGAAGACCAAGCAATGGGTGGATTCCCAACATTATTTCATTTACATGTAAACATATTTACTCTCTCCACTCTTGATCAGAGTCTAAGATAAAAATGTTTAAAATAAAACAATGTTTCTTTCTCTTTCTCCCTAACTAGATCCACTTTAAAATCTTACAACCCTCCAGGAAACAGAACAAAATGCTATAGCTCTCTCAGTTACAAAATGAATAAGGTTAAAGGTTCTAGTGTAAACACAAAACAAAACACTGTAGATGCAGTTATGCAAACTAGAAATCTAGGTGTCATCCAAGCTTTCTGCCTTCCCATCAGTCCCAGCTCCCCGGCAGCAAGTCCCATTGATTTTGCAAATTATTGCTTGAAGTTCAGGTTTCATCTCACTCTTTTTGTCATCTCCTTGAATAAACAACCTCATTGTTTTGCCTGGATCTTTGCAAACTGGTCTTCCTGCTTGCACCTCTACTGCACATCTTCAATCAGAAGCCAAAGTGATTTTTGTATACGGGGTTATAGTCTCCCTCTTTTTAAAACCTTTCAATGATTTCCTATCAGGCTTATAATAAAATCCAAACTCCCCACCACATGTCTACACTACATAAAGCATTATTGTTAGCCTTTCTATCAGCCTTTTGTTTGATTTTTCCACGTTTCTTACTGAAAATTGCAATTGTAGTACTGTCTTCTGCTCTAAAATTGTGTCTCTCTTAGGCATATATTCTATCACCCCAAGAATTTTTCTTTACAACTAAAAATATTTCACGATGTCTGGAACACAGTAGGAATCCACTAAATATTTATTAAATGGTTGAATAAATCTACTGAGCCATCATAAAAGTAAACAAGGGATCATTTATCTCAATGTAGAAACAAGAGTAGCTAGAAATGCTTCTTACTGAAAAAATAAAGCTGGAAGTTGATGGCAGTATCATTTAGTTTTCCCAAAAACAAAAATCTATCCACAGTTTCCTCACAACTGCTTCTTTAACAACTAACGTAGACCGCAGATTTTCCTCTGTTCTTTAAACATCAGGAGAACATCATTAATGTTTAATATTTGAGCTCAAGCCAAGATTTCTGTTTGTAAGTCTCAGGGGGAAAGAATTTTGATAATTGAATGATTTCCGGCAGGGAAGCACATTCCCAGATCCACATGCACTCATGTCCTGTCCCAGGCTCCACTGCCAAGATGCTTATTTATTCTGTGTCTGGGGCTTTCCAGTTTAAATAAGTCCTTCTGCCTCATTACCGTGTCCACTTGCATTTGGTGTACAAATTATTTTCTCATTGATTCCACGCCATCATATATTATTTGAGGAGTATGTCTTGCAGCTCACAGACATTCCAAGGTGCCTGTGAGCTTTGTTGCAGAGAATATTGAATATGTTGTTGTTGCAGACTAAAGCTTAAAATAAGATTTCCAGCTATTTATGATCAGCAGCTGAAAAGCTTCTGTTGTCAGCAAAGCTCAAAATAGCAAAGAAAGTTGGGGAGATTCTGTTATTGCTTTTCCTTCTCTCACTGCCTTTAAGAATAGTTTATTTTGTGTTTTTAAACAGAATTATTTTTTATTTTTTTAGTAAATGTACCTCCCCAGATACCTTCGTAAGAGCAATGGCTGCCAAGCCCTGCATTTCACTGTTCCAAATAAACTGACTTTTTATTTCTTCTGTTGTTTAAACCTTTCAAGTCATCTGAAAGGGATAAAGTTAATAAGCTGCTATTGATGAATCTGGTATGGGTTTGGCTGTCAGGACAATCTAAAGTTGTGGGGGTTTTTTAAGTTTAATATTTGTGGTATGTGCACCTTGGAACAATTTAACTGTTTGTTTAGTTAGAGAAAAATATGTCACACTTATCTTACAGTATTTGAAAAGTACTATCTGTGTTTGTTTTTCCCCATTGTATCTACCCTGTTTCTTCTAAAAACTCAACAAGCCTTATTGGTTTTCTTTAAAGTTTTGTGCAAAAGTAGGGAATGTAAGGTCCACCGCACATTACAGGAAATGATGCTGAGATGATTCAATAGTGATCATTGCAGTGACTGGCATTGATGCCTTGCTTGCTTTGTGACCGTTCGGAGCGCTTTACCTGAACTAACTGGTTCCTTTGTATTAGAACTCTCTTGGATCTAGTTATATATGAGACCTAGTTATATATGCGACATTGTTATTGACTCAATTGTTCAAATGGTGAAGAAATGAGGCTGAAAGGACATAATCACTAGCTGGATCACACAGATAATAAGGAGTGAGGCCAGGGTTTGCACAGAGGCCAGTGACTCCAGTGCTAAGCAGCACACCATAGTGAGGAGAGGGCGTGGGGATTAGGCTGCCGTATGGTTAAAACTATGGAGAAGTCATTAGTGGAAGTTAGAGCAGACTTCCCAGTCAAATGATGTATCAGGAGCAACAAGACTCTCTTCAACATTTTGTTACCATAAAGACAAGTGTTTGCAATCGCAGAAATTATGTACGTTATTATTTGGACACAAAAGCAAGACTGCTTGAGTTTATTACCAGTTACACAAGTAATGAACCATGGATGTCACTCTGCCTCAGTTTTCTCATCTTTAAATTGAGGGTAAATTAGTGCTTATATAATATGGTTATTGTCAAATAACTTATGTTTCAGTTATAATATTACTCATAAAATTTTCTTTACAACGTTAAAATTGTAGGACATCCAAAATGAAATACTGCATCTATGCATTCAAATTCATTTCAGTAACTTTAGTCATTAATTTTAAAAGAGTATAATATACATCCCTGGTGGTGTGGCTCTGTTGGTTGGGCATTGTCCCTTGCACTGAAAGGTTGCCAGATTGGGTTCAATTCCTGGTGAAGGCACATGCCTAATTGAGGGCTCAGTCCCCGGTAGAGGCTTGCAAGAGGCAGACGATTGATGTCCCGCTCTGACATGGATGTTTCCCTCTCTCTCCCTCTATCTTTATTTTTTCTCTCTCTCTCAAAATCAGTTTAAAAACCTTTTTTAAAAAAAGAATATACTGTAAATACTTTAAATACCTGATACCAAAGAGACAGTTTTATTAAACATTTTATTAATAACCCATCATTGTGCTGCACTTAACTTGCGGGCAAATGAGTCAGAGCCACAGCCAAACCCGGTACTCAAGGAAAAACATATTTGAGATGTGATCCCTAACAGAATTAAACTTCTGTGAGTTGGTGTGTGTTCCTAAGTGAACGTATTGCTCACTAATAAAATATAAGATTCTTTCATTATTGTTTCAGTCAATTTAGGATAAACCTTTCACATTTAGTTTTCTGACTCTGTGTAGGTTGCTTGTCATTAGCCATGATAAAGCGTTTCCCCCAAGGTCTCCCGTGAAAGGAACTGGCAATTTTCCTAATTACTCTGTTTCATTTTACCTTCCACGTTGTACCGTGGCCTCTTTTTCTTTTCATTTTTTTCTATGCTATAGTTGGGACTCTTTTTCTTACATAATTTTTCTGTGTAATGTCTTTCTCAGGGTTCTTACTCCCCCAAGTCCCTTGGCCCTATATTTTGGAAAGACCTCAAAGCCAGCCAGCAAGTTGCCTAATCAAATCAGATTCTAAGTTAGCTACAAGGTTCCAATACTCAGGTGGATTAACATATACATTAATACAAGGAAGGACACAAATGCCTGACTGTGCAGTTTCTAGCCATATCCACATAGCCCTAGTGTAATTTTAAAGGATCCATTACAAATCCTATATGAAGTATGGATTCAAAAGAATATGTAGATGTCTCCCAGTAGTTTTCCATGTAAAAATATTTTGTTTGAAATTCAGTATTAAAGAGTATCTGGAGTTAATAAAAAGAGAAAATTTATTCTGTCCAGATGAATGAATTTAAAACCTAATTTTCTTACTGAAGAATAACTTTTGAAAGCAATCTTAAATAGATCCCATGGTTAAAAAATATGTATGCTATGACTCTATGTATTTTCTTGTATTTTAAACATTTAAGCAGTGAATCAAAAATCAGATATTTTAATTATGTATGGTAGTTAATTTGAAATTCACTTGATGAGAAAATCTCTTGATATTCTTTCATGCCACTTAGGACTTCTTGTAACCAGGCTATTGAAGCTGTTAAAATTCTACTTTCAAAATGCCCTTATATTGTAAAAGAAGAATAAAAGGGAAGAAACAATTTGTAATCAAGTAAAAACTGAAAACAAACCACGATACTGAACAATTTTTAATATATAGAGAGAGCAATATATGTGTACACCATGTTTTATTCAAATACAGAAATAAAGTAAGAGGATTACTGTAAGGCCAAACTTGAAATGCTTAGTTTCACATAGAAAATCAGATCATAGGTACTAAATTCTTTCCATTGTTTGATCTAAACTTGCCTGTCTCCTATCTGTTTTGACCACAGCTGTAGAACTTGTGGGTGTAGCTACACAATGCCATCTCAGAAAATGTTTGATCAAAAACATATTTGGGCAGGAGGTCAAATATGGTAACAGGAGGAGACAAGACTTTGGGTGGAGAGCACACAAAGGATTGTATAGATGATGTATTATAAAGTTGTACACCTGAAACTTATATAATGTTACTAACCAATGTTACCCCAATAAATTAAAATAAAAATGGGGGGAAAAAACATATTTGACAATTCTTTTTCACAAAAGCATGATAAATTTAGGAAGAAGTGGAGAATATTGAGGGAAACCTGTAGGCTGAAAGTTTTTTCTAAAGACAATATTTAAAAGATCAACCTGAGGGTATTTATGTTTGAGTACATGGCTTAAAGATGGATTATATTTGCAAAGGCATCCTTTTTTTTTTTTCAAGGATTATCTGAGTGAAATTTTCTTTATCACATGTCTCTCATTTATTCTTTCAGTATATAAAATTTGTTGAGTGCCTATGTGAGTGATTTATGGTTCCCGGCACTGAGAAGCTAACTGTCAGAGAGAGGAGGGGGGAACAGTTAACTACAGGAGTCCATATTATCTTATCTAATAAAGAAGGAATATGCAAAGTGACTGTCACACTGTCATGAAGATGGTGGTGCCCACAGCAGGGGCAGCATTTTCATAACACAAGATGGAGTTCCCGTAACAAGCTTTAAGGAGCACCTGAGGCTCCATGGTGCTGAGCTGGGGCAAGGGACCTGAGCCTGCGCACCTTGCTCCCAAACCCAGTGGGGCTTGCCAGGGGACCTCAGGTCATGCCCCCTGCCTGGCACCACTTGACAGGGGACCTCAGTCCACGCCCCCTGCCTGGCAGGGCTTGATGGGTGCCCCCCAATCTGTGCCCCTGACCCAGCGGGGCTTGATGGGGAACCTGAGGCTGCACCCCCCTCCTGGTGGGGGCTTGAAGGGGGATCTCAGACCACACCTCCCACCTGGCAGGCTTGACAAGGGACCGCAAGGCACTCCCCTGCCCAATGGGGCTTGATGGAGGGCCTCAGGCTGTGTCCCCCACCCAGCGGGGCTTGACAGGGTACCTCAACATGCAACCCCCACCCAAGCCCACACTGGGGTACCTCAGGCCACAACCCTCACCCCAGAGTCAGGCCATGTGATCTCAGGCCATGTCCGCCATCCCAGCTCCAGGCCGGGGACCTCAGGCCATGCCACCTGCCCTGGTGCTGGGCCGAAGGACCTCAGGCCATGCTCTCTGCCCCAGCACCAGGCTGGGAGACCTGAGGGTGTGTTGGAGGACCTGAGGCTGTGCCCCCGACATGGCATGCACCAGGGAACCTGAGGCTGCACCCCTTTCCCCGCCCAGCACTGGGCCGGGGGACCTGAGGCTGTGACCTGGCAGGGCTTGGCAGGGTCTTGACTCTGTGTCCCACAGTGCTCCTCAGACTCTGACAGGAGGAAGATTTTCACATACATTTTACTAATTTTATTTCATTTCTGATGCTGTACAATAGTAGAGAAAGGGCAAATAGCAATATTAAAAGATTTCTTCTAATTAATCCCCTTTTGATGTGCATGAATTTCATGCACTGGGCCACTTGTACTGGTATAATAAGGAAACAAACCAAAGTGGAAGATGGCATAATAGAAAGAATATGGGCAATGGAGTCTGATAAACTTATGGGTTTAAAATGTTTGCTCAAATACTTATCTATAAAATGTCAATAATAATAACACCTGTCTCATGGGTTATTGGAAGAAAAACCAAAAGAATTAGTGTTAAGTGTCTGGTATATTGTAGATACTCAATGCATAAATTAGCAAGTAATATTATGAGAACACTGGACTGATTGAATATGTTTTCCTTTGATAAGAAATATCTCTTCTAAACCAACTTAAGATAATCAGTAAAAATTCAAGAGTAGATCAAAGAAAAATGATATTTAATCAATGTGATAAATAATGCAGTTTGTGATTCTGTTGAGGTTAAAAGAATAATTCATCACTTTTTTCATGGTGCCACTGCAGCACTTTGTGTGTTATCACCTGCCTTCTTGTACATAAAATTTCTGCATGTGGTGGTAGCTTTCTTGAGCTCCTGTTTCTTCATAGGGAAAGATACATACTACCCATTCATCCTGTGTTCTATTTGTCTCATGGCAGGTGCATATTGTATTTATTGAATTCTAAATTAATGTTATGAATTTCTTAACCATCAAACCCATACTCACTCATGAAATGTCAGGCCCTTTTGGAATTGTCATTTAGATATACCCATGTTTCACACTAAGGGAAGGTAACAATAAAAGTACCCTTAACTTTTAAAATATCTGCATTCCTGGATGTCTGATTTTTACATAATTTAAAATATAAGTATTTTAATCTGTTTTTAAATTGTATCTATAATTCATTTACATTTTTAAAGTTGAGATTGATAGTCATAAGAATATTTTTTCATCATGGCTAAATTAATGTTATACACAAGAAAAAATATATACATTTTAAACTACATATTTCAATAATGTAAAAAATAACTGGATAGACATTAATGGATATTATTTTAAAACACTAAATTAAAACAAAGAAACAAACACTATTCTACCATGTTTATGTAGACAGGATGAAAATTTTATAGTTAGGTAACACAGATCTTTTTTTACTATTTTCTTTTTTAAATTTATTTTTCAACTACATTTTATATTCAGTATTTTATATTAGGTTCTCATATACAACATATTTATTAGATAACTATATACAAAGTGATCCCCTGATATTTCAAGTACCCACCTGGCACCATACATAGTTATTACAATATTATTTATTATATTTCTCTGCTGTACTTTACATCTCTGTGAGTATGCTGTAACTACTAATTTGTATTCCTTAATCCCTTCACCTTTTTCACCCATCTCCCTCCCAGCTGGCAACCATCAGTCTGTTCTCTTTATCTGTAAGTCTACTTCTATTTTGTTCATTTGTTTATATTGTATTTTAGAGCCTGTGTATAGATGAAATTATATGGTATTAGTCATTCTCTGTCTCACTTTTTTTACTTGGCCATAATACCTCTAGGTCCATTCTTGCTGTCATACATGGTAAGAGTTCATTCTTTTGTATGGCTGAGTAGTATTCCATTATGTAAATATACCACAGCTTTTTTATCCACTCATCTACTGATGAGCACTTGGGTTGCTTCCATATCTTGGCTATTGTAAATTATGCTGTAATGAACATAAGGGTGCATGTGTTCTATTGAAGTAGTGTTAAATATTGTAACTTTAAGTGGAAAACTCATAACTACCACAAAATAATACATATAGTATTGAGAAATTTATTTTTGGTCATATAATTATTTGAGTATAAACAATATATATATATATCTGTGGTTTCACAGGCTCCTATAATCTTTTTCCTCTGCCATTCTCAACACAGAACATTCATATCTTGTTCCAAAATGGCTGCTTCCACTCCTGCCATCATGTTCACATCCCAGTCACATAAAGTTAAAAAGAAGGGTGAGGATAACCTTTAAGGTTACCGTACAGAGTTTGTACACCATTTCATTTCACATCCGAGTCCCCAAATGTGTTTTCATTTCATAACTAGCTGAAAGGGAGTCTATGAAATTTATTTTTTATCAAAAAAAAAAAGGCTAGAACTCATAAGAGTTATTACCAAAAGAATGAAGGAGAAATAGGATATTAGGGGGCAGCTAGCATCCCTAAAAACAGATTTTTAGTCAAGAAGAATTTTACATGGGATTTGCATAATTATTCTTGCCTTTCAAATTATTTCCAAAGTGCCATCATGTTAATCTTCTGGGAAAATACATATGAATCATATCCTACATAAATGTTGGTTATTACTGACTAAAGTGAATTCAGCCTAGCTAGTGCTGCTCAGTGGTTGACCCATGAACCAGGTTGTCACAATCCAATTCTCGATCAAGGCACATGCCTGGGTTTTGGGCTCCATCCCCTTTAAGGGACATGCAGGAGGCAGCCTATCAATGATTATCTCTCTTCATTCATCTTCCTCTTCCTTTCTCTCCCTGAAATCAATCTATAATAATAAAAGCATAGTATGCCAATTAGACTGGATGTCCTTTTAGAGGAAGCCAGGGCTCTGAGGAAAGACTGGGTTCTGGGTGCCTGCTGGTGACCGCAGGGAAGCCTGGGTCTCAGGTGCCAGAGGGAAGCCATTACTGGCAGCTGGGGGAAAGGAAGGTCTACTCTTGCATAAATTTCATGCACTGGGCCTCTTGTAAAAACATATAAAAAATATATTGATAAGATGAGCTCAATAGTTCAGTATTGTAGATTACGCATGTATTAAAATTCTATTGTTGATTATGAAATAATAGTAATAGCTAGGAGTTCATGAAAATTGATTAGTTACCAGGGATAGTCATATTCATGTTAATGTATTGACTTATTTAATTTCACTACATCACTTTGAGAAGAGTTATTATTTTTTCTTAATTTTTTAAATTGATTTCAGAGAAGAAGGGAGAGGAAGAAAGAGATAGAAACATAAATGCTGAGAGGGAATTTTTGCCCAGCTGCCTCCTGCATGTTGGCATGTGCCCCTAACCAAAATAGAACCCAGGGCCCTTCAGTCCACAGGCTGACGCTCTATCCACTGAGCAAAACTGACTAGGGCAAAGAGGGTTATTATTATCCCAGCTTCATAGATTGGAAAATTAAATTAAAATTTTTCTCTTTTGAATAGGTGATAAAAATAATTTATAATTTTCATTTTCTTGACTAATAAGTTGTTGAATGAATAAATGAATGAAAAGCCAAAAAGCACATACAGGAAAATAGATATCCCAATGATCATGTCCTCTTGGAAGGAATCATCTCTAGTGGCATTTCTAGTGACCAAAACATTCTTGACACTATATTTACAGAGCTGTCTAGAAAGTTTATGGCATAGTCTTTTGAACATATATAGCAATGAGAGATATGGCTCTTAGAAAATGATTTTGATTCCATTTTGTGTTTTAAAACAATGAGGTCATTGAGGAGATGACTGTTGAAAGATTAAACTTAGAAGAAACAAATTTAAGTAAAAATTGAAGTGCCCTTATAAATTAATGAGAATTTTTCTCTCATTTGGCAGATAAGTTGATTATTTTGTAGAATTCTAATAAAATTTATATTTTTTAAACAAAAAAAGAAGTTATGTCTCTACAAGTGGTAGCAATACAAATATTTTCAGAGGGGAAAACATTCTTGACTGTGACTATTTTCAGTAAAAATCTTGGCTTTATAGTTCTCTTTCCACCTATTGAAAAATAAACAAAACAAAAAGAACACAAAATATCAAGGTAAAAACCAAAAATTCAGCTTGATTAAACAAAAAGGCAAAACAGGTTTAAATGCTTACCAGAGTCTTCCTTAACTGAGATTTGAGCATACATCAATACTATTGGTTTGAATAGTGCTGAAAAGAAAGAGTAGAGAAATTAGACTGGAAACCATGCAGGAGCCTGATCTTGACAGGCTCTTGTGCTGTGTTAGTGATTTTATGGTTTTTCTTCAAGGGCTGATATGAGCTGATTTCTGTATGACTAAAATATCTATAAAACTAAACTACACTATGGAAACTAGATTAGGAATAGAGGCCTTGAACTAGAGACTGGGGGACAATTGAGATAATTCATTAGCCAAACAAAAGAAAATAAAGCAAATCAGGGATACTGGGCAGGGAAAGAGGAAATAACTTTGAGAGATAATAAGAATTTAAAATCAGTGAGACAGATACCAATTGTACCTAATCAGGACTTGAAAAAGGGAGGCTTCAAGAGTTATCCCTAGGTTTTTGCCTTAGTCATCCATATAACATTATAGTAGCTCACTCTATTGAGTACTTAAACTATGGCAGGCAGTTGGCTAAAGTCTTCACATTTATTACTTTATTTAATGCTCAAGCAAAATTTATGACTATGCTCTCTTTATAAATTAGAAAAGGGAATTTAAAGGCAGTAAGTAACTTCCCAGGTCATAAAGCCAGAGCGTAGGAGACATTGAACCCATATCAAAGAGTTGTCCACTTTGCCTCAGGTGAGATTGGGGAGCCAGAGTAGAAAAGACCTTGTGAGGACAGGACTTGAGAAACTACTTTGGCAGTCGTATGAAGGGTATTACATTTCCAGACATTTTGAATATATGGAATTTTCATTTAAAAATTCAGGACTTTGGAGGCAGGGTGAACTCTAGGTCATGTTTTCAGTACCCTTTATATTGTACATCTACAGTTTCATGGTTTAGCTAATGATTGAGTGCATTATACAAAACTGGCTTCAGAAATGTTTTTGCTATATTCTATTTTTAAGTTAGATAATAATCAAAGATAATTGAAAATTTACTAATTTTATTTTAACATGGCTTTGCACTTTGTTTCTTCACTTGATGTTAATGCTTCCAGACATAGACCAAATTTTATTTGCTGAAGCCACAGGGAAGCCTGAGCAAGGTAAAAAGCATGAGGAATCAGAGCGTGTATTGTGCCAAGGCCTAATGGCATGATTCATGTAGGCCATGCTTGGCAGAAGGCCACACTGCATTCTTGGTATGAACTCTTGATAATGTTCTCTGTTTTACAACATGTGGCAGTGTCTTTACAATATCAGCTCCTGAGTGGACTGCTTTTGTTGTAATCAAGTAAATTTGATCATGGTGCTGCTATTACTGGAATTTTTTGGATCCAAGCACTTTGGCTGATAAAATTTTTCTTACTTTTATTTCTTGTGTACTGAATGCAGCAACAGACACCTGAAGAAGAGTTGATTTTTTTCTGCTTTATTTGGCAAAAGTAAAGTATGTGATTCAGATACAACAATTACTGTATAAATTGACTGAAATTTTCAGCAATTTCTATAGTTGAAACTAAAAGTCATGCTCATCAAGCATAATCATTTTTCCCCTGGGTCTTTTGCTTCTTAATGTCTCTGTTTTCTCCAGGATGTCTCTTAATTTTTAGTAAATTTTCAAAAACTTTATTACCAAAAATAGCATCCAAAACATATTGCATTTGCTCTGTTTGCTTATTCCTACTGAGAACAATTATAGTACTAGTAATCTATGATGTTTTATAATCTCTTTTCTGTCATCCTTTGAGTGTACTTAAACTTGTGACATTTTTAATAAGCAAGTTTATGCCAAGGAATGCCATAGTGAATGTTGAATATCTATCCAATATTCTTTCCTCATCTGTTTTCATTTAACTTGCAATGTCATCCAGCAAATTGAATCTGACCTGCTCACTATCTTTATCTAAATTAAAATATTTTTTAAAACATACATTGTTCTATTCTCTCCTTGTTACTATATTTTAGATTGCATGTCACAGGGCCATGTGCTTTCTCTTTCTTTTTAGATAGTCTACACCAGAGGTCGGCAAACTCATTAGTCAACAGAGCCAAATATCAACAGTATAATGACTGAAGTTCTTTTGAGAGCCAAATTTTTTAAACTTAAACTTCTTCTAATGCCCCTTCTTCAAAATAGACTTGCCCAGCTGTGGTATTTTGTGGAAGAGCCACACTCAAGGGGCCAAAAAGCCACATGTGGCTTGCGAGCCGCAGTTTGCCGATCATGGGTCTACACAAATACAAATTTTGTGATTCATTGTTCAGAGGCAACAATACACATTTAACTTATGACTCTAAAAAGTAATTTTATTAAATAATATCTAATAGCCCAATAGGAGGTTGTGTACTCATTCAAATATTCCTTTTTCACGTGGATTTTAATTTGTAGGCAGTCAAAAAAAAAAAAAAAAAGTTGTTCTTAGACTATCTTAATTTGCATATGTAAGTTGAAGCAATTGGGAGTTCCAAGTATATCCAGAAGGAAAATGTCTATTTGGAATTTAGCATCAGGAAGCCACTGGTGACTGCAAAAGTGTGTCATGAAAATGTTGGGACTGAAGCTGGATTGCCATAATTTGTAAAGGGAGATAGGATGTGAAGAGGGTGAGTAAATGGAGATAATCTATGTGGTTTATTTTATGTTTATTTTTCAAGGATAGAAATGTCTCAAATGTGTTCATATGCTACCAGAAATGGCTCAGCATTGAAGGGGAGGTAGAACAAAGCAAAGAGAGTGGATAATCTAATGATCAAAGAACCTTAGGAAGGTTAAGAAGCAGAAGTGAGGTGGGAGGACTGGATGAAAAAAGGCAAAGGAATTAGCCAAAGAACATACCATATGCATAATCTATAGACCCAAACAATAGTGTGGTTATGGCCAGAGAGAAGGGATTGAGAAGGCTGGGTGCAGAGGTCAATGGAGGTCGGGAATGGGGATATCTGTAGTAGTGTCAACAACATAAAAAAAAGAAGAAGAAAGGTCCAGAACACACTATTCAGATGACCCATTCAGGTTTTCTAATTCTTCCTGATTCAGTTTTGGGAGATTGCATTTTTCTAGGAATTTTTCCATTTTATTCACGTGGTCAGTTGTTAATTTACCACTTTCATTTCAGATTTTATTTATTTGGATCCTCTCCTTTTGTTTTTTGTTGTTTTTTTTTAATTATTATCTGTGTACATATTTTAACATTGCCCCCCCTCCCATACATACCCTCCCTCCCCAGAGTTTTGTGTCCATTGGTTGTACTTATATGCATGTATACAAGTCCTATGGTTGATCTCTTATCTGCCCCAGATCTCCCTACCCTCCCCGCTGTAATTTGAAAGTCTGCTTGTTCCTTTACTGTCTTTATATCTGACTTTTGGTTCATCAGTTTACAATGTTCTTTAATATCCATAAATGAGTGATGTCATGTGGTATTTCTCTTTCATTGACTGGCTTATTTCACTCAGCATGATGTTCTCTAGCTCTATCCAGGTTGCTGCAAATGATGAGAATTCCTTCTTTTTTATGGCAGCCTAGTATTCCATTGTGTAGATGTACCATAGTTTTTGATCCAATCATCTGCTGATGGGCATCTAGGCTGTTTCCAAATCCTAGCTATTATAAATTGTGTTGCTATGAACATAGGGGTGCATATATCCCTTCTGATTGGTGTTTCTAGTTTCTTGGGATATATTCCTAGGAGTGGGATTACTGGGTCAAATGGGAGTTCCATTTTCAGTTTTTTGAGGAAACTCCACACTGTTCTCCACAGTGGTTGCACCAGTCTGCATTCCCACCAGCAGTGCACGAGGGTTCCTTTTTCTCCACAACCTCGCCAACACTTGTCGTTTGTTGATTTGTTGAGGTTGGCCATTCTAACAGGTGCAAGATGGCACTGCATTGTTGTTTTGATTTGCATCTCTCAAATAATTAGTGACTTTGAGCATGTTTTCATGTGCTTTTTGGCCTTCCTTCTGTCTTCTTTTGAAAATATTCTATTTAGGTCCGTTGCCCATTTTTTAATTGGATCGTTCATCTTCCTTTTATTTAGTTGTATAAACTGTTTGTAGATTAATCCTTTATCAGTGGTAACATTTGCGAATATGGTCTCCCACACAGTGGGCTTCCTTGTTGTTTTGTTGATGGTTTCTTTTGCTGTAAAAAAGCTTTTTATTTTGATGTAGTCCCATGTGTTTATTTTCTCTTTAGCTTCCATTGCCCTAGGGGCAGTATCAGTGAAGAAGTAATTTTGGCATATGTCTGAGATTTTGCTGCCTGTGGATGCTTCTAGTATTTTTATGGTTTCCTGTCTTATGTTTAAGTCCTGTATCCATTTTGAGTTTATTTTTGTGTATGGTGTAAGTTGGTGATCTAGTTTCATTCTTTTGCATGTATCTGTCCAATTTTCCCAACACCATTTAGTGAAGAGACTGTCTTGATTCCATTGTATATTCATGCCTCCTTTGTCAAATATTAATTGAGCATAGTGATTTGGGTTGATATCTGGGTTCTCAATTCTATTCCATTGATCCATATGTCTGTTCTTGTGCCAGTACCAGGCTGTTTTGAGAACAGTGGCTTTGTAATACAGCTTGAAGTCTGGAATTAAGATCCCTCCTACTTTACTCTTCTTTCTCAGGATTGCTGTGGCTATTCAGGGTCTTTTATTGTTCCAAATGAACTTTTGGAGAGTTTTTTCTAGGTCAGTGAAATCTGCCGTTGGTATTTTAATGGGGAGTGCATTGAACCTATAGATTGCTTTAGGAAGTATGGACATTTTGATGATGTTGATTCTACCAATCCATAAACATGGTAAGTTCTTCCATCTCTTTACATCTTCCTCTATCTCTTTTTTCAGTGTCGTGTAGTTTTCCGCATATAGGTCCTTTACTTCCTTAGTTAAGTTTATTCCTAGGTATCTTAATTTTTTGTGTGCAATGGTAAATGGAATTGCTTTTTTAGTCTCTGTTTCTGTAAGTTCACTGTTGGTGTATAGAAATGCCATAGATTTCTTGGCATTAATTTCATATCCTGCTACATTGCCAAATTCATTTATTAAGTCAATTAGTTTTTTAATGGAGTCTTTTGGGGGTTTTTATGTACAATATCATGTCATATGCAAATAAGAATAACTTTACTTCTTCTTTTCCAATTTGGTTGCCTTTTATTTCCTCTTCTTGTCTAATTGCAATGGCTTGTACTTCCAGTACTATGTCAAAGAGGAGTGGCAATAGTGGGCATCCCTGTCTTGTCCCTGTTCTTAGAGGGAATGGTTTTAGTTTTTGCCCATTGAGTATGATGTTGGCTGTGGGTTTATCATATATAGTTTTTATTATGTTGAGGTTTGATCCTTGTACTCCCACCTTGTTGAGAGTTTTTATCAGGAAAGGGTGTTGGATTTTATCAAATGCTTTTTCTGCATCAATTGATATGACTATATGATTTTTATCTTTCAATTTGTTTATGTGATGTATCACGTTTATTGATTTGCAGATATTGTGCCATCGTTGCATTCCTGGAATAAATCCTACTTGGTCATGGTGTATGATATTTGTGATGCTCTGCTGGAACCGATTTGCTAGAATTTTGTTGAGGATTTTGGCATCTATGTTCATGAGGGATATTGGCCTGTAATTCTCTTTCATTGAGTTGTCTTTATCTGGTTTTGGTATTAGAGTGATGCTGGCTTCATAGAAGGAGTTTGGAAGTGTTCCTTCCTCTTGAATTTTTTGGAATAGTCTGAGGAGGATAGGTTTTAGTTCTTCCTTGAATGTTTGGTAAAACTCTCCTGGGAAGCCATCTGGCCCTGGGCTTTTGTTTGCTGGAAGCTTTTTGATGACTGTTTCAATTTCTTCCCAAGTCACTGCTCTATTGAGATTTTTAGATTCTTCCTGATTGAGTTTTGGAAGGTTGTATTTTTCTAGGAATATGTCCATTTCCTCCAGGTTGTTCAGTTTGTTGGAATAGGGTTGTTCGTAGTATTTTGTAACAATCCTTTGCATTTCGGCGGGGTCTGTTATTTCACCTCTTTCATTTCTGATTTTGTTTATTTGAGTCCTCTCTCTTTGTTTCTTGGTTAGCCTGGCTAGAGGTTCATCTATCTTGTTTATCCTTTCAAAGAACCAGCTCTTGGTTTTGTTGATCTTATGTATTGTTTCTTTGGTCTCTATGTCGTTTATCTCTGATTTTTGTTACTTCCTTCCTTCTGCTTACACTGGGATTTCCTTGTTGCTCTTTTTCTAACTCTTTGAGTTGTAGAGTTAGATAATTTGTTACCATTTTTTCTTGATTTTTGGAATAGGCTTGTAGGGATATGAACTTCCTTCTCAAAACTGCTTTTGCTGTGTCCCATAGATTTTGGATAGTTGTGTTTTCATAGTCATTTGTTTCCAGGATATTTTTAATTTCTTCCTTGATTTCTCTTATAACCCAGTCCTTGTTTAATCGCATGCTGTTTAGTCTCCATGTGTTTGATTTCTTTGGATTATTTTTATTGTAGTTGATTTCCAGTTTTATGCCATTATAGTCTGAGAAGATGCTTGATATGATTTCTATCTTCTTGAATTTGAAGAGACTTTGCCTATGTCCCAAAATGTGGTCTATCTTTGAGAATGTCCCATGTGCACTTTAGAAGAATGTATATTCTGTGGCTTTGGGGTAGAATGTTCTGAAGATGTCGATTAATTCCATCTGGTCTAGCGAGTCATTTAGGATTGATATTTCTTTGCTGATTTTTTGTTTAGATGATTTGTCAAAGGGTGACAGTGGGGTATTAAAATCTCCTACTATGATTGTATTGCTATTAATCTCTCTCTTAATGTCCTCCAGCAGTTTTTTTATGTATCTGGGTGCTCCCATATTGGGTGCATATATATTTACCAGGGTTATTTCTTCTTGTTGGATTGCTCCCTTTAGTATTATGAAGTGGCCTTCATTATCTCTTGTTATGTCCTTCACTCTGAGATCTAATTTGTCAGATATAAGTATTGCTACCCCAGCTTTTTTTTTCATTTCCATACACCTGGAAAACCTTTTTCCATCCCTTCACCCTCAGTCTGTGTGCATCTTTTTTTCTGAAGTGAGTTTCTTGCAGACAACAAATATATGGGTCTTGTTTTCTTATCCAGTCCGTTACCCTATGTCTCTTGATTGGAGCATTTAATCTATTTACATTTAAAGTTATTAATGATAGGTACTTATTTGATGCCATTTTTATTCTATACCCCTGTGTTCCTTCTTTGCTTTCTATTTCTTTAATTTTACAGTAGACCCTTTAGCATTTCTTGCATTGCTGGTTTGGTGGAGATAAATTCCCTTAGTCTGTTTTTGTCTGTGAAGCTCCTGATTTCACCTTCAATTTTGATTGATAGCCTTGCTGGGTACAGTATTCTTGGATTCAGACCCTTCCTTTGCATGACTTTGTATATTTCATCCCATTCCCTTCTAGCCTGATAGGTTTCTGTGGAGAAATCAGTTGCTAGTCTGATGGGGGTTCCTTTATATGTAACTTTCTGTCTCTTTCTGGCTGCTTTTAAAATTCTTTTTTTCTTGTTGGTGTTTGCCAGTTTAATTATAATGTGCCTTGGGGTCGGTCTTCTGGGGTTCATTTTGCTTGGGACTCTGTGAGCATCTTCAATTTTTGTGAGTTTTTTCTTCTCTATCTCAGGAAAGTTTTCTGTCTTTATTTCTTGAAAAACATTTACCATGTCTTCCTCAGTTTCCTTTCCTTCAGGAACCCCTATTATTCTAATATTGTTTTGTTTTGTATTGTCCCAAAGTTCCCTTAGACTTTCCTCCTGCTTTTTAATTTTTTCTTTTTCCAGAAACTGTTCTAATTGGGTATTTTTTTCATCTTGTCTTCTAGCTCACTGATGCAGTCCTCTGCTTCTTCTAGCCTATCTTGATGCTTTCTATTGAGTTCTTTACAGTAGTGATGTCATTTTTCATTTCTTCTTGGTTCTTACTCATATTGTCAAATTTGTCTTCCATTCTTTTTAGCCATCTTATGATCATTACTCTGAATTCTTGCTCTGGTAGGATGCTTGCCTCTATCTCGTTTACTTCCTTTTCTGGAGATGCCTGCTTTTCTTTCATATGCGGGCTGTTTCTTTGTCTCCCCATGATCTCTCTTTTTAGGATGTCTGGTTGTGTAAGCTCTCTCTCCTTTCACTGTGCGGTGGGGCACTCCTGTGAGTCCAAGTGTTTGAGCCACTTGGGATCTGCGTTGTGAGGGTCACAGCTGCTTGGTGGTCGCTGCGGCTGTGGATATTCAGGCCTCTGACACGATCCAATCTTCCTCTCAAGATCTCCTTTGTTTCTTAATGCCTCTGGCTAAGGCTTCATCAATGTTTATCTTTTTTCATTGATCTTTCATATTTTTTTTTTAAGTCTCTGTCATCTATTTTTGCTCTAATCTTTATTCTTTCCTTCCTTTTACTTACTCTGGGCTTTTCTTATTGATCTTTTTCTAATTCTTTAGTTGTAGGATTAAATATTTTATTATCTCTCTCTCTCTCTCTCTCTCTCTCTCTCTCTCTCTCTCTCTCTCTCTTTTATATCCATTCACCTTTCCTATGTCTTTTGATTGGAGAGTTTAATCCATTTATATTTTAAGGTTAATATTGATAGGCAATTATTTATTGCCATTTTAGTTCTTTATGTCTATGTTTTTCTTTATATATATTTCTTCTTTGCATTACAGCAGCCACTTTAGCACTTCTTGCAGTGTTGGCTTGGTGATGATAAATTCCTTTAGCCTTTTTTTTTTTTTTTTTTTTGTCTGGGAAGTTTATTTCACCATCTATTTTGAATGATAGCCTTGCTGAATATATAAATGTTGGTTTCAGAGCCTCACTATTCAGTACCTTGAATACATGTCCTTTCTGGCCTGTAGAGTTTCTGATAAGAAATCAGCTGACAGCCTTATGGAAGCTCCTTTGTAGGTAAAAGAAAGAAAGAAAGAAAGAAAGAAAGAAAGAAAGAAAGAAAGAAAGAAAGAAAGAAAGAAAAAATAATAATGCTTTTCTTTTGCTACTTTTAAGATGCTCTCTTTGTCTTTACTTTTTGGCATTTCAATTATGAGGTTTCTGGGTGTGGGTCTGTTTGGCTTCTTCTTGCTTGGGGTCCTCTGTGCCTCCTGAATTGTGTCACTTTTTCCTTTACCAGGTGAGGGACGTTTCTGCCATTATTTCTTAAAACACATTCTCTATCCCTTATTTACTTTCATCCCCTTCTGGCTCTCATATTATACGGATATTATTACATTTTGTCTTGTCCCATAGCTCCCTTAAGCTGTCCTCCAGTTTTTAAATAGTTTTTTTTTTTTTTTTTTTTTTTTTTTTCCTTTTGGTTCTCTGATTGCATGATATTTTCTACCCTGTCTTCTAATTCACTGATCCAATCATCAGCTTTCCCTAATCTGCTGTTTATTTCTTGCACTGTGTCCATTATTAGTGCTTTGTAATTCTTCATAGTTGCTATATCTTTTCTTAGGCTGTTGAGCATTTTGCCATGATTATTCTGACTCTGTCTGATAATTTTCTTATCTCTATTTTATTTATCTCTGTTTCTAGAGAATTCTCTTTCTTTCATTTGAGATTTTTGTTTGTTTGTTTGTTTGTTTGTTTGTTTGTGGGGGTTTTTTTGTGTTTGTGTGTGTGTGTGTGGTGGTGTTGTTTTTTTGTTTGTTTATTTTTGTCTCTCCATTTCAGCTGCATATTTGGCTTTGTGTCTATGTATTAGGTAAATCTATTACACTTCCCAATCTCTAGTGCAGGACAGTGTCAGGGGCTGTGCAGAAAATCTTTTCCTAGCTCCAAGCCCCAAATTAACTCAGGTATTGACTTAAAGCCTCTATATTCAGTTTTGATTATCCTCAGTCTATTGACCACAGGGTGGGGCAATTGCATCTAAGTCTTTTAATTCGACTCATAAACTCCACAGGGTGGGGGCAATGTGTTTTTCAAAAGGGTGGGGCAACTGCCTTTCCCCTAGGCAAAAGCTGCCTGATTAGCAAAGGTCCAAAGGAGAAAGATGTTCTCCTCAGCATGAGGGGATGATTCAGCACAGGAAACTGGATTTATTGCCTTCTGAGGTCTAATCCCAGAGCCCACCAACCCTGGCTTATTCTCACTCAGCTCCAGCCCACTCTGTCCTCCCTCTTTCAGAGCCCAAGGAGAGTGGTTATACATGAAATTTTATGTATTGGTCCTTTAAGAGAATGCCTGCATTTCCACCAGTCTCTCACTAGCAGACAGCAATCCTGCTGCTTTTCACAGCCAAATATTATGTGGACACCTTTCTCAGTTCTGATGTTCTGGGCTGAGGACCCCAGCTTGGGGTTGAGACCCCAAAGTTCTCAGTGGGACCACCACAGATGAGATATCCCTCCATTACTTCAGCTGCTATTGTTGGGAGCCCAGCCAGCCCTTTCACACCTCCACACTTCCTACCAATCTCTATGTGGTCTGCATTTTCTGACCTTGGTTATCAGGGTTCTCTCCAGCTAATCTTCACAGTTGATTATTCAGGATTGTTTTTCTGTAATTTAGTTGTAATTCCAATTTGATCCTGGGAGTGTGTCAGTGTAGCTTCTACTTACTCCACCATCATTTTGAAATCCTCACAGTTCCTATCAGTTTAAATTATTTTGTTCTTAATTCTTATTTGTTATAGGAACTGATTAACTTTTATTTTATAGTAACATGATACCTCACTCAAACAGACCTATATGTAGCATTTTTAGTTCATAAATGAATGTTTACAATAATATGTCATGAGATATACCATATTATAATTACTACATTTATTAATACTAAACCTTACTTGTATATAGTATACTAGGTTTATATATAATTTAATTTGGCCATAATAATTTTAAGGGGTAGCCTTAACTAACACATTTTTGTATTTTTAGCACACTAATATAAAAAATTAGTTTTAAATATTGGGTCCTGGAAAGTTGATTCTGAGTTAGGGATTTCTCTATATAAGAGAAATTGGGTAAGTGCCATCAGAGAGAATGTGGGCACATTGGTGAAAAAAGGAAACGTGATTAGATAGAAGAGAAGCTAAACTGGGATGCAGTTGAAACAGAAGCAACAGATAATTCTACAGGGAACTGTAAGTATGGAGAGCCTTTAAGCTTATTCCCCTGTCTGGGTGAAGGAGCCTAAATTGACCATTTATTTGCCCCAGGCCAACAACAGAGAAAGGGGGTGCCACCTTGAATATCGTGTCTTTTCAGTCAAGGTCACATCTTTCATTGAAACTCAGCTGACAACTCTTCCTCCCAACATTCCAGTAGCTAGGGTGTCTATTCTTTTTTTTTCTTCTTTTTTTCTTTTTTTTTTTTTTCTTTTATTAATAGACAAGCTGGAGATTTAAAAAAAATAAGTTTTCATTGATTTTAGAGAAAGAAGAAGGGAAAGGGAGAGTGAGAGAGAAATATCCATCTGCTGCCTCCTACATTCCCTGAACTCAGGCTTAAGTTCACAATCCCTGGATGTGCCCCAACCTAAATTGAACCAGCAATCTCCTGGTACATGGGATGACTGACACTCAACCAACTGACCCACAATGACCAGAACTGAAGAAGGAATCTTTACAATACACCACAGCACCCTTTATAATTACAAAATAACTTTTGTGAAAATACTACGTTTTATTTTTCTTCATTGCCAATATCATTACCCAAATGCAACCAAAGCTATTTTCTCTTTTTTCTTTTGATTTTTCAGGATGGTTACTATCTTAGTTCTTTAAAAAAAATAAAAAAATAAAAAATAAAAAAAAGTGCTGTGGTAACTAATTTTATCAATATAAAATACTATTCAAAAAGACAATATGTTTTCTTCTCACATATTCTAATTTCTCATTTAACTTTTCCTTTAATATGAGTATAATTATCACACTATTTGTACTTATTTGAGTTAGGTCCAACCTAAATTCTAATTACAGTTCAAAGATAGTTGAGAATGAGGATTTGCATTTTGTTCAGATTTGCTTTATTTAGGTTTATATTTAAATTAGCAATTAGAGAAAAGCTCATTGATAAGGGTATAGGTAGGTGGATTTGATATCATATCCCGTGACTTTGCTTGTTTGTGGAAGTACTCACCTGAATTAGTTTCAATGGACATAGCCTTCCTGAAAGAAGGGAGGATTCCTCCAGGGAGACAAAGTCAATAAATTGGGTCCTCTGCATTTGAAACTACAACTTACCTTTTGACTTTTATTCAGGTCCATCTCTCAACTTCTGTATTTTTACTTTTGCCATAATTATTGTCTATGTTTATCTGTAGGTTGTATTTAAAAGTTAAAAACTATTTAGTGTTTATATTATTACTAGGGACCTAGTGCATGAATTCGTGTATCTTGAAAGGAACTGTAGGACGCAAGGTTGTGGTGGGCACAGGGGTGGGTCTTCACCCATCCTCCGCACCCCCACCCAGCCCCTCCTGCCATGGTTCCAGGTCCCCTTTCTGCCAGCAGCCCCACTCCCATGGCCGCCACTCCCATGTGATGATGGCACTGGCCCTGCTCACACCCACTGATAGCACTGAGCAACTGGGACTGGTGCTGGGCACTGGCAGTGGGTGCAAGCAGCAGCTCCGGCACCAGCAGCAGGTGTAAGAGGTGGCTGCTGGCTCCAGTCGCCCCTTAGGAGCAGGCGGGAATGGAAAAGCCCTGAAGGGCAATTGGGGCTGGCAACCATCACTCACACCCGCTGATGGCACCAAGTGATCAAGGCTAGCGCCAGCAGGGATAGACCGTGGCATGCTAATGCCCGCCATGTTCCGCGCAGTGCATGTCATAGCAACTGGTTGTTCTGTTGTTCTGTTCTGACTATTTACATATTAGCCCTTTATTATATAGGATTCTTTCCAAACATTGTTTAGAGCAAAATCTATTGTGCTGTAATTACATTTCCTTGTCTATAGTTCACATTATGCTGTTTTTACATTTCACCGACAGATAGAAATCAAGTCCCCTTCTGTGGCTTTATATGCTTTCTTATTTTAACCAGGCATTTTTATATACATTTTAAATTTCAAATTTCTGACTTTCCTTCTCTTTTTCTTTCATTTTGTCTTTCTTCCTTTCTATTATGCTTTAATTATTTATTTTTTTAATTATAAGAATAAATACCGTTATTCAGAAAAAATCTTAAGATATTACCACTTTTCCATTCTACTACTTCATCGTATTTGTTTTCTTTTTTTATTATATGTTTTGCTGAAACTTATTGTGTCATAGAGACATACTGCCTGAGGACTTTCCTCTTTTTTCTTAATATAATTTATTGTTCCCTATGCCATCTAAACCATCTTCAAAGTTTACCATTACAAACTTATCATTAATATGTTCCACTCATGGCTTCCTGTTTCTTATTTTCTTATTTTTCTGCATTTTACCCTCCAGTAATTTTTTTTTTTTTTTTTTTTTTTTTTTTTTTTTTTTTTTTTTTTGCAAAAGGGTGAGAGGAAAGTAAACTTTCTGAGTTTTCATTTATCTTACAGCTAGTAGCCCATAGCACCATATCGCCTGCAGTAGGCCACCCGCCACTTCCACAGGAGTTGGGAGGACCTGCTCCAGCTCCAGGGGGCCAGCCTGAGCCCAGCACAATGGCAAAGCAAGCATTCCTCCCGGCCACTCACACTGCCTGCTCTCAGCAGTTGCCCATCCAGAATTGGGGGACTCGGATGGGGCTGAGAGGACTGGGCACCGCCATCTTGTGGCTATGGGCGCTGCCATATTTGTGATGAAGTGACAGTTAATTTGATATTACCCTTTTATTAGATAGGGTTTCTATCACTTTTGATTGGTACATTGGCTATATCTCAAGTCTCAACTCAAAATTATTTCCCTAATAAATTTGAAGTCATTGCTCCATTATTTTCTGGCATTAAGTTTGTTGATGCAAAGTTGACTTATCTTTTATTTGTAAATGAACTTTTTATGCAGATGTTTTTTAGGATCCTTTATGGTTCTCTAGAATAGGTTTGAAATTTGGTGTTTTTTCTTTAATCCTGTGAGGCACTTTATTGGCCCTTTCAATCTATTAGAAGACTAGTATTACTCCTGGAATATTTGTTGATTTTTTCCCCTAAGTTTTTCCTCTTCTATGTAAAAACAAATACTTTGTTAGTCAAATATTAGTTCTCTTGGTTGGATCACTGTATTTCATTATGTCTCATGTCTTAATCTTATATTTTATACTGTGTATTCGGAAACCGCCTGAACATTTTGAGTGTGTGTGTGTGTGTGTGTGTGTGTGTGTGTGTGTGTGTGTGTGTTTTAACATCTAGAAGGTTGACTTAACTTTCTTTTTTTTAATCAACTTTCTAATCAGTGGGAGGAAGGGCATATAACATAAGTAATGACTGGAAGTCTTTTGTCCTTCTTACATTGAGAAGAGTGAAAAAAAAGGCATAATTTCTGCCTCACTGGCATTTAACATTTACTTGGGACAATAAATCAGTTACCTATTGCTGTATAACAGCTTAAAACTTAGTGACTTGAAACAACAGCCTTTTATCTGGCTCATGATTCCGCAAGATGGAAATGTGGGCTGGGTGCTGCCAATGATCAGGGTGGGGTCCAGTTGACCTCTCCTGACGTCACTCCACTGATAAGTTTTCGGGTCAGCAGAGCCAACCTACCTTGGTTGGTAGGTTTTGGATGGCTGAGAAGGCAGAAGCCTCTCTCCTTCTCTTTCCTTATCTTTAAACTGGCACACTTAGACTTATCCACACAATGCGAACAGAGTTCCAAGGGCAGCCTAGAAGGAAAGATCTAAAGTGGAAGCATTTTTCGAGTATCTACTAACCTTACATCTGCCATTATTCCATTGGCCTAAGCAATTTACAGAGCCATGATCAGAGTCAATATGTGAAGGGACAATGCAAGAAAATGGATGGAGGGAGGTATGAGAAAACTGGAGTTCTTGCTACAGTAATCTACCAGAGATGAAATAAAAGACCAGAAATAGAAGACAGGACAATATTTAAACATTCTTTTAAAAATCAAAACCATGTTTTAATATGATATATTCTATAAGAATTTACTGAAAGAAAGTTAAGCTTTAAAACCCTAGAAAACCTTCATTGATTGATTAGGCTTTACCAGGATATTAAAGATTGTGGATAAATTTAGATAGGCCAAAAACCACACACAGATTCATGGACAGATTGGAGGTATAGGGGATTAAAGGGGAGTGGGGAAATGGACAAATTATTTCACTGAATTTGAGGATTTTCTCTGTAAATGACTAGAAGTGATGGTAGATATTCAAATTAAGATTAGTTGCCAGAAGGCCTAGCATTGTAATATTCTATTGCTAATGGCACCTTAATATAAGGTAAAGTGGAAAAAAAAGTTCCTTTTGGCAAATATATATGGTTTTAACTGTAAAAGTTTTCAGTTATTTTTCAGAAATATATTTCATAAGGAAAATTGTGACTTGAGAACTAAGGGCACCAGATATTTTGAATCTATAATAATAAAAGCATAGTATGCTAATTAGACCAGACAACTGAACAACCTTCCGGATGTCCTTCCGGATGAAACCTCTGCAGTGAGGGCCAAGGCAAAGGTGGTGAGGGGTGATCAGGCAGGCAGGTGAGCAGTTAGGGGCAATCAGGCAAGCAGGCAGAGTGATTAGGGGGTGGTCAGGCAGACAGGCAGAGTGGTTAGGAATTATCAGGCAGGCAAGTAGAGATGGTTAGGGATGATCAGGCAGGCAGGCAGAGGCAGTTTAAGGATGATCAGGCAGGCAGGCAGAACAGTTAGGGCATCAGGCAGGCAGGCAGAGTGGATAAGGGAAATCTGGCAGGCAGGAAAGTGGTTAGGGGCAATCAGGAAGGCAGGCAGAGTGGTTAGGAGCAATCAGGCAAGCAGGCAGGCGAGCAGTTAGGAGGCAGCAATCCCAGAATGCAAGAGAGATGTCTGACTTGCCAGTTTAGGCCCTCTGAGGGTCTGGAATATGAGAGGATGCAAGATGAATTTTATGCACTAGGCCTCTAGTAAATACATAATTTAAAATTTATATAGGAGTACGAGAGACTAAAATGTACTTTTATGTTTATCATAGTTTTATACATTCTAAAATATTTGTTAAAGATAAGCACAAGCTATTTAATTTATTACAAAAACTAGAGGCCTGGTGCACGAAATTCATGCACAGGGGGAGGGGATGGTGGTGTCCCTCAGCCCAGCCTGCACCCTCTCCAATCTGGGACCCCTCAAGGGATATCTGACTGCCCAGTGGGATTGAGCCTAAATGGGCAGTCGGACATCCCTCTCACAATCCAGGACTGCTGGCTCCAAAATGCTCGCCTGCCTGCCTTCCTGATTGCCCCTAACCACTTCTGCCTGCCAGCCTGATCACCCCCTAACCATTCCCATGCCAGACTGATTGATGTCTAACTGCTCCCCTGCCAGCCTCTTGCCACCAGCTTCCCTCCCCTGCAGAACTGGTGCCTTCCAACTGCCCTCCCTTGCTTGCCTGATCACCCACAACTGTCCTCCCTTGCAGGTCTTGTCCCTCCCAACTGCCCTCCCTGCTGGCCATCTTGTGGTGGCCATCTGTGTCCACATAAGGGCAGGAACTTTGACCACATGGGGGCAGTTATCTTGATCTTGTATGTTGGAGTGATGATCAATTTGCATATTACTCTTTTATTAGATAGGATAGAGGCCTGGTGCATGGGTGGGGGCCAGCTGGTTTGCCCTGAAGGGTGTCCCGGATCAGGGTAGGGGTTCAATTAGGGTGTGGGGTGATCTGGGTGAGGGGCCTGAGGTGGTTTGCAGGCCAGCCAAATCCATAGGCGACCCAAGCAGAGGCCCTGGTATCTGGAATTTATTTACCTTTTATAATTGAAGCTTTGTAGCCTGGAGCAGAGCAGAGCCTTCTGCTTGCTCTGTGGCTGCTGCCATTTCTGTTTGGATTTGTTTACCTTCTCTAACTTTGTAGCCTTGAGTGGAGGCTTAGGCAGGCTAGGTCAGGCGGAAAGCTTGGCTTCTTCTGTTGCCTGGGAAACCCAAGCCTCCCTCCTGCTCTCTGTGGCCGCAGCCATCTTGGTTGGGGTTAATTTGCATGCTCACTCTGATTGGCTAGTAGGAATGGCTGGCGGGCGTGGCTTGTGTGTGTAGTGGAGTGAAGGTTAATTTGCATATTACTCTTTTATTAGGTAGGATAAACCGAAGTCTTAATTTTTGAGGGCACTTGTGAAATCCATGTAACTTTTTCTGAAATTGACACAATTTTAGGCTTTCTTGATGGCAGTCATATGAATAATGATTATCCTTCATGGCAGTCAGTTATTCTAAATTATTTAGGACTATTAGTTAAATAATTATTGTTCACTGAAGAAATAAGCACTTAGTACTTGCATTTGGGATTATTTAAATCACACAATTATCTATAATGCAATAAATCAAGAGTTGTGTATAGGAAGAAAGTAAATGTAAGTTTCAATTTGTACACTGAAAATATACTTTTTATATAATGAATTATAAACATTTTTCTTATGGCTATTTAGGTGTCTTCATTTTAAATAAATTATTAGAAATATGTATCATGCCAACTACACTATTCTTATTGATTTTAAAGTAATTTAAGAGACTAAAGGATTGCATTAGCTTTGGGGTTCATTGGGAAGAATCTCTAAACAGATATTTTGTTAATCTTATTTTATTTTTAATTTGTTTACATACACCACTTTATTAGTTTCAGGTGTACAACCCAGTGACCAAATATTATATAATTTAATAAGTAATCACCCCAATAAATTCCATACCCATCTGCACCACACCTAGTTATTAAAATATTATTGACTATATTCCCTATACAGTACTTTACATCCTATAATAGGGGTGTCGAACTCAATCAGAGAAGGGCCAAAATCTAAAATCCAGCCTAAATCGCGGGCCGAATGGTTTACTGAACAGTCATAAACTGACAATGTCATAAACTGACAGCGGAGTGCAGTGATGACAGCGCGGTGCGGGCCACATTGCAAGGCCTGGCGGGCTGGATTTGGCCCGCGGGCCTTGTGTTTGACACATGTGTCCTATAACAATCAATTTTTATTCCTAATATTTTTACCTTTTTTGTCCACCCCCAACTTCCCTCTCATTTGGCAACCAACAAAAAGATCTCTATAGCTACTAGACTGTTTTTATTTTTTGCTTGTTCATTTTATTTGAAGATTCGATTATTGATAGATATATATTTATTGCCATTTTATTGCTCTTATTTTCTTCTTTTTCCTTGGTCTTATTTTTCTTTTTTTTCTTTTTCTTCTTCAAGAAGGCCCTTTTACATTTATATAACACTGGTTTGGTGGTGATGAACCCCTTTAGCTTTTTTTTGTCTGGGAAGGTATTTACATGTCCATGAATTCTAAATGATACCTTTGTTGGATGGAGTAATCTTGGTTGTAGATTCTTGCATTTCATCACTTTGTATATTTCTGGCCATTCTTCTGTCCTGCAAAGTTTCTTTGGAGAAATCAGCTGACAGTCTATGGGAGCTCCCTTGCAGGTAACTAACTGATTTTATCTTGCTGCTTTTAAGATTCTCTACTTGTCTTTAACCTTTTACATTTTAATTATGATGTATCTTGGTTGGGCCTCTTTGGGCTCATCTTGTTTGGGATCTCTGTGCTTCCTAGGCTTGCATGTCTGTTTCCTATACCAAATTAGGGAAGTTTTCTGTATGTATTTTTTCAAATAGGTTTTCAATGTCTTTGGCTTGTTCTCTTCTCCTTCCCACACTCCATAATGCCAATGTTGGCATGTTTGAAGTTGTTTCAGATGCTCCTTATACTAGCCTTATGTTTTGTTTTTGTTATTCATTTTCTTTTCGCTACTCTGATGGAATGTTTTATGCTTCCTTATATTCCAAATCTATTATTTGATTCTGGGCTTTACCTACTCTACTTTTCATTCCCTATAAATTATTCTATATTTGTTAGTACCTCAGTCACTTCTGGCTGGTTCTTTTTATGCTGTTGAGGTCCTCTCTAAGTTCATTGGGTATCCTTATAATCAGTATTTTGAACTCCACATCTAATAGATTGTTTGTCTCCATTTTGTTTAGTGCTTTTTCTAGAGTTTGGTTCTTTTCTTTCATTTGGACCATGAGACTTTGTCTCTTCATTTTGGCTGTCTCCCTGTGTTTGTTTCTATGTGTTAGGTAGAGCTTCTATGTCTCCTAGGTTTGGTAGTGTGGCCTAATGTAGTAGGTGTCCTGTAGAGTCCAGTAGTACAGCCACCCTGATCACCCCAGCTGAATACTTGAGGTACGCCTCCCATGTGGGCTATACACCCATCTGTTGTGATTGAATCTTCACTGCTGTTGGCACATTAACGCCTTTTACTCAGGCCGATGAACTGCTGTGACCATTGATCACCAATCATCTTGGATTGGTGCAGGAGTCCATGACAAAACAAAACTTACATCTGCCTGGCTCTAGTACCCACTGAGTCCACCGCTTGAGTGTATTGCTTGTGGAGGTGGTTATGTGAGGTGCTTTGATGTGGTCTGAAGTTGTCCACTAGGTATGCTGGTTCTGGGGCCTCCTGAGAGGTGCAGGCCTAGGTCAGCCACTGCCTGTATTCTTCCCAGGGCCACCAAGGATATACTACAAAGTGATCAGCAGATAGCTGCCTTGTGTGCTGGGTTTGGAGGTGCCCAGGCCAGGCCAAGCTAGGAACCAAACCTGGGCCACTTAGCAAAAGGTATGTGATTCAAAGACGTCAGAAGCTGTTTATTTGAGAGATTTTAGGAAAGTATAAAGCATGAGCCAAGATAGGCCATTCCTATGATAAAGCCACTAGTAGCAGGTTGGGTAGGCCCTCAAGCTGGATAGGGCAGGGTCTCAGGGAATCACCATGGTGGGATGAACAGTGTGAGCCAGGGTGATGGAGACTCAGATATAGCATCTGTCTGCTGGTTCTGTGGTGAAAGGCTCAGAAAAGGAACATTGGCCTGTGCCAGCACTCTGTCTGGGATAAAGCTGTCGGGGATAAAGTTAGCCCTGATGCCAAACAATTCAGTTCCTCCCCTTATGTCTCAAGGTGCCTTTCAAGCTGCTTCCTCTGTACTAGAGCTCAAAGGGAATGAGTCCAATTAAGTTCATGTGTGGGCCCTTTAAGAGGAACTACCTGGGACTCTATCAACCTCAGCCAGAAGTTATGAGGATTTCTCTTCCTGGCATTAGAACCCTGAGCTAGCAAGCCTGGTGTGGGCCCTGGACCCCTAACTCCATAGGAGAGACCTCCACAGCTGAGATATTCCTCCTGATTTTTATCTAATGCATCCTTCCTGGTCTCTGCCCTGGCCTTCCTACCAGTCTTGATATGGCTTCTTTAAATCCCTATTTGTAGGATTTCAATTCAGCTAGGGTTCAGTTGGTTCTGAATGATGGTTGTTCTGTAGTTTAGTTGTAATTTTGATGTGGTTGTGGAAGGAGGCAAGTACCACATTTAGCTATGTCTGTACCTTGACCAGAAGTTCCCTGCAGATATTTTTATTAACTAGTTCTTTTCCTGAAAATAAAATTAGTTAGTATAATTGAGAATTAGTTTAATATCTGCTAATTATCAATAGCTGCTACAAGTGCTTAATACCTTGTGAGTTTTATGATTTATTTGACAAAACTGATCTTAGGAAAGATGTGTAGTCTGAGAAATTTAAGTTTAAGGAATTTCTCCATGTTTAGCATGAGTTGTATGTATTAGTAAACTATGTAAATTACATGAGGAAGAATAAAACCCATCTGTAGATATTAACCTAATTTGGAGAAATATTTGCAGCCATTAGTGCCCATGGAAGCATTGACCTTTACACATAAGCAGGCAAAAAACATACCAACCAATCAACAAAAACACCCAAACAACTGGAAAGAATACTAATCTCCTGCACTAAATTTTAAGTACATCAAAGTCAGATTTCATCAGATCCCATAGTTTGATTCTTCCCAAAACACCCTCAAATGGCTTCTCATCTGGATTATTACCCTTACCACAAGGTACAGGATACTTCACATTTACATTAATCACAAAACTGTCAGAGGTATTGATGTTACACATGGTTTGGAATGGCCCTTAATCTTTTCTGCATCTGGAGAAGCATGATAAAATAGAAATAATTATAACTATATGCAAAAATTGTGATTTTTGCAGCTGAGTTGAGCTATTTCTTTCTCTTTTCTACACCCTCCTAATCTTTTCTCTTATTTTCCTACTTTTTTTCTCTTCCTTCTCCTTTGCTTCCTACACCTTTGCATACATGCTTGTTTGCACATATAAGCACTTATAGTTGCACAAAGTGTTTCTATGAGTTAATACCACTGCTTTTTATCCCTTCTGTAGAATTTTAATACAAAATTCTACAACAACCGATTTTTAAGATTCAATAAATGAGTCTTGCATATTAATTATGATTTTTATCTACAAAACAATTATTGACTTTATAATATCAGATTAAAGGAATTTCATACATATGGAGTAATATCAAGAAAACATTTGCTATGCATTATAATTCTAATTTCCCTTTAAGGTTTGAAAGCACAGTAGTTAATAATAATAAGATTACTGACAATTAATATGGTATGTTTATGTTTATTATGTATCAAGATCTATTCTAAGCACACTACCACCTTAATGCAATTTAATCTACAAAACAACTTCATGAAGGAAGGTACTTTTTTAGTTGAGGAAACTGAAGCACAATAAAATCACACAGCTAGAAGGTTTGAGAGCTTGTGATTTTTTGTTTTTTTGTTTGTCTTGTTTTTCCCTGAATATGGGACTAAGGTATTTTTAAACTTCTTAAAATTAAGAATAATATAAGAAGAGTATAAAATATATCACAAAGAATAGCTATAACCTTATTCATGTATTAATATTTTACCTTATTTTTATGTCTTACACTTCAATTTGTATTTCTTAAGATTAGGAATATTTTCTTACATAATCACAGGGGAGTTCTCAACTTCAGTAAACATCTTCATGGATAC
Organism: Pipistrellus hanaki; assembly: GCF_964339955.1. Classification (NCBI taxonomy): domain Eukaryota; kingdom Metazoa; phylum Chordata; class Mammalia; order Chiroptera; family Vespertilionidae; genus Pipistrellus; species Pipistrellus hanaki. The sequence continues at coordinate 88,013,190 of NC_140504.1, forward strand.
AACTACTTTTTTTTAATTCATATTTCAATTTTTCAACTGACCCAATAATGTCTAATATAACATTTTTAATAGTATAGGATCCAGTTTAGAATCAGGCATTACATTTAGTTTTCATGTATATCGAGGCTTGTTTATAACTGATATTCTTAAGAATAGAGTGAGACAGAGGTGATTAATTAAGGGGGCTGTTGTGAAAGGAACAGATCTGAAGTAAAACTTTAACATGAAGGGAAGGTCTATGAAAAATTTAATAGATATCCTAGAGATATAATCAAAATAATTGAAGCTATATTTATTCTGAACTTTCAAGGATAAGCATACATAGAATAGTTATTGTACACATTTCCAGTTTTCCACTAAATGTGAGTGTCAAACTCTGTAGAAGAAAGTTCTTATATTTCTCAGGCTACTCTGGCAAAAATGACACTATATGTAAAATTAATTAATTAATAAGTTAATTAAAATTACCCACCTATAAATAATATTGATTTGTTTGTGTGTGGGTTTTTTGCTATTAGCAAAATTGAACATATAAAATTTACCCTGGAAGATCAAATAGTTAATTAAGGTAATGGTAGTTTAGACTAAACTACTGGGAGTGGAGATAGAGAGAAGTGGATGAATTTGAGTGTAATTAGGGTCATTAAATTGACAAGATTCTGTGATGAATTGAACTGAGAAGTAAACTGGAAGGCTTCCAGTTTGTATAACTGGCTCATTGATGTCATTCACTGAGCTAACCTAACAAGGTAGACAATCAGATTATGAGAGAGAAGGTCAAAAGTTCAGTTCAGATTTAGTCACTTCTTAGACATTTAGATAGTGATACTGTAATATCTCTTGTGGGGTTGAACCCTGAAGTCAAAATAAGACCACTGGAGGCTGCTAATTAATTTTAAAAAAGCAGGCAAGGATTTATTGAACTGGCCAGGACAGCCGCAAGAGCACCACACACAGGTGGCCACACTCACGACCTCACCGTTCCAGGTGAGGCAGTCCTTTTAAAGGTCCAAACCACAAAAATTTTCCTTTGTTCTGAATTCTAAATTCTAAAGGCTGGAAATAGCCTACTGGGTCTTTCCCAGCCACATCCTGCGGGACATTAGAATGTGGCCCTATCTTGTGAAAGCAGATAGTACAGAAGCAGAGCTCAGTGGTTAATCTCTAAAGGTTATCTACAGTTTCTACTCCTGAAGCTACTGAGTCAGTGGGAATCGATCTTCTGTGGTCCTGGTCTCAGGCACAGGAAAATTGCCTTAGCCTCCAGGTCTCAATCTAGAAGCTGAGGTAACTACCCTGTTGTTTAAGCAAGTAAGCGAGTACCGAAGCCAGGATAGCAGGGTTAAAATTCAAACAGCAGTTTTTACCTAAGCATGGTTGCTACCATACTTCAATATCTATACAAATCAAAAAAAAAATCATTGAGGAGGGTTGAGATAGAAAAAAAAATTTTTTTGCTCATTATCTGCATATAGGTGATAGTAGAAATACTGAATGAAAAAGAAGGTGCTTAGTATGAGTATAGAAAGAGTGAAAAAAATAGAGTCCATGACATAGCTTGAAAATGCCCAGGAAAAAAACATGATTTGAAGGATGGTTACATTGCAAAGGAGCTTGGAGTAAAACAGCAATCAGAGAGGTGAGGTAAAAGTACAATCAGAGAGAGTCATCACAAAAGGCTAGAAAAGAGTATTTGAAAGAATTAAGAAATATTCATCATTGCCAAAAGTTTCTAAGAAGGCCTTAGCTGATTTGTCTCAGTGGACAGAGCACCAGCCTCTATACTGAAGCTTCCAGATTCAATGCCTGTCAAGGACACATACCTCAGTTTCAAGCTCAATCTCCAGCCCTGGTCTTCTGTTAGAGACAAGCAATCCATGTGTCCCTCACACATTTCTCTCTCTCTCTCTCTCTCTCTCTCTCTCTCTCTCTCTCTCTCTCTCTCTCTCTCTCTCTCTCTCCCTCCCTCCCTCCCTCCCTCCCTCCCTTCCACTCTCTCTCTAAAAAAAAATATCATCAATGAAAAAATAACCTAGGGTGAGGATTAGCAACAACAAAGTTGCCACGAGGGTAAAAAAAAAAGTGTTGTAAAACGTCCTTGACTTTGGAATCACCATAGGTCTGGTGACTTTATTTATAGCTTTCACTGTGGAGTGATGATTGTAAGTCAGCTTGGACTGAGAGAAGTGATAGTGAGGAAAATTAATCAAAGACAAGTGTTTAAATAGTGACTTTGAAGAAACAGAATAAGTGGTACCAATAGTGTTGTGTTTTTTTTAATTAAGAGAGGTTTGTGTCCTGCTTTCCTTTTTATTTTTTAAAGCTATTAGAAGTAGTTTAACTTGAACAAGAAAGAAATGAATTGAGAAGGTATGCTGAATGCATAGAAGCATGAAAAGATACTAGAAAGTGTAAGTTCTTTGAGAAGATGGCAAAGGATTGTGATTCAAAGTCAAAGATCTAGGATTGGCCTTAGATGGAACTCAAGAGGAAAGAAGAAAAGGAGAAGCACAGATGTCCCAGGAGGTATAGATTTGGAAGTCAAAGGTCAAGAGTCCCTATAATTTTTTTTTTTCATTTTGAGCTATTAACTGGGGTCATTTATAAAGAGTGAGGATCCAAATGGAAACAGTTACTATCTGGAGCTCAAAGAAGACTGGAGTGTTGCTCAGAAAAGTGGAACATGATTTCTCTGTCCAGTGGGCAGGGATAAGAGCCTCTTGGGGTTAGAAATAATAATTTATTCTGAAAGTGTCTGTCCTGTTGTGGGACATCTCATAGCAGTATGTATGTGGCTGTTCATGAGCAGGCTAGAGAAAGTAGGTGATCTATGTAGAATTGTGTTTTTGCAAGGCAGATTTAATTTTTTTTTAAAAAGAGTTTGGATGTTCTAATAGAATTACTAGTACTGAAATGAAGGGTAAGGGAATCTATTTTAAGTATTAAGGGAAGTGAATGAAAGGTAAAAATAGTGGTTTGAACAAAGTGAAGCAGGCAGTGGAGGCTTTGATGAAGTTAAAATATCAGTTGTCTCACAAGCAAACTGAAAGAAGAGAAGGCAGTGCTTGAGTTTTTATTTTAGATGTGGCTCCATCTCAGGTGATAGAAATGCAATGATGCTAAGGACCTGCCTGTGGACAACAAGAGAGTGTATCTGAGAGGGAGAATTGGGAGAAATTGTCCAGCAACAAGGAGATCGAAGACCTGAGAGATCATGGTACATACATGTTGAAAGCATCCTCAATTCATTGGTGGTTCATGGAAGTCTGGGAACCACTGCCAGAGAATTAAATAAAGGACAGCAAGAGAGAGTCTGGAGATAGCAGGAACTAAGAGGAGGAGGCTACGGTCTACTAGAAGCAAAAAGAAGCTTTTAAATTTGTTCTGTTTTGCTTTTAACAAGAGGGTAAGGAAGTAATGGTTTGGAATTCAGAGTGTAGAGGACCCAACCCATAGCCAACCTGTGATACATCTTCTAGTACTAGAAAATAAATAGAAAGTGCTGGGCAATGCTGCCAGTGTTCTGATGTCTCCAGAGGTGAGCCAAGATTCAGTTAAGGCAAGGAAGTGACAGTAAATTAGAATGTGCTAATTTAGAAGTTTGTATTGGTATTAAATATGCAGCACAAGTGATTGAAAGTAGGGAGAATCATAGGATTGTTGTCAGGGAGGGCTTCTAGGCACTGATGAAAATCGGAACCCAGCAACTGGCAACCACTGTATAACAAAACTCTAAGTTATGTGTGTATATGTGTGTACTAGCATATGTGTATGGCTGTGTGTGTATGTTTCAGAAATTTTTTCCAGTTTTATTCAGATTTAATTGACATACAGCACTGTATAAGTTTAAGGTATATAACAGGGAAATATTCTTATTACCTCCCCCCAAAAAATTCCTAAATTTCATGTATATTTCCACATTCAAATTTACCTTAAGAACAGTTTTGTACACGTTGTTCTTTCTTCTGGAATTTTCTAAGACAGCTACTTGGCTAAATTCCTCACCACCTTTAGATCTTTGCTCAAATGACACCCTTGCTACAGAGCTTTCCACAGAAAGCCCTTCTTCCCACCCAAACCCTCCATATCCGCCTTCCTAGCTTTATTTCTTCATTAGCACTTTCTACAGGCAGATGATTGGTCCACTTCTTTTGTTCACAACTGATAGTAGCAGCTGTCACCATATCTGGAACATGGTAGATTTTACTAAATAACTTCTGAATAAATGAGTTTGTGCATACATGAAAAAAGAGACATAGAAATGCAAAGGGGGTTAAGTACAATTTCAAAAAAGAAGTTACACAAATATTTAGATCAATGAATACATTGTTGGGATAAATTTGGGGCCCTCCAGGGTTATAGGGTACAAGAACACTGTGGATGAATAAATTGTACTATGAGCATTTCTTTATTTCGGTCATCTCCGGATTGCAGGATGATTTTAATGTCATTTGAGAATTCAGTTCCCTATCAAATGGTCCACTGATGAGGCTCCTTTTGGTTTAATTTTCAAACCAAATAAAGCACAGTGCTGTTCCCCTGCATGGGGCGGCCTCTGCAGCTGAGCGCCTCCGGGCATGTCAGGCCTGGGCTTAGATGAGCTGCCAGTTTCTGCAACTGCAAAAATCAAGCTGCACAAACTTCGAAAGCATGAGAATGGTGGAAGAAAGCAGGGCTCTGTTTCCTCATGACACATTACTCTTGAAAAACATTTAAGAATTTACTTGGCTAAATGTAAGACATACTTCGGCATTTTTAAAACTTTTTAAAAAACGGTTAAGACTGTTTTTTTTCCTGTGTGTACTGAGTGAGACTTTCAAAACTGATGATCAGTGACAATCTGAATCTTTAAATTGATTTTTTAAAATCTGGATTGTTTTTTTTATCTTCCTTTTGTTTGTTTTCTTTTTTAAATGGCCTTGGTAAAACTCTCCTTTTATGCATATGAGTATATACATGTAAGATACACATATACACATATTTGTCTTAAAAAATAAAACAAAAGGCCATTTTTGGAACACTTCTAATAAACAGCTCTCTTCTAAATAATAAATATATCAACATTATTTTATATTGTAAGTTTCTGTGCATGTGTGTGCAATTGCATATATGTGGGAAGAGGATATATATATATATATATATATATATATATATATATATATATATATATGATTTTTCTAGAAATGATTTTCTATCAAGAATATATTGGCTATATGAACAGACTTACTTAAAATGCTCCTTTAACTAGACAAGCTCTAAATGTCCCATCTTTTGGAGTCTTTTGAGTAAGATGAACTGACATTAAATGAGGGGAGACTGTGGTGATGTCAGCGTAGAGTAATGTTTCACTACCCATCTTGTGCCCGAGCCATAGACCTGTGAGAAGATCCATCACTAATTTTAAATTTCCATGTGAACTGGATGGCACTGGGTTGTTAACATGTTGTGTAATGACCTGTGTGAATCAATAGGATGTCTGTCCCATCCTGGAAGATAAATATGGATGAAGACCAAGTCATCAGTCATTTGGCCTGCTGATGTTCATGCATATTCGCACTCACTGAAGCCATTCAGGAGAAGGAATGGGGCCCAGAGTGATCCTATGGCTGCCTTTGGGTCTCAATTACCAGGAGATAGATCAGATTCTGTATATTTGCATATGGAGAGACCGAGAATGCAGCTGGACAATTTCCTTCCGGCTTTTTCTGGACTAAGATAGATATTGCTGTTCATCAACAAGGACTGCAAGGTTAAAGAAAAGTGTTTTTTAAAAAGAGGAAGGAAACCTAGATTTTTTTAAAGATACACTTCAGATGTTTTAGAAATATATTTTCCCGTGGTTCTGGTAAATGTTCTCTGATCCTCTGGCATTTGCTGTTCCTTTTGTGACCCTTGCTTCCTGGTTTCTAAGTGTGTGCTATCCAAGGAATTGAATTTAAAGTTTCAAAAAGTTGGCTCTTGAGAAAAATTGAGCAAAAAGGTCAGGAGGCAAATATGAAAAAGATAATTTCCCTTTCAAATTCTTTGTCCCTTTTCCTTTCAGTACCCACAAGAGATCTTAGGCTCAATTTATACCATTTGTAGAAAATATTTCTGAATGATTTGATCATTAATTCCTGTAATCGTTAGATGATAGAAAATAACTGTGACAAAATGAATTTCAGAATGAAAATCTAGCTAACAGACACAGCTTCCAAGGCTTAGAAAATCCTATCTGATCTATAAATACTTCTCATTTTGCACAAAGTAATGTAGTTTGAATATTTTAAAATATTCATCAGACATACACATTATTTTGTAATATCATGCATATTATAGTTGATTCCATTCAAATATGGAATTAATCATATGGTGTTTAGAAACATAAATCTTATTAGCTAACAAATTTTTAGAAAATTTAGAGATTATGTTGATATTAAAAATATGGGAATAGGTCCTTATGCTCATTGAGTTTTATTTTTTTAAAAACAATTCATATTGTAGATGCAACCATTTTAAGAGACAAAAGTGATAGAAAGGAGAGAATTAAGACCCACAGGAAATTATACTTGACACTAAGTTTATAATGAAAGCCATTTCATTATGTCAGATTTCCTCAATGTTTGGTTTTATGGGTAGTGTAATACCCTCCTCTCAAAAGGAGACTCACTTTGCTCAGCCTGTGAAGAATATTCACTCTTCATGGGTGTCTACTTTGTGATTAAAAATGCACTAATTCTCTGAGGTAACTTCACTTTACACATGAAAAACTGTGACTTCAGGAAGTTAATTAATTGGCAAGTTCACATATTTGATAAGAGACACTGTTATTTTTTAATATCACAGATGCAGCATGTTTTGGATTTTCCTGAGAAATAGGCAAATGCAATAATAACTAGAAAAGAACATGATAATTATGATGGGCAAGAAAAGAAATAGGTATCACTCCAAAGGATGACTATAGTGTAGAAAGAAAAAAATTGTGCGGGAGGCAAGGCACAATATACCCAGTGTAAATGCCAACTGTTCTTTTAAGAACTATTTCCTGCACTGCTGGTGCCCTACAGGTATTGGCGGCTTCCATTTCAGAAACAAGACAATTTTATCAACGCAGACCTTGAAGTAGCGGATACAATTTTACACACTTGAACAGCAATAATAACTACCCAGTGTTCTAATCTCAGAGAGATACCATCTTATTTCAATGAAAATATAGCATTAACATTTTATTAGAATTTTAGAAAATTATAAGAATTGGAATAATTGGATAAATTAGAACAATTTTAAGAGCTATTAATGTTTAGAATAATTATAAGATTTATTAACCTTTACTTGCAATGTTAATAAGCCCTTACAGTTTTTCACTCCAGCTTTTAAGAATGTTGCTTCAAAGAAATATAACATAAGGAAATTTATTTCTTCTTCCCTTCAGTTGAACTTTTCTATTGGGTTAGATGTAAAGTAGTATGGTGACAAATTATTTGTTATTTTTTTGAAAATGAAAAAGCCACTTTTGAATTCAATTATACCTTTTAGAAATTATGTGAATTCACACAAACACTAAGCTTTGAAAAAGGACCCATAAAACTGGGTAATTTAAGAAAAATAATTGACTAATTTAGACTAGTTAAGCAAGCTATGTGAGTATGTTAAACAGATGCATTAAATGTGACAGTGTGTCCCCTTTGGATGGGCTCATTCTGAGTTAGAACTTGGGTCTGCTTCTCATCAGTGTCAAAAATATCATATAATTTTATAAAAAAGTGTATTTTCTTCCATTCTGACCCAGGTTCCCCCTTTTCCCCATCCCAGGGGTACCCACATTCTGGGAATGATTTAAAATGATGATGTATATAATACACTTGGAGCTATGTGCTACTCCCCCCACCCCCATTATCTCCTTCTTGTCTGGAGGACATTACTGCTTGCTCTTCGTGGAAGAGAAAGCAGGCCTTCCCTTTCATAATTGCCTTTGTGTGTGTGTTGAGAATGTGGGAGTTGGCCAGTTTCTCATTTCAGAGTATTAGTGTGAAGCTGTGACTCTCAAGGGGCATTGATTTTGCCCCCCCTGCCCCAGCGGACATTTGGTAATGTCCGGAGGCATTTTTGGATTGTTATAACTGGGGTCAGAAGGAGTGGGGATTTGCTACTGGCATCTGGTGGGTAGAGGTCAGGAACAATGCTAAACACTCTGCATTTACAGGTTATGCCCCTACAACAAAGAATTATCCAACACAAATGTCAATACTGCTTTAAGAAATCCTAACTATAGTGAAGAAAATCTGAGGCAACCATTTGAAAATATTTGTCAGTTACCTATTTTTACCTGAAAAAAAAATCATAAGAAGGAAAGGAAAATCTACTTTTTATCCCTATTTGTTTAATAAAGGCTTAATTCTTGTTTTTCTTTAAAGACATATCAGAGCCTAATGGTATTCCATGACACATAGCTGGGCAATCAACTTCTCAGGGAGAATACACAAACACACACACACACACACACACACACACACACACACACACACAACATTGCAATCAGAAATACACTTTGTTACCATTGGCTTAAAGACTGCTTCCCACAAACTGTCACTGACTTCATCTTTTTATGCTGTATCAGGAAATTCAGGTGATAAGTAATAGAATCACAATAAATTAGAAAGAGAAATGGATATTTCAACTCTTAAACTAATTGGCTTTTGGTTATTTATCATGTTTTAGAATTTGATCTCAATGTTGAATACACAACAATCACTAAAGATGGCAAACAGACACATAAACATGAAGAAAATGAGGGCGGGAAAGAAAAGAGAGAAGGAGAAGAAAGAGGAAGAGGAGGAGGAGGAGGAGGAGGAGGAGGAGGAGGAGGAGGAGGAGGAGGAGGAGAAAAAGAAAAGGGAAACAGGAGAGAGGAAACAGGAGAGAGATGAAAGAGGACTATCCAAAAAGCAAATTCTATAGCTCAATATTTTGGGCATTGGTTTTTCTTCTTGCTCTGCCTGGCTATTGCTCCTTCATTTGTTTGTCCATAAATTAAATTTCTAATGAAGACATAAAATAAATATATACAATAATAGATTGGAGTTTTTACATTAGAATAATTTCATTGAAAGATTTAAATTCTATTTTCTCTTATAACAGAACCTGTACATGCCTGTCACTAAACACCCACATAAAATTGAAATCCTTGACCATATTTTAGTGGAATAAATGAATATATATGTTTTATCAATTCTGTCCTTTCTGGACTAGTCATATTCACATCTTAGATATGACTAGCCTTTAAAGTGATAAATGGCTTACATTTGTATTTCATAAATAAATGGGTAAGGAAATATTTTTGCAATATGACTTTAAGTGATCAAGAAATTCTGATCACTGCTGTGAGGAAATAGCTGCTGTTAATCCTATCTGTTGGTGCTTTAGGGGACTCCTATAAAAGCATCGTTCATGTCAAGATTGAAAGTCGTGTTTGATGGCAAAGTGGAAGGTGGCCATCAGACCAGTTAATGTGCAATTCTGGTGATTCCCATAAGAATCAGCAAGGGCATATCATCATTCGATTACTAGAAAAATGAACAGCACTGTTACAAGAGCCTGGCAATTAATTAAATGATATGCTTGTTCATCTTGCAGGTCAAGCAGATAATTGTGCTGAGAATTGCTTTGAAATCATGCATGGCTCAACTTAGCCCCTTTGAGTCCCAGGGGAGATTTGCAGGTCACACTGCGTATCACACTTCTTTTGGACAGGGAACTAATGCTAGCTAATCCTGTTAACATACACAGTGGGATCAGAGATAGCTAGAGATTCGCAGTTACATGGTATGAGTTAACATGCCCATTAAAGAGCCCTTGCATGCTTTCATTTACTTTTTTATGTAGCTATAATATAATTTAATTGTTAGATTTCACTTGGCATATGTTTCTATGAATAGCTACAATGGTATCAACCTTATTTGATCTTTATGTAAATCTGATTACCCATTTAACAGGCAAAACTTAACACCTCCCCACTATCCACCCCCCCCAAAAAAAAAAAAAACACAATTGAAAAATAAGAGCAGATATTTATTTGTCCCTTGATCCTGAAATTCCCAGGTATCTTCAAATATAGTAGGTTAAGTCAACTTTGAAATGTTTTAAAGGAAATGTAATGCTAAACAAAAATTCAAGCTTTACTGCCTTGTTTTTATATAATGTTGGAAATTCTAAACCTTCACTAAATTCAATTTTAGAACTGAGTAACTGATCAGAAAGTTCGAGGAAAGAGCTTTGGAGTTAGAAAATAGAGTTCAGAGAGGTTAAGAAATTTGCTAAATATTACACAGCTATAGAACGAGAATGACCCTCAGGTCATCTGACTTCAAAGGGTTCTTATTAAGCCAATTAAGCTCTGATACAAGTTACTTAATAACCATTTCTGATCTGAGTCCTAGCTTTCCTGTCCAACTGCACAGAAATCAATCCTTGGAAGCTCTGGTAAACCCTCGGAAAAAAACAGAGAACGGCTACCTGATGATGAGACTAAGAAAACTAAATGGCCTGGGAGAAGCAACCTGCCCTGCTCTGTCAAAAAAAATATTCTCAGCAAAACTGCTCAATAATTAGAGTTCATGGATTCTAATAATCCTTACTTGGGAAATTTAGACATTATTCCATCTAGCATGCCCTATACAATTAGATATTTTTGGTCTATAAATGAATAACATTCTTTGTTCCTGAATCTATAGCAGCAAATGAAATGGACTTGGGCCTTTTCATTGACAGAAATAAATAGGAGTATCTGTGTACATTTGAAAGGTAAATAACAAATTTATTTTAGAAAAATCAGAAAACTATCACCTTGGGGAGACAAGAGTCCCCTTGTCTGTTACATTCTAAAAATACAAGATTTAGCCCTTGTCCAATGGCTCGGTTGGTTAGAGCATCACCCAGTACACCGAAAGGTCAGAGGTTTGATTCCTGATTGGGATGCTTAAGGGAGGCAGCAGATCAATATTTCTCTCACCTCTCTCTTTCTCTCTCTCTCTCTCACCTTTCCCCCTTCCTCTCTCTAAGCATATCCTCAATGGGTATTAAAAATAATAATAAAAATAAAAAATAAAAGATTAATTATTATTATGAAAACCCTTTAACTTAAAAATTAATATAGTGTAGTTAATTTTATTCTGATATTTTGGAACACTTTGTGAATAATTTATTTGGAATCATGTTAGAAAATGGATATTTAATCATATGTTATATATTATCATCTCCCTCCTTGCAATAAAATAGTATTCAATATGAAAGTGATGCATTTTGGACTCTATACAAAAAATATATATTTATTATAGTTGGCTAGAGTTTCAGGCTTGGGTGCCTGCAGAGTGCAGGCAGGTGCTGTCCCTGCACAAAATGGCCTGGATGGAGGGAGGCAGGAAGTGGTGGAAGGGCTAAGGGAGCTTCCACTTCCACAGCCAGCTCTTTCCATATGGGAATTCAGCTCATTGTTGACAGAACTTCAGTTTTCTCAGAGGACAGTAGTAAATAGGATTTATATTGGAAATTTATCATTTGGTAAATTTTGGATTGTATCACTCATCATGCAGAACAAATAAGCATATTTGAAAACTATATGCATGATGCTCAATGCCAATTTACATTCACAAGGGAAAGTTTCACAGAATGAAATTAAATTGTCTATATAAGAGAATTGCAGTATGTAATGAGCATTTTTTCTTCTTTTACCTGAAAGCAGAAAAAAAAATTGCTAGTTTTTATTTCTTATTTTTAATGTGTTTTTACTGATTTTAGAGAGAAAGGAAGGGAGAAGGATAGAAAGAGAAAGATACTGTTTGGCTTCCTCATTCACACCCCTTCCTGGGGACAGAGCCAGGAACTTGGGCATATGCCCTGCCTGGGAATTGAACCAGTGGACTTTTGGTTCATGGTTGATGCTCAATCACTGAACTACACCAGCCAAGCCTATTTTCTTTTATTTATATAATCTTTGCACATAAAGAAATTTTTTTTTACAATTTATCATGTCCAGTTTTTAGAACTATCTTATGTATAATAAAAATTTTTAATCAAATTTTAAATGCTTTTTTATTACTGCCAAAGCATAACTTGCTACCAATAGAACCATGGGTCATTTGCCATTATTTAAAGTTGATTTTATCAGGTCTAGTAATAATTAATGTCGTTTTTAAACATTCGTTTAAAATCTTGCTTGGCGTTGACTTGTATTGACATAACCTTCAAACACGTGGTATCTACAGAACGTGTGAAGTGCAATTAACAAGTTTTGCTTGAAAAAGTTTGTGTTAGGTTTGGTTTTTGTTGCAGAACTAGGGCTAAGAAGATGGCGGATGAAGAGCATATTCGGCACTGCATGCTTTACGAGTTCCAATTAGGAAGAAAAGCAAGTGAGGCTGCAAAAAACATCTGTAGTGCTCTTGGTCAAGATGCAGTTAGGGCCAGAAAATGCCAGCGTTGGTTTGAGAAATTTTGCGAGGGAAATTTTTCGTTAGATGACAAGAGTGGTCGAGGCCGTGTGTCCAATTTTGATCAAGAAGCTCTTCAAGCTCTTTTGGTGCAAAATCCTCAAATTACCCAACAAGAGCTTGCGACAACTTTAAATTGTTCACAAAAAACAATTTCCAATCAATTGCGTGCACTTGGCAAAGTCCAAAAGTTTGGAAAATGGGTTCCTCATGAGTTGACCGACAACAACCGTAATCAAAGAGTCACAATTTGCAGTTCGCTCCTCTCTTGTCAAAACCGTTTGCCGTTTTTAGAGCAAATTGTTACCGGAGATGAAGAATTGGTGCTGTATGTTAATTTGAAAAGGCGGCCTCAATGGTTGGACAAAAATGAGGCTCCACAGCCCACGCCAAAACCTAACTTGCTTGCGAAAAAAGTGATGTTGTGTGTTTGGTGGAATTTTAAAGGAATTCTTCATTATGAACTTTTACTATCTAACCAAACCATTACAAGTGCAGTGTATAGTGCCCAATTGGAAAGGTTAGCCCAAGCTTTAAGAGAAGAAGAACCCGTGCTGATTAATCGGAAGGGCATAATTCTTCACCATGATAACGCACGACCGCATACTGCAAGAATCACTGCTGAAAAACTGCGCCAGTTGGAATGGGAAGTTCTCCCTCATATGCAGTTCAACCTGCATATTCTCCTGATATTGCCCCTTCCGATTACCATTTGTTTCGTTCTTTGCAAAACTTTCTTCTTGGAAAAACATTTAATAATGAAGAATGCCTCAAAAATGCATTGACCGAATTTTTTGCATCAAAATCACAAGAATTTTACAACAGAGGGATTAAAATGCTTCCTGAGCGTTGGGCACAAGTAGTAGAAAACAACGGCAACTATATTGTTGGTTAAATTTTGTTGTATTGTTTAAATAAATTCGATTTTAAAAAGTATTAGAAAACGACATTAATTATTACTATACTTAATATTTGGAATCCCATTATATGCGATTGTTTAATAATATATTTATGTGAGATAATTTTTCTTTAAATACAAAACTACAAACAACCTAAAATAATAGAAACATTTAAACTCTAAATGTCTCAGCTCAGATGAAAATAAGATCCCCTGCCACTTAAAAAAAAAAAAAACAACTATTTTTTAAATGGAGTTTGCTCATGTCTCATCCACGTGGCTACTTCTATAGTGATGATCCATGGTTCAAGCAAGAATGTCAAAATTCAGAAACATTCTAAGGGTAAAGCCATTGAATCACTACACAAGACCCCAGCCCAGAGGCGGCTGATGAAAATAGCGCCTGAGCTGGGCTAAACAGGGGATAATTAAGAACTCTTTGAGAGCCATGAGTTAGAAAATGCTGATCTATAATAAGAATGTGTAGAAGACATGTCCCTGAGAAGGAATTTGTAAAAATGTCAAATTTGCTGATTTTGTTTTTCTGAAATTGTAGTCCTCTTAAATAAAAGCATATCTGAAACTGAAGTCTAATCCTATAGTTAATTTTAGTTAAATGGGAAGTTTAAAAATCAGGTGGAATCTTGAAAACTACATATGCTATCTTATATCAGCCCAGGAGATCTTGCAGCTGCTCACAATTTCACTTTATAGCATGTGTCACTGTGACAAATGAAAAATATTTTCATCCACTAGGATTACTGAGTTGCTGAAAAGCAATAAACAAACTGTAACAAGAATTATGTATGTAACTGACAGTTAATCAGACTATTTGGAGTGGTAATGAAGAGAATGAGAAGATCGGATAAAGTGTTCTCTGCAGACTAGCAGTCTACACTACATTAATAATTTATTAGCTAAAATTTGTGGTTATGACTGGCTAATGTGGTTAGCAATGGTGTATTGTAAGGATTTAAAAAAAAAAAAAAAGCACAGGGTGAAGCTAATAGATACAGCTCCCTTTGAAATGATCTTTTCAGTAGCGTTTTCAGTTTAAGGTGGACTGCTATCAGTGATCCTCTTTCAAGAAGGGAAATGTGGTTCACCTCATTCCAGCTGAATAGAATGGGGAGTAGCTTTTATTTTTTTTTAATTCTTTATTGTTTAAAGGCGAGATGCATTTAGATTCTTAGTTTCTTTTTACTAACTCTTCATAGTAAAGTGGTAGGTAATTACTTTGAATGCAGAGACTTATTGAGAAGGGAGCTTCTGTGAAACTTCTGAAAAAGTAGCAGCGTTATCACTTAATAGAATGAATGCAAAATTCCAATTTATAATATGGGTTTATTAACAGAGCCTATAAAATGTTAGTCTTTGTATATATACCATGAGCGGGGGCGAGATTCTTTAGTCAAATAAATTGGAACAATTCTGTGTAACATTCCCCACCATTAGCATCAATAGGCCTACAGTAAGATAATGTGCTTAATTTTATTTTAGATTTGCAACATTACTTCTTTAAATAAAACACTTAAAATGTGTATGGAAATTTAAGAATAAATCATATATACATACTTTATACTACTGTAAGAGAATAGAATTAAGCAGAGAATCAGAAATTCTTAAATTTTTGAAATATGGCATCACTCTTCCTGGTCTTGAAACATATCTGTGACCTAAATTACCCAGACAGATATGAATCATTTTCATTCTAGTTATTAGATTGCTAATTAGCTTTATAGAATAAGTTGTCTAATAGTTAAAAATACAAGTTTACTCTAAAAATCTACTTGATCATATATGTCAAAATTAATTTAAAAATCATAAAATTACCAAACACTTAAAAGAGAATTTATGATGCTCTCTGCCTGATAAAGTGGAGTAAAAGAGAAAAATCACAGGTACTATTAACTCTCCAAGGATGGGTGCTGGTACAAAATATTATTTTCTGAATTTCTAGTGATACATTGGTATGTGGTTTTATTTTTTTCCCTAACATCAAAATAGTACTTTTCTTCTTAAGAAGTATGAGTATTTTGTTTCTTTAATATAATGTTTTTATATGTAGATATGTGACATAAAGATATAAGAATCAGTGACGCCTGCTATTGACAACATCTCAGTTATGGAGTAAATGCAAATGGAGCTGTCTAAGGGGGTTTATTTTCATGTGTCGCCCAAACAGGAAGAAAGAAGGAAAGTCTTCTCCACATACAGTGAGCAGGCACACGTGCTCTCCAGTCAAACTTTAATTTCTATGCAAGTGAATGGGTGGACTGAGACTGTAGGTCTATTATGCAAACAACCCTTTGTCCTGTCAGGTGGTTAAGAAAAAAGACCATAATCTTTGGTGTCCTGGAGAATGTTTGCTGATCCTAAAGGACTGACTGTCATTTAATTTAGGCAAGTTAGTGTCTGCCTTAGCTCCGTGTATTTACATGTAAATTCTTCCTTAGAAGGGGGAAGGCAGAGAGGGAAGATATATTGCAAAATACTTCCCCCAATTATTTGAGGATGTTTGCTTTCATGTGGGGTGTGTCCTCAGCAAATGAGTGACACAGAGGGGAAATGGCTGCTGCTGATGGAGGTCCACAGTCTCCCACATGTGGGAAGTGACTGTCAGTGAAAAGGAAGCCTATTGCATGTGGTCTTTTTCCACCAGTAATCAAAGAGAATTGATTCAGTATGGAGACATGGCTACTTTGGCAGAAGTGCACATAGCCCGCAGAGCTAATATGTCCTTGTGCCCAGCAGGTCTCAGATTGTTCATGGATACTGTGGTTTTTCCCTGACTTATTTGCATCCAGTGATCTACTAATTAATTATCACCTGCCTAGGCCTACAAGAAAGAAGGTACACATGCATTTAGGAGAGGGAGTATGTATTTAACAAAGCTTTGTACACATTCTATCATCATTTTCTAATATGGAATTTTAGACATAACAGCTCAAAGATTGCTATGTTGAAGTAACAGGACACATACATAGTATCCATCAACTGAGTGCCTTTTATCTTGGAGACAGGTTCAAGTCAGTTATGTGAGGGAAGAGACTATTAATCTCTAAGTAAATACTGTACTACTAAACTACAAAAATAATCAAATGGGTATTACAGAAACTGTAGCTAAAAATAAAAGCACTAGGATTGGACTTCAGTGCCTCCTTGCCTATATCAGTGGTCAGCAAACTGCGGCTCACAAGCCACATGTGGCTCTTTGGCCCCTTGAGTGTGGCTCTTCCACAAAATACCATGGCCTAGGTGAGTCTATTTTGAAGAAGTGGCATTAGAAGAAGTTTAAGTTTAAAAAATTTGACTCTCAAAAGAAATTTCAATCATACTGTTGATATTTGACTCTGTTGACTGAGTTTGCCGACCACTGGCTTATCATGAAACACCTCCAACATTGTTGTTTTTCTTTTCCCTAAGTTAACATTTGTTGAACATTCCTTGTGTATCAGGCATTATACTAAATATGTTATATGCTTTAGCACTTTTAAATCTTCCTACACTTTTCTAGGGTTAGTAATCTCATTTTCCCATTGTCCAGATTAGAATAAAGAAGTTAAATAACTTGATCAAAGTCACAGAGCACAGGAGAGTCCACATTATACATTTTAGTCACTGTGTTATGTAGCCTAACATTTGGCTATTGGGAAGTGAAAAACAGGAGGACCTTTCCATATTGGTGATTCTTTCTCTTACACTTGCCTTTTCTTTATCAATTTCCTCTATTACTATTACAGTTTTTCTATTACTGTTACTGCACATGTGTGAGTAGATTGAAAATATTTGAACCAAATTATTTCCTACAACAATAATGACTATTTGCCAAGGTCTTAACCTGAAAGACAACCAGTGACTCAAATTGACTCTGGCCACCATGTGTTAAATCTAAAGATGCTATTTTGTTACCTCTTACTGAGTTTTTACTGAGTGAAAAAAGTTTACAAATGGGAGACGACTTGGGATGGAGAAATGTTAAGATGGTGATTGCTACTGCTGTCTAGAAAGATGAAGAGAGAGGGAGAGGAAGAGGAAGGGGGGAAAGTGAAAGGAGAGAGCAAGATTAATTCCTCACAAAGAATTTATCCCTAGTTTTCTTGAGGCATCAGAAAAAATGTAAAGCTTTCTTTTATGCCATGTCAGATCTTTGCAGCTAACTGAATGATCTAATTTAATATAATTTGACTTATTTATGACATACTAGAGGCCCAGTGCAGGAATGCATGTACTGGCAGTGTCCCTAGCAGCTGCTGGCTGCTGGCAGGGTACTCCCTTCCAACCCATGGCCAGCCCCCTCCCCAGGTCGAACTCCCAGACGAACTCCTAGTCGAGGGAATTATTTGTATATTATGCTTTTATTACATAGGATCATTTCTACTTTTAAGTGATTGGAAACAACATACAAAATTAAACCTCAGCAAAAAGGTCATTTGTGATAAAACAATAGAAGAGGAAATTACTAATGTTGACAATTGAATCATGAATTTGACACTGAACCTCTTAAACATTTAGGCTAAAAATAGGTATGCTAACTATATTTTACAACTCAGATGCAATTATAAGTTCAAATAAAAAATATAAATTTGTTCACTGATCTGTTATCATATAATGATTGCTGTTGACTTTAGCTTTAACAAACATCATTAAGGGATCTTTTTTTTTTTTCCTTCTTTCTTTTTTTAAGAATTTAACAAGATGGGACAAGAATAGTGGTAGCCAGAATGCACTCATCTGCAAGACCTGGACTTGGAACCCTGTTCTCACACATTGTAGACGTATAGTCTTAGGGAAGTTATGATACCATTCCAAGCTTCAGGTTATTCATCCATGAAGTGAATTTAATAAGAACACCAACCTCACAGTTTTTAGTGGTGAAAGTACGACATGTGAAGGTGATAAAATGTTTAGTGCAGTTTCTAAAGCATAATAAGCCCTGAATGAGTAGTAGCTCTTACGATGGTTACTTGGAAAATTTGAGAGAAAATAAGTTCTTAAAATACCACAGAAAGTTGTTGACTCAATGAGGATATAATATAATGTAATATAAGTATATATACATATGTTATATACTTTTCAACATATATATAAAATAAAACAAAATAAAAATCATACCCTGGAAGGCAGGTATAAGGTGAATTAATCAGCTCTGCTTCAGTTATACAGGAGGCAGGTAAGAAACCAGACAAACTTTTTATTTGTGTTTTTATGTGTTGTGAGTTTAAAACATTATTTTATAAAGTAAAAGTGAGTTCAAAGTTGTTATTTCTTGACTTGGCACACAATTTACCAGCTGGTTGTGAATTTCAAGATAGGTTTAGATTTATTAGGCAAAGTTGAATTTAATAAACATGTTTAAACCTGACCTATTCAGCTTAGTTTTACATCAATAAAACATGTTGGTGGTAGTGCTTTTCCAGCCTTTTTTTTTTTAACATGAGTTTTATAACACATGTGCACAGTATTTTAAAAACTTGTAGAAGTGCTGAGTCATACTTGAGACTGATCTTTAAAATGCTGTGAAATGTATTGTGAAACCTCTATTTCTTTAGAATGTTTTTTTATATCCCACATACTTCCCAAGTGAATTTGAAAAGATTTAGAATAAAAGGGCTCAATTATAACACAAACATTAAACACACACATACACACACACCAACAACAAAACAACAACCAGGAGCTCTGAAATTGAGTTAAGATACTTAAAGAAATGAAGAGGTGGTGAAATCCAGCTATGAGAACCAAGATGTCAGTTAAGGTAATCTTAGCTATTGAGCACGAAGTTAAGCGAGGAGCAGTCTAATTATGAAAGTAAACACTGCGTTTCATGAACATCCTTATCGGGTAAAGACAAACTTCTCCCTAAGCTCGATGAGGAATAAACACGTCACTATGAATTCCCCATAAGGTATTTTAAACGCATATGGTCAATGTCTTCTTCAATAATGATGTTTTTAAAAGATGTAGAGCCCAGCTGGCATGGCTCGGTGGTTAAGCATCAACCTATGAAACAGGAGGTCAGGGTTCAGTTCCTAGTCAGGGCATATGCTTGGGTTGCAGGCTCAATCTCTAGTGTGGGGTGTGCATGGTGCAGCTGATCAATGATTCTCTCTTATCATTGATGTTTATATCTCTCTTCCTCTCCTTTTCTCTCTGAAATCAATTTTAAAAATGGTCACAAAAATATATATTTAAAAAAAAATATTTGTCTGCATATTCTGATATATACAGGTTATTACCAAAAACCTTTGGCACCGATAACCATGATCATTCTCTTTATCCAATTTTAGGATATTTTTCATAGTCAATACTTTAAATATTTCATTATGATTCATACACCAAAAAAAAGTCAGCTTGATTTCAGATTTTCAGAAAAGCATTTCCAAATTATTCCTTAACTCAAGCCTGTATTGTCAGATATCTCCTTACATGATACATAAATCTATACTTTTTCATATGTGGAAAAAAGTGTGATGTAGTTGAGACTAAGTATTTTGTGCTTTTGATCAGTCAAGCCAGAAAGGAAACCAGCTGATAATGATCCAGAACCAAACGGAATAGCTCGGGAGCTTTCTGAAGCAACTCAACATGCCTTTGAGAAAGTTATTTTTAACAGTGTCTTCCCATCTCATTTCCTTACCTGGCACCTCCACCCGACAGGCATTCCTTCTTTAGAAAGCTGCTGATGCCCAGATTGTGTCTACAAAGGAATCAGTGTTTCCCTTCCTAATAGAATCCCAGAGAACATGCCTCAGGTTCCCTACTCTGCTGTAGCATTAAATTGGCTTTCCAAGCACTGTAAGAGCTCATCTCTCCCAACTCTGAGTTTTGACTGGCGCTTCCCCATATAGAACATATTTCTTTTGAATATAAAACTAATTTTCATTATATCACAAAGAATATAGTTATATTCTACCCAGTTGACCTGATTTTTGAAAAGTAACAGCCACACAAAATAACAATAGGGCTTTCTAGTAATTCTTGACTTACACACCTTGTTTGACCTCTTAGTTTTCAGAAATAACAAAAACAAATTTCTCTACCACAAAGCAAAGCAACAACAAATGATATTCTTTAGTTATTAATTTTTAGTATTAAGTGCAACCTCCCTAAAGAATAACTAAAGAATAACTTTTTCCTATTTTTTCTATTTATAATCATATTCAAATTTTCTTTCTTCAGTTAGAGTCTACAGTTAAATAGACTTAGACATATAGTTTTCTGTTTTGATATTCTATGTTTATTTTATAGATATGGAAGTACAATTAATTACAGAGATAGTATGTTTAAAATCTTTTATGTGACATCACAGTGACCAGAAATAATGTCAAGATGTTTGATTTAGACTTGCTATCTACATGTTTTTCTATTTTATGTTTGCAAACTAATAATTGAATACACAAATATAACTCCTTTCTAATTATATTGCATATATTATCTAATATGGCAATTTGAGATAACAAAAATTGATAATAGGTAGTTTTTAGTTTTTAGATACCGAGTAGTAAAAAATAATCATAGCTAATTAGTTCTTATCTAGGATTGAAAGGCTATGCTTTCACCTGTCTCATGCTAACTTGGTGAGTTATCTGCTATATGTATGTAACCTCTGAGTCTCCCCTTTCTCTATGTAAAGGTGATTGCTACAATGAGATTTCCTGTGAAAATTGTACTTCTTCAATTACATTACCAAAGAAGACTTAAAGATACAGTGTACCTTATAAAAAGTGGGGCAATTTGAACCCATTCCTTCCCCACATAACCCGTGAATTGACTTTGTGACTCCCTTATTGAATACCCTTTAGTGACTTTTCCTCACCTTCTAAGCATGACAGATGCTCCTTAGTAAGGCATGCCAAGTCATTTCTGAACTGCCTCAGGCCTGGCTCTCAAACCTTATCTCTCCCAGCCCTCTGCTCCCTCCTCCCACCTTAACTAACTCTAAGCCCCTCCTACAACACACACACACACACACACACACACACACACACACACACAGAGACTAACCCTATTGAAAAGCCTTGCTTCATGTGTTCTCTTTAGCTCTGTGCCCTTTTATAGAGGCATCTCTCTGCTATCCCTCTCTCTCTTCTTCTTTTAAGTCTACCTCCTATAGGAAGCCTTCTTATAGTCCCTGTTGAGTTCAATGCCTTCCAATGAGCCCTAAATTTTCTTATTTTCAAGGTTATCTAACCTAATTGAATATGCCTCTTTGATGATCTGACTCTGCCAAAAAGGCTTTTTCTGCAGTTCCCATAGCTTGTTGCTGTGTGTTCATACATACCTTGTGGCACAATAAGTATTAAATAAACACCTCCCTCAAGATAAAGAAATGCAGGGAAGCAAAGAAGAGGGCAAAATGAAATTTGCCTGGTGACTAATATCAAGTGAGGTAAAAAGTCATAATAGAACTTAGGAGTGAAGAGGACAGGTAACCTAGTCTTAAACTAAGCCTGCAGTTCCAAGTTCTACATCCTGGCGAGAAGAAGACTGAGGGATGGCACAGGCAGTTTTCAGAGGCTTGAGAAATGCTTCCAAATATCATGGATAACAATGCTTCTATTCTAAAAATATTACTTAATTTATGCACAGAGAACTTAGATTATTTATCATCAATTATTACCTGACAATTAGGTAGTTAACGTTTTTTCTTTTTCAAGTTAATTTTTTGTTAGTGAGTTTCTTTTACTTATGGTTTTTACAAACTATTCCTCTTGAATAATTGAAGGAATAATAGATGACTTATATAATTTAATTAGTTGATATCAAAGTATGCTCAAGCCCCAAAATGCCATGAATATGTCAAATTATATCTAATTTATTTATTTTTAATATATTTTTATTGATTTCAGAGAGGAAGGAAGAGGGAGGGAAAGAGGGAAGCCATCAATGATAAGAAAGAATCATTAATCGGCTGCCTCCTGCATGCCCCACACTGGGGATCAAACCCATACCCAGACATGTGCCCTGACAGGGAATTGAACTGTGACCTCCTGGTTCATAAGGCTATGCTCAATCACTGAGCAATGCTGGCAGGGCTGATTTCTAATGATTTCTATATTAAAAATACATAGAACTAAAGTCAATTTTTTTTTAGTGTTGAAGGTTACCAATGCAACTTATATTAATGTCCATTAAAAGAACTTATGTGAATTCTTTTGGAAGCCCAGGGTATCTTCTTGTTGCATGAAGCATAAAATAATTCAGCTAATTCAACTAAATATGGTTTAACAAGAAAGTAAGGAGATGGTATTGGTTTTCCTGGTAGCTAACACCAGATTGGATTCTATTTAACCTAAAAAAGTAAGTCATCTGATAGACATGACCTCTCATTACCAAAATTCTAAATTTTTGGAAGGAAGAATATAAACCTCCAATTTTGCCAATGTACCTTGCTCCAGTCCAATCAATTATGGCCAGAAAGTAGACAAGGGTTGGTGATGTTACAATGATTAAGGGCATAAAGTTTATCTTTCTGGAAAGATAATCTTGGAAGAATTTATAGATCAGTTAATCATGATTGAACTCCTTCAAAAGAGTATGACAAATAATAAGCACTGTTTTATGAGATTTTAAAAAGTCATTTACTAATGATTTTGGAAAATGAGATATGTTTTCATATGATATGCAAAAGACAGCTTATTTCTTCTAATTAAAATAGCTATTTGTCTCAGGATTCTATACTTGTAAGAAATTTAATTTTTCTCTCATATTTCAGTTGCTTTAAATCAAATTTAAATGTAATGCAATAGTGTATAGTTAAAAGTGACTTTGAACCGAAACTGGTTTGGCTCAATGGATAGAGCGTCGGCCTGCGGACTTAAAGATCCCAGATTCAATTCTGGTCAAGGGCATGTACCTTGGTTGCGGGCACATCCCCAGTAGGGGGTGTACAAGAGGCAGCTGATCAATGATTCTCTCTCATCGATGTTTCTAACTATCTATCCCTCTCTCCTCCTCTCTGTAAAAAAAACAATAAAATAAAAAAAATAAAGGAGTTTGTCTAAAAAAAAAAAGTGATTTTTATTCAATGCAATTGAATATCACCATGCAAATGAAGTTCATATAAATGTACTTGAAACCTTCATATTTTTGTAAAACAAACTCATGTAGGAGTGTCATTTTGAGAAATATAACTGCTTGATTTCCTTTGGCTCCAGATTGTAACATATTTTATAAATCAAGTATTCTTTAATATGCAGCTAATGGAATGATCTCTAAAATAGGTTTATAACATAGTTAAATTAAATTCTTTCTTCAAAACTAATTTATTTATTCAACCCTCCTAGAGGAACTATTTTTTTCTAAAAGATCCTGGTAATGTATCTTCAGTGTCATTTTTTCCCCCAGAGAATCAAATTTATTTTATTATTTCTTAGTGAAAGTTAAAAGTTAGAATTTATTTTTCCTTTTGATTCTGTTTTGTTTATGCCTCATTCAATTGCAAGTAACGTAAAATACAATCTAAATGAGCATAATTCAAAATGTAACTCATTAGTTCATATACTTGGGAAATCATCCTTATGTCTGGCGGCAGGTTGGGGTCTACATCATACTTGTCACAAGGACACAATTTACTTCTTTCCACTTTATCAAAGGAGCTCTCATTTCATGCTGAGAAGATGGCAACTACACACCATTCTCACACCCACTCCCTGATATCACGGAACAATGTCAGAATGAATATAGAATCAGAATATGACTAGTTGGATGTCTGATCTAACTGGTTATTGTAAAATAACTTCTTAGTTTCATGTTTCATGTTGTCTGTTTAGGGCAGGCCAGGGCAGGTTCATAGCTTTACCCACTTTACCCACAGAACCTAGGGGATAGAGCAAGTGAATGACTGATCAAAGATGCATCTTTGATGGGTGGAGTAGCAACACAATGGAGAAAAGAAATAATAGCAGTCAAGAAACTTTTTAAAAATATAGAATTGAGGTAAAAGTCTGACAAATAATAAGGACATTGGCTCTTTTATTTCCAATATGTCTGCTTCTCGCCAATACAGTCCAAAACAGATTACAGAGTCTATGGCCATGGGGATACAACGATCTGGAATATATTACTGAGGAAAGCCCTTTTATATTGTGCTGGATTTTGGAGAGGCATAAAACAAGGAGGCTGAACTTTAAGAAACTGATAGTATATTGTCACAATGGTGCATAAATTAAGAAGCAGACATGACTTTGAGGGACAGCAATTGAAGGCAGCATTTTTGAGGCCATGTTTACAATGCTTCTACAAAATGCCGGCTCCTGATGAGATGGCAATGGTCTGTTGAAGCATCCATCTTATATGAACACTGCTGTTTGAAATTTTAACCCTGCTAATTGGCTTCTGTAAATTCTTGCTTGCTAAGACCACTCCCACTTCAGCTAAGCTACTGAACTTCCCCAGACAAGGTCAGTGCTGGTGCCAGGCCAGGCCTCTGGTTGAGGTCTCAAGGCCCCAGTGCACACTGGCTCTTTAAGAACTTGCAAAAGGGGCCAAAACTGGTTTGGCTCAGTGGATAGAGCATCGGCTTGTGGAGTGAAAGGTCCCAGGTTCGATTCTGGTCAAGGGCATATACCTTAGTTGCGGGCATATCCCCAGTAGGGGGTGTGCAAGAGGCAGCTGATCAATGATTCTCTCTCATTGATGTTTCTCTCTATCCCTCTCTCTTCCTCTCTGTAAAAAATCAATAAAATATATTTTTTTAAAAAGAACTTGCAAAAGGGGGCCGGAAACACTCCATATTTGTGAGACAAAAAAAGGTAAAATCATATAAATAGGGAGAATTCCTGCATGTTGGGGCCCAGAATTTGAGATACATTTTCCTCTGGACCCACACATAATAAATGTAAATCCATCTCTCTAAGTATTGCTTTGTTCTTCTTCAGTTTTCTGTAACTGTGACAAACAGAAGTTATTAATGAATGAAGTGCCTACTTTCTATCGACTTCATCTATAATCATATAACTTGAAAAGATCCCATGTAAATTAAAAATTCTTTCAGGGGGAGAGCAGGGTCACACATATGCTAACAGAAGGAAACTAGACCTCAGGTGGGGAACACACAACACAGTACTCCCGATGTCAATTAAGAATCTTATGTACCCCAATAGATTTAATTAAAATAAGGATATTTTATTAAATAGTGTCAAAAAGCCCACGATCCTTTCAGGCAACAAATTAATAGCACATTCACCTGAGGATCTATGATCAGTGCTTGAAAATCTTGACTTTAGGTCACATCAAAGCTTAATGAATGTTAAAAACAGAAGTCTGTGTTTCCTCATGAAAATCTTACTCAACATTCTCACCAAATGTTTTCCTTTGGAGTTTTGTTCTCTAAATTTTTTTTATAATGGATAAAGAGGGTGGCATACAAATGTTGCCATGCAGAATTGCTGTGGGATAAAACATTAATTGTCATAAGTTCTCTAAATGTAAAATCTCATATTGAGTGTGTGTGTGTATGTGTGTGTGCCAGTTTATTTCATTTTGAATATGTAAGGAAGGGTATTCATACTGAAAATGTTTCTAAAAGTATTTATTTCTTTTCACTAATTACTGAAAATATTTAATTTATAGAAGTCATTCTCTAATTTAGATGGATATTTGTATTTGACTAATTATTAATATTTTAGTTAAGTGTTCTATCCAGTGAGTAGCAGTATAATTTGGCACTAATTTGGTTTTTTATTACCAAAAAAGACAAAATCATCTCAGCCATCTTTAAGATAATTGTCAACCTGCCATACTTTCATTTTCCTCTTTAAATGGTATATATACTTCTACTATGGTCACAAAACTCTGGGGAGGGAGGGGGTGTGTGGGAGGGAGGGAGGGGGGTCAAAAAAAATCAATAAAATATATTTAAAAAAATAAAAATAAAATAAAATTATATATATATATATTTAAAAAAAGAAAATCAATAAAATATATATTTTTTTTAAAAAAAAAAAAGAAAAATAAATAAATAAATAAATAAATGGTATATATACTTCTGAAGGTATGTCCCAGAGAAGAGTCATCTGCAAACATAAGTTCTTCTATTTTCTTATCTACTGCATCTATCTGCTGTTTGAAAACAATTACCATAGTCTGAAGATTCCATTCAAGGAAGGAATCCATGGGAAAGTTAAGAGACAGATGAAAGACTGCACATAGGCACACTTAGAAGGTCAAAAAGCCACAGGAAATTTATATCTATAATAGAAAAGTAATTTCTCCAAGTTAGAAAAGAAAAGGGGGCAGGAACTACAAGAAAAATATGGTCAAAGTTATAAAAAAGCAATTTATGGTGTAGAAACCCAAATGGCTAACAAAGATGAAATATCCTCAAACCCATTAGGAATTAGAGATGTGCTAATTAAGACAACAATTATATATCACTTTACACCCATGAGATTAGCAAAATTTAAGAAGCCAGATAATGCCAAGTGTTGGAAGGAGTATGGGGAAAATAGGAAACCTCCTGCACAGTGTAGAATAATGCAATGACCCTGAAAAGCAATTTGTGGGGCAGTTTTAATCCAATTACCAAGTCTATATACCCATAAGTCTCCACAACCCACCACTAAACATATCCTGGAGAAATATGCATGTATGCTATGATGGGACACATATAGCAACTTTCTTCATGGTATTATTTGTGCTACCAAGAGTCCATCTAAGTACCTATCACTGGGATATAAGCAAGTAAAGAATGCAGGTTATATATTTTTAAAAAATACTATACAAGAGTTATTAGCAGCTACTAGATATCCATACACAATAGGAATATATTTTAAAACACAATGCTGAGTTAAAAACAATAAGGAAAACATTTATATCATATATTATTTGTTTATTAAAATATATGCATACAATATCACAATATTTTATGAGAGCACATTAAAATAGAATGATACCCATTAAACACATAGGGTGATTGCCTCGGTGAGGAAAGGGATATGTCAAAGGGGACTGGGAATGGATATAAGTAAATAAATAAACAGAAATAAAAGAAACCAATAAGCCAAACAAAAGATGGGCTTTACACTGCCAATGATGTATTGTGCCAGTGACAAAGAGGTATGATTGTCCCAATTCTCTGCACTTGTGGTCCAATAAAACCCGATTCAACAACAACAAAAAAGCTGACCTGTTACCTACCTTGAGGTACAGATATAAGGGAACCACATATTTTGGGATTCACCAGCTTCACTGATATGCAAGGCATTTACCATGTGCGTTTCTATATTTGGGTTAAATTGAATTCCTTGAAACAATACTAGTAAATCTGCTCGCATCTAAAATCGGGATTTCCAGACAAAGCTCCTGCTAAGATTCACTTGGGAGCCCTAACCCAACTTCAATATCCCTTCAGTGAGACTTCTCAGATTTCAAGGCATTTGCGACCCATTTAACTACATGCAGAGCCAGTCTCCTGAAACTGGCCATTTGTAATTTTGAGTTATCTGTTTAAACGGAAAGGGAAGTTCTCTTTGATTTCTAATCGAGATAAACCCTTTCCTGGGAATAGTGTTGCTTGTGGTTAGAAAGTCTTAATGATTCAGGGCTGTTGCCTTTTGTTGTGCCAATTCAGGCGCTTTATGTGTCCAGACAAAATCTCTCTCAGCAAGATGGCTTTGATATAAAACCAGTGATAATTTAAATATCAAAATGTAAGTCTTTGGCCTGGCAATAACCCTCCATGTGGGAGGCTTGGATGAGATTTCCAGACCTGCTCTCTTGTCCTTGGAGCTGCAGCATCTGGAAGTGATACTGTGGTCATGGCAATGCTTCAGTCTGTCAGAGGATATTTTATCCAGATTGTTCAGTGTGCTTTGCAATTTATTAATCCTTGCAACACCTCTAGGAGGTAGGCAGATTTTTCCCCTCTTGAGGAACTGAGGCAATAGAGAGTAGAAATGAGAAGTGCACAAGGCCAGGCAGCTGGATCAGAGGATGGAGGGAAGTCCTTTGCACTTAGGAACAGCCAATCCTATTACATGGTGAACTAAGTCATTTGATGCTACCATTAAACAAGTCTTAAAGGAAAATTTCATAGCTTGTGGATGAAGGAAAAGGCTTTGGAAACCAAAATTAATAAAGGCTTAAGGAACTGAAAATTAATTGTGACATTTAAAATTGCTTCTTACATATCCTACTACATATTTCAATTTTAGTTTAATCAATCAGACTAAAAGAAAAAAAAACATATATTAAAAGCTTGAAAGTATGTGGGCCAGGATAGATCTATATTTTGGGAGTATAACAACTCTTTGAAAGGATTTCTTCTATTTTTTATGGAATAGACTTTGATGTTGGTACCTCTTTCTTCTTTTTTGATTTTTCATGTAGATTGATATAATTCCCCTGATGACTCTTGGGCAACTTGTCTATGTGCCTTAGTTTCCTCATTCTTAAATAGCATTTGTAATTTCACCTCTGTATGATTTTATGAGGATTAAATCAGGTTAATAAATTGATAGTGCTTAAAAGGATATAAGCACAATAAAAGTGTTTGTTATTGTTTCATTTGTATTAAATCTTACAATCATATTGCCTTTACTGACAAAACTATAAAATACAGCCCTGGCTGTTTTTTCTCAGTGGTAGAGCATGGGCCCAAGGACCAAATGATCTTGGGTACGATTCTCAATCAAGGGCATGTACCTACATTGCAGGCTTCAGCCCCTTGCACCTCCCTCCCTCTGTTGGCATGCAGGAGGCAACCAATCAATGTGATGCTCTCCCATTCTGTTTCTCTTTCTCCTCCCTCCTCTCCACTATCTCTCAAAATCAATGGGTGAGAATTAACAAAACAAAGAAACCACCTTATGAAATGCAGAGGTGACTAAGTGATAAGTCTAGAACCATTTAAGATTAACATTTTTCTCACAAGGATAATAGAAACCCATTGAGGTTTCCAAGGGCACTTTAATATATTATTTGTCTTTAAGCAGAAGGCCCTTAGGTGGTTTTTACAAGAATCCATGATGTCTTAGTCTGCTTGGGCTGCTACCACAAAACACCACAGAATGGGTGGCTTAAACTAGGGACTTTTATTTCTCACTATTCAGGAGGCTGCGAAGTCCAAAGTCAGAGTGCCAGGATGGTTGGGTTCCACTGAGGTCTCACTTCCTGGCTTTCAAGTGAACCATATCTTCTTGCTCTATCCTCTCCTGGGAGAGAGAATGCTCTGATGTCTCTTCCTCATGTACAAGGCACTGATACCTCATAACTTCATCTAAACCTAATTATTACCCAAAGGCCCCACCTCCAAATATTATTTCATTGGTAGTTAGAGCTCAATTTATGAATTTAGGGTAGGGGGGCACTCAAGCCTTCAGTCCACAACACAGGACTATGATGATAATGTCTTGAGGTTGGCTATTAAGGATGGGGATAGAGAACATAAGTAAAGGATAGGTGTTCTTGGCAAAGGACAGAAATTCCAAAGTGACTGGATTTGGGGAACAAGACAAATAAATGAATCAGAGATGTCTGAAAGACAGGAGAAAAGCAGCTTTGGAGAGGATGTGTGTGTAGATTTCAATAAATTGGTCTGTGTTTAGTCTATAGGGCAACATATTGAGGGTAATTAAAACCATTGGATTGTTTGGGATTTTTCAAGGGCTATGTTCTATGAGAGAGGAAAGCTGGGGTTAGAACATTGAAGAGCATTAACATTTAAAGTATAAAACAAGAAAGAAGAACTCTAAAGCTGTAGCCAGAGAAGAAAGGAGAAACTCTTATTATCATTGACACAATCTTGGAAAGATAATTTTCATGGAGGGAGGAATCAGCAGCATGAAATACTTCCATGAAATATTCCATAAGAATTAAAACATCTACTAGCTTGAGCATGGGTAGGTAATTGGTAATGTAGGAAATCTAATTAAGATGCAGAAGTGACAGGAAATTTTGATTGCAAATTACGCTAATATTCCATGATTTTTATGTTCCATTTGAAATAAATGCCTTCATTTTTAAATGTTTCCTTGGCTTTCCAAGCCATATACCAATGCACTAGAATGTGATCATTTCATTATTCATTCACTAATTCCTACATTCATTATTTTCTTCCTTCTGTTTCTCAATCCACCAAGCTCATTCCTATGTCAAAACATTTATACCTTTGCTGTCTCACATTTCTGGAGATACACAAGGCAAAGTGAGCCCTTAACTGTTTGTTTTAATCCTGGCCAATGTGGCTCAGTTGTTTAGAGCATCATTCTGTGCACTGGAAGTTCTTTGTTTCAATTCCCGTCAGGCACATACCTAAGTGTGTGTTTTTTTTGTTTTGTTTTTTCTCTCCCCTCCTCTCTCTCTAAAGAAAAAGAAAAATATTTTTTTCAGAGATTAAGAGAATTAATATTGGTGGGTAACATAGGATATATGTTTAATTGTGAAGGTAATGCAAAACAAAAAAGAAATGCAAAAGAATTGCTCAAATATATATATATGACTAGATGTCTGTCTTATAGAAATTGGAACAAAGGATCGGCTTACTAATGATAATATTATTTTCTTTTTTTATAGTACATGCTGGCCATTACATTAAAATACTATATAAAACGCTCTTTGCAAAGTGAAATCTTTTTTGCATTAATATTTTAAAATTTAGAGGAAAACAGACATTTAATTAATCAATACATCTCTTATATTTAATGTTTTATTCAGTCAAGAGTAATCTTGTAGACTTTTCTCAGTAATTTTCATTTACATGGAATGCCAAACATTTTACATAATTTAATAGTCACCTTTTAAAATATTAGATTGGTTTATTATTCATATGAATATAATGTCATTACAATATTAACATTAATATTAATGCTACAATAATTCGTGGCTGTTACGTATCTTACTAATATAATTTTTTAAAGTTTATCTTTATTGTTGAAAGGATTACAGATGTCCCTTTTTTTCCCATTGACCCCCTCTACCCTATACCTGCCCCTCCCAGGCCTTCACCACACTATTGTCTGTGTCCATGAGTTATGCATATGTGCACATAATTTCTTTGGTTAATCTATTCCCACCACCATCCCTCACCCCCGCTATCTTTCTTTTCAATAAACAAGTCTTTAAAATTTTTATCATGCTCCCTTTGTGCACTTTGCAAGTTACTCTTCTAGATTAAATGGTGACATTCAGTTTCTTCCATTTAAATTCTGATTCACTATCACAGACTACATATAGCACAGATATGGTGACATAATGCAGTTCTGTCAAATGCCTTTCCTGATGTTAACTGGGTATGTCATATATACATCCTCTGTGGCCATACTGATAGTGCAGGACTTAGACAAATATTCAATGCAAAGTATTTCCTACAGGATCTAGCATTAGCTCAGTTTGTTTTCATTTACAAGAAAATTTCATCTATCTCTATCTTTCAGCACAGGATCTGTTTTATGTAGCAAAGACATACATTAACAAAAAAACAAGCAAGTAAAAGTGCTTCATAAAATGCCAAGTATTATCATTTTCCAAAAAGCTAAGGATTTACCTTTAAATACCAAAGTATTTTTGAAACTGTTTTTGAAGCAGTTCTGTCAAAATATATTTCTCTCTTTGCTTGACATGTTTGAAAATATGAGAAACATAGTTGTTTAGTTATCTCATGGTTATTGGACTTTCCATGCTATATTATGTTATTTGCAATTCCCTGGCCAAGTATTGCACATCCACAACCCTTGCTCATGTGTTCTTTCTAGAAAACTCTGCTCACTTCTACTCTAAAATTTCAACTTCATCGGCACATGTTTGTAACATGGTGCAGGCTGTGCTATCTTATTACAATATATAACATTTTATCTTTCTTCCGTATGCCTTTTATCCCATTGGCTAATTCATCTAAACTTATGAGTTCACAAAATTAAGGTACCAAGAAGTTTATAATTATTTTTAAAATGCTTAAATAGGAGTTTTCTAATATCACTATTTGTTTTCTATCAATAGTTAATGAAAACAAAACTTCTTTTCCATAAACACATTTTGACATAATGAGGTATATACATCATGTGAGTCATTCTCCTATGAGTTTAACTCACGGGTCCTCTTCTTCCTCAACACAAAACATCACTGACCACAAGGCTGCCCTGAATCGGAATGATGACTAATCCTTTTCTGTTTTCACTCATTACAAACTTTTCACTCCTTACTTCACCTGCACTGACCCTTTACATGATTATTTCTCTGCTTCCCTTCATATAAATGGCTCTGTGTTTTGTCTTCCTACAGCTACAGCATTGACAGTCCTCCTTACTTTTTATCTTTCTCCTTTGATATTTGTGTTCATGTTATACTTACATTTTGCCCCATCTCTACAATCAAAATAACCACTCATATTTAATAAAAAATTCTTAGAGTTGAAAGAAATACAGATAATTTTGCACTAGTCACTCTCACTTTGTGTACTAATCAACAAGATCTCATTTCCTTTTGCCCCCACAGAAAAAAAAATTATGTAAGTCAAACAAGTAGCTGAATTTTAACTAAAATTTTACATTTGTAACATTAAAGTGCAGCAATTCAATCCTTAATACACAAAGGGGGGAAATGTGTCATTAAATTTATACTCACATTCTAAAAGTCCATGTATCTCATGGAAATTTTAAGTATATTGGCTCCCAGGAAGAAAGGATATAAATAAAAATGGTAATTAGCTCTTAAAGGTATACAACCCTTTATCCAAATACAAAATTAATATTGAATCACTCAGACAGAGATAAATCATGGTGAACACACTGAAGAAGGTGAAATAATATGTTAATCTTCATGAAAGATAATTTCTAAAATTACACTTTAAACCATCTCAACATTGTTAAGGAGAAGGAGTCTATTTGGTTTAAAACTAAAACTGGTTTAAAGTAGCTACTTTAGCTTTTTGCTCCATGTACTGTCTTAAGCCTTCTGCTATGTATTATAAAAAAAAAAAAAAAAAAAAAAAAAATGTAAAAAGGATAAAGTATAAATCCTCAAAAGTTAGAGATGTTTAAATATTTGAGTGATTTAAATCTAATTAGTCTACAACAACCTGAATTGGTGACTTAATTTCTTACAAGCCATTTAAGAACTATTTCATTCATTCCTCATTCTTCTTTAATACTATAGCATATCTATGAGAAAAATAAGTATGTATTTACTGGTGTATCATACAGAAATATTAAAAAGCAGCACAACTGAAGTAAAGTTATAGTCACAAACTATTCATGCCATACTAAAGTTACAAAAGTGTCTTTAAAAAAATAATGGTATAGTCCAACTCAAACCCAGAGAGATGAGACCTATAGAAGCACTGAAATATCAGAAATATCAGAAATGGACTGAAATCTTTCCTAGATCTGGATTTCACATATTTGTATATTCTACAGCATTTCTAAAACAAGGAGAGTTAACCTGAAAACACTAGTAAGTTTCCAGGGGTGTTGTCAGTGTGCCAGAGGTGTTATTAAAAACTATAGAGAAACAAGTTTAAAAAGCAAGTTGTTAGCAAATCTCAAATCCTATTAATTTGTGTTGTGAGTCTTACAAGACTTCCTAACCCACTTGCTCTTAATCTATGTAATAAAAAATCAGGTAACTGTTCTGATCACTTAATATTAAGTCACTAGCAAGTCTGAGGACAAACTCTATACTGGTGTTACCTCTATGCAGTTAAAATTCTTTATTTCAAACCACTCACTCCTTTGTTACTATACCTTTTAGTGAGTGAATGTCTGTGTGTGTGTGTGTGTGTGTGTGTGTGTGTGTGTTGGATTTATCTTCCAGGAATGGCTTTCCTCTCATTCCATCCTTCATTTCCCTTTTCTCCAACTGATAAAATCTTCCTCATCCTTTTAGCACTAACTAGCTAGATGCCACATTTTCTGAGAAAACTTCAGAAGTCTATCAGAAAGGTTAATCACCTTTTCCGTAATGCATTCTTATCATACTGAATAAACTTATTACAACTGGCATATACTGTTGTTGTTTGTATATATAAATAGATTTGTATGTACATGTAGTACAAATGCATGATGTAGACAAGCATTGTACACACATTATGTATGTTTGTATACACATGCAGAAATTTCTGCAGGTAAAGGCTATGACTTCTCATCATTAAGTCCTTAAGTCTACTATGCCTTATTTAATTTCTAGCATATAGTAGGTGCTCAATAAACTTTTATTTAATGAATAATTACATGAATGTACATTAATTAATTAATTAATTAATAAGCTTAATATTCCTGAAATTAAAAAAATATTAGTGATATCTTTTTTTTCTATTTGGAGTTCACAGCATATAGGAAAGGCATAAATTAATAAACTATAATGGGAAATAATCTGAGTTCATTATAAAAGATACAGTAGCATCAAATTTGCTGTATAACTTCTGAGTAGACCTTTGGGTTTTCTGAAAAACAAAGGGACAAATTCTAAGTACCATAGAGTCAGTCAATTACTCAAAAAGTGTTCATTAACCGTAGGAACTACAAGCAAGCTTATAAACTGAATTGCTACAGTATTTATATTTTGTTGTCAATGCGCAATGGAAATCCTACAATATTGTCACCGATTATAAGATATTACTTATTGATTTTTTTAATTTTATAAGCCTTTATTTTTCATAATACAGAAACATTCAAATGTTTTCTATATTGACTTTTAAAAAGTAAAACTATTTTTTGAGGACAAATTAATTTTACTGTTCAGAACCAGGTTAAATGGGGAATAAGAAGATACTATTCAATAGTTTAATATATTTAATTTCTTAACACATCTTACATAAAGAATGTAAGCAATCTCTGAAAAATCATGTTACTTCAAGACATAGGATAAAATTTAAGGATGGGTGAAATCCTTGCTACAGATAATACAACATTTAGACATCATATCAAAATCTTATAAAAGTGAAAGAACAGTGTAGCAAGATGTTAATCACTGGTCCCCTGCTCTTGACATTAGTTCATATAGAGTTCTAATTAGTAATATCCTAATATATAAAAAGCCAGGGGCTGTCATGACTGAAACAACCAGACAGACAACTGAACAGCAGGCTGCATAAGGCAGCCAGGCTGACGGGGAGTTGGAGGGGGACAGTAAGGGGAGACTAGGCCCACAGAGGGGGTCAATTGGGGGTGACCAGGCTGGTGAGGGGGTAGTAAGGGTTGACCAGACTGGCAGGGAGGCCAGCACGAGGTGGGGGGGGGGGCAGTTAGGAGTGATCAGGTCAGCAGGCAGAGGCAGTTAGGGGTGATCAGGCTGGTGTGTGTGTGGGGGGGGCGCAGTTAGGGGCAATCAGGCAGGCAGGCAGGCAGGTGAGCAGTTAGGGGTGATCAGGCTGGTGTGTGTGTGTGGGGGGTGCAGTTAGGGGCAATCAGGCAGGCAGGCAGGCAGGTGAGCAGTTAGGGGTGATCAGGCTGGTGTGTGTGTGGGGGGGGAGGGTGCAGTTAGGGGCAATCAGGCAGGCAGGCAGGCAGGTGAGCAGTTTGGAGCCAGCAGTCCCAGACTGTGAGAGGGATGTCCGACTGCCAGTTTAGGCCCGATCCTGAGGATCAGGCTTGGGCAGTCGGACATCCCCCTAGGGGTCCTGGATTGGAGAGGGTGCAGGCTGGGCTGAGGGGACTCCCCCTCATGCACGAATTTCATGTACCACATCTCAAGTATAATATATTTGATTAATGTTACATATTCTAGTTGCTCGTTCCTTACAACATCACTCTGAATGTTGAGACAGTTCTAACAATAGTAATAGTAAAATAATAATAAAAACAGCTATGAATAACTGATTACTTATTATACAATATATACATGGAGAGAGAATTTCATGTATAGTATATTGCTTAATTCTTTCATCAGGCCTGTGAGGTAGGTATTAATATTTTTCTCATTTTAATGATGACAGGAATGGTACTTGGAGAAGCCAAATGACCTGCCAAAGATCACAGCTAGCATTTGATCACAGCTAGCTAGATCCAGGAAGTTCAGCCTAAAACCTCTGACTCAATCACTACACTGAGTTTACTACATTTGAAAGAAAAATTAACAAAATTGTTTTTGGTGTGTTAACAAGAGACCCCACTGGCTACCTTTTTCTTTGTTTCCAGGTAATCCTCCAGCTTAGCACTGCAATGCCCTCTAATAAGTCAGAATCTTCATAACTAAGAGTATCAAAGACACTACTTCTAACTCAAGATATTGAACCCATTTAATCTTGTTTAAAATATATTTTTATTGATTGAAAGAGAGAGGGAGAGACAGGTAGAAATATCAATGATAAGATAGAATCATTGATCAGCTGCCTCTTGCATGCCCCACACTGGGGATCCAAATCAGGCATGTGCCCTTACTGGAAATCGAACCATGACCTTCTGATTCATAGGTTGATGCTCAATCCTGAGCCATGCTGGCCGGGCACCAAGAGGGCTTTTAGACTTGCCATTTTCATACCCACCACCTAATTCACATCATTCTTGCCCCCCCACACACACACACACAGTTTATGAATGGCTCATACAAATTTTTTATATCTCAGTTCATACATCATTTCCTTAGAATAGCCTTCTGTAATAAACCCCTCACTAATCTAAATTAATCCTATCATTCTTTTCCTCATACTACTATACATCAACACTTATTGTTTCTGGCATATAATATGGATTCAATTAATATCTATTAAATAAACAAGTGAGCATAATTAGTGAGCAGTGTAACACTTTTTTTAATTGGTTGATCAGGGGGAAAATGCAATTCAAAGCCAGATAGTAGGGTAAAGTTTACTGGCAGAATTGGGAAAATTAATTTGGACAATGAGAATATCTTCTTAAGCTTAACTTTTGGACCAATAATTTTTCAGGATTCAAATCAACTTTAGAAAGAGTGTAATACCAGCCCACCAACGTAAAGATAGGTACAGAAAGAAAAACATGAAATAATTAAAATTAAATATGCTTTCCTGCTAGAGATATTGAAACTGTTCTTTGTTTCATTTAATAAAGGCATTGTTCTGCAAAATGGCATATTATATTATTGAAACCTATTTAAAAATAATGTAGTTAGCAACTAGTGAAGCTTCACTCAAATGTAAATACTTCTCCCAGGTTACAATTGCAGAAATGTTTGCATTAAGACTAGGAGAATGAGACATTTCAGAGAATTTAATCATTTTATTGTTGAATGTGCAAAAATGATCCACTTTGATTTTTTTTTTAGAAAAATTAAAGTACATTAATCAAAGCATAATACCTTTCATAACTGCTCCCATTAATCAAATTCCTCCCAGGAGGTAGGCCTACGTGAAGCTAGGTTAGAGCTGGTTGTTCTTTTGCACATTAATATCCAAGGGAAATTAGTAAATACATACCCTTATTCTCAGGACTCACTCACATAATATGCATGCCATATTAATAATTTATGGTTTATGTTAATATTTTATTATCTGAATCCTTAGTGAGGAATTCACATAGTTAATTACCTACTGCAAATTTGTTCTCATAAGTGAAATGTAATCTAAATAATACAAGGCGTGTTAGAGGCTTGTCAACCATCTTGCAATGGGTAATCACATTTCTCCCTTATGAACCCCATCCTGTGTGCACTCTAACCTTGATGTCATAGTATATCTGATATTGAAACAGTATGTATTCATATCTTCTTCACTCCACAGATAACACCTATTCAATTTACAAGGATCAATTCAATGAATTGTATTAAATTTCAGAAGAATTAATAATATAAAACTAGAAAAGAGTAAAAGTATGGTAATGCAAACATTTTTAATATACTAAATTTTCAGTCCAGCTAAGTAAAAATAAGATGATTTACTCAAAGAGTTGTTTGTATTCAAAAAGTAAAATTAACCAACATTTAATTAGAATTTTAAATTATTCTTAGCAGACATGGAGTTTTGCATTCTTTCTTACAGGGTTTCATATGTATAGCTCACTTTATAGCCTTAGGAGTAAGTCCTTTAAAAAATATCTGTCAGGAGATTACAGAATGGATATGGGAAAATATTTATATATTTATGTCTATGTCTAATTCTATCTCTATTATAAACTACTTGAGGCAAGGATCTAAATGTAATACCTCCATTCTTTCCTTTATTCATTCATTCAGATCATTGTCCACCTCAGGTTACACTAGAAATGGTAGTAATGTTGAAGAATGAAATCTACAGTAGGTAGTTCCTTTTATAAACATCTTTTGTAAAAGGTTACAGTTACCATATTTTCCTGCGTATAAGGCGACTTTTGAACCGAAAAAAAGTCAACCGAAAATTGGGGGCAAAAGACCAAAATTGCACAAAAATTACTTGCAGATCTTGACGGCAAAGTAAGTCTTTTCTTTGAAGTGGGGGGTAGTCTTATACAGTGAATATAGGCCTAAACCTATCTTTTAACTGTAAAATTAGGGGGTCGTCTTATACTCGGGAAAATACGGGTATGTGACTTTCTATGAGATAGTTTGTATTTTTTATATGTGCAAAGAACATAGTACTTGAGTCAAGTGGGACATTCCAAGGAAACATTTGCGTTGGATCCTGAAGGTAGAGTAGGTCTTCTCCAGTGGTGGGCAAAGGAGAATGCAGGATAGAAAAGGAACTGGTGTGACAGTGATGATTTGTTCATGGGTAATCACATTTCTCCCTTACGAACCCCATCCTGTGTAAGAGGCCTACAAGCCTACTAATGATCTCATCACCATGGTGAGTAAATGCGACTAATCTACCCTTCCACCCTACTCTCCAACATGCAGTTTGTAACAAAGGCTTAAAAACATGAGTTAGCCATGTGCTGTCCAATATGGGTAGCCACTAGCCACATTCCAAGTGCTTAATAGCCAGGCACAGATGAGTCTTATAAGACATTTAAGTCAACAAAGTTCTACTGGACAGCTCTGCATTATAGCATCTTTATTTCTGTTGCACAAAGACAAGCTTTCCTAGAATTCCACTTGGAATTTAGAATGGATTCCTAAATAATATATAAGTGCAGAGTTAATTTTAGTTAAAATATTGTATTATTAGTATTAATAGTATTGTTTTAGCATACATTAGAAGTCTATCTGGATTTTTTTTTTTTAATAAAAGAGTCATTTTGGACACAGATAATAGTGCAGTGAAGGCTTGGGGTGGAGGTGGGCAGGCTAGAAGGGTCAATGGGGAAAAATAGGACATCTGTAATACTCTCTGATATAAAGATAGGTTTTTTTAAAAAAGAAAAATAAAACAAAAAGAGTTATTTAAAACATTTCATTATGGAAAATGCATTGCAAGTAAAACTATCAAGGGATACATAAAATTCTGTAAGACTATTTATAAATTGAACATGTTTCATAGGGAAAATGTAGTTCTAATTTTATCTTCAGTATAATTAAGTTGTAAAAGGTTATTGTAAATTTCTTTAGTGTATTCCACAAATGTATTTTCCCGTAACATTCTCAAGTTCATGTTTATTTCACCAACGTTTACACCACTCAGGTATTTACTCTTCTCAGGGGGTGGAGGACATTGCTGTTTTACTTTCCTTTAAAATTATATATTATAGCGGGGAAGGTAGGGAGATCTGAGGAAGATAAGAGATCAACCGAAGGACTTATATACATGCATATAAGTACAACCAATGGACACAAAACTCTGGGGAGGGAGGGCATGTATGCGGCGGGGGTGCAATGGTATATGTACAGAGATAATAATTTAATAATAAAAAATTATTTATCTTAAACTAAGATCTCAAATCAAGCTAAAAATTTAGATTTCAAGTTTCAATAGGTTATAAATACATTATATTACTTTTATTATCATTCTTCTGAATCAATACAGTAAACTGCTTAGTACATCAAATTGCCATTTTATTTTGACAGCATTTCATGATATAAAATTTTTATGCCTAATATACAAATTTATTAGCCTAACATACTTTTCTTTTGAAAATCTGGATAAATATCCCTTAAACTGAAGACTGAGATTTTTGTTTTTAATATTTGATATATTACTAATAATGATAGCCATGCAGAAACTCAAAAATTCTTGTGTTTGCGTGTGCACGTGCACACACACACACACACACACACTTTATCAGTTTTGTTTAGTAGTGGTAGTGTAATATAAACTCACATAAGATGGCCTAATTTTCTCATTTTTTCTGTCCTACTTATGTTAATTCTTATTTTATATTTATATTTTTTTTGTTCAAGGGAAGTTGTAATTCTGTACTGACACCTGGGTGGGTGTCTTGCCTTAATTATTTTATGTATTTAATATACTTATAGGAATCATATTAGTCAAAACACAATTGAGACATTAAGTGGCCTTAGAGCACCTCTGTAAAACTATATTTCTAATTTTGACAAATGTCTGAAATATAAGTGCATTTTTCAATTTTTTACTTATATATTTATTTAGTAAATATTTAGTGAGTAAACGACTATGGTTATAGTGGATTTAAAAAATACAATGAAAAACAAATTGGATAATATCTCTGATCTCATACAGCACAGGACTTGAAAACATTAGAAAAAATATAAGTTCAGTTTTTATGCAATTTGTTGGTCCAATAAGAGTGTATTAAAAGAAAAGGCAAGTTTCAAATTAAATGAAAGAAAATTTTTTTTTTTACCAAGTGAAAAACAGTGTGTGTGTGTGTGTGCGCGTGCACGCGCGTGCAAAATATATAACCTCAAAATGGTAGAGGTGCCCGTACCTGCTCAGGATACATACATATCTTAAAGACTCCAGGTACATATATACAAGAATGCTAATAAAATATTTTTATTTTCTGTAGCCTTTAAGAAAAGGCTACAGTAAATTCAAACATATACTTTAATATTTTTATATACAAAACTATTATAAATCTATAATAATAAAAGCATAATATGCTAATTAGACTGGATGTACTTCCAGACCATCTTCTGGATGAAGCCGGGGCTGCGAGGGAAGCCTACCAGGTGCCACAGGGAAGCCGATGCTGGCAGCCCAGGGAAGGAAGGCCTACTCCTGCACAAATTTCATGCATTGGGCCTCTAGTATAATTATAAAACAGAAAACATGTTTCTAAGATGCTAAATGCTATTTTTTTTTAACCTATTTCTATTCACTTTTTATTATTCTCCATCCACACCTGTTAACAGACCAGTAAAATTTAGGAGCCACTGGTTTCCATTGTAATATGTAAGCATTCTCAACCCAGTGTTAGAATAAGAAGATAAATTCTCATTTATCAAAGATTTAGCACACCCATAGAAAGTTAAAATTTGGTGGACCTTTTAGCTCAGATAAGAGCAGTGACTAGCCTGAGATCACACAGGAATTAGTAGTAGTACCAGTGTTATAAGTTGGGTGCCTTGCCTTCCCAGTTTTCCTTTTACTCCATTATAAAAATAACATAGAACTGAATTGAGTGAAACAGTGTGCATGAGAATAGCTTAAAAATACATTCAGGTTTTTTTCTGTATATATAGCAGAATAAGTTTTAATTATTTTTATAGAATTTGCCTATAGCTGGGCCTGGAGTCAGATTTTTATTTTACACATCAGATTATGTACTATCCAGATTTAAATGTGCCCCAGAAAACTGACAGAGTTTGCTAATCCCAAGACCATCTGTTTTCTGGATTGCTTTTGGAACTTGTGTTGGAATGAGTTCTGCCAACACTTTGTATTTCAGTGGCTCCTCTTCAAGTGGCTGAATTATTCAGTGTTGGACAAAAATTATTCTCAGGACTAGATTAAAATGTGATGGTAATTGATTGAGAAAAAACACTCAATTACAGATAATCATGTTTTAGAGAGTGATTATCACTATCAAATATTATTTAAGAAATTATCATATGATTGTATATAGCTCCAGGGAAAACAGACTAATGTAGGGTACACAGAGAAGATGGCAGAATCTTTGGTGTGTGAAGAAATTTATAGACTGTCTAGAAAGTCTTCTTCAGGATCTCTTCCAGATGGTTATTTGGAACAAAAGAGACAGTTCCATCTAGGGATGGAATACTCTTCCATATATCACTTCTTCTCACCTCTTTGAAGCACAGCAATACAACACCTCCTATGAGTGTTAGTGTTTGATAGAGGTTCAAAATAAAGGATATTGAAAGAATGACTGGACACCTTTGTAGTTCTTCTAGACTTAAGAGAATGGTGAGATGCTGAGGAGAACCTCCGTCCCTCCACTCATATCAGAAGGCATTTATGCTTTTGTACTCCCCCATTTTATATACATGTCAGAGCCTAGAATGCAATCCATTTCTGCAATGAAATATTCTATGAGAAATTATAGCTCTCCTTTACTCTCCCTACTATATACATTTGGCAGAGAAAAATCTCTCCATTTCTTATCTTCTATTATTATTTTTACTACAATGGAATGATATGTCCTAATAAGTGGCAACATAGACTCATTGATTTCACACTTGTCCTACCTGAAGTTAGAAAGGAGCTGTGCTCATTGTTGCCACTCAGAAACCCATGATGAGGGAGATCTCAACGCAATATATGTCCATGACCATTGCAAACAGTAAGAAGGGAGGTGATGAATCAGGTGTTAACTCTAAAATCCTCCACTCACATTTCATTGAATGCAAATTAGCGATTCACACTTGACTTGAAGTGGTGGGGCTATGGTGACCTAAATTGCAGGTACAACAGACATATTACTAAGAATGTGGAGAAGAGATTTGGCTGGAAAAAAATATTACAATAGGCTTGTCTGAAAGCACAGGATAAATCAGAGAGAGAACAATATTAATTTAGGAGAACGCAGTTAAATATCAAACGTGTAATGAAAAGCTCTATATCCACATATGTAGAAAAGTGAATACAATTATATTGTATAGCATTATTCTCCAGCCCAAGATTTGTATTAGGACAGAATATAGAGATTGGGCTAGAGGATAATGGTACAAAACTCTCATTATATATTTGGATCACCTTATGTATAGATCACTCAATCTATTTGACCCTTGTTTGTCTCACAACTTTAAAATAAAGGGTTTGTGCAGGTTAAATACTAATATTCCTTTTGAGCTGCAATCTTTCAAGACTCTTTATCTTTTTTTAAATTTAATAAATATTGTTCAGATTATTACAATTGTTCCTCATTTTACCCCCATAGCTCCCCTCCACCTGGTTCCCACCCCACCCTCTGCCCTTACCCCACACTGTCCTCATCCATAGGTGTATGATTTTTGTCCAGTCTCTTCCCACACACCCCAAACTCCTATCCCCCAGAGAATTGTCAGTCCATGCCCTTTCTATGCCCCTAATTCTATTATATTCACAGGTTTATTCTGTTCATCAGATTTTTTTATTCACTTGATTTTTAGATACACTTGATAGATATGTATTTGTTGTTCATAATTTTTATCTTTCCCCTTTTCTTCCTCTTCTTAAGGAATACTTTCAGCATTTCATATAATACTGGTTTGGTGGTGATGAACTCCTCTGCCTTTTTCTTATCAGTGAAGCTCTTTATCTGACTTTCAATTCTGAATGATAGCTTTGCTGGGTAGAGTAATCTTGGTTATAGGTTCTTGCTATTCATCACTTTGAATATTTCTTGCCACTCCTGTCTGGCCTGCATAGTTTCTGTTAAGAAATCAGCTGACAGTCATATGGGTGTTCCCTTGTCAGTAATTAACTGTTTTTCTTTTGCTGCTTGTAAGAGTCTCTCTTTGTCTTTTGCTCTTGGCATTTTAATTATGATGTGTCTTGGTGTGGTCCTCTTTGGATTTCTTTTGTTTGGGGTTCTGTGCACTTCCTGGACTTGTAAGTCAATTTCTTTCACCAGGTGGGGAAGTTTTCAGTCATTATTTTTTCAAATAGGTTTTCAGTATCTTGTTCTCTCTTCTGGCACCCCCATAATTCTGATTTTGGTACACCTGAAGTTGTCCCAGAGGCTCCTTACACTATCTTCATATTTTTGGATTCTTTTTTCTTTTTGCTTTTCTGATTGAGTATTTCTCGCTTTTTTTTTATTTTAAATTTTTGACTTGATCCTTGCAATCCTCTAGTCTGCTGTTAGATCTCTGTATAATATTTTTATTTCAGTCAGTCTATGCTTAATTTCTAGTTGGTTCATTTTCATATTATCAAGGGTCTTGCTAAATTTATCAGCCTTTTCTAGAAAATTCTTGAAAAATCTTATATCTGTGGTTTTAAACTCTATATCCAGTCATTTGCTTTTCTCCATTTCTTTCATTTGTGATGTTTCTTTGTCTCCACATTTTGGCTGCTTCCCTGAGTTGATAGAGTGGCTTTGTGTTCTAGGTGTCCTATAGGGCCCAGTGGCTCAGCCTCCCCAGTTACCTGAGATGGACACCCCTTTGTGGGCTGTGTGCACAGTCTTG
This sequence comes from Pipistrellus hanaki, assembly GCF_964339955.1. Taxonomy (NCBI): domain Eukaryota; kingdom Metazoa; phylum Chordata; class Mammalia; order Chiroptera; family Vespertilionidae; genus Pipistrellus; species Pipistrellus hanaki. The sequence goes on from NC_140504.1 coordinate 88,057,869, forward strand.
TTGTAGTTAAGCCATGATTGTTGTTGGTATCACTGGGAGGAATTGGCCCCCAGGCCAATTGGTTATGAGGATCAGCGGTGTCTATGCTGGGAGAACTTCTGTGCTGTAGATACCCTTATGAGATAAGACTTGCAAAAGCCTCTGTGCTCAGCTTGGATGGGGAGGAGTCTCAGGGCAGAGCAGACAGCATTGGCTTCCCTACAGCCCTGCCCTATAAGGCCTCTGGGTCTCAGTGACCCATGGTAATTGCTGCAAGCACCTCTGAGAGAAAGCCGCCCTCAAGTTCTGCCCGCTGCTAGACAGTTCAGTTTCTCCCCAAATGAGTCTAGGTCCCCAGAGTCTAGCCGGGAACTGGATTTTAGCACAGTCGGGAGCTTTTGTCTCCCTCCTGCTTGAGAAAGCCAGGAAGCAGGCTGTGTACTCAGTTGCCAGTCCTCTCCATGCATGCATCTCAGTACCTCTGCCTCCTGCAGCTCCTCTGAGTCTCAGTATGCTTTTCTCTTTCCTTCTAATTGTAGAATTTTCACTCAGCCAGCCTTCCTGAGGTTCTGGATGATGTCTGTTTTATCTTTTAGTTGTATATTTGAAATTGTTGTGTGAGGCAGCAATTTAGGTGTTTACCTATGCTGACATCTTGGTTTCTCTCCAAGACTCTCTATCTTAAGTATGTTCTTTACTCTAAGTAATATTTAGTGAAATTTGGGGCTCAGATGAAAGCTATTTATAAGTCTGGTTACAAAGAATTTAAATATTGTACATTCATTTTGTATAAAACATTTACATAAGTATAATATATATCTAAATGTAAAATTCTTATATATGATGCTTGAATTCTATTTCATATTTATAGTGATACATAAGACATAGCACTGTTTAATATTCTATAATTAGAATCATTCCTTTGACTTAATGTATAGCCTCCACAATCATCTCCTTATAAAAATAAATGGTCCTAGAAAAAATAAATTATTGTCATCAGCATAAATCCCCAGTCACCTGGAGAGATAGAGACAAGAAAAATGTGGAGCCTTCTGGTTTTCCCTTCTCATTGTTGCTAATTTAGATTGAAGGTTCTTTTTTCAACTTTAATTGTCTAGTTAACACTGTTGTATGAGTGCTTCCTCTGGCAGGTGTGGTGATATTTTACAGTAACACTATGAAACAGAAGTCATTATTAACCCCATTCTACCAAGAAGGAAACTGTTTTTGTTGAAGTTGAGCAGCCTACAAAGTGCACACTCAGCTGGAATATGGAAAAGGGGGAGGGAGGTCTGGCTGACTCTCAAATCTATGCTCTGTCCACTTTTATAAGAAAGAGGAAAAGGGACCCTGCTGTGGCCTGGGTACACTGTGAGGTGCTATGGATTGTGTTGATGATGAATCTGACTTGTGAAGCCTGGAAACCTCCCATTGAATGAGATGATGTTAGAAAACTCTTAGAAGGACATTTAGAGCTAAGGACTCCAGCAGTTCCCCGCACCCTTTAGGAGTCATTTCCAGTGCTCTGAGTCTGTCTGAGAACTTTTTATAGGAGAAAGGAGTGTTTCCTAAAGCAACATATTCAGAAAAAAACTTCTTTCCCAGGAATCCAACCCTGATACAGGAAGGGTCATTTTGGAAGAAGATCCAAGCTGACTCACCTACCCTAAGTCCTGGCCTGACTTCACTCCACGGTCCACACTAACAGAAATAGGAGCTTTTCACCCAAAGGTGATCTCTCCCTCTGAGCAATACCTTCTTGCTTCTCTAAACATAAGGAACTGTAGGTTGTGAGACAACACTCTGTAAACTTCTCTGAATTTCCTGGAACAGTTCGCATGGCAGCACATTGGTGTCTGTAACACTGAGAATCTATATATCCTCTTAAGAGTGAGCAGAGTTCTCTTTCCAAAACCCAGGATGACCTACATTTCAAGAGTCTGTTAATAGTATTATTGTCCTTGGAAAAGAGATTGATTAAGGGTGCTAATGTTGCAAAGATCTAAGCATTAACAATCTGTGGAATATTATTTGAATAATGTGTAGACTAATCCTTTCTTATTTGGGGTATTTAAAAGTCATGCATGTATTCCTTTCCCTGCATCCTGCCAATACACTTATTTTTTTCCCTTGACATGACTGGTGATTGGGTAAGATCAACAAATATTAAAGAGCCGAACTCTGGGGAAACAAAATGGTTACAGAATTTAAATGATGCATTTTCTCTCATTTGAAGCATACCAAAGCATTAACTGCCATATTAATAACCATTGAATAACAAGTTTGCATTGGCTGGAGTGCCAAAAAAAAAACTCGTGGTTATTGACAACAGATGTTTTAATATCCCATCAAATCAACCTCTCTAGGAACTGCCTAAGGTCCTGATGTGTTTTTCCTACAAATCTGATTATGTCCTAGTCAGTAACAAAGCAAGATGACAACCAACTAGCAGTTTTTCTAGGAATACTTTACCTTGCAATGCATAAAAAGCCAAAAACAACAATGACAAAAAAGAATCCTGCTAATGTTTCCTGTAAGAACAACATCAAAAAGATGACTATTAAATGATCACACAACCTTTTGCCTAGGATTGTGTTAGTGAGCATCAGATTTATATGATAAAATTTCATGTTTATGTGGCAAAAATGTTCACATTTTGAAACCTCTTAAAGTACATATGAATAATGCACTTGCCCTGTAGTCAGATTAGAAAACGTATCTCATTTCCTAGGCCTCCAACCAGTTACCCTCAGTTGTTATTTTGCTGAAAATGTAGGCTGAGCTGCTCTAGTACAGAAGTGTTTTTAACATTTGAAGGTTTCTCTCATAATCACACTATATCCTCTTAGAAAACGCACAATGTTGCATTGTACTTCAAAATAGCACCCCATTGAAAAAGATGTGTGCAAATTCCCACAGAATCTTGATTGCCGGCCACCAGTGTTACAAAAAGTTTCAATGTGTTGGAGTTTCTCCTTTGATGAAGTTATCTGTTCTCTCTGTTTCATTTATATCAGCTACAGGTATTTTCAGGTATCCATGCAATAGACTTTGTGATACAAAAATACCAGAAGTTGATTCCTGGCTTTTCTCCCTAGTCTTATCAAATGACTAATGTTGTGACCCTTGTTCTCTTTAAGTTCTCAAGATTTTCTTGCTTATTTGAGCATATAAAGAAAATGTTAGTTTTATAGCACAATTTTAAATATAAGAAACTAAATGACACTGGATTCTCTACTTTTTTCAGCCAAAAATGCAATTCTTAATATTTAATATTTTTCCCTTTTACCCACTCACACACACAAAATAATTAGATATTCTCTCCCTTCTTCTCTTCCTCCCTCTGGTAAGATCCTGGTAGAATAAACTTTGTTTTGCTTAGATCTTTGCCACCTGAAGATAAAAGATTGGTGCTGTCTGATTTTTAGCCAATAAAGTTATCAGAACTTGAAACTTAATTTGACTTTGTGACTTTCAAAAGCTTTTAGCAAATACAAGACAACACTGATGCTCATAAGACCTTGACTGGTGGGAATAAACATGAGTTTTATGAGCTGAATTAATGTAAATGTGATATCCAACTACCCTCCTTATCAATAAAAGGATAGTAAGAAAAACTGCATTGTAATTTGGAAGATATGACCTTAGTTTGCTAACAAACAGTCTTTCTCATTATTGAGAAAAATACATATTCATTATATACACATTAGGGGCCCAGTGCATGGGCCCTGTGCACCTTTAATGGTACGGTGGGACACAAGGTTACAGTGGTCACAGGCGTGGGTATCCTTCCCATCCTCCATACCCCAGCCTGGCCCCTCCTGCCATGGCCCCTGGTCTCCTGTCTGCTAGCAGCCTCACTCTTACCGCTGCTGCCACTCCAAGGTGCTGACGGCGCTGTCACCAGCAGCAGGTGCGAGAGGCAGCTGCTGGTCCCAATCTCCCCTCAGGAGCAGGGGGAGGTAGAGAAGCCCTGAGTAACAATCAGGTCTGGCGCTGGCAGCAGGTGCAAGTGCCTGGTGGAACCATGGCACCCAGAAGCAAAGAATTTTCAGTAACCACCAGAAGCTCACCCTGATGACAGCAACCAGCACCCCGCCTTGGTCTGATGCTCCTACTCACCTGCTCCACCATCCTGCCACAGCCAATGCTCACCATGTTCTGCACTCTGCCACCTGCTGCCGATACCTGCCATGACACCCTGGTGGTCAGCGCATATCATAGCAACTGGTTGTTTGGTTGTTCTGCGGTTTGGTCTATTTGATATTAGGGAGATATATATATATCAGGTACCTATAGGTTGTCTAAACAAAAATAATATTTGGAAAGAAAACATTTTTACTAAACTTAGGGGGGAAAAATAAAAAAATTAAAAATTAAATTTAAAAAAATCAAAAAAAAAAAAATCATCACCGTGTTCAGAAATGGTGAAACTTAAAACCAGGAAAGGAGAGCTTCCAGTTAAAATGAAGGAGTAGGTAAATGCAGTAATACCAGAAACCTCCCACAACCACATCAAAATTACAACTAAATTATAGATAACCATCGCTCAGAACTACCTGAAATCTAGTTGAACAGAAGTCCTTAACTAAGGATATAAAGAAGAAGAAGCAAAATGACTGGTAGGAGGGATTGAGATGTGGACCTAGCTGGTCCCAAACCCACATGTGCCAGTGAAAAATTAGGAGGGATATCTCGGCTATACTGGGTCTCCTGGGAGCATCTCTAGTGCAGGTGAATGTGAGTTGCTATCCCTTTCTGGCCCTGGGCAACCTAATTAGGTGTGAGAGGTTGAATCCTTAGTAGTGCAGGGGTCAGAGACTCCTTACCCCACTGGATCTGCCTTGAGTCTCACACCTTGATTGACCTTATTCAGAGCTGTACTCCCTTCCCCACCAGAGCTGGCACCACTGGTGTCAGCTGCAGGCATTTAGGGGCCCACTGGCTTTTGCCTCACTAAGAAGTCCAGGATGGTGTCTGTGGCAGGATAACAAATTGCTGTTTCTGACTAATTAGATCAGGCAAAGACTCAAAGCCTCCAGAGATCCACCTCTGCCTGAAGACTGCTTGGATTCATTCTGGAGTATCCTCAAGCAATTATCCACAGGTGGGATGAGTGTTTTTCCAAATGGGTAGAGCAATTGCTTCTGCCTGGAGGCTAGTTATTATTCTTATTCTCTCAATGGGCTTCAGAAACTCCAGAGAGTGGGGAAAGGGATTTTTCAATAGGATGGTTCAACTGTGTTCCCCCAAGCAAAGACCACATACATGATAGTAAAGGTTTGCCTGAGAAAGATGACCTCCTCAGCATGAGGGAATGACTCAGCACAAAAAACCAGGGTGTCTGTCTTGTGAGCTTTATCTGCAGACCCCTCAACCCTAGCTAATGTTTATACAGCTCTAGTCTAATCTGCCCTCCCTCTGCCTGAGCCCAAGGTGAGTAGTTAAACTCAAAATGCTGTACATTGGCCCTTTAAGAGGGTGTCTATATTTCAAGCTGTCTCTTTCTGGCAGACAGCAATCCTATTGCTTTTCACAACCAAGTGTTATGTGGGCACCTTTCTCAGTTCTTGTGCTCTCTGCTGGGGGGCCCAGCATGGGTATTAGACCCCAGAGTTCCCTATGACAACCACTCCCAGCTGAGATATCTCTTCAGAACTTCAGCTGCTGTGTATGGGAGCTCAGCCAGCCCCTTTATGCCCCTGCCCTTCCTACCAGTCTCTATGCAGTCTCTTCTCTGTTTCCTTGATTATCAGAGTTCTTTCTAGCTAATCTTCAGTTGATTGTTCAGGGTGAGGTTTTTGTTTGTTTGTTTTTTGTATTTTAGTTGTAATTCCAGTTTGGTCCTGGGAGCATGTCTGTGAGATTCTACGTACTCTACCACCATTTAAAATCTCCCTGAGAATTATTTCTTTTGTTTGATATTTATCCTCAGCAGGTATTTCAATGCCTAAAATATATGTGTTCAAAAACATTTATAATGGGGGAGGGGGGGGAGAGAGAGAGAGAGAGAGAGAGAGAGAGAGAGAGAGAGAGAGAGAGAAAAGAAGAAGAAGAAGAAGAAGAAGAAGAAGAAGAAGAAGAAGAAGAAGAAGAAGAAGAAGAAGAAAGAGGAGGAGGAGGAGGAGGAGGAGGAGGAGGAGGTGGAGGAGAAGGAGAAAATATAGGAGGGAAGGAAGGAAGCAAGGAAAGAAAGAAGGAAGGAAGGAAGGAAGAAAAGAAGGAAGGAAGGAAGAAAAGAAGGAAGGAAGAAGAAAACAAATAGAGAATGAAAGGAAGGAAGAGGGACAGAGGGAAGGGGGCAAGGAGGGAGGGATGGAAAAAAGAAGGGAGAAAAATTAGGAAGAAATGATGATTGAGAGGTTATGATGTCCTTGGGTTCTGTACTAAGGAATTGGGGCTTCATTCTGAAAGCCAATAATTGAGGTGGGAAGTTAAACAGCATGATAATATTTGTAGCCTAAATCTCTAAAGAATAAATTAATGGGAGGCAAGAGTAGGGACAGTAAAAAAAAAAAATAAAACTAAAGGACACTGCTTGGATAAAAGGAGGCAAGTTTATTTTGGTTACCATCATTTAAAAAAATTGTTGAAATATAGGATAAAGCATACCAAAAAGCATTTCCACATGAAAACCAATAAAATTACAGTGCAGCAATTTTTTTTTAAATATCTATAGGTCACCATTACAAACTAAAATTGCAAATGATTTTAACTCATGATCAATTCATTTCAAAGTATGAACCAAATGTTCAACACTGATTAACAAACATTTTGCTCATAGTATTTCCCATAATAAGGCATAACTGTTTGGGATACTTTATTCATTGTCAGAAATTAGCTTAAAAATATTCATAAAAATAGCAACTGTATTCCAATAAAATGATGTCAACTTTCATGATTACATTTTCTGAAGTTCTTTGATTCACTGATAAACTGACTTTAAGCTAGGCGACACATGGAAATAACCTACTTGCATGGCTTTTTTGCAAATGATTTAAGAAAGATAAAGAATAAAAAAACTGTAATATGGTCTAAACTGATTTATTTTATTAATGCTGATGTCCCTAATAATGGATAGATAAAACATTTAGGAAGTTATTGGATCTTTATTTTTACCAGAAACTATACTAACTAAATTCTAAATCATTCAGAACTATTTGTTAAGCCAATGATATGTTATAATGCACTTTAAATTTTTATCAATTATATTAATGAAGGTGGTGAAAAGGTACTAAGTTTCAGTTATAAAATAAATAGTGAGTTATAGTGTACAGCAGAGTGAATATAGTTAATAACATTATATATTTAAAATTTCAAAGACCTACAGCTTAAAAGTTCTTATCACAAAAGAGGAAAAAGTATAACTTGTGTGGTGATGGGTGTTAACTACTTATTATAGTGATAATTTCACAATATATACATATATAAAATCATATTGTACACCTGCAAGTAGTATGTTATATGTCCATTATATCTCAACAAAAAAAATTTAAATTAGAAAATGTATTAATTATATGCCTATGTATCTTATAAATAAGTTTTTTAAACTAAGATATTCACATTTTTTAAAAATAGAGTTTTAAATTCAAAAAGAATTTAAAATTAAATTTACTTAAACTAGCCTTTACAATATTGAACAAGTCTTCAATTCCATTTTACCCTGAGTGGTACTATTCTTGCTTTTAAGAGGATGAGGCCTTGTTTGTTTATTTGTTTGTTTGTTGTAGTGGGCTTTGACATATAATTTGAGGGAATAACCCATCTGATGTCCCTGCTTTCTTTGTTAAAGTTATACTGAGTCAGCCTGAGATAAATGGAATTTTCTTCTTCAATCCAAGGCCTAATTATGGTAATTAGTCTGTGCAATTTGTAAAGTTTGGCAGCCAATTCAGGTCCTAATATGCATAAGCCTCTTTCTGCTACAAATTGAGTAGATTTTAATCAGTTTTTAAAAGACAGTGTCTTACTATTGCCTGTGTGCCATACTCTTCGATTTTGAGATTCAATTAGTTATTTCAAACTCTGCTACATCATTAGCAGTTTTGATATTTTTAATATTCATGAAGCTTTCATCTTAGCATTAATCCCCCAGCATCTGTGATGATGATGGGTGCTTTGGGGATCTGTCTATTGTGTGTCTGTGAAGAATGAAAGGCCCAGCAGCTCCTGGCAGTAAATTAACCCTCACAATGCCACTTGGTGCCAAATGCCTTTTGAAATGTTGCCTTCTGCTCTGTGCCTTTCTGTTCGGATTTCACACTCATGTTTGATTCCTGCAGCAGACTTATGCTTCATTTTATTCTGACAGCCATCTGTGAACTATGGGGTTTTTTTCCCCTTTTTCTCACTCAAAAGCCACATCTTTCACCAGTGTTTTGTTTTGTTTTGTTTTTTCTAAAATAAGCATGTTAATAAAATGAGAATAAAAAGCCCCCAGCACTAATTCCTATTTCATTATGGATGTTTATGCACATGTGGATGTTTATGCACATTGAGGGAATTTGTAGAAACATAACAATTAATTTCTTGACAAGCTTCTTCTGAATAAATTCTTAAATCACCAATAATTTTTTAATTTACTGGTCTTTTTCAAACCTACTTCAGATTCTCTAAAAATATTACTCTTGAAAATTAGTTTCAATCATTAGCTTTTCATATTCTTTATAAATAAAGTAAAATTCTTAAAAAAGGAATAAATAGAATGTGTATATAGTTTTATTGAGTACACATCTTTTACTGCCAATGTTTGTTTTTATAAAACAGATATACAGATAGATAGGTAACTAAAATCAAACTGCCAAAAATTAATATAAAATTGATATTCCTTTCTAATTTTAGTAAGAATGTGTTTTTCTAAAAGAAAATACTCATTATCCTTGCAGATAAAAGAGGGCTTCTAATTAGCCCCATTATATTATTTACAGTAAAGCAAATGTATTTTACTTCATATTTTTTCAAAAAAAGAATTTTATTTCTGAAAAAAATTAGAGCTACCATTACTTATATTACTAGTGATATCATACTTAAACATAATCTTGAATGAGCATCACATTGTGAAGAGTATAAAAGCATAGTTCAGAGAGAACCTCTGTCAGCAGAAACCAGAAATACTTTTTAGAAAATCAAGAGGGGCAAGGGTTTGAACCACATCTCTGCGTAACTTGGGGAGTACTCTCAAGAGCCATGCTCAATTTATGTGAAAGAAATAGCTTCAGTAATCAAAGCCGTTCTTACTTCCCCAGGTCTCTCATATTTCTTTTGAATGTAAGATAAGAAAGCTCTGTAATGTGGTCCCTCAGTCAATGTTAGGAAATCATTATCTGTGGTCTTCTCAGGAGGGGGAGGTGTGGAATGGGACCACATGAGTGACAGGAATGGAGGGGACAGGGGAAATGTTGGAGTAAAAGGTCCGCCCATAATATACACCCCAGCCCCTTGACCTTGTGAGGAGGAGAAGGTTATTAGGAAGGGGAGTAGTCTGTGCGGGAAGAGTGTTCCATTGAGGCAATACACTTGTCAGCAAAGCATTCTTGCTACAAAATTGAGCAGTGAATAAAGACCAATAGTTGCAGGCTTAAAAACTTCAAGAAGGATTAGATATATCTGACCTTAGAAAAGTATACACTTTAGTGGACACACACTTGTACACTTGCTGCCAATGTGACTTCAGTTTATTATTTTAATGAACTGAAAGGGGGATCCAAGTCCTTTCTGTCCAGTGCCCTGCTTAGAAATGCTGGGAATGACTAGGATAGCAACAGGGAAATGGAAATTTTTGCACAAAAACTGAAATTTTGTAGAACTAATTGTTTTTTAAATTAAAAATCTATAGTCTCTAATTTAAACTTTTAGAAATTCTCCCCTCTAAAGATATAATAAAACCTATATTTTCCCCAAGAATATAGGTTATTGTTCCCTAATTCTCTGAAGCCCAGAGAAATTTAAATATAAGTTAACTAACTGAATAAGTAATAAGTGATAGTATGAACTAATATGTTTTACAGAATTTGTAAATTAATATTTATTAATGACAAGGTTTTAAATTATATTATGGAAAATAAAATATAGTTTTTATGTAAATCCTAAAACAGATATTGTAGCATTCAGAATAGGGGAGAATGAAATAATGTTTAAAATATGCTTAATCCAAAAAAATTGTATTTTAAAAAATAATTGGAACAGATTAGTACTGTGGATGATTTTGTTGGCAAAACATTACATATTTTTCTTAATATTATTTAGAAAGTTTACCAGAATAGATAACTTTTTTAAGGTGAATACCTTAAACAGAAATCAGACACCTTCTGTAGCTTTAATTTTTGGACATATGGAGTAATATAAATAGGCATTGGAAAACATTAAAGCAAAAGATATGTGTGCTTTTCAAAAATGTGTTATTTGAATAAAACCTCAAATTTTAGGACAACCCAAAGCCTGGAAGTCTTTAGACAGCTAGAGGCCCCTTGGGTGTAAATATCTGGCTCAGTTCTATTCTTTTACTGTTCCTTAGGTATAAACCAGAATGACCCTAACCTAGTGCAGTCAGTGGATTAATTTAGCTTTCAAGGGCTTGAGTAGGAAGGTGTAGGAAGGAAAAAGAAGATCACCAAAACATTAACAGACATCCTTTTCCCCCCCTTATTTTATTTTATTTTTTTTAAATATATTTTATTGATTTTGTACAGAGAGGAAGGGAGAGAGATAGAGAGTTAGAAACATCGATGAGAGAGAGTCATCGATCAGCTGCCTCTTGCACACCCCCTACTGGGGATATGCCCTCAACCAAGGTACATGCCCTTGACCGGAATCGAACCCAGGACCCTTCAGTCCCCAAGCCGACGCTCTATCCATTGAGCCAAACTGGTCTCGGCTTCCCCCCTTTATTTTATAAGATCAGAATATTCATCTTTAAAATTGAGTGATATAATTTATATAATACATACTTAGCATTGTATCATTTTATCTGTGTGTTTGAGGGACCAATAGGAGACGGATAGGAATCATATGCCAATAATGTTCATAAGATTATTGGTTACCTTCATTAATCATTGTGGCTAAAAATGATTCTTGTCTCATGGTTAAATATGAAAAGTATGCCTTAGAACCATGGTCGGCAAACCACATGAGGCTCTTTGGCCTCTTGAGTGTGGCTCTTCCACAAAATACCACGGCCTATGGAGTCTATTTTGAAGAAGTGGCATTAGAAGAAGTTTCAGTTTAAAACATTTGTCTCTCAAAAGAAATTTCAATTGTTGTACTGTTGATATTTGGCTCTGTTAACTAATGAGCTTCCCGACCACTGCCTGAGAAGAATATCTGCAGTCACCTCAAAGAAAGTCATAAACACCATTTCTATTATGCCTACTCTAGGATAATTACTTTCTGAGTATTTTAATTAGAATTGCAATGATCAAGCATTGTAAGCAGTATGAGCTTATGTTTGTGGGTAATGTGGCCCAGAATACTTGAGAGAAGGACTTTATTATTTGGAAAAAAGAACAGTAATTTCATCCAAACAAATTACATAAATTTATGTAACTCAATAACTGATTGAGAATTACTAGAATGAAATGTTAGATTGATTAATGCAAAAAAGCGAGTATTAAAACATTAACAAAAACCATAATACTTCTATTTTGTATTTTTAAAATAAAAATGACCAAACTCATTGGAGAATGAGAGAGAAGCCTAAAATAACTCATCCAGTCAGTAGTAAATTAGCATTACCTTAGAAAAAAATTTTTTCTTTATAATTAAAAGTTAATAATGCTAGTTAATGACTGTCACTATAAGCTTAAATGATATTTAATTTCCTCATTTTTAATTTATAAAATACAGTCATTTTATACCCTGGTTTTAATAATATGATCATTAATATCTAGCTATTACCTGAAATTGTAGTCTTTAGAAGTGAGCAGTTTAAAATTTTCGTAGAAAAATGTTTTGTCCTAAGTTGAGAAATAAACTATTTTAAATTCTGATTTTCTTAGCAAGTTGTAATTATTAATTGTTATCATTTTTGAGGAAGATGAATCCAAGTGTTGCTATTTGTCTATGCCATTATCATAGACTCTTAATAGAGATTATGAAATAAAATTCTAATAATAATTATAAAGTTGGTGATTGTCTTCATTAATCATTGAATATCAATATGCAATTGGCATTCATTTGTGAGCTCAGTATCTGATCCACATAGACTTCTTCTCTTAGTGTTTAGTGTTCACAGACTTCTAAGAGCCTTCAGTTCCCCAGAGGCAAATATGAAAACAGCTAAATTACTGATCTTAGCAAAATACTTAAAAATATATACACAAGAAGCATCTTTTAGGAACAGAAAAGAAAAAGCTACTGAGTCTTGAAGGATAAACATAAATTGTTCAATCCTAATAAGGGTAGAAAGTTATTTTATTCAGATTCAAAGAATAACGGTCATAAGCAAAATAAAAGGCATTTAAATATATATCCCAGAAATGGTGAACATTTCTGTGGAATGAGTAATACAACCCACAGAGTCAATGAATTGGGAGGGATTGTTGGAAATATATAATTTATAATTTGAAAAATTAAAATAATGGAATACACATTTATAACTCAGGTAAATGCAGTTTTATATCTCAGTTTTAACAGAACAGTATGTAAAGTTTGGGATTGCTCCAAATTAACAAAAATGAGGACAGAATATGATTACCCTACCTTCAAATAAACTTTGTAATCAACCCTGCCCTATAAGTGGGGTGGGGAGTGAGATCCATGAAGAGTACTTTTCTAGGGGTGTTACCTTCTCAAGGGACTATTACATACAGAGCTTCAGGACATTTTAGTTAATGAAGTGATTTAATTAGAAGAAAACCAATGTTTCATGGTTAGAGATAGAAAATGATTATTTCTATTGTTTATTTATTTGTTTGGATACTTTAATAATCCTATGTAATAAAGATATAATATGCAAATGGTCATTACATCATGAAGTTTAATAACTAACTGGTTAATGACCAGATCAAGGATCAGCAGGAGGGTGGGGCAGAGAGCTACAAGCAGGCAGTAGAGAGCTACAGGAGGGGACAGGGCAGCAAGCTATGAGGGGGGCGAGAAGAAGGGGGAAGGTCAATTGAAATAAAAAAGGAGACATATGCACTACTATCTGTAATACTTAAAAAAATAATAAAATGAAAAAGCCTATCTAATAAAAGAATAATATTCAAATTGACCATCACTCCAACACACAAGATGGCTGCCACCATGTGGTCAAAGATGGCCACCCCCATGTGGACACAGGATGGCCAGCACAAGATGCCTGGCAGGGGAGGATAGTTGGGGTGGACCATGCCTGCAAGAGAGGGCAGTTGGGAGCGATCAAGACTGCAGGAGAGGAAGAGGGTGGGGGGAGCTACAGGAGGGCGGGACAGCAGGCAGAGAGCTACTGGAGGGCAATAGTGAGCTACTGGTGAGCTAGTGGTGCACGAATTTATGCACAGGGCTACTAATCATTTATAATAACCTTCAATGATCAAAATTTGACCTAAGCCCCTACAAATACATGTAGGATAAAAAGTAATTCTTTCTCCTAAGTGATCAATATGCTTTTGACTAATAATCGTTATGAGTTCATAACTAATTGGTTCTTATTTTTCAGTGATTACAAGGGTGTTGAGAGAAAATTTCAGCTACTCACAGAAACTTAGTAGGATTTGATCATTTTTGTTCTTCTAGTTACAAGTCTCACTTTTGGCTCCATTTTTATGTTTCTTCTTTTGTTTTACTTAAAGCACATACTATTAATTTATATATTGCCTTGTTATATAATATACATATACTAGAGGCCCATTGCATATTTATGTAAGAATAGCCCTTCCTTCCCCTGGCTTCATGCTCAGCTGCCCAGGAGCCAGCACGTCCCCACTCCCGGCCTGCCCTGGAGCTGGCAAGTTCTCACATCTGTTCGGAGCACCGCTCCTGTATCTCCCTCTGCTGCCCCTCTTCCCCTCATAGCAGATGTCCCATCCCTCCTGGCAACTCTGCACCTGCATATGCAAATCAACCTCTGTCTTTGTTGGATTAATTTGCATACTCATTCTGATTGGCTGTGGGTGTAGCGGAGTGATGGTTAATGTGCATGTTTTTCTTTTATTAGGTAAAATTATAAATATGTTTTAACAATGGACTTTCCAGTGGAAAGGTGTGTGTGTGTGTGTGTGTGTGTGTGTGTGTGTGTGTGTAATGCTGATATAAGGAAGTAGGGCACATATTTTATATGTAATAATATATGACATATTTTCTTTTAGATTTAATATAGTCAATTGATTCTAAGTACATTTTTATTGATTTTTCTCTAACTTTTGCAATCTATGGCTGCATTTCCAGTTCTGACATGACTGTTGGTTGATTCTTTCATTTAAGCTAACAATTAAGACAATGGAACAATAAAGATCTATGTCAGAACTTCACCCATTCATCAATAATGTTAATGACTTGTTTGCTGAAATAGTTAATAGATTATTGAATAGTGGAAAAATACACTATCTTTTTCTATGTGTGCTATTTAAAATATAATAGTTTTGACACATTTTTAAGTTTAAGCTGCATTCTTAACTTTTTCTTCATCACTTTCTTAAGTCTAGACCACATATGTCAAACACAAGGCCCGCGGGCCAAATCCAGCCCGCCAGGCCTTGCAATGTGGCCCTCACCGCGCTGTCATCACTGCACTCCATTGTCAGTTTATGACATTGTCAGTTTATGACTGTTCAGTAAACCATTCGGCCCGTGATTTAGGCTGGATTTTAGATTTTGGCCCCTTCTCTGATTGAGTTCCACACCCCTAGTCTAGACAAATCAACAAAACAATAGGGTAAGCCCTGATGTGTATTTTTTCTAATTTCCTTGACATAAATATTTGTACCATGTCCAGTTTCAAGCTATTAATGTGATAACACTGAATATAAAGTTGAGAAGCGATGCTCAGAAGCACACAATTACGTAGCATTTGTACCATACAGGTCAAGTACATGTAAATAGCATGAAGGTCATGACTATAGTAAAATAATTAGGAAAAGTAAGATTTCAATACCAATCAGCTTTGTTTTTAACATATTTAATTATAAATGTACTAGAGGCCTAGTGCACAAAATTCATGCATGTCAGGGAGATCCCTCAGCCCAACCTGTACCCTCTCCAATCTGGGAGCCCTCAGGGGATGTCATACCGACTGCTTAGGCCCAAGCGGGCCTAAGCTGCAGTCCAGCCTCCTTCTGCAGGAGGTGACTGGGCTGATCAGGGCAAGGCACCACCACCATCACCCACTGCTGCTGCCACTGCTGGCTGCCGCAGCCACCAAGGTGTTTTCAACAACATGGACTCCAGTCCCTTCACCACAAAAAAATGACAACTTTCTTTAGGCATTTTCAAGATGTTTCTTTCATAGAATCTGACCTTTCTTTTTTTCTTTCTTTCTTTCTTTCTTTTTTTCTTTCTTTCTTTCTTTCTTTCTTTCTTTCTTTCTTTCTTTCTTTTCCTCACTGAAGGATATTTTTCCATTGATTTTTAGAAAACATGGAGGAGAGAGGGAAAGACAGAGAGAAACATCAATATGAGAGGGACATTTTGATTGGTTGCCTCCTGCATGAACCCTGGCCTGTGCTCCAGCCAGGGAGGAGCCTGCAACCTAGGTACATGCCCTTGACCAGAATCGAACCTGGACCCTGCGGTTGGCAGGACAAGGCTCTATCCACTGAGCCAAACTGGCTAGGGCAGGATATGACACTTCTTAGCCCCTCCAGCAATGAATCTTCATTTTTTCCTCCAGGAGTGAGGCGGAAAAACCCTCAATCACCTTTTGGATTCTTATAACCCAAGTTACCAAGAACACTGAGTGTGGTATATGGGGAGCTTAGCCAATGAGTGGTCAAAAAAGGTGTTTCCTCTGCAGCTCACATACAGAGGCAGGACTGTCAGCACACTGTGCCTGGCAGGCACTGCTATCTACAGGCCTGCTAGTTTGCTATTGAGCCTGTAAGCCAGGCCTTCTGTCTGTCTATGAGACCCAGCGCCTGGCAGTGAGGCCCCTGCTGTCTGTCTGTGAGACCCGTAGCCTGGCAGCCAGGCCCTGCTGTCTGTCTGTGGACCCCAGCACCTGCCTGCTTTGCCTCACCCACTGGGCCGCCACCCTTGCTGTGATAGGAGCCTGTGGGCCACAGGGGTGGAATCCAGAAGTGCTCCATGCAGTTCCTGGTGACCAGTTGTCTGTCTGGTCATGACAGCTCTAGGCTATTATTAGTATAGATATAATTTAATTTTTAGTTATTTGTTAAATAATGGATTTTGTTAACTAGCTCATAAAATTCCTGGAAATGTATTAATTGGCTCTTATGAACTAGTGCATTTGGACCCAGCACACAACTACATGATATAAAATATATAAAATATTTCTGAATAAAGGAGCATTATATATAGGTAAATTAATTTGTTAAAAATAAAAAATACAAGTATGAAAAATAAATTTTATAGACTGACACAAGTACCCAGCATAAAAATAAAGTTGACTAAAAGTCAATTCCATTTACTTCCTAAATGTATTTATCCCTTAGACTTCTTTGACTCTATTGGCAATCTTATTTTACATGTGTTTCAATTACTAAGAAAGAAAAAATAACTTGTTAAATTCATTTGTAATAACATTTGTGTCCAAAAGAATTTGTGAAGTAACTTTTTTCCTGTAAGTAAATCTGCAGCAAATAAAAAATTTGCATTGCCTTAGTCAGTTTAAACACAAATAAGAAGTTGAATTTAGTGTACTATACAAAGATAATACTGATTTTTAATTTAGGGACAAAGCAACCTGAATATTTCATATCTTTTCCTAATAAAAATGCAAAATATTAACAAGCACACTTTTTAAATACCTGAGTAATTAAATATTGTCAGATTACATGGATTGATGTGGGTGTGTTTCCTTTAGTGGGATTATTTTAAGAAGAGTAACCTCTGCTTGCTATCTGAACTGGAAACAAATTTAAATTTGCTGATAAATAGCAACCTAAATAGCACACCATGGCCTCTGACAGCATTCGTGTGTTAAGAGGAATGAGTGGTGTGTTAACTGATGGAGGTCTATAATGATTTCATCAGTGATTAGTAGGCAAAGGAGGACCTAGAATGAAAACTTAACTGCTCCATTTGTCCCTTACTCTTGATTGGCACAATGGACCTGAACTCTAATCTAGTGAGAATATTTCATGAAATTGGGGATTTTTAAACCATCTATTTTTTAGTCATATAAGTTAAACCTATGAAGAATATTAGTGCTCAAATGTTTATATGATTTTCCCTAAATTCAGAATTTTATAGGCCCTATCTTTATTTTTGTATAAGCAATAAATCTAAAATAATCTCTTTGCTTATGCTTTTCACATTAATACTTCTAAAACTTAGGAAATTTAAATGGAGGTGGAAAAATGCACTTAAGTTGTTTATTTCTTACCTTTCTTCCTAACATTCACTCTGGCCCTAAAGTAGTAATCCCATAGCTAAATCATTAGCTGATTACATTACAAAATTTGCCTACTCTAAATGTTGTGATTATAATACTTACATCAGGGGATTTTACTCCAGGTTTCAATAATTTAAACTATTATGGAAGAGGGCTATCTTTTGCATTGACTAAAACAAGTAGTTCAAGTAATTATTCTGCTATCTGGATTTTATTTGAATATGTTTCATTTATATCACAAATATTTTTTTTAAAAAAAGAATATATGTTTGAACACTTTTAAATAAGCAAAATATGAATAACTTTTCAGTAAAACAATGTTTTATTAAGATAAAAACTCTTCTGGGCTAATCCTATTGTGAATAAATAAAGTTTTTTTAAAAGAAATTTATAAAACCCTAACATGTTATTACTGTGCATCCTGGGAGTTAGGATTGATGGATAGGTAATTGATTGATATTTGAAACATAATAACATGCATATAAAAGAAAAATACACATATGTATTTCTTTCATTTTCACCTCTGATAAAGTAGAGAATGTTTATATGAACATATAAATTTGGAGGTAAAAACATCAGTGAAGGACATACCTCAATCCACATTTTCTACTACAATTCTTACCTTAATTTATCTTTCAGTCTAATTCTAAACCACTACTACCACACATTCTTGCCTTATTATTATTTCCTCTTGTTCTTTAATTCTTGGCAACTTTTTTAAAAAATAAAATTTTTGTTGATTTCAGAGAGAAATGGAAAGAGAGAGAGATAGAAACATCGATGACAGATAGAATCATTGATCAGCTTCCTCCTACACATTCCCCCCTGGGGAGGGAGCCTCCAACCTGGGCATGTGTCCTGACCTGGAATCTAATTGTGACCTCCTGATTCCACAGGACAAAGCTCAACCACTGAACCACCATGGCCAGCCTTGTGGCAATTGTTGTATGCTGTTTAATTCCAAGCTGTTCAAGAATTTTCCCTAAAGTATTGAAACGCCTTTTTCCTGGGGCCATGTGTGGAGTCTGATATTCTAGGAAATGATAAGGAAACTCCTTTCTAATTTTGCTGCCTACATAGCAGGAGATGACTCCCACACCTATTACTAGAATGCATTGAGACAAATTTCACTAGCAAGATACTGACATGCCACTTCTCTTCCTCATTCAAGACAGAAGTAAGCCGAAACCGGTTTGGTTCAGTGGTAGAGTGTCGGTCTGCGGACTGAAAGGTTCCAGGTTTGATTCCGGTCAAGGGCATGTACATTGGTTGCGGGCACATCCCCAGTGGGGGCTATGCAAGAGGCAGCTGGTCGATGTTTCTCTCTCATCGACATTTCTGGCTCTCTATCTCTCTCCCTTCCTCTCTGTAAAAAATCAATAAAATATGTTTAAAAAAGAAAAAAAAAAGACAGAAGTAAAATAAATGTAAGGGAAGGAAAGAAAGAAATTATACAAAGAATGTGTTTTTCTTCCACTAACATCACCTCCATAATGAATGTTCTAGAAAATATGTCTAAATGTTGTTTACCGGAGGACAAATCTACCATTTTAAAGTTGTGGGCTCTCAGATTCCACACAGTTATTTTCCATTCTCTCTCGAGAGCAGCAGGTGCCTGTGGGGGGTTAGTTAGGAACAGGAAGCCAGGGAGCAATGCAGGCCCCTGCAATCAGAAGCCAGGAAGAGAGTGATGACTGGCTTAAAGAGTCCCAATGCAAATACATGAATTTTAAAGTACCAATTTGTTTCAATATTCTAAGATATATCACAAAATGATGATATACAAATGAAACACACAATAATTTATTTTTTGGGTAGCTTGATTCTTTAACTGATATGTTAAAAGACAACTCACATTTATATTTTTAATTATTTTTTTCTGGCAAAACCCTTTAGCTATATGTAGATATTATGTTCACACAGAGCTACCCAGCAAATGTATCCTCCATACGGATGTATATGTTACTTTTTTCTGGTGTCTTTAAACTTTTTATTTAAATTTTTAATCATGTGTTTAAGCAAACTTTGTTAATAATGCTCTTGGACATATTTACTCACACCAAAAACATACAGTTAACTTGTTTTAGAAAATCAACAGATTTCTTTCTTCCACAAAAATATTTGGCAACCTGGAAGGAGATGTACCAGTTGGGATCAGAGCATGGCTCCTTTCTATGTTTTATGCCAGCTTGTTGGCTTGGCAGGCAGCCTTAGTCAAGAAATATAGCCACCCTTCTGCCATTTGTTAAATTTGCATAATTAAAGAGCAATTATTCATGGCATTGTTTTGTAGCAGGCTCCTCAGCTGGCTTTCCTTATCATGGTTTCATGCCACTTTCACATTTTGATTACTAAAAATTACTTTGACTCTTTGTCATTCTAATGAGGTTGAAAACAACACATATCAGAATGATACATAATTCTTGAACTTGGAGAATAATCTCATGAGCAAAATACATTTATGGATATTTTCACTTAAATTCTTTAATAAACAGTAACAAAATGGCTAAGAGTACATTAGATGTTACTTAGTAGGGGTGTGTGTGTGTGTGTGTAAGGAAGAGAGAGAAAGAGAGAGAGAGAGAGAGAGAGAGAGAGGCTCATGCTCATTGACCAGCCATTAATAAATATTATAAACCTGCTTAGAAATTTTGTTATTATCAAGTTTTCCCTATTATTCTTCTGTTTGAAGTATGTCTTATGTAATCATTCTTTAGGTATTTCTCACTGATCATTATGTGGATCCACACTGTTATCTTAGTGTTATTACATGAGGTTTCTGAAAGTAACAATAGTTTATGTGGACAACTATTTGCATGACATAATAGAGTTGTCATGCAAAATTTAGAAGATGCTAGGGTGTCTGTCAACTTTAAATTTTGCATGTTTATCTCTCATTACATAGATGATTAGAATCAATCAGCAGTTTCCTTTACAATCTACTCCTGAAATGTTCACAGAATCTATATGTCCTTAGCTGAACTCTTTTCTGTGAAGACACTAGCATATACAATGAGAAATTTATGAGCTCATAATCATTGTTTTCCCATGAAAATCTTTGATAATTTTAAAGCCTAATATAATAATTAAAATTGCCATTGATATATTATATCTTGATTAGGAAACTTTATAAGATAAACATAGTGTCTGATATTCAAGCTGGAACTTATGTACACATTTCTTTAATTTGCAAAAATAAGTACACAAAATAGCCGAAACCGGTTTGGCTCAGTGGTAGAGCGTCGGTCTGCGGACTGAAGGGTCCCAGGTTCGATTCCAGTCAAGGGCATGTACATTGGTTGCGGGCACATCCCCGGTAGGGAGTGTGCAAGAGGCAGCTGGTCAATGTTTCTCTCTCATCGATGTTTCTAGCTCTCTATCTCTCTCCCTTCCTCTCTGTAAAAATATCAATAAAATATTTTTTAAAAATAAGTACACAAAATAATATTGTTATTGTACAAGATGCTCATATTATATATCTGATTATTATGGTTTAATATACAATATTGCTAAGTAACCTTAAATTCTTCATGAAATTCTGTAACTAAAAATGGCCTCAATTACTCTAACCTAAAAGGGAAAAATTATTGTGTCACATATGGCTAGATTCTGGACTAAAAATTGCATTCAGAAACAGGTCACTCCTGATCTCTTTACATCCTATGTGCTGTGTTTTCTCTGACATTAGAGAGTTGCCAGAGTAGATATATCCCCTTATATTCACTCAGAGTCTAGTGCAGCAAGACATCATTTCTTTTCCAGAAAAGTCAGTAAAAGCCTCACCATGATTCATGGCTTTGATTGGTGACATATCCATCTGTGAACCACTCACCATGGCCAAGAAATGCAAAGCTTATGGCCAGACCTGAATAGTCTGCCCATCCCTGGACCCAGGAACATAAGCATCCTTATCTATGTAATAAAAGGCCTGTGGTCATGACACTGTAAAGCTGTCATGACCAAATGAGCAGCAGCTCTCATGGTGGGCGGGGCTGGGAGGGGCGCGAACTATGAGCAGCGGAGGGTGAGGTGTGAGCTATGATCGGTGATGGGCTGTGTGGACAGCTGAGGCAAGTAGAGCATGAGTTGGTGTGCGCTGGGCCTCTAGACTATATAATAAAAGCCTAAGCGACCCTTATGGTGGAATGACCAGAGCAACCAGTCACTATGATGTGCACTGACCACCAGGGGGCAGACACTCAAATGCAGGAGCTGCCCTCTGGTGGTCAGTGAGCTCCCACATGGGGAGCGCTTTTCAGCTGGAAGCCAGACTCACAGCTGGTGAGCGCAGCGGTGGTGGCAGGAGCCTCTCCCGCCTCTGTGGCAGCACTAAGGAGCAGTGAGCAGGTGTGGTAAGGAGCAAGGGGTCGCAGACTATGAGAGGGCACAGGTTGGGCTGAGGGATTCCCCCTTTCCCAGTGAGGAAATTACAGGCTCTAGTAGTAAATAGAAGGCATGGATAGAACAAACTAACAGGTCAGCAGGAGTTTTCTCAAGTTCACTGCAGTTTGAAATGGATTGAATGTCAGGAATATCAATTTGCCAGGTAGCAATCAGTGCAATAGTAAATCTTACACAATTAGTTGGCCCAGACACTTTTACAACTTTACCCTTTCAGCTGCAGGCATTATTTGTGATTCCCTTCAAATGTTAGATATGAATTTAAACATTTATAATTAGACTAGCATATCTAGCAGACACCTACACTATTTAAATTACTGGGAAAATTAAAAGTGGTCTTGATGCCTAAATTTCTCCAGAGCACAATTAAACTTGGATAATAATGGCTACATGAAGATTCTCATGTAAGACCCCTACTGATGTTTTAAACTTCATGAGAGGCCACAGAATTTAGAATCATTCTAACATCATTTGAAATTATTATAGTAGAAATTATTCTAGTGGAAATTAAATTTACATTATTGCATATGGTCCTGGCAACAATCCCATGGGATAGACTATGAGTTTTTTTCCCCATTCAACAGTAACTTATGGTTAATGGAGAACAAGTGGCTGAGTAGGGTTGTATAGCTATGGTGTGTTAAATCTTGGAGAATAAAACTGCAACATCTGTTATTAAATCAAAGATGCCAATACTCTACTTTGTCTTTTATAATAACATCAATATTCGTGAATGGTGTGGGGGATATAATTTCTTCCAAAAGTAGTTCACATTTTCAACTTCAATTTAGACATTCAATGGTATCTTGATATTCATTTCATATAAGCGAATGGCACATAACCTATATGTAATAACTATTTTAATACATGGATAGATAGAATCATTTAACTGTGGAGGCTACTTTTTGTTAAAGTAGAATATTTAATATTCTGTTAAATATTCAGAACCAAAAAAACCAGCCTCACATGGTAGAATACCAGAAGAAATTTGTATGTATAAATAAATATTGGCAGCAAAACCACAGTATAAGTATAGAATGAAGTTGGTTCATACATGACCAGAATCATACAAGAGCTGTCATTTGAAACACAGGTGGTAGACCAGGTTTTTAATTTCTTGGAAAATATAAAGCTGACACTTAATCCACTCCTTATTACAAAACCCATTTGAAATGTACCAAAACTTAAACAACAGCAATAAAAACAGTAAAAGATCTAAAAGAAACATAGGAGAATAGTTAATAACTTAGAGGAGGGATTGTATTTCTGAGAAAGACAAAATCTCAGAAGTATTAAGAAAATGACTAAGATGTATTACAAGAAATAAAAATACCTTACCTAATAATAGAGAAACATGTAAATTGACCATACCTCTGCAAACGCCCACAGCCAATCAGAGTGAGTATGCAAATTAGGAGGCCAAAAATGGCAGCTGCCCAACTGCTCCAGGCACTGGAGTGGCCAGGCAGGGTAGGACACCGGCTATGAGAGGGAGGGTGGGGGATGAAGGGATCTAAAGGAGCAGAGTGCCATAGCGAAGACAAGATGCAGACTCTAGCAGGGGTCTTCAAACTACGGCCCGCGGGCCACATGCAGCCCCCAGGGGAGTCTGATCCTGCCCGCCAGGTTTTTTGGGCAGTGAGCACAGCCAAGGTGTTACAGTAGGGATTAGTAGTTCATATAGTCCGGCCCTCCAGCTCTCTGAGGGACCGTGATCTGGCCCCCACTTTAAAAAGTTTGAGGACCCCTGCCTAGAGTCTGCAGTGAAGACAAAGATTGCAGACTTCAGCCAGAGTCTGCAGCAAAGACAAAGCGGCAGTCTGTAGCAAAAATGGCAGACTCCGACCAGAGCGAAGGCCTAGATCCTGGGTGCTGGAGGGAAACCGGTACTGGAAGCCAAGGAAAGGAAGGCCTGTTGGAGGAATCTCTGTGCAACAGGCCTCTAGTCTATAATAATAGGGTTAAGAAAATACAAATGAAATTTGGAAAATATTTGTAGCATATTATTACAGAAAATAGTAATACATATATTACATAATATTATGTGTAAGGACTGTACAATATCTGATAGATTTCATTATTAATATATAAATGAATAACAAAAAATTCAGAGGAACATTTTGCAAACTACAACAATAGGCAGATCACAGGAAAACATGGAAAATTGGTCAATTTTACTCATAATCAATAAAATTACATCAATTAGATACCATTTTCAACTACAATGTGACTAAATCTTGGTGGTATTGTCAAAATTATTGGGATAACATGCTCTCATAAATTTTGGTAGACTTGTAAAAGACATATATATAATTTGACTTGGGCTTTACTTTTTTGGAATTCAACTACAGATATACTCCACGTGTTTGCAAAGCTACTTATGTACAAACAAGTTCTTTCTAGCATTGTCTATTAACTAGAAGCAAGGATCAGCTAAATAAACTGTGTCAGCCATATAAGGCGCCTTTGTGAAAATAAATGCAGTGAATTTATGTGGGCTGAGAGGAAGCATCATCCATAAGGTATTGTTAAAGGGAAAACAAATAAAATATAGAAAAATGTGCTTATCTTTAAACCTACTTACTGGATTTAAAAAAATAAACGAATGTAGAATATTGCTGTACAGAGTTGTAAGCAGTGGTTACCCATACTATTTACATATAATGTTTGATTTTTAAAAAGGTTTTACTGTAAGCATATATTATTTTTTCATATAAACAGAACTACTTCTTCAAAAAATTATTCTGACAAAACTAAATTCATATATTTTTTATCATAAATTTATAATTTTTGGTCAGAAACCTACTTCATTCTTAGTTCCATCCTAAACTTAAAAAACAATAACTAAAAGTGTGACAAAGAAATAATGCTAGGGCTATACTGCTGATGGCCAAGATACTTGAACTATATAGTTGTTTGATTTTTTTTACTTCAAACTCATCCTTAGATCTCTGGCCTGAGCTGAGTCCTATAGGAAGACCACAACCTCATTACTGAATGCCCCATTGGTTTCTAAACAAGGTCTATAACTGGTGCACTAGCTTTCTCTACTCTGCTTCAGTCCCCTCTGCTCATCAATAAACCATGATGTGCTGCACAGAACCCTGTGCCTTGGGGCCAGCCTGTCAATGATGGTGGACCATGAAAAATTACATGTGTTCATTGCAGAGAAAATCCAGGGGAAAAGCTTAAAAAAAAATTCTTCAAAAGACTATTCCTAACTTAATAATAGCTCCAAAATAAACAAAGAGAGAGAAAAAGCAGGCCCAGGTGTGAGCATAACAATATGCACAGTTTTAAAAGGTGACAATGAGAATGAATGGGTTCTGCAGACATTTTGCTCATCTCCTCATGAGAATGATCAGAACCAAAGTCTAAAGTGTTTTCTTTACACAAATCCATAACCAGATAATGCTTTCTGTTCCTAAGAAGGTGATTGTGTTGCCGAAACTGGTTTGGCTCAGTGGATACGATAGAGCATCGGCCTGTGGACTGAAAGGTCCCAGGTTTGATTCCGGTCAAGAGCATGTACCTTGGTTGCGGGCACATCCCCAGTAAGGGGTGTGCAAGAGGCAGCTGATTGATGATTCTCTCTCATCGATGTTTCTAACTCTCTATTCCTCTCTCTTCCTCTCTGTAAAAATAAATCAATAAAATATATATTAAAAAAATAAAAACAAAAAATAAATTAAAAAAAGAAGGTGATTGTGGTACTGCTAGAACTTTATGACTATAAAAAAAAAACTTAGAAAGTAAAGGAGTCTATAGATATTCAAATCAGAATACTGTTCAGCAACCTTCATAGTTTAGTTTCCTTTTTAATTTCTGAACCTGATGTGTAACTACTTTCCTACTTAACTATAGAAATAAATTATATAATTTTGAATCTACTTTCCTACTTAACTATAGAAATAAATTATATAATTTTAACCTATAATCTATATGTATAAAAGCCAAAGTTACTTATCGACCGTTTGATTAGTAGCTATGACATGCACTGACCACCAGGGGATAGGCACTCAATGCACAGACATTGAAACATTGAACAGATTGATGAGTCTCAGAGGGTAAGGGGGAGGGGGAGGGTGGGAAGAGATTAACCAAAGAGCTGATATGCATACAAGAGGCCCAGTGTACGGATTTGTGCACCAGTGGGGTCCCTCGGCCAAGCCTGCAGGGATTGGGCCAAAACCAGCAGTCCAGGCCAAGGGACCCCCTGGTGCAAAAATTCGTGCACTGTTAATTATATTTTTTGCTCAGACTATCGCTTCTTAAAATATTGCTCAATGGGCAATTAGAATGTTTTCTGATTTGATAAATGACTTATTTACTCCACAAATTGAATTACTGCCACATAAAGAAATGATACTAAAGCTAAACTTTACTAACTAAAGTGAACATGTACAAAAGTTATTTTTCAATATAATTATATATTCAAATAGAATGTTATTTCTATAGTAAATAAATATATATTAGTCACTTAGTAGGTAATATGAAAAAAATGAAAGGGGTACCAGAGTAAGAGGTTTCTGTACTTGAACAATTATATACTTACATTTCTTAAAGTTTATAATCTAACACTGTAGGTGCAGCCTACTTTAGCTTGGCTATGAAGAGATCAATGCCATGTGGGAGCACAAAAGGAGAGCCAGGCAGGATGAACAGAATTCTGTCAGGGACACAAGATGATAGACATGTTAAGTAGAATGTGACTAGCAAGGGTCAAAAATCAAATGTGTGTGGTTCACTGGAAAATGGTAAGTAGGGATAGCTAGTACTGAAGTACCAGTGACCATCTAGAAATGCTGTAGCCAGAAGATCCATCCCTTCAGACATGCCTGAGAAATTGAAAATTATTTTTGGAAACATTCAGAATTGTAATTACCTGTGCACTTGTTAATTCTAGAAGCAGAGTGAAAGGTAGAATTTGGTGAAAGAGGTGGAGTCAAGATGGGAAGTGATGAAGACCTGACTCATGTTCATTTTTTGTAAGGCAATTTGGTTTGGACCCTAGACTCTGGTTCAAGTTTCAGCTCTGCCACTTTCTAATTGCACAACCCTGATAGTTTGCCTCTATTGTGATAGTTCACTCCCACGAGGGTAGTAACATCTGGCCCTGCCTTTTAGGGTTAGAGGAGGAGATAATGTATACACAGTGCTAGGCACAGCCCTGGCACATGGTACTACACACTCAGTGGCAGCAGAAAAGAGAGAAGGGCCTTCCCTAGCATTTCTATTAATTGGGAAAGACAAAAGGGCAGCCCCAGCTAAGTGTATTCATATAAGATTTGAAGAAAATATTTGGTTCACTAAGTACTCTTAAACAAAGAGAAACATTCTTACCTTTGAAAAAAAAATTTCCTTTGTAGATATTAATATACTTGACATTAGTGTTTTAGTATTTGCTATTGTTTATTTTAATTCAAAGAAGTAAATGTAATTTAATGCAGGAAAAATTATTTTACCCCCCAAATACCTGCATTAACTTTTATGCAGACTGCTTATCACTCCTTCTACAGAAAAGGGCGTCCTACTTTCTTCTCTTTGTGACTCTGCAGGCAACAAAGCAAGTGAGGAAAAAACTCATTTTTAAAATCTGCCTGTGCACTGTGCACAGCGCCCTGATGCTACGGGGTGTTGAAGATGTGCTCTCCTATCTTTGTTTGGGAGCCACATGCATCATTGGCAAAGGGAGTCCAAGGGTCCTTTGTGATGCACTCATGTGTACGCCCAGGCAGAGCTGCATGTGGGTCTATTTTCAGCCTCGCCTTTGGAGCAGCTGTCACAGAACCAAACCCAGAAAATGGAGGAAGATAAAAATGGGAGGTGGTTGCTATATTTTTCCTCTCATTTCCCTTTGGGCTAAAGACACTGATTGTAAATATCAATTGTTGGAGGCAAAACAACTTTCAGACCAACATAGATGTTCAAGGAATATACTTTTAAAAGCTGACTTTTGAAAAACTAAAATGGATTTTATTTTCTGAACATTTATTAGCCTAGTTACTTACAGGATTAATAAGGAGTATGTTATTTTAAAATTATCTCTTTTTTCCTCCACAAAATTCAATAGGAATTGAATTTTGGAAATTGTTTAGGAAAAATAAAACTGCCTATGGAAAAGATGCCCATGTGAATTAATGCTGAAAACCGAAAGAGGCTGAAATCTGCATTAAGGGACAATATTTTAAGAATTCATGAATTTTCCTTTACTTCTTCATTGGCAGAGGTTAAATGTGAGTTGTTTTATGCAATATTTTATGCTTTGATCAGTCTCAAGTGACGGTGGTGACTGACCTCATCTCCTTCACATGAAATGCAATCCGGAAAAACAAGAGAAAAAACAAACTTCTGTCTCCAAGATGTGTAACTGTGATCAATTTGAAATAAAAACTTATCTAAAAATTGCTTTTGAAATGCAAAATGCCATTTCATGTTTTTACATGATCTCAACCTACTGATATCTGAGATGATGACACAGAGTGATAAAATAAGCATTAAACAAGTTCCTAAAGAATGTCATTCTAGTCCAAGTTTGCCATTTGTGCTCATTATTACATATTTTAAAATGGTATTTATTCAACAAATGTTTACTCAATGCACCATGTATCAAACAAGCTTGAGGTACTAGGGAACAAGACAATTAAAGTACCCATTTCATTGGCCTTAATTTTAATGAGGGAAACAGAAAAAGAAATTGTTAAAGTCAAGAAAACTTCAGATGGCAATAAATGCAGTGAAATAAGGATTGGCTGGTGGGTATTATTATATTTAGAGTGGGTGTTTAGATAGCCCCTCTGAGTAGATATTTAATTATGTCCTTCAGTATATCACCTGGCTCAACGGGAGTGCTTCCTAAGGAGTAAATTGGACAAAAAAACAATTTCCATTGCTACCACATAGAATATATTTAAGGATAAAATATGATAATATATATTATAACAGTTCTGTATACTTATATAATATATTATGTATTATAATAATAATAATATATTACTTACGGGTTATAAGTGACATATTATTTAATGTAATTTATTCATTCACTCCTTATATATTCAAATGAGTATATAAGGAGTTATCAAAACAAAATAATACTATTAAGCAGACAAGATTTCTACAGAAGGAACTGAATATACTTCAGTTGTCTAATTATGCCTTTTGCCATTTCCTGCTACAAAAACTTTAAATTAATTTATTAAACTAGAGGCCTGGTGCATAAAATTCATGCACTGGAGGGGGGAGGGGAGAGTCCCTCAGTCCGGCCTGCCCCCTCTCACAGTCTGGAGCCATCAGGGGTGGGAGGCAACCTGTTGATCATGGGAAGGCAATGCCCCCATCACACCTCTGCTGCTGCCACTGCCGGCAGTGCAAACCTCAGCCAGCCCTGGTTACCTGAGCCTTGGGCAGCCCTGGGAAGCTGCCATCTGAGGCTTGCCTCCACCTTGGGCTGGCCCTGGGCAACTAGGGGGCTGTGGGGACTGGGGGACTCCAGAGGCAGGTGCCCCATCAGGGCTGAGGGAACTGGGTGCTGCCATCTTGTGGCTGTGGGCACTGCCATCATTGAGGGCAGTGCAGCAATTAGCATATTCCTTCCTTATTGGCTGTGGGCACCGCCATATTCATGATGGTGTGAGGGTCAATTAACGTATTCCCGTATTCCCTCTTTATTAGATGGGATGTGACATAGTGCTCTCCTTCTCTAATGCAAACTCAGGATTCAGGAAATAAAAATTGAAATTAAAGATTTACCAGTTATTTTCTGTGCATCCTTGATGAGTTACCTTCTCTGTGAAGCAATTGTTGAAATATTCCTTTAATTCCAATTTTTAAGGACCTTAAGACATACTTGGAGCTTGCATTCAACTTGCTCTAACTCATACTCAGAGTTAGCGTGGAACAAAATCATTTCTTAATATTATTGCTATTGGTAAAGTTTTATTTTTCAAATGTATTTTTATTTATTTCAGAGGAAGGGAAAGGGAAAGAGAAACATCAGCGGTGAGAGATAATTATCCATTGGCTGCCTCCCACATGCTCCCTACTGGGGATTAAGCCTGAAACCCTGGCATGTTCCTAGACCTGGAATGGAACAAAACAGTGACCTCCTGGTTCATTGATTGATGCTCAACCACTGAGCCACACCAGCAGGTCTCTAGTAAAGATAGGGGGGAAATGATGGAGCATTAACTATCTGATGCCATGTAGTTGGTTCTACTAAGAGGATGTCTTGAGCTTAAATTGTCCTTTATTCTAAGTGTTGCTTTCCATCCAAATCTGTAAGATGTGGATTAAAAAATGTTCATCACTATCAACACCCACCCAACCCCAAAGCACAAGCATCCCTCCTCCACATGGCAGATAGGTTAATATTTTAAAACATAAATTGGATTGTGTCCCATTGGATGCCCTCCAGTACACTTAGAAAACAACCTAAACTTTTGCAGAGGTCTATGCAGACCTAAATTATCTGGCCCCCACCAGACTTGACCCTTATTCACTCTCCAAAATGTGCTACTGTTTTGCTTTTCTCTTTTAGACCCAAGGCTTTTCCAAGTACATGCTGTGTCTTCTCTTTCCCCATCCTGCTGCTCTCAGCTTAAATATCACTGTCTCAGAAAAAGCCTGTATTTCCTGACCCTGCCCGCCCCCACCACCAAATTCATTCCTTGCTACACAATTGTCTAAATGTCTTAGTTCCAACACAATGTGTACTTATCTTCTACTTTGCCCTTTTAGGTTTATTGTCTGTTTGCCCCATCTGACTTTCAATTACATTAAGCTAAAAACAACAACTTGATTTTTTTTAATTTTTATTCTGTATAATTAGCCTATAATAGAAGTCTAATAAATATTTGTCACGTGAATGAATGAATAACTATTATACAACATAGATATGATAAACACACTTTTCCTTGTGTGTGACAAAGATAGGTAAAGTGGTATTATTTTCCTTCTCTCAACAATTCAACTAAAAATGGTGGCCATCTTTTTTTTTTTTAAGTAGAAGTACAATGGCGTCAATTCCTATTCCTTCACCACATCATCCTTCTTCTCTTTCCCCACACTCTATACTTCTATATTCCTTTCCTTCCTTTTTATCTTTCTCAGTTTCCTTTCCCATTTGTCCTCTTTCCTACTATGATGGAATCAAAGCTTGCGTGTATTCTTTATTTTAGTGCAACTAAAGCTTTGACTTTATTTTTGTTTATATTGTGTTTGGCACTTTGATATATTCTTAGACCTTCAAGAATATCATGAGTCTTTGCAGGTTTGGCTCAGCAGATAAAGTGTTGGCCTGTGGACTGAAGGGTCCCAGATTTGATGCCAGTCAAGGGCAAGTACCTCGGTTGCAGGCTCCTCCCCAGCCCGGGCCCTTGAAGGATCCATACAGGAAGCAACCGATCAATGTGTTTCCCTCACATCAACATTTCTCTCTATCTTTCCCTCTTTCTAAAAGTCAATGGAAAAATATCCTCAGGTGAAGATTAAAAAAGAAGAGAGAGAATATCATGAGCTTGTGAGTTCCTGGATGTTTGAGACTATGTTTCACTCAAATTTATATTAACTATATTCCTTGGCACAATAACTAAAGTATATCAAAAATTCAATATTTTTATTTTAATTAGAAACCATCAGAGTATTACCAAAAATAAACCAGTTTAAATATTTACATAAAAGAGAAATACACTGGGCTGAAAATTATGCTGCTGGAAATGTTTTAAAGACTGAGATTCCAGGAGTGTTTAGAAATGTCTCCAGGAATGATCATCCAGTTTAAAAAAAAAAAAAAAAAAAAAAAAAAAAAAGTGAAAAGTAGGGCGTAATAGAGAGAAATGTAGCATTATACAAACTCAGTATGATTTGCCCCACAAATCTCTACTCAAAATTGTCTGACAGGATACAGGTGTTTTGCACTATTTCTATTTTAGGTAATTGAGGGGGAAGTGAGAATTCCTTGCCTTTCCCTGCAGTAATTTAGGAAACAATTTGGTGTTTCCTCAGTTTGAGCTACACTTTTCCTCTTCGAAATACTGTATATTGTTGAGAGAAATAGCCATATTTTTGCACTAACCCTGGAGGAATGTGTCCACTCCGGAGGCTGGGACAGCCATGCGAGTCCTGGGGACAGGGTCCTTGAGAGCTGACGGAGGCTCCATGTAAGCCACTGCCCAAAGGTCAGCATCCTAGGGGCTTCTTCGGTGTGTTTTAGGATCCTGACATTTTCAGAAAGAAATGTTCTAACATTATCACATAAGAAAAAAATAAACTTTTCATGCCTTTATACTCATTAAAATAGGCCTGTGTCTTTAAGTGCCACAAAACCACTTAGAAAAGATGAGGAAATCACAGCTTATCTTTCCATCAGCGGCCTGCCTCAGAGAATTGGCCTCTGGATTCCAGAGAAAGTGACTTGGAACACAGCCCCTCTATGGCAGCCACTTCTATGGCCACCTTAGAATTATAGTTTGCTTGTTTCTTCCTGGCTCATTAAATCTAATAGAGATTATTTAAAAACTAGAGTCCCAGTGCACAAAATTTGTGCATGGGGGAGGGGGGGAGAATAGGTGTATGTGTCACTCAGCCCAGCCTGCATGCTCTCCAATATTGGATGCCTCTTACAATCCAGGACTGCTGGCTCCCAACTGCTCAGCTGCCTGCCTGCCTGCCTGATTGTCCCTAACTGCTTTTGCCTTCCAGCTTGATCACCCCCTAACCACTCCCATGCCAGCCTGATTGATGTCTAACTGCTCCCCTGCTGGCTTGATTACCCCTAATTGCCCTCCTCTGTCTGCCTAGTCACCCCTAGCTGCCCTTCCTTGCCAGCCTGGTTGCCCCTAATTGCCCTCTCCTGCTGGCCTGGTCGCTCCCAACAGCCCTTCTCTGTAAGCCTGGTACCCACAACTACCCTCCCCTGCAGGCTTGGTCAACCCTAATTGCCCTCCCCTGCCAACCTGTTCCCTCCCAACTGCCCTCCCCTGCAGGCCTGGGTCCCCTGCAACTTTCATCCCCTGCTGGCCTGGTTGCCCCCAACTGCCTTCCTCTACAGGCCTGGTAACCACAATTGCCCTCCTCTATAGGCCTGTTCCCCCACAACTGGCCTCCCCTGCTGGCCTGTTCTCTCCCAACTGCCCTCTCCTACAGACCTGGTTGCCTCCAACTGCCCTCCCCTGCAGGCCTGTTCCCACCCAACTGGCCTCCCCTGCTGGCCTGGTCTCTCCCATCTGCCCTCCCCTGCTGATCATCTTGTGGCAGCCATTTTGTGTCCACATGAGGATGGACATCTTTGACCACATTGGAATGATGGTCAATTTGCATATTAGCCTTTTATTAGGTAGGATAAATACCAATACAATAAGTGTCATGGAATATCAAAAATTTTACTAATACCATTTCAAGGTTTACTTATCTATGCTACCATATTTTCCAGCGTATAAAATGACCCCCTAATTTTACAGTTAAAACATGGGTTTAGGCCTAAATTCGCTGTATAAGACTACCCCCCACTTCAAAGAAAAGACTTACTTTGCCATCAAGATCTGCAGGTAATTTTTGTGCAATTTTGGTCTTTTGCCCCCGATTTTCAGTTGACTTTCGTTTCAAAAGTCGTCTTATACGCTGGAAAATACGGTATTTGTTTATTCATTTAATAAGTAATACAGTTGCATATCACTAAAAACATCTATTAAACAATATATTAAATACTGTTTATAGATGATAATATTTTAAAAAAAAAAAAAAAGATGAGATATACAAGACCTGTTCTCATGAAGCTTATATTCCAATGGAGTGAGACAACACTCAATATGTATTCAAATAAATATACCAGAAAATTTCAGATGATAAAATGTGCTAATCCTTCCCCCAAAAAGAACAAAATAAAACAGATAGATGTGAGTAAAGTTAGTGTGGACCAAGTCTGGCATTACTGAATAGGGAAGTTTGTGTTGCTACGACATTTGTGCTAATCAAAGACAGGAATAGCCAGCCAATTCCAGACATTGAAGTTTCTGTGTGCAGAGGTAAGGATGAGCTAGGTCAGCGTTTTTCAACCGCTGTTCCGCGGCACACTAGTGTGCCGCGAGATGTTGCCTGGTGTGCCGTAGGTGCAGACAAGACAAGAATTTTATAATTTTTCACTATTTTGTTTACTTAATATTTCATAATAAAGTAATTATAAAATACTTTCTTTGTGTTTATTTGATTCCTATTCAAGAGAATTACTTTATATAATATATAGTCAATATAGGCACAGAGTTAAATTTTTTAAGATTTTCTAATGGTAGTGTGCCTCGTGATTTTTTTCATGAAACAAGTGTGCCTTTGCCCAAAAAAGGTTGAAAAACACTGAGCTAGGTCTACTGTGTGAGAAGAAAGGCCAATGTGAATAATAGAAAGACTGGCTCAAATTGTGCTTTCAAAACTACTGAGGGTGTTGCAGGCCAGGTTATGGATCCTCATTTAATTTTAAAATTTAAAAAAGTCATTAACAGTTTTAAGTGAATAACTAAGTCTAATTTTTGTTTATAGCTAATCACTCTGATTGGTTTCCAGAGATCAGATTTAGATGAATCAGCATCAGATCAGGAAGATTTGTTCAGAGGTGACTGTAGTGGTCCAGGTGATAGAGGCTGGAAGTGCTTGGAGGAAGATGGTGCCTGTAGGCAAACTTTTGGCACGTGAGATAGGTAGCAGATGTAAGATTTGACAGGTATGCACATTAGTGGTGGGCATGGAAATGAAGATTTCCTTTTGTGGACCTGGTGAGCTTGAGAAATGAATTAGACACCAAAGTAGATACAGCAAATATTTATGTGAATCTATAGGGTTTTTTGAGATCTAATGCAAAAGTTTATGATTTGCTTTTTACTTTCAGTTCTTTTTTTCCTTACAAGCTTTGAAATATTTAAGTATTAAGTACCAATATTTTGAATTGCTTATATGCTTTTAAATATCTTATGACTAAAAATATTTACTTTTATAACTTATAAGTTTTATTTCTTAAATATTAACAACAGAATCCTCCTATGTGTATTTCCTAGCTGCCATGATATGGTCTTGAAATACTAATATTGGAATTTATTACATATATCTGAAAACAATGCAATATATAAGTTTACCTACAAAATTCAAAATACACATACAGGCAAAGTGTTGCTTCATATTCATATGTATCACATTGAAATAAAAAGGCTAGACTTACAGTTTCTGGTGCAGAATATAAAGAGTTTAGAGGTCAACACTTCATGTTAACAATAACTAAAAACCTGAACAAAATTTAAATCAACACTCTTCTTACATCTGTCAAAGGAGTGGGGTCACAGGGCAAACTGCTGCCCCCCAAAATTGGAAAGACTGCCAGAGACAGAGAATTCCAGCTTATTGGATCAGAAACCCATGAGCAGAACCCATGGTTCCTCCTCAAAAACCTGCAACAGAGTAGGCAAAAACCTGAACTGTAATTGGCAAGTTGCTGGAGGCTCAGTGAGGACAAGTCTGATTCTTAAAAACTCCAGGGGGAACCATGCATGAGGGAGTCCCCACAATATAGTGAGATTAACCTCCAGAAGCCCAACTAGGTTCCTATAGTAAATATCAGAGAAAAATCCTCTCGGGCTCCCAACAAAGGGAAGGGAAAGAAACCCACTGTGAAGTAAATCAGCATATTCTGTAATCGCAGCAAGGCCTGTCCACAGGAAAAGCTATTTGACCAGAGCCTATATTCTTGGTGTTTTATCAGAGTCTAAACTAAGTAAGCAGAGAAAAAATACCCAACTAGCCCACTCTAGACATTTGTCCCAGCTCAGGGGGAAAGAGGGAAAACTGAGAAACACTGGTGAAGTCCGCAGTCTGGGCACAGGTTCACCTAAAGATTGAGTCATCATCTGCTGACCACAGAATGCTTCCTCTCCCCTTATCTTCCAACACCTTATCACCATATTACTGAAGGCTGATCTACTAGAGTTCCTTTCACTAAGAACATCAAACATCGTTTTAACAAAAAATTATAAGGTACACTAAAAGGCAAAATGCAGTTTGAAGAGAATTAACAAGCATCAAAACCAGAATCAGATATGCCAGGCATGTTGGGTTATCAGACTGGGAATTTAAAACAAATATAATTAATATGCTAAGGGCTTTAATAAATAAAAAACAAACATAAAAAAATATGGATAAGGTAAACAGAAAAAATATTTTAAAGAAATGCTAAAGATCAAAAACACTGTAACAGAAATGAAGAATGCCTCTCAATAGATTTATCAACAAACTAAATATAACTGAAGAAAGAATTTCTAGGCTTGAGCATATGGTAATGTAAACTTCCAAAACTGAAAAGCAAAAATAAAAATGAAAAATACAGAACAGAATTCCCCAAAATTGTGGGAAAACTTCAAAAGTTGTAACAGAGTACCAAGAAAGGAAACAAAGAACAAGTAATATTTGAAGCAATTATGACAGAATTTCTTCAAAATTATTAATATCAGACATCAAACCACAGATTTAGGAAGCTCAGAAAATAGGAAGTAGGGGAAAAAATACACAATACACCTAGATATTTTATATTCTAACTACTGAAAATTAAAGATAAAAAAGTCTTGAAAGAGGGAAGAAAATAGTTACCTAGAGAGGAGTAAAATATAGGAATTAAATCAGAACAGTGAACAACAGTCACTATGATGTGCCCTGGCCATCAGGGGGTGCGCATGGAACATGGCGGGCATTGGCAGCAAGTGGCAGAGCACAGAACACGGTGGGCATGGACTACGGGGAGGGATGGTGGAGCAGGTGAGTGTGGGCGCCAGACCAAGGCAGGGCTCCAGTCACTGGTGGTTACTGAAAATTATTTGCTCCCACGTACCATGGTCCTAACTAGCACTCGCACCTGCTGCCTGAGCTGTCCCTCTCACACCGACTGTTGGCGCCCGGAGCCGGCCTGATTGCTCGGTGCTGTCAGCAGATGCAAGCAGTGGCTGCTGGCCCTAATCTGCCCTCAGGGTTTTTCCACCTTCCCCAGCTCCAGAGAGGTGACTGGGGCCAGCAGCCGCCTCTCACACCTGCTGCTGGCGATGGCCCCACTCGCACCCACTGCCAGCACTGAGCATTGATCCTGATCGCTTGGTACCATCAGCAGGTACAAGCAGTGGCTGTCAGCCAGATTGCTCCTGAGGGCTTCCCCACCTCCCCCTGCTCCTGAGGGGCTATTAGGGCAGCAGCTGCCACTGGCATCCACTGACAGAACCAGTCCTGCTCTCACCCACTGCTGGCACCGCCCCCAATTGCTCCACACTATCAGTGGGTATGAGCTGGGCAGGCATCATCAGCACGTAGGAGCAGCAGTGGTGGGAGCAGGCTGCTAGCAGCCAGGGGACCAGGGGGCCATGGCAAGAGGGTCTGGGTGGGGGCGCAGAGGATGGGCCAAGACTTGCCCTTGTACCCACCTCAGCCTCACAGCCCAGAGTTCCTTTCAAGGTGCACAAATTTGTGCACGAGGCGCTTAGTGAATAAATAAAAGTAAAATAAAAAATATTTTTCTTATTCTATTAAATAATAAAGTGTACTTTGAACCTGCCTTTCCAATGTGGCAAAGAAGAAAAAATTGTATTGTACAATAACTAGTTTGCTTGGATTCCCACTGAAGACTTTAAGGCTGGTGTTGGTAATAAACATGTGATACAATCATCCACAGGCAATGGTCTGCTGGTGATTGTTTAACAACTGGCTCTCTGAGGGAAAGGCCGTGACTTATATTGTTTGCTGATTTTCGTGGTGTAAATAGTCCCACCACAGCGGATGTCAACATGCTGACATGAATATGGAGTTGGGAACAGATGTGAAGCCTTGTCTTTCTTGGAATCAGTTTATGAGACTCCCAGCACACCACTGTCTAAACATTTGCTGTTCTGAGAAACTTCTTTCTAAAGTCATGCTCATGCCATGTCTGAATTTTAATTACTGATGGTATCACCACTATCCATCAACTCTAACCAACCATTCCTATTAGACAATGTATCTTAAGATTTCAACATTTCAGTAAATGCTCCCTAGGAATGGGATTCAGTGTTAAGAATCAATTTTTCTGGTATTGTTGAGGTTCTTGACATATTTTGTTCAATGGTGATTTCAGG
Source organism: Pipistrellus hanaki (assembly GCF_964339955.1). Taxonomy (NCBI): domain Eukaryota; kingdom Metazoa; phylum Chordata; class Mammalia; order Chiroptera; family Vespertilionidae; genus Pipistrellus; species Pipistrellus hanaki. The sequence continues at coordinate 88,095,861 of NC_140504.1, forward strand.
CAGCTTCAGGGATTAACTAACTTACTTTAAGTTTGCTAATCCATTAGACATATACATGAATATTCACAAATAGAAATCATATATACTAGCTAAAGTGGGCCATTGAGTGTAACTCACCAATGAGCTTTGTCTACTTCCCTTTTAATGCCCACTTATTTTGTTTTGTTTTGGTCTTCCCATGCCATGCTGTTTTAGACCTTTCCCTGCTTCCAGGCTTAGCTAATTGCTGGTTTTATTTTACTTTTAATTTTTAAACAGCCTTTTATCATAACTATGCCTTCCCTTCACCTTTGTGATGCTGTTTGATCACATTTGCAGCTTCTGCATGTCTACTATACTTCCATTTATTTCTTTGTCTTTTTGTATAAAGACAAATAGCTTTCTAGAAATGGCCTGGGTGACCCTCAAGAAAGAGGCAAGAATCAAAGAAAAATTGCAATGTACTGCATAAATGAGCAGTGAAGATATAACAGAGGCAGATGAGAAAAGGGAGAAGCAAAGAAAAAAATCTATTTCTGAAACAACTGTGACTAAGATTGTTGGAAATATTTTATTGCTTTTTATCTTCCTAATAAAAGTAAAGGGAACTCTGGAGATAACTATAAGCATGGAAAATACCTAAAAATGAAAACCTGAAAATTAAAATACAGTTTAAGCACTTTTGAAGTTAGCTTTTAAAATCAATGTCTATAGAGATAAATGAAGATAATTTAAGGGCATTGATAACAAATGGAAAATAAATCCCGTATTCAGCTTCACATTGGTTAAATGTTGTATATAAAATGAAGCACCAAAAAGAATCAATAGTCATTAACTATCTCACCCCACTGGGTAAGATAAATGATAGATTAGCTTAAATGTGATCAAACTCTTTTTTTCCCCTCATTCAAAGGAAAGCACTTTCTGTTCAAGGACCACTTACTTGAATGGTGCTGGCTGGTCTCCCTAATACCCAATTTCCCAAAGTCATTTCAAGTATGGAATTATTTAACTCAAATTCTAAGCAACAAATTTCAGCTGCTTATATTATAGAATAGAATTGAACATGAACATCACCTAAATATAATATTGACATCTTATCTTTGCCAATTTTGATCTCCTGAAAGTGATTAATTTACTAAAAAGAAAGCTAACCTGCTTAATTTATTCATGTTTCTTTGTCAATGAAAAAATATATATATATCCAGTTTCACAGTCAATATATTTTTATTTTTGCAAACAAAAATATTTTACAAATTTTGTGATTGGCAAAGTATTTATCTTAGGTAAGCATAACTAGGAATTCAAGATAAAGTAAAATAAGCTTTTAAAACATATCTGCACCAATTATTATATTAACTACCTGCAATTTAAGTAGCTACCTGACAAATCACCCTCTGAAAAAGGAAAACATATAAATTTAAACCCAAGTTTTCAATGTTATTTTTACTTGCTACTTTAAAAAGTAAATTTAGAACATTTCTACTATGCAGCTATCTATTCTCTATCAGGGACACTTTAATTCCGTGTGTGTGTGTGTGTGTGTGTGTGTGTGTGTGTGTAAACATTATTTGCATTTCTTTTCCAAACTAATTCCTACATTTTCTTTCTACATTTTAGAAATCCTATATAATAAAGAGGTAATATGCAAATTAAACCTCACACCCTCACAAGATGGCTGCCTACAACCAGGCTGGCAAGGGGGTTATTGAGGGATGACCAAACAACTGAATAAGCAGGCTGTGTGGGGCAACCAGGCCAGAGGTGGGGCTGTGAGGGGTGAGCAGGCTGGCAGAGGAAGGCAATTGGGGGTGACCAAGTTGGCAGGGAGGACAGTTGGGGGCGATTAGGCTCACAGGGGGTAGGGGGCAGTTAGGGCAACCAGGCCAGCAGAGGGGGGCAGTTGGGGGTAACCAGGTTGGCAGGGGGGGGGGGAGTAAGGGGTGAACAGGTTGGCACACAGAGGCAGTGAGAGGTGATCAGGCCAGAAAAGGTGGCATTTAAGGGTGACCAGACAGGCAGGCAGGTGAGCAATTAGGAGCCAGCGGTCCAGGATTGTGAAAGAAATGTCCAGCTGCTGGCTTAGGCCCGATCCCCCCAAGAGGTCCCAGATTGGAGAGAGTGCAGGCTGGGCTGAGGGTAGCCCCCCCATGCATGAATTTTGTGCACCAGGCCTTTACTTATATATATCAATATATAAGTAAAGCAATTATTGAAAAAACATTTTACCATTTCCTTTTACCAAGAGAGAATCTGATTTCAAGGTCTCCTTATTCCCTCTTCTCTCCTTAAATAATCAGAATACACTAAGATATACATTAACTTTTTTAAATACTTGATACTGGGCATTTTAATCTATTTTTCCCAATATTTTCTTCCTTTTTCAATATTCTTTATATTTTTTTTCTATTTTTCCAATTTTGATTCTAATTCTATAAAGTAGCATACATTTAATTCTGCAAAGCTCTGAATAGCAATGTAAAAAAAAGGCAATGAAAAATTAATCTTACACTTTCTGCTGATAGGTTATCTCCACACATCATACAAGTCCAGGATATCTCATATATGTGTCCAGGATATTTCATATACTATACATGTACATGTACATATGCTGTGTTTCTATATATTCCATAATGAATTCTGCAAATGTAAAATAATAAAAATATGTGCAATTATTTTCACAAAAATGAAAATAAATCAATACAGTTCTTATATTAATGGGCTCTATTTTTATGGTCTATTTCTTTTACTTAACGTTCTGTGTTTTTTCTTTTCCATATTTATATCTCTTGGACCTCCCCTCATATCCATTGTCAGGCCACTCTTGAAAGGTGACTGATGACAAATGGGCCTTCCAAGCTCTGTGACATTACTGCCTTTGTGCATTTAAGATTGCTTTTTAAGCACAGGTTTTCAGTTGGTGTTTGTAATAAATGTTTATTATTTTATATATAAAAATAGTCTAGAAAATTTTGAGACAATTTATTTAACAAGCATTTTTTTTCTTCCTTTATCTTTAATATGAAATTATCCACTTGAAGTATTCTCAAAGGTTTAAGAAATTGAGCACAACATACCAAATATAATCTCTTACCAGTTATATGATTTTTAATTGCATCATCAATAGTAGAATGATCTACATATTATATTTTTATCTCTGTCATTGTCCATTTCATTCAAAAAACACCAAGGGTAATTATTTTATCTCATTTCATTTTCCTTTACTTTATTTTTCTGTGCTTTTTTTTTTAATTTCCTCAAGCTGTTAGGGAGATAATGCCAGCATGATCTGAACTTTTCTCTTCCAAGCTGTCAGAATTCACAGAATAAAAGGTTGTAGTTTAAATTCAGGATAATCCACTGTCTGACCCCCATCAATATTCTTTCAATGTCTTTCTCATAAATTGAACAGATCAGTTGGCAACATCTTTAAAAAAATATATTCTTATTGATTTCAGAATTGGAGAAGGAGAGAGAGACAGAAACATCAGTGATGAAAGAGAATCATTGATAGGCTGCCTCCTGCACGCCCCACACTGGGGATCAAGCCCACAACCTGGGCTTAAGCCCCTATTGGGAATCAAACCCTGACCTCTTAGTTTATAGGTTGATGCTCAACCACTGAGCCCCACTGGACAATATTTTTTTTCTTACATTATCTTTTATTGTGGTGGCTTGACAATCCATTTATTAATGGACATTAGTTTGTTTAAAAAAAATTATAAAAAAGATTTTTTACATGTGGTAGATACATTTCAAATGACTTTGTTATAAATAATTCTCTTTTCCCTTATAGTTTTCAGATATTTTAAGAAAATTATTTTTTTTCATGGAATCAGAATTTTCCTTCAATTTTCCATTCCATATGTGTAAAATTTGAGATTATAAATGATTTTTACCTATTTTGAAGACTATCTATTGCTCTTACATTCGCTTTTATAGTCAATTACCTAAGATTCTTGTTATCCTCCTTGTCAATGTAACTTTACCTACAATTTTTGTTGTTAATTTGTCTCATGTTAATTTACTTCTTTTTTTTAATTCTTTATTGTTTAAATTATTACATAGGTCTTCTTTTTCCCCCATTGATCTCTCCCAGGCCATCCCCACCTCCTACCACATGCCCTCAACCCCCTACTGTCTGTGTCCATTGGTTATGCTCATATGCATGCATACAAATCCTTTGGTTGATCTCTTAACCCCTCACCTCTACCTATAATTTTTAACAATTGCGTTTTTTAAATCCTCACTCGAGGATATGTTTATTGATTTTAGAGATAGAGACATGGGTGTGAAAAATATTTATGGATTGTCTCTTGTTCTCACCCCAACCAAAATCAAACCTGGAAGCTAGGTATGTGCCCTGATTGGGAATTGGTCCTGCAACATTTTGGTGCAGAAGAAGATGCTCCAACCAACTAGGCCACCCAGTCAGGGCAACAACTGATTTTTAGTTGTGGTTATCTATTGGTAACTTGTCATTATTAATAGAAAAAGGGAACCCAAAGATTATTCTGCATTTTCTTATGTCTTAATATCAATTATGTATTTTCCTTTCAATATAAGAAGATGATGAATGTTTTAAAGCCTATAAAACTAAGTTTCAATCTGTTTAAAGGATCTACAAAGCTGTAATATTACTGATCTTACTTGATTTCAGATTAGGTTCACATATTCATTCCTTCTATCAAAATTTCATACACAGATAAGAGGAAAGGAAATAAGGTAGAAAAGGAAGGGAGTGGGGAAGGAAGGAAGGAAGGAGGGAGGGAGGGAGGGAGGGAGGGAGGGAGGGAGGGAGGGAGGGAGGGAGGGAGGGAGGGAGGGAGGGAGGGAGAAAAAAAACCTATAGGGAAGGGAATAGAAGAGGAGAGGGACTTGGAAGGGAGGAGAGTGGAGGAGAGGAGGCAGAAGGAAGGAGGAAAGGAAAGAGCTCTCAGAAATTTACTCTAATCCTAATGCCACAAATACATTTCATTCATGTGAATACATACATGCCTTTCAAAACTAGTTCACTGGTTGTGCAGTTACACTTGAAATAAATTTGGCTGTTTCTTGAAAATCTAAATGTCAGTTACCATATGTCTCAGCAGTTTCCTTCCTGAACATTTATCCCAGAGAAATGAAAATTATGTTTACACTGAAACTCATATACTAATTTATATATGTTATTCTTCAAGGGCAAAAACTGGAAACAGCCAAGATATACATAAGCTGGTCAATGGTTAAACTGTAGGTTAGCTACACCATGGAATACTACAAAGCCATTAAAAGGAATAAAGGAAAACCTGGATGAATCTTTAGAGAATTATGCTGACTGAAAAGTCATTCTCCAACAGTTACATACTCTATTATCTTATTTAGAGTATGTAACTAAGAACATTCTCAAAGTGATAAAATTACAGGTATGGAGAACAGATTCGTAGATAAAGAGGACTTGAGCAGGAGAAGGTGTGGCTATAAAAGGGCAATCTAAAGGATTCTGTAGTGATGGAAATGCTTTTCATCTTGCCTACGTTAATCTCAACATCCTGCTTGTGACATTGCACTATAGTTTCCCAAGATGTTTCTGATGCCAGAGGGGTACACAAGTGGGGATCCTCTATTGTTTGTGGGGTTCTTGGGGATCAGCCAAATTAATACTTCTCAGAAGCCCCTCCAGAAGGATGAGAGGTAGTAGAAGATTTTATAGGCGTATGGTTACATTCCTCGGGTTGTAATGTTCCATTTCCCCCCTAGTCCTGGAGGAGGGGCCGCTGGGAGTTTAGCAGAGCCAGAAAGAGGGCCAGCGTCCAGAGTTTCTGTCCATTGCAAGCGGGTGTAGTTCAGCATTCAGCCCAGAATACAGTCCATCAGTCCACGTGTGGGGTCCATCATGGCCATGTGCGCACATGGAGCGCCGCCCCCTGCAGCAGGAGTCCCAAAGGCCCAAGAAGAAAGTGGCTCCTTTGTCTAGAAGTTTATGTATTTAGATTTCTCTTGAGCTTGCAGTGGCCACGCCCATCCTGGCTACTGACTCCTTTACAGGTGTGATTGACAGGCAGTTAGTCTCCCAAGTCACCCAGACTTTACTGGGCTTGTGTCTTAACTGCCTTCCTCTATTCCCTTCCCCCATCAATAAGCAGGTAATAGACTTGAAACTGGTAAAAGTAGCTTTTTGGCAAAGTTGTGTAAATGGCATGTCTATATCTTTTGGTCTCCCCTTTCACTCCTTTCCTATTAAATAATAACCAGGTTATTACAATGGTATCATTACCACAAGGGGAATATAGGTGAAAGGTACAATGATATTCCTACATTATTCCTTAAAATGGCATGTGAAAATAAAAAAGTATCTCAAAATAAAGACTTTAACTTAAATAGCTAATGAATATAAATTTAAAGCCTCCAAGTTTCTCAAATTCTACCAGCAAAGCCAGTAGAGTTCCAAGTTTTTACAGTGAGATTCACAATGACTTTTGTTATCAAGTACTAGCCTTCTGAGTACAATACTTTTTGCAAGAAAGATATACAACACTAGAGGCCTGGTGCGCCAGAGGGGCCCCTCTGCCTGGCCTGCACCCTCTCGCACTCCAGGACCCCTAGGGAGATTTGGATAGCCGGTTTTGGCCAGATCCCTGCAGGCCTGATCCAGACAGGAGGGAGCCACAGCCTGTGTGTTGAGTGTCTGTCCCCTGGTGGTCAGTGCGCATCATAGCGACTGGTCAACCAGTTGTTTGGTCACTTAGGTTTTTATATATATATATATATATATATATATATATATATATATATATATAGACAAGTACAAGTGTGATTGATGAAAAGTTTGACAATATCTTTATTCTCTGTGAAATACAATACACTGTTATCATTTTTATAATAGACAGTCAATTGCCTACATTGTGTAAATACTTTGGCACAGTTTTCATTTTGCATGTTTTCTCGTTCACTGTAAAGTTTTATACCTACTTGTTTTTGTCAGAATTATGTACAGTTAAAGAGACTAGTTGCCCCCCATCCCCTGAAGAGATATAAAATTATATGTAAGTAAGCAATTAATAATAGATGGAAGATTTATGTTCACTGTTTATCAAGTATTAGGTAATATTTATAAATTTATAATTATTTTAAGCATTGAAATACACATTCCCAAAATAAAATTTAATGATAAATAATTCATCATATCCCCACAAAATATAAGAATTAAGGCACATCTTCTTAGATGTTTGATTTACTTGCATTACTTTACTACTAATGTAAAGCTGGCTATCCACTTGTAAAATATAAAATGTTAATCCTAGGGCCATTTCTGTCTCCCCTTATTATGGTTGAAGGTTTATGGTGAAAGCTTGAGGCATTTTCAAATGCCAAATGTTGCAGGTTACAGATTACAGAGATTTTCCTCTAGTTATTTTCCTTTTCTCCATCAGCAAGAGTTATTTACTTATTATTTCTATATTTCCCTGAAGTATTCACACATAGTTACCATAATTCTGGCTATATAAAATTTGGCATATTTTTATTCCATATCTGTATACTTCAGTACCTTTTCCCATTTTGCAGGATAATTAGTTTCTTAAAAAAATCTGGCTTCTATTTAAAAATGATCACAAGCCCAATGAAAAGATTATTAGTTACTATATTAAGCTTTCCACCTATTCCCCATTATATGTGCTGACCAAAAGTATCCAAATAGAAGCTGCATCATTGAAAACAAGTCTTATATTTATTTTCTGGCCAATTAGGCTATCTCCCCTCCAAAACCTGATGAAAAGTTTTAAGAATGATACTTGAAAAGGTTGAGAGAAATATTGCAAAGCCACTGAATATACCAATGAGCATATTTACTCACATACAAATAAATGTATTATGGATTATAAAGCAGGGTTTGCAGAAGTAGGAAATTAATTGGTACAATATCTTCCAATCTGAATGTAAATGTGCAGTAGTTTCTGAAAAGCATTTCTACTTATGAGGCAATATGATTTAATGAACAAATCATAATTCTTCACATCTTTCTTCTGAGCCAACCAAGTTATTTCACCAAATAGAAACCCACTAGTTACTTGAGTTTCAACAAGAAGGAAAATCTAGTGAGGACTGCCTCCTACCGTGTTGTAAACTGTTGACCATTGGTAAAGAATGGACATCCTTATGAGCCAAGAACTTTGGTGCCTAGAAAATATTTTACATGATAAAAGGTTCCCACTACCACTTGAATAAGAATAATGCTATAAACAATCTAATGCCCTTTATAGAATTTGGGGTTATTTGGGATGTTTATTGTTCAGGATTCCCACACTCCCTTTACATGCACACACATATGCACATTACTTAAAAAGAACTACTTTTTTGTGTTAGGTTTCAAGAATTTCCATTAATTTACAATAAGAATGTCTCTTTTGGAACAACATTAGTAAGCGAAACATACTTGTGAGAATAAAGGCTGGCAGAATTTCCCATTAAAACCACAAATGCAAATCAGATATTCTAATACTGTAATGGCAGTGCATGAAAAACACCGTCAGAATCAGCAAAGTAAAACAGAAGAAAACAAACACATCGTCCATATGTTATTATAGTATATATAATTATAGTTGATAGTAAATATGTAATGATATATGCACTATGTGTGTGCAATTGATTACACTCTGACGAATAGCTGAGAAAAGGACTGCTGTTAAATTGCAGCTTGACATTATAAAATGGAAGTGTTGAATGGCTGTGAGCTAAGTGCACTGAAACAATAAAGGAAAAATCAAGTGCAAAACTAATGCCATCGGCAGGGCCCTACTTCCGTACTTTCCCCGCCTTCTTCCTGGATTTGCTTCAGTGCCACAACCATCACTACAAACAACTTTCCTCCAAGGAGAAGTGGGATGGAGGTGCAAGGAAAATGTCAAATGAGAGTACACAAGGGGAAAGGAACCACCCTTGCCACTCTCGCACCGAGGGGAAATCAATGGAGGGGAATGAATGGGGATAAGCCTCCGCGCTCTCCGGGCCTCGATTGGACACAGCTAAGCTCTGTGACCTCTGGGAAAGCTGAAGGCACAAAATGACCCCAATAATCAAAAGCACAATTAGGATGAAGAGCACAAAAACCGTGACTGTGGTTAGAAAAAGCAGACAATGAAGAGACTATGAGGAAATTTGTCCCTTTAGCAGCTGAGTGAATGCAACCTCAGAGCTGCCCGAAATGGCCGCAGGTGGATGGCTGCCTGGTCACAGAGCAGCTGGGAAAGGCGAGGTGGGGGTGGGGGGATGGCAATAACCAAGTGATCTGGGGAAGAGGCTGAGACAGCACTGGGCAAGGGAAAATAACTTTTTTCTTAAGAGCAAGGAAGTCCGTAAATTCAATATCAAATGTTGTTTTCCCACAAGAAATAAAATTGAGTGAATTCATCCTTGTCAGCACAAAGCAACCAGACAGGCCAATTAAAGTCTGCAGTTCAAGAAGTCTGACATAAGTATTAAATGCAGTCCACGTGGAAATAGTTTCTGACCCATTTGGTGCGTATTCTATGAAAATGTGTCCTGAAGAAATACAATGGAAAGACATGATAAATATGGCTAGAGAAAAATGAAATTGCAAAATCCAATTTTCTCTTCAATTTTAACTGGTCCCTTATTCATTTTATCCCCTATATAAACTCTGAATTGGCATTTAGAGAAAGAATATAGCATTTCTCATTTCAAGAAAAAAATACATGGGGATTTTATCATTAAGAATTATTAAATGATCCTTTTTTAGTTGATTTCTAATTTGGATTAATTATGATAGCTAACATTTCCTGGCTTCTTATTAGGTGTCCAGGACTAAAGTAAGGACTTGACAAATATTTGTTTCTATGACACTTCTATTAAATAGATTATATTATTTCACATTTTATAAATGAAGAAAGTGAGACACAGACAAGATAAAGCAACTTGGCCAGTTTAGTGGCTCCTAAATACTACACTATATTGTTTATTTAAATAAATAATGGTATATACTTAGTTGTAGTAATTCCAAAATGCTAAGTGAATTATTTGATATTTTGACTACATTTAATAATTATGTGTATCTTTCTTGAATATCATTCAACATTAACTAGGAGAACTGATTGGATACATGCTTTATGGACATAGTTGGGAGAAGTGATCATCAATTTAAACATTCTATGCTGAGAAAGAGCTCAACTTACTTAAAAGAAGGAATTCTGACTTTTTATTCAAAATCTCAAACGTGATACTATACCCCAAAACCAAATGTTTTCTCTATAAAAAATGCCATATTTATTCCTGATTCCCAATTAGTGTTACGGAAAGAGTATTCCATTCATTCAGGTATTACTATCGCCATTTCTGCCCCTTATTATGCCAGATGTATATGTTCATACAACTAGGGCAGCTGGGACTATCACCTGTTAACTAACTTCAAGCACCAGTTAATTAGCCTGTGTTGAAGTTACCTTATGCTTTGACTGGAAAGGAGTGGGACAGTAGCAGATGCTAAGCACAATAAAAGAAAGACTATTGAATACCAGGGCAAAGTGGGTGGGGAGAATAACAAACATACAAACAAAAAAAAGACTCAACAGAAAGATCAGAAATGCTAGTAAAGTGGGTCAGAAATTAATTCTTCACAAATAAAGTTCAAAGAAGTAAATCTTTGCAGATTAAATTCCTACCACCAACATATCTATAGCAGCAGATTTTACTGAGGATTTGACCTGAGCATTTTGAATAAATGCAGAATTCACCTGGACAATGGCTTGGTTTCTAATTATATAAAGGAATAATCACCAGTTATTATTTTCATGAAAAGATCCATGACTTTCTTAAACCAAACATTCATACATCAAAGAAAAAAACATATTGTCACAATGAAGCATAATTTTCCCAATTACTTTAAGAGCTCTGCTTTGTCAGTGTTTCTACTAGAAGAGATCCGGAAACAAATGGTTTTAAAATTATAACAATTTCTCCATCAATAGAATGATTTCCATATAGAAGGCACTTTATCTTGTTTTGTCAAATTAAATTGAGTTTAAATGAATCAAAAGCTTCTTCTGTGACATTTGTATTCATCTAATTCTCAGGCTTATCCATGAATGTATTTACCTTCTTAACATTCAGTAATGTGTTCTATGTGAATGGACAATTATATTTATATATCTTTGTCTTTGGTGTTTTTGCTTAAATATGTGTTAGGTTTCTACTATCTTATATAAGAAAGCCTAATATGCAAATCAACCAAACAGCGGAACGAAGGGTGGAATTACTGGTTGCCATGATATGCACTGACCATCAGGGGGCAGACACTCAATGCAGGAGCTTCATCCAGCCCGCAGGTTGCGGGGGTGGGGGTGGGAGGCCAATCGCCCCACTAGTCACCCCATAGATCAGCCCTGATCACTGGCCAGGCCTAGAGACCCCACCAATGGATGAATTTTGTATACCAGGCCTCTAGTTTAATCAGTTTTCACCTGATTGTTGTAACTGGATATACACCAAATTAGCTCAAACAAAATTGTACTGAGAATTTTCATGTAGTTATTGTTTCTTTTTTTCACAGAATTATAGCATTTTTACAAATTCAAAATTAGAATGTGGCATTTGCAAACCAAATAATGATTCTAAATTTGTATTATATCACTATAGTTTCAAGCGCACCCTCTCAGAAAAAAAAGAATTTCATTTGTTCAAATAAGGATATCCCTTTATTTATAACTACTAGTACATATCTATACCTAAAATTATTCAAACAAGAATGAGATCTTAGAAACAAAATTCAGTCCACCTATATGGCAATATTTAAATGCCTCCCTTGTTTATTCATATTACCACTTCTTTCAGTTTTAAGAATTAACACTATTATATTTTCTTTCATCAATAACATTTTTAAAAAATTCATTTTAACACGCGAGAGGGAAAACTTGCACCAGTATAACCCTCACCTGATTTAACTAAATAAGATTCTAGTTCCTAATGTATATATTTACATGGGGAGGGAGGGAGGGAGAAAGGCATTACTTCTGACAACAATGACAATCTCCCAAAATGCAGTTTTGAATGAGACTTAGAGTGGTTCTAAATTATTATTTTAAATAGATAAGTATATGGCCAAGTCCTAAATAAGGAAATAATTAACATTCATATATTGGGAATAGGTATCTTCATCTTGAGCTCTCGATTCCAGTAAATGTATGCTTTGGTGTTTCTTTCATCCAATCAGCCAACAAAAAATATATTGATTACCTACTCTGTTCTTAGCATTGTGTTAAGGTTATGTATATCAAGATGAGTAAAACATGACCCTGTTTGAGGCCTCCTTAAGCTTATAGGAAAAAGCAAATCTTTATTGGTGAAGAGTGATAAAGAAGCAATTATCAAGAAAAACAATCTGAATTTATTATCTTGTTATTTCTTATTATCTTGACTTTATTGAGTCAATAATTCCATTCCCAAGTCTATATACTTAAAAATATGTGGGCAAAGCCTTATTTTAATATTAAGCCTCTATTTTAATAACATGTTATTGTGTTTTTCTTGCTTAAACTTAACCAATTACCTTATCAAGTACTTTCATCTTATCTATAGAAGAGGACAGTGAAGAAGTCCTGGTGATATGCTTAATGGAACTGAGAAATAGATTTGTGAAATTATCCAATCTTATTGTTCAGTGACTGGAAAATAATCACTATCTGGTGTCTCATTGCTTATATACTATTGAAATTCCATCCAGTTCCTAGAATTAGATTGATGACTAAAGAGAAGCATTGGGGTATAGTAAAAAAATAAGGTGCTTTGGAGTCAGAAATCATTTGGAATCAAATTCCAAAAACACTACTTACAAATGTCATGACAGAGGACAAAGAAATTCTCTGAGCTTTAGTTTCAACATCTCTAAAATGAGAACATGGATGACGTGAGTCATAATCATGATCATGGTGATGACTATAAGAGCTACACACACAAAAAAAATACATATATACATACAGAATAGTGCATTTATATTAAATAAACTAAAACATTATGGAAATATTAGTTGTGGTTATAATCAGTATAATTTTTACTTTGCTTTTTTTTTTTTTTTATATTTGATTCATTCAGTTAGCTAATTGCCTAAACCAGAAAATAGAAAAAGCACTTTCATATTTTGAAATCCTTATATGAAATCTACTTTTTCACTTAGTGCAATCCTGGCATCTCAGGTTAGTTACAATTACCTATTCTGTCATGGAGATTATTTCAGTTTGTTTGATCATTATAATCACGGCTTTTTTTATCTTTGAAAGAAACAAGGAAGCAACCTTGATTTTTTTTTATAATGGCAAAATTGGAGATGGGTGTAACACAATGTTTTCAGTTACCATATCACTGCTTTTAAAAAATAGCTTTCATTAACATTTTGTAGCACAATTTTATAACTTGATACATACTATGTTCAATATTCTATATAATGTCAGTTTCTGAAAATGTTATTTAGTCCTCATTGTAAATGAAATTTTCTATTTCATTCTCTGGGTTTTTTAAAGTATATACTATCTTAAAACATGTACTGATTTTTTTCTTATCTTTTCCTCTCCACATCTCCTTAGCATAACTCTTATGTCTTCCCTTATTCCCAGTTGAAAGAATGGGGCAAATGATAATGTAACTTCCACAATTATTTTAACTGTACCTGATTAAAGCAGAAGTTTGAATTTCACTCTAATTTGATCTTGTAGATTGAGACACAAATTTAAAGCTTCACAAACATAGTTTTCTACTTAATTTTTAATTCATTGCCTGGATTTCTAATTAAATGTTCTCAGTACTCCATTTAAAGTACCCATTCCATGCCTTCCTCTTGATTAGTAGGAAAGAATCAATGAGAATTGATCCAATTTGTAGAACACAATTCTCATATTGATAGTAGTTTATATTCATTTGCTTCCCCTAATCTTTTATTAATGGTCATCTTCAAAATGTCAATTAATGTCAAAGTCCTGTACAGTGATAATGCAAATCTATAAAGAAACCAGTCTGACACATTACAGATGAAGAAGCAGTTCTTTTTGACATATATTTATATAACTGAATATGACAGAAAGGAAGGATAAAGATAAAAACTCAAATGTTTTGAGCTGTGAATATCAAACCAATTAAAATTAAATAAGTGAAGCAAATTTAAGTAACCTACTTTTTTTCTCTAGGCTTCTACTTTTCCATAATGCAACACTGGCTCCATAATATGATGAGCCATTTAGAGAAATATGAGTTGAAGGGGTGTGAAATATGAGTCTTCATACTACAAAAATAATATCACCTATTTTAATCATTTTACCAGTGAAAAGAAACATTACTGCTTAGATTTCAGCTGCACATTATAAGGAAACCTTTAGACCACTCAGACTTCATCCACCATCCTTTAAACTTTTTTGAGTGTTTTTCATAATAGATTGAGCAATTGTCAATATTGTGCATATTTGCTTTAGTTCTTCTCTCAATATACTTTTTGGAACATTTGAAAGTAAATTAAAGAAAATTCACCCCTTAATTATTTTGCATATGTATCCTAAGCACACATTTATTTTCTGTAGATTTTAAGTTGGGTATTAAAACTTGTTTGGATGCAGGGCAAGAATTGTTAGTATGAATGCTTCATAGATGATATTGTATACTGTATTACACAATTGTCTTCACACTATTGGTGATACTGAGCATGATTATTGAGTTCAAGCAGTGACTACCAGATCTATCTATTATAAAAGTACATTTTCCCCTTCGAAGTTAGTTAAAAAGTTCTGGAGTGATATGCTAGCAATGTGAAATATGCTGTTGCCTACAAATTTTCACCTAATAGATCTAATATCCATTGATAATACTTGTCAAAATGAGTGATTTTATCAATAATTGCAATATAATAATTCTTCTAATTCAAAATTTTCCATTATATTTTGGCATAGTGAATACTCAATAAAATTATTATTATACACATTAACAAATTTCAAATTTACCATTTAATTTACCATTAAAGAAAGTTGCATCATCTTTCATTAATTATTATATTTAAGGATAAACTTTTCTGAAAGACATACTTTCTATTGTAAAGGAACTATGAAACTTTATTTCTTTTTGTCATTGTTGTTGATAATATTAAATCTGTAAATGGCCATTAGAAGATGGCCCACTATATGTCATATATAAATGACATATATATTATATGGCTATATAGGTATATCATATTATCATATTATATTACTATCCTTTATACTATAGGTTTATGCTTGAAATACAACCCTCTCCAAAAATTAAAAATAAAACCAAGAAGCAAAATCCACTATAAACAATAAGCCTATAGGCCAGAATGCAGTTTTAATCCCAGACACTAACCTTTTAATGAATTGTAAACTATTAAAAATGTAACAGTAATGATTTTCTTGACTTTTAGGGGATATAGGAGAGGGACAGGTTGAAGGAGAAAAGTATGAATTCAGTATTTAGTGAGAGAAGGTATGAGGTTTCTGGAAATCCACAAGAAACTTAATAAGCAGTGGAGAGAAAATCTGGTTGTAGGTAGAGTATCTATTTAAGAAATGTAAAAATTGCACCACTTTATTAAAAATAGTTGAAGTCATGAGCCTCGATGAAGAATCCACAGAGAGCTTGTTGAACAAGAGGAAGAAGTCTGGAGTCCTCTGAAAGAAAGACAAGCATTCAAAGAGTGTTGGGAGGGAAGGGTCTTCATTGGTGAGATATTAGTTCTGTGTGGCCACTCTAATTACAATTATCAATAGAATCTAAGAATCAGCTTTTCAAAAGAACCTAACATAAAATAGAGGACAATTATACAATTGACACTGGGTGCCTTAAAAAGCAGCGAAGGCAAATGGCCACTAAATTCAGAGGAATATGTGTATCTGATAGAAGGTTGTTGTGAGAGTCCAGCTGACATGTTTAGAAACCAGAATATTTATGATTTAATGATTCAAGACATGTTTTATATGCTTTCCTGGAGACAGAGAGGACAATAACATTTGAATTCATATATATGAAGTATTTTTTCTGACTATAATACAAATGCAATTTTTTGTATTTCCAAATTGTTTCAGATAGAGATCTGCATTTTTGGTTAGCATCTTTTATTATCTTACAGAAAAAAGGATCTATGTGAGCATGTGCAATGCTACAGGTCCATTGGGAAGCGGTAGATGCACAAATGTGAAACAGAGCACCTGACCCCCTGCAAGGCGCAGTCTAACTGGGCCGCGGGCACACAGAGCCCGGTGCCCCGTGCCAGTGCACTTCCCCAGGAGACAGTGGCTCTTATCATTACAGCCACTCCGGCTCAGGCCTGGGCAGCCCGCAAACACACTTGGAACACAGAGCACCTCCTGTAGGCATTGTAAGCACATAATAACCTCTTGTCACAATATGCTCCATGACTCTCACAATCAATACTATTTAACAAAAACTTTACATAACTGTATTTAGGACTGTCTTTGACTTGGTCCTCCAGCTTCCTTGCAATGTGTCAGGTGATTGTCCCTGTTATAATTATCTTTTGACAGGAAGAAGAGGGAAGAAAAAAAAATGAGTGAAGTTAGTAAAAATTGGACCTTTTGTTTCCTGTAGGTCCAGCATATTACTAATTAAAAGCAGTACAAGATACATAGAATGCACTGTAAAATGGTAAGATTCATTGATTAAGGCAAAGTCTATCCTTTTCTGAGACGAAGAAGGGATCAGAAGGAGGCTGGGTGGGAACAGAAAGCAAAATTAGAAACTATAATACTTAGGATGTTAGACATAAGTGAAAAAATCTACTTTAAATAGACTTAGATAGCTCCTTTCAAATGATTGTGAACTTCTTTTCCTCATCTCCATGCTCTTGTGATAATATCCTCAGTCTCAGGGAGGGCTCGATAACAAAAATGCACAGGCCTTATCACAAAGTCTGTAGACAAGCTGATGTAGTACATGTTGCGGATTTGGATGGATTTTTATTGTATTTTTAAGAGTGGTTAAAAATGTGCATATCAACTTTAAATTAATCATTCCTCATAAATTGAAAGTAGTATTTCATTTGAAGTAGTACATTTGTTACTAAGAAAAAATAATCTAAAATTAAGGTGACCCTAAACACATTATACTGTATGTTTTTTGGGTTTCTTATCTTTTTTTTTTTTTTTTTTTTACGTATTACATATGTTCTCCTTTTTCCCCATCGATTCGTGCTAGCCCACCTCACCCCTGCCCCCGGCCCTCAGCACCCCGTTGTCTGTGTCCTTGGATTATGCGTATATGCAAACATGTTCTTTGGTTGATCTTTTTCTACCTACCCACTGCCCCTTCTCAGATTCCATAGTCTGTTCCATGCTTTTATGTCTCTGCATTATTTTGTCCATCAGTTTATTTTGTTCATTAGAATCCACATATGAGTGAGAGCATGTGATACTTACCTTTGTTTGACTGGGTTAGCGTAATACTCTCTAGAACCCTCCATGCCATACATTTTAAAACAAGATCGTGGGTAAGCAGGAAAAGGTCTCTTTAGATGCCCTTTGGTTCATTTGAACCAGCACCCTTCATTTACCTTCCTCCATCAACCTCATTCCCTCATTCATTCATTAAGTTTGCAGGAGAAGATTACTTACTTTGTGACAGAACCTTGGACTAACACTGCCTCAAAATACATAGAAAGGCCAGTTTCCCTTTCTCTCCTGTTGATGTGATTCAAACTCTGACCTAAACAACTTGTGCATACAAACAAGTTAACAGGCTGGAGGGGTAGAAAGTGGACCATTTCCCTGTTCACCCACTCACTTCCAGAGTTTATTTTAAGGAGAAAATGACAACATCCGTCTCTGGCAAGGCCAGGATAACCAAAGCAATAATGGCACTGTCCCCTTTAGTCTTCACAGATCCAAATGTTTTCTTTCTCTCCTCCCTGTCTTAGCCACACCAGGTTAATTACATGACACCTGGTGGGAGAGGAAGGCAGTAGATTGAGTGAAGAAGCATACTATATACACAAACCCAGGAAGTAGACTGATGTTAGACATTTGAGCCTCTCTAAAAATGTCTTAAGTCATCCCTAAGTAATTTCCAAAAGAAATTTAAATAGCTGTGTCTAAGACAAAATGTGTCAGCCTAGAGGAAGGAAGGAAGGAAGGAAGGAAGGAAGGAAGGAAGGAAGGAAGGAAGGAAGGAAGGAAGGAAGGAAGGAAGGAAGGAAGGAAGGAAGGAAGGAAGGAAGAGAGAGAGAGAAGGAAGGAAGGGAGAGAAGGAAGGAAGGAAGGAAGGAAGGAAGGAAGGAAGGAAGGAAGGAAGGAAGGAAGGAAGGAAGGAAGGAAGGAAGGGAAAGTAAAAGGGCAGGAACACAAAACTAATGACCCTTGTGATGTTTCTTAAGGGGCATTACCTGTGTGCACTCGCTGCCTCCCTCAGAGGAGAATCCTCTGTAGGTGCTCTTTAGGTGACAAAGAGGCTGCAGAACACTCTCACTTGAAGGACCTATGATTCATGGTATTCCATCCAGGAGGTACACATTTGTGTCTGTCTGCTTATCAGCAATGGAGTGGAGTCTGTGCTCATATTTATCGAGCATGGATAGATGTGATACCTAGAGTGACAGAGCCTAAGTGACATTACTAGCGATGTGGCCGGGCTTCTCCCTGCAATTGTGTCCTGCTGCTCAGCTGCTGGGGAGCACAGAGCCAGTCTTGCTATGTATGCTTAGCCTCAGCTCAAAAAGTCTGCCTCTGGAAATGAATGTGCTATTTGAAAAACATAAAAATTCAACTCTTTCACTCAAGAAAAATCATAATAGATGGCTGAAAATACTTATCTGGATGGATGTAACGTCAAATCTCAACAATGTGGAATGTTTTTTAAATATTCAAGCCGCAATGTGCAGAGTTAGGAGTCGTTTTGCTATTTATTGCATGCTTTTCGGTGAATGTCTCAGTCCTCTAAGATGACAAATGCTGCCTGCTGAAAGCGGTAATGCTGCTCCACCCTCTTTACTGTTGCTCAGGAAAAGTATGACATTTTAATCATTCACCCTCTTATTTGACAAGAACCTATTTTCCCCCCCCAGCCTCCCTCCACCCACATGAGGTACAGTCCCTTGAGTCTGTAATTGGCAAGAGATGAAGCGATGATGGGGAGTGATCACAGTCAATAGCTTTGATTAACAATAAGGTGGGAAATTAGCAATGCTCGCATTCAGCCACCCTGCCCTCTCCCTCTCCCATATGCTCCCTCAGTCCGCGCGGAGGCCTCGCAGAGGGCAGTCCGAGCCCTGCCCGGCTTTGAAGTGCAGCAAAGGTGCAGGCAGAGCACAGAATCAGGGAAACTAAGCAGCAGAAGCTGTCAGCCAGGATGCCGAGACCCTCGCCCCGCTCAGCGTGCCGCAGGAGGGGCGTTGAGGGAGTGTGCTGTGTGCTGTCCTTGTGTGTTTTGCTGTCACATGTGGATGTACTTGTGTCTGGACATGCTGTGATCGAAATGGCAACCACTGTTACTACTGTGACCCCATCAGCAGCTCTGATGTTGTTTCTGACAGACCCTGAGGACCTAGAGAGGGGCGCGGACACCGGGACGCCAAACCCCACCTCTGATAACGATGACAATTCGCTGGGCTACACAGGTAGAGTGTTTCCTTCCCAAATACTCACTGCCATTCCTCCTGCAACTCCTCCGCCTTCATCCATCACCAACCACCTGTGTAAAATGATCGCATAAACCCGCTTCCAGCCAACAGCCCTCCAACTTGTCCTCATTCCCTGGACTTCATTCTTTAGCTGGGAGGTCATTTTGCCAAAGTAAACATTTTTTTGGGGGAAAGAAGTTTGACATGAAAACTGCATGCATCCTTGTTGTCTACTTTTGATTTTAATGAATGATTGTTAGCCTGAAACTTTGATATTGCTAATATGTTTGGAAGGATAATATTTTCTTGGAGATTTAATATTTGAATAAATTGCCACCAAAAGAAACAAAAGACTACCTGCAAGTAATTGGGTTGTTAAATAATCTGTATTTTTGGGGTCTTATAGTCTTATAAAGAGCAGAAAACTCTTAACAAGTGTGATGCAAATCCTAAGTATCAGCTTCTACTTCAGGATTGTGTTTACATGGCTTACTGTTACCTCATCCACAAACTCCTTAAATTGATGCATGCTTGTACCAGTAAAAAAATAACAAATTAACTAATTGAATTGTTAGGAATGATTGATATTAGGAATGTGTAAAAATGATGACCCTCATATATGTAAATGTTTCATATAGAATTTGTAAGTATAGTTATAAGTATAATTGCATCTTACACACCTAACTCAGAGGCAATTTGACTAAAACTTCAGATAAAAGCAAAAAATAAATGTATCATTTATAATCCATTAAATTAGATGATGATGTGAGATGGTCTTATAGTATTAGCAGCTGTTTATTATTTTCTTTTTATTAGTTCTTATTAGCACAGTTCTCCACAAACTTTTCTAGGTTGTGGGCTGTGGAGGGTGTGTGTGTGTGTGTGTGTGTGTGTGTGTGTGTGTGTGTGTTGGGGTAACTAGAAATAGAGATAATGGAGAACTCTTCTGTGTTTAATAGAGAATAATTCAATAGACACATTTCATCTTGGTATAAAGTAATAAATTAGTACTTTACTTTAGAAGTATCCTCACTGTCTTCATAAATAGAATTTTCAACAATATTGCCCCTCATCTACATAATTTGGGGTTTTAAATATTTGGAATATGTAATTAAATTAATAACACCTTTATAAGCAACTTTAATATTTATTCCATTTATTTTAGTAATATAGGTATCTTATTCTCATTTTCCTCCTATCTTTCAATCTAAGAACTAAGATTAACAAACCAAAGCCCATGGATGGTGAGATGGAGTTGGTAGGAACTTAGCTAGAACCAGAGTTGTAAATGTTATTTCTTACCACTGTGAATACAAAGAGAGTTCACATTTGTGAAAAGAGGAACCTGGGGTCTTATTCTCTCTCCTGGGTCTTCTCATTGACCAGTGCATCCCTGTCCTATTCCCCTGTGCTCACACAGTCCAAACAACTACATTGTTTAGATATACTAATAGCATTTGCTCTTTGTCTTTTATGGATTTCCTGAAAATTACATGTAATCAACACATAAATCATGTTAGAGCATTGAATTAAGAGAACTTAAAAAAAAAACTGCATTTAGGATTAAATGTACCAACTTTTGAATTTTTCATTCATATTTCTTTTTCTCCTTCAGGTTAATTAGTAGTCAGACTTCTGCCACTAAACATATTATTAGATGAATTAAGACATGATAATAAACTGATAAAAGTATCCTTATATTCTACAAGGAAACTAATTAAAACAGCACATTTAATGCAAAGTGACTGAAAAACAATCTTCTGAACAATTTTGTTCCTGAGACTGTAACTATTATACCCTAGTAACTAAGGAAATATATTCTATTTTGTTTCAGTACATTCTTGTATATTCAGGAATCTCTGTTCTACTCTATGAATTAAATATGCTATCTGTCTCTTTCATTTGCACATTGACTATTTCTTTGCTCATTAAAAACTCCATTGGAAGTAATAAAACAATTAAATAGGAAAATGTTTTTTGTCTGCTTGATAACAACTCTAAAGGAAGAATTCAGCTCTGAAGTGGAAATACGCATATAAAGTATTACTTGGACCTATCAGCAAATTTCTTTCTTTTGTGTGCACGTGTAGAAGTGTGTGTGTGAGAGAGAATTGCCTTTACTGTGATCACATGTAATTGAGTTGATAGAGTCATTGTATTATATAAGAAGCAATTTGGTTTAGAAGGAAGTGAGATGGCCTATCAGCTCAGGAACATTTCTACATATTTAATGTAAATTGTCTATCATTAGATTTGTCTAGAGTTTAGTACCTCTGGATATAACAGCAAGAACATAGTTAGAAATAAAATATAAATATAAAGCACCTTAGAGAATATACAAAGCAGCTGCCAAATAAATCATTAATATGAGGTAGTTGCAAGATTAATTTCTATGAAAGGTAGAAAAGTAAATAGATCATGTATTGTTGGTGAGGTCTACATGTTTTATGTACCATCTCAAAATGACTGCAAATTGTAGATTTTGGATATTTTTTTTTTAGTACATGTTGCTTCATTTAATCAAGCTTATTTTTGAGACTTTTTTTTTCCTTTCCTCTTATATTCATATATAAATTAGTAAACTTCCCAGAGGAACCTACAATTCTGGAAAATATATTTTGAGGAACATGAAAACTCCAAAAGAAGATCACTATTGCACTAAAATTCACATTCACACATCTCCAATTCTTTTTTTGGTCACTCCAAAGAGTAGAATTGTCATTGCGAGTTAATTTGTCACTACAGCATCTGCTCTACTACACAACCTCTTTTGGAACCGTCACTCTCAAATTGACACATCAAACTAGTATTCATGGATCTCATCATATACTTGAATTTACTTTTTATTAAGGATCTATTCAACAAATGATCAACTCTTATTGATAACACTTACTTCTTTAAGCATATACCCTACTTATCTTAATTGTTTAAAGGATTTAATTGAGAGGCGGGGGGGGGGGATGAGGGGGGGAAGCATATTATAGACTTCAGGATAGAAGCCTATAGCGATTGCTTTTCTTCTTACCATCTCAAGCTACAATACTATAAAGCCATGTAAAATTTGAAAACATTTTGGTCTCCTAATCAATGAGCAATTTCTAAGATGGCACTGTGATGTGTTATTAAAGTTGACTTGTGCATTATTTACAGCAAAGTAACCCATTTCCTGTTTAACCAAGCATGTCATAAATATTGGGAATTATTTAACAGTTCATACTACATAGTCTTTGTTGCAAGAACAAGCATGATGAGGTTTTAAATCAGCACTCAGTGGGGTCAGACACACATCCCAAAGAGGTCAAATATGTAATAATCAATGTTTTATAAAGGAGTTTCTGAAAATGGTATTTATCTATTGTCTTATAATATAAAAGTGCATATGGTGTTTTAAAAATATGAACAAATTAAGCCATATGTCCAATAATATATAAAATGTCTAAAATACATATGCAATCCATGCTGAGCTTTAGATAGTGACACGAAATTTAAAGAGATGTTTGTTAATACATAAAAATTCAGGAAATAAATGGGAGCTAATAACAACTTAATAACATTTTAAGTCTTTTTTTAGAGAACATAAATTATTAATTAGAAAATAAATTAACTTTATTTCATTTTCTGAGCACCAGAAAAGCCTGTAAATTTGATTTGTAATATCTAAAATATATCTGTTGTTCCCATTTCTATAAGAAAATATGTCTCAACTTTACTGTTCTGTCTTAAGGATTCGTATCTTATATTTGCAATAGCATATAGGAAGAATAGCTAAATGGAGTCTTAAACACTTCAACACCAAACAACTATCAGTGACATCAGTGTAAATTCAAGTAAAATTCTAGTCTAGAGATTTCAGAATAATTTTAAACAGGAATTGTGGAGTTTTTTAAAAATCAATACTACCTCTAAACAGTTTGAATATAATTTTGTTTAGAAGGAAACAAAATATATGCACTCATAAATATTCTGGATAAAATAGTATGTTTGCCCATAGGCACATAGATAGCAACCCCCAAACTGAAATTTGCCTCATGTTTCGAAATCTTAACAAGTAACTGTTAATTGATGGTGACATTGATTCTTCTGTCACTATATTGTTAATTGAATAGCTTTACAATTAAAATAAAGAAAGCCCATTTTTAATTATGTATTGATACTAATACTAGTATTCGTTATTACTTTATGAATGCAATGAAGTTTTCTAAATACCTTACATCCAGTAACTCATTTACTCCTCATTTAAAAAAAAAAAAAAAACACTCAGAAGGTGCTGTTGTTAATAATGGCAGTGCCTGATATCTGTTTCAACATCATAGAAGAGAAATAGTGCAACTTTTTCAAACTTTACAGAGTTTTTAATTTAAATGGGATTGTAGCTATGAGCTACATTTGAACGTGTGGTTAAAAATTAAGTAAGCTAGCCATACTCCTTCTATACAGCAGCCTACTTCTGGTCATCAATATTTTCGGTTTCTGCTCATTCTTATCCAAGATTCATTGTTATCACAATGACTAATGCACATATATTATACTTTAAATCAAATATGCCAAAAGCTTTCAACAGAGTAAAGAAGGTCCCTACTTCACATCCTCATTCTTGAATGTTTTCCCTTAAACAACCTTTTTTTCTTAATCTTCTAGACTCTTCTTTTAGTAATTTCTATTTTTTCAATCAAATGCATCTACAAATAGTTATTGATTTGTCAGTTTTAAACACCATATAGTAAATATTTTTCCCATTCTTTCACCATCACATTCTTAGTTAAATCAACAGGCAAGGTTTATATTGGTATGACTAAGCTTTCTAGCTAAGTCTACTGCAGGACCAAGCAATATGCTATAATAACATTTCCTTCTTTGCTCAGAGTATTTATTTTTTAGAGTTAATTTTAGTTTAACCTCCTAAATACTTAATTGTATCTAATATTACAGATATCTCTCTCCTAAAACTCTCCATGTTTTTGTCCCAAACTGAATTGTTTCTCTCTATATGTGGGCCTTCTTTGTTTTTTACCCACCTATTGTATTTACCTTAGATCTCCTATTTCCTAGATCTCATTATTTCCTCTTTCCCACTTTATTTTCTTGTTAAGAGAAGCCTACTCTCCACAAAGCACTTCTTAATATAACTTTTAAAATATCACAAAGAATTATTATGATAATGTACTTTGTAGTGGATTATCTATCTTTTCTTGTTTGTTTTCCTTCATTATGCTGGGTACTAGATGAGAACTTTCAGATTGCAAAATTATTTATTTCCATTATTCCATTATAGAAAATTTTAAATTAAATTTTTTTGGGTGGCACTGTTTAGTAAAATTATAAAGGTTGCAAGTGTACAATTATATAATACATGATCTGTATATTGCAATTTGTGCCCACTATCCAAAGTCAAATATTCTTCCCTCACTATATATTTGACCTCCTTTACCACTTAATATCTCCCCACCCCCTTCTCTTTCTTAATCTCCATACTGTTGTCTGTGTCTACTAATTGTTGTTTGTTTCTTTTCTTCATTTATTTGTTGATTTCAGTTTTATATCCCACATAAGAGTGAAATCATATAGCTCTTGACATTTTTGTGTTTGAATTATTTTGCTTAGCATGATATTCTCAAGCATGATATCCATCTATGTTGTCACAAAAGGCACTATCTTATCTTTTCTTATGGCTGAGTAGTATTCCATTATGTATATGTATCACATCTTCTTTATCCAATCTTCTATAAAAGGACAGTTCAGTTTTTCCATTTCCAACATGAAAATGCTGCAATAAACATAGAGATACATATATCTTTTCAAATAAATGTTTTTGAGTTTTGCAGGTAGGTACTCAGTAGAGGAATTGCTAGGTCATATGCTAACTCTATACTTAAATTTTTGAGAACCTCTACACTGTTTTCCATAGGGGCTATACCAGTTTACATTCACCAGCTGTGAATAAGAGCTCCTTTTCCCCACAACTTCTCCAACATTTGTCATTAGTTCTTTTATTCATGCATGAAACCTGATGCACGAAATTCATTCAAGGGGCTCAGCCCTTGCAGCCACAGCTGCTTGCCTCAGCCCTTGAAGCCCTAGCTTCATCCAGAATGTCATCCAGAAGGACATCTGGAAGGTCTTTTTGCTATCCATTCTAATTAACATATTACACTTTTATTATTATAGATCAGAGGCCCAGTGCACAAAATTCGTGCATGGGTAGGGTCTGTAGGCCTGGCTGGTGATAAGGGATGATCAGGGCTTTCTGGCTACCATCGAGCCTTCCTTCATTCCACACTGACCCTGGTGGTCAGTACACATCATAGCAAGAGATCAAACTCCCAAGGGGACACTTTGCATATTAGCCTTTTATATATATAGTTAAACATTCATTCTAATAGGTATGAGGTGGTATCTCATTGCAGTTTTTATTCATATTTCCCTAATAGCTAATAAAGTTGAACATCTTTTCATATACCTATTGACTTTTGTTTTTCTTTTTATAATGCCCCATCTCTTTCCTCTGCTTTCCTTTGGAATTGCTATTAGTCAGAAAAATTGACCTCTTAAATTGATTCATTAAGTCTCTTATATTTTCTTTCCTACTTTCTATCTACCAATGCTTTTAATTTTTTTTGTATTTGTTTATCATATGTTACATTTCTGAGCTTTTAAAAAAATTCTCTAATGCCCAAATAACGGCCATATATCAAAATTTCAAGGTGATATTTCTGACTCTAGGAAATTGCTTTTTCTGTTATTCATCTGCAGCTCCCAATAGATAGATAGTGTTAAAAAATCTACACAAAATTCATCTGTTTATAGGTGAGGCAACCCAGACTCATAAACCTATCATGATTTAACCAAGAGAGTGCAGATAGTTAGCAGTCAAAACAATTAGAATTGTATCTCCTAAATTCAGTTTTAGTGCTTTTTGGGGGGAGGGTGGGCTTGCTTGATGCTTTTAAAAAGCATTACTTTATTTGAAAAAAAGGGGCAAAACATTATATCTAGATTTAATGTGTTGCAGTAATGAATGGCATTACATTTTCTATTTTCAAGCCTTCACTTCTACAATTTTAGTGCATTTTCAACTTAAAATATTTCACAGAATTGCCAGGAAAAGAGAAAATGTGGTAAAAAAAAAATAAACTGCATAACAAAATAAAATTAACACTTCACTTTAATGGTTACATACATGTTTAAATACTTTATATTTGTCTCCAGAAAACAATCTACTAATTTAAGTTCATATAAAATATCTATTCTTCTCTCCAGGTAATATCTGGATAATCATTCACTTGCTAAATAAAGTTTAGATACTCAGTGACTACTTGGGGAAAGTATTGTACGAGGTATATGAAGGTATATAGACTCTAAACTGTATTAAGATCAATACCAGACCTAACTCCTCTTTGAATCATCCTTTCTGAGCCCCTCATTAACTTTATTTTTGCCAATCTGTGCATCATTAATTTGTACTTAATAAATAAATAATAAACATTTTTTGAAATAACCATTTCTACTTGCTATAGACCAATATTGTGAATAAAATCATAACCTAACATTGATTTAACCAAATGGGTTTCTCATCAATTGTTAAAAGAGAAATATATGTTGTAAAGTCGTAAAATTTGTTTTTTGTTTTAAATGACCTCAGTTAATCTCTCTGTAAATGACCTCAGTTAATTGGCAGCTCTGCCAATTCTATAAAAATATAAAAGAAAGCAGATGAGACAGAAAACTGGGAAAATGGGTTAAATTTATGTGTAATACTCCAAAAGTCTTTCTCCTTGAATCTAGAGAAAATGAAAAAAGTTTTCACCTCTATAATCATAAAAGCATAATATGCAAATCGACTGAATGACTGAACAGCAGAACAATTATCCGGATGACCTTCTGGATGACTATGCTATGACACCCACTGGCACTAAGTCAGTCAAGGCAGGTGTGATGCGATTGCTGAGGGGTCTGGCCATCGCCCCACGATCGCCTTGCAAAGGGAGGCCCAAGCCACCAGATGATGGGGGATTAAATCATTGAGGGGCTCCACGGTCTCCCCAAAGACAGAGGCCCAGGCCACTGACCGGTGGGCTGCAGCGGGTGGACAGGAACTCCCTCTGCAGGGGCGCTCCATTGCAAAGCCCCAGCCGGATGGGTGGGGCCTACCTCTTTGGACAATTGATTGTGGGACTCTCAGACTGTGAGAGGGCACAGGCTGTGCTGAGGGACCACACACACACACACACACAGTGCATGAATTTTGTGCCCGAGGCATCTAGTTTTCATATTAATTGAAAACAGGGAGTAGATGTGCCTAACTCTGTCTTCCTGAAGTTTAAGGGAAATAGGATGGAGAAGCTTCACCTGGATTTGAGCATTACAAAGTAAGTTGCACTTTAATGACAATGGGATTCTATGAGGAGCAATTTAAATCAGTTTATCTCAATTATCTAAAAAGTTAAGTAAGTTTGCGTTGTCTTTATATTATTATTAATCATTCAATTTCTAGAATTTGTCATGAACACTTTGGGGATGAAAAATTCCTGCGCTATTTTAGATCCCTTTGTGGTTCGATGCAAAGCATCCTCCATTTATTTTTAAATAATCATCACTTTTATTTAATTTAGGACATAATACACTTTTTAGATACATGGATAATACTAAGTTATAACCCTATTTACATATCCATAGGGTATTTGATTTTTAAAGAAGATAGTTCCGAAAAATAATAAAACTAGACTGACTAGTGATAATACATTTATCAGAATTAGAGTAAAATATAGGTCATGGCTCTCATTCACTGTCCTGGCATTAAAGATGTTATAAAGAACACAGCTGGGTGGCTCAGTTGGTTAGAGCTTCATCCCATAAGCCAAAAAGATTGCAGGTTCAATTCCCAATCAGGGCATATACCTAGATTCCATCCCCAATCAGGGTGTATATTGGAGGCAACTGATAGAAATTTCTCACATTGATGTTTCTCTCTATCTCTCCCTTTCCCTTCCTCTCTTTCTAAAAATCAATAAACATATCCTCGGGTGAGGATATTTTTTAAAAAGATAAAGATACAGCCGAAACCGGTTTGGCTCAGTGGATAGAGCGTCGGCCTGCGACTGAAAGGTCCCGGGTTCGATTCCAGTCAAGGGCATGTACCTTGGTTGAGGGCACATCCCCAGGAGGGGGTGTGCAAGAGGCAGCTGATCGATGATTCTCTCTCATCAATGTTTCTAACTCTCTATCCCTCTCTCTTCCTCTCTGTAAAAAATCAATAAAATATTTTTTTTTAAAGAAAAAGATAAAGATACATACTTAGACTACTACCAAATATCCCAACATTTACAGACATACCGAGAGAAATTGTGACCTTTCCATGCAATGTTTGATTTAGAAAACATGGATTTTGACTTTTTTTTTTTTTTAATAAAATACCATTCTGAACACTCGTGGTCCAAGAACATTCAAATAATAAGCAAAAAAGGAACAGATGTGCCGAAACCGGTTTGGCTCAACGGATTGAGCGTTGGCCTGTGGACTGAAAGGTCCCGGGTTCAATTAAGTCAAGGGCATGTACGTGGGTTGCCGGCACATCCCCAGTAGGGAGTGTGCAAGGGGCAGCTGATCGATGATTCTCTCTCATTGATGTTTCTAACTCTCTATCCCTCTCTCTTCCTCTCTGTAAAAAAATCTATAAAATATATTTTAAAAAATTTTAAAAAAAGGAACAGATGTTAAAGATTGGTCTTCAAACATTATGTCAGTGATGCCAGGCTTGCCTGTGATCTTGCCAACATAAAACCATATCCACTCCTCAGTGGCCACCAAACCACTCAGCAAAGCTTCCTTAACTGTGAGCTGTTGGAAGCAAGGAGTTTGCACACCATTGGCTATTTTTTAAAGCTCTGAATCACTTTAGGGATCTCACCAGGGATCAGTTCACTCTTGGCATAGTGCCAAAATATGACCAGTCTAGGCTTCAAGTCATAGCAGTGTTTATCAGTACAGGGGGTGGAAGGTTCTTCTCAAGATTACAGACAAATTGAGTCAGGGTGGAAAGTCTGGGGCTTCAAGTGGCCAGCTGAATGTCACCCAACCCCACCCCAACACCCCATAACCTATAAGCCCGTTTTTTTGTTGTTTAAGCTTTCCTAATTTA
Source organism: Pipistrellus hanaki (assembly GCF_964339955.1). Taxonomy (NCBI): domain Eukaryota; kingdom Metazoa; phylum Chordata; class Mammalia; order Chiroptera; family Vespertilionidae; genus Pipistrellus; species Pipistrellus hanaki. Next base: position 88,125,584 of record NC_140504.1, read on the forward strand.
TAAAAAAGAAACTATATTTGGCAGATCACTAATGTTTTGGAAACTAAAAAATAATTGACTATTTGTAATCTCTAATATTTAGAGAGAATTTTATCAATGATTTTTTTCTACTTACATTCATTTTTATAGAAATTTTTTTCACAACGTGGACACCAGTTCAACTTCGGTTTATTTAAAAAATAAATACTTGAGGGCTATGCAATCAGTACATAAGCTTTGTTATAAAAGTAAAACATTTTACTATCATTTTACATTGCTGCAAAGAAACTGTTATCAATTGGGGCTACTCAATTCTTTTATCCAACACAGAAAATATTTTAAGGTCAACAATAATGAAAGTAAAGCAAGCAAGAATTTATTGACTACAGCAATGGGGGATTGAAGCAAGGAAGGACATAGAAGAAACAACAGGAAAGGCTACGCTGGGTTGCTTTAGCTCATTGGAAAGTCAGAGAAAAGGGGACCTTGAGGAGAGTTCTATAGTAAGTTATAATGTGGTAACAAGGAAAGACAAAATTTCTTTGGCAGCAGATGTGTTCCAAGGGAACAAACACACAAATTATGAGTCTTTAAGGCTCTGCATGGTAGGAGACTCGGTTCAACATAGTCCTTCAGGATCCTGAGCTAACAGATATGCCATCTTGACACAAGCATTTATTATTGCAGCAGCAACAATCATGAGCTGGCTTTAAAAGCTTCTGTGCAGAAATCACTTCTGTTCTTTCTATTTTTCCAAAGGAAGTCACAAAAAGACCTAACTTCAGCAGAGTGGGTATATAAAATCCCACCATGGTGTTTGGAGGAGGGAAAACTTAGAAAGGTTTGGAGAAAAGCACCAATGGCCACGAGACTAGCAATGCAAGAAACAGTAGATTCATCAATGATTCAAAACAAATACTCCTTCCTTGAGGAATGAAATTTACCTTCATAAGGCACCCAAATGGCTCCATAACTGAATAAACTTTATATGAAGTTGATCATTTCACTGTTATAGAAATCTAGTCAGTCGTTTCCTCCAATTCATTGCTGAAAAATAATTTATTTGTTCAAAAGTCACACTATGCATAATAACCTGATATAGAATAAAGGCATATACTAATTGCACAAATGGTATGGCTGGCAGAAACATAGTAGGAAGGAAATAATATTAGTCTCCCTTCTAACACCCCTAAAATACATCCAACCTCTTTGGCTATTATTCCTGAATCAATCCAGGCCCATGCCTCTTGCTATCTCTCCTTGCAGATAAAGTGGACAAGCAGTTGTACCATTAAAATTCCTTTCCTCAATAAAGATGTACTTTCTGTACTGTCCTTCTTGGGAGTCCTGTATGGGCTATAATGGAGCAACAGTCCACTTCCAACCAACACCAACATATCATGCAGAAAACTAAATGCTTATCAGGCTTAGTTTTTCCTCGTGTTGGCTGATTGTAAGAAACACCCCAGGTGACCGTACTTACAGGTGGAGGGAGAGGTGGCAATGTAGCAGGAATAGATGCATCGTGAGTGAGAGCTACCTGCACATGCAGCATTTTTCTGCTTTGAGTGCCTGCTTGAGCTTAATCTTGCCTTTTCCCATGCCGGTTCCACTTGATGATGGTATGCTGCTGAGCAAACCAACTTTATGACAAACAGTCAAGCATCCCCAGGTTCATGATGGTTGTGTGATTTGGGGAGGAATTTAGGATTCTTTGATTAGAAGTACAATCACTTCAAGAGTGAAACTGCAAGATAGAAACTGGATTTTAAAAGATTAACTTTTTTCCAAAGAGGCCATTGCTTTTCTCTAAATCCCTGTGTGGTCTATGCTGTGATCATATCAGAATTGCCAGAAACACCAAACCACATCCCACAATTGCACAATTGGGTTTTCACGGCCATGTGGCCAAATAACAGAGCTGCTTGGCATTGCAAGCTGAGTCAGTAGGTCAGCCTTCTCTTGTTATGTGTCACACTTAAAAGAAATAGCATTATAGGTAGTCGATAATTAGGAAGAAATAGCTCATCCAGATGACATATGTTTCCTCCATTACCCAAAGATACCCAACAAGCAGACAACTGGATGAAAAATTTATGTGAAGGAGCAGTCACTTATCTTTCACTCTGGCAAGAATATATGATAAGACTGGACCCTCCCACATTTAGGCATATTCCTAAATTTGTATGGGATTTATCTCCCATCTTTTCAAATGGTTTTGCCTTAAAGAAACATATAGAGTAACAGCTGCTTAGTGCTCACCAAAATCTATGAGCATGCTTTCAACAATCTAGTGGACCAGAATGTTGACTTGGCAATAAGATAAAATCCCAAAAGAACAAAGATAGAGAGGTGATATAGCCCTTAGATAAGGTAGTAATTATGTACCACCATACCTACAAAATGAATGCAAGATCATTCTGGTATCATTTGTTCACTGGAATGAAAAGAATGCACTTGCCGAAGCCGGTTTGGCTCAGTGGTAGAGTGTCGGTCTGCGAACTGAAAGGTCCCAGGTTCGATTCTGGTCAAGGGCATGTACATTGGTTGCGGGCACATCCCCAGTAGGGGATGTGCAGGAGGCAGCTGGTCGATGTTTCTCTCTCATTGACATTTCTAGCTCTCATCTCTCTCCCTTCCTCTCTGTAAAAAATCAATAAAATATATATTTTAAAAAGAAAAGAAAAGAATGCACTTGCCAGAGAAGTAGGTGCTTCTGTCATATGCAGGATCTCTGTTGATTTTCTCTCTAGTAAGGAGACAATATCTAGAAGATCTTTAGCATTTAAATCTACACCTGATTAAGTTTACAGTAATCATTGTCATTCTCCAAGTTCTCTCTCTCTTCTGCACAGGCCAAAGAGGTAAGTTTAATGGAGATAAGATAAGGATACACCCACTGCATGTTCCAAGTCCTAGAAATTGGTGCGGATTGGCTCATGTTTTCACAGAGATATGGTATTCAGATGATTTTTTTTAACTTTATGTGGAGTGGCAAGTCTAAGGGTTTTCTATTATTTTAAAAAAGTCCTCGTTCAGTGGGTCATGGAGACAATGTGTTCTTCTGTCAATTGTTGATTCAAATATGTATTCAGCAACTGAGCAGATTGTCACAAGATGAATTTTCAGGCACAGTGATAGATGTGCTTAGGATAAAATTATCATTTCACTGATGAAACACAGTAGTATTCCTGATCTTTAAGTATTAGCAATATAAAATACTCTGCATTTCCCTTTCTTCTAATCAGACATCTTGGTAAACAGGCTTCCTTTAGGAAATTGCAGAAATAAAGTTATTATAGGTAAATATGATGGTATCACATGGCCCTTTTCCACAACTACCTGGTCTCTCCTTCACTGACTGGGCTTCTAGTCTCTGCACTGAATAAGGGCTTATGTTCTAGCAATTGGGTGGGACCATGACTGTAATACATGACTCAAGTCAAACATTTTTCACCACACACACACACACAAATATATATATATATATATATATATATATATATATATATATATAGAGAGAGAGAGAGAGAGAGAGAGAGAGAGAGAGAGAGAGAGAGAGAGAGAGAGAGATTTAAAACTTAATCATACTTCGGTAACTTTACAAGAATTTCATTCCTAGGGAGTTATGTGTGATCTGTAAACCAGGGCAAAATTTCCTTGGGAAATCACTGACTACTGTAAAAACCATGCTCACTTTGTCTCTGGTAGTTAACTGTTACCATTGATCTTGGCCACTCCCTGACCCTATTGTCCATGTTGAAATTAGGGGCTAATTATAGTGGCAATGCTTCCTAACTTCATCCCTAGACTACAGAGAACAAATGCTTTTTAGGATACATCTTCCTTAAAAGACACTCCTCTTTTGAGTGTAGCACTGAATACCTAGTTGAAGGGATGGACCTTCAACTTTCAGGAGATAAAGTTGGAGAGTAGGTAAGTGTGTCACACATGATAAATCTACTCAAACATTTGCATCCCTCTAAGTCATCGCTGCCTAATAAAAATATAAATGTATGCCCCAAAAGCAAGCCACAAGTATACAGTACTTTTAAATTTTCTAGGAGTCATATTTTAAAACATAGTAAATTGTTTATAAAATACATTTTGTTTTACCTAATATAGACAAGATAATATTATTTCAATATGCAATCAATATAAAAACTATTACTGAGACACTACACTTTTTTGCACTGTTTTATACTTGAAGAACATCTTAATTTAGACTAGCCTCATATCAAATGCTTGATAGCCACATGAATTCCTCCCTCTCCATTGTGCCAGAAAATTTCTGGCATCTAAACTTTTCTTACTGAAATATAATTTGAGTCTGTTTTTGTCAATACCAAGCACATAGCTAGAACCGTTTACTTACAGCTTCTCAACTAGCCCTTCAATTCCAGAATCTCTGTTAAATCCAAACATAATAAATACAGCCACTTTTAATTCACTTTTGTTATTTCTGGTCTAGGTCACTTAAAATCATAGCCATAGCTACTCCCTGGGTTTCTGTTTATGTGAATTGGCAAAATCTGTTAAGCCTTGTCTTCCTGGGTTGGGTATTGTAGCTATGACATTTTGAGATATGAATGTCATCTTTACTCTGGATGTGATTGGGAGTAATAGAAGGCTGTGAGGTAAATGGGTATCCTTTAACATGATAACTGCCTCAAGGTCTCAGGACAAAGCAGTTCTAGCATCATCTGATGGGAAGAACGAACTCTACCTTCTGGCAAAGAAAGATCAGTAAAATTGGGGGAACTTGAGTGTTCAGGCTGATCTGAACCCATCTACATATTCCATTCCAGTTTTCAGATTTCTGAATTTTCCCTGGTCAGTGCTCTAAATTTTTACACAAGAAGCCCCAATTCAGCATTGTTGGCTCATATGATCAACTACAATAGCCCTGAGACTGTAAGTCAAAAGAGAGTCTCTGTGCCCCTGTATGTGCCTTAAGCCAAGAAGGTAAAATGCAGGGTATATCACTTCTCTAAGTGACTCAATCCAATCAGCAGCAGGCGGCCCACCCACAGCGTCCTTGTATTCTTTATTAATATCATTATCACCTACTGCAGGAGCCCTTCAGACCAACAAAGCTTTACCTCAATTGGCACTCCATTATCCATGACCACAGGTGATAATCGTGGCACCGTTTTGTCACTTTACAGGACAAATAGCTAGGGTCTCATTTCCACACTGCGTGCAGATTTCACTCACTTTAAAGCAAGCAAGTGAATTAACAAATTCCAGATTCTCATCCTTGAGGTCCTGTGGCTCACAGCTAGTGTCCACTGCATGGAGTTGAAGCAATCAGAAATAACTCTAGCTGCTTTAATAAGAAAGGGATCTAATGCAGGCAATTGGAAAGGAGAAGAGAAGCTAGGCCTCGAAATATAATCCCTGGGATAAATTAGCCCATGAAGTTCATCAGAGAAGCTGTTACGTCTCACTTAATCAAGAAATGGGATAGCAAGAAGCAACATGGAAATGAAAATGCTTATTATTTTGGGCTTCAAGTCTATCATTGTGCTAATAACATTATTTTGGAAAGTGGAGAAAGTGTACCCAATTTACATTTACTGTGGTAACTTACATTTAGTGGGCCCTTAGCACTGTTCATTTGACATTATTTCATATAATCCTTATGACAGCCTTGCAGAGAGGGTTTTATTATCTCCATTCTATAGATGAGTAAACTGGGTCAGAGAAAGATTAACATCAAATTTTTTTTGACTTGCCACAAGTATCAAATCCTGGGAATACAGCCTCTATGCTCAGTTGCTTCCCATACCGAGGGAGAGGTTATCTGTAGGTAGCTTCATGTATTATTAATAGTTGCAAAGTCAGCATGTATAAGCTTTCAAATTACCACAGTTATCCAATTAACCCATGGTTACTTATATGGCTTCCAGTGCTTCTCCTCAGGAGCAGGCTAATGAATTTCAGCATAAATGATTATACAAGTGGGAAACAAAGGTCATGACAAAAATGGAACACTACATAATAACTGTTGCATAAAGGCGCTTTATCCCCCCAAAATCAATTTTAAAGATTGAAGTCTCAGCAGCAGCCTTGTCGATTTTAATATTAGTGCTATTCATTTAGTTCTAATAAAGATTTTAAAAACTAATAATAATAATATATCAATTTCTTAAGGATAATATAGCTTTAATTTTACAGATGAGATAAGCAATACGTATGTAGTAAAAATATGAAAACACGCAACCACTTCAAGACGCATGTTACCTTTGGGAAAGTGAGAATTAGAAAAGGAGTAGTGTACAGCTATGAAAATAACTAAAATTTTTGTTTCTATTTAAAAATAGGATGTAATACAAATATGACAAAATCTAATTATTGTTTATATGAGGTGTGAGTGTCTATTTTATTTGTGTAGATTTTTATTTGTGAAATATTTCCTAATTTGAGATTAAAGAATCTTAAGAAATTAACATTGTTTTTAAGAATTATTGTGGTTCTATTCGATTTTATTACATAATACAGTATACTTTTTCATATGTTTTTTGCTAACATCTACATTTTTTTAATGCTATACAATAGGGTTTTGAAAAAGGACCCTAAATCAACACAGCAGTGTTAAAAGAAAACCAAAACAAAGAAGAAAAGACCTGCTGTCCAAGACTTAAATCTTATAGAATATACTATTGATGTGTTGGGATGTTAATGTCTATTCAGGTTACATATGACCTCAGTTTTTAAAGATCTAATTTAGAAACAGCAATCAGAGCTGATCAAGTTCCCCACCTCCCCACCCCACTGTCTCCTCCTTTTCTCACCACCCACTCAGTGGCATGCAGTTCCACCCCCACCCCTCACCCCGGCCTCCCCACCTCCCTGCCTTCTCCTTCCCTTGCTCCCTCTGTGCCTGCCAACACTGCTAGTCGTGCTGCTCTCTGATGATCAGCACACATCACAGTGAGCGATTGAACTCCCATTCTCCTGGTCGAACTCCTGAGGGGACATTTTGCATATTAGCCTTTTATATATAGATACTCTATCAATATAAATTATTTAGAAAATAAAACACAAAGTAAAAATAACACCCAGAATTTTAATATTCAAGCAGTTCTCATTTTCCACCTGTAGACTCAATGAGCAAAATGCACTTCAGAAGACTTTACACACACAAAAGGCAAGTGCAGAATCTTATTAAAATTCAAAAAGTAATTAGGGCTTTGAAAAAATAAACTACAACTTAGAAACAATAATTTATATTACATTCCATAAAAAGTATTTTTATATCTGCAGCTCTGCTCTGACTCATAATGAATTAAGCATTAAATCTAACACAACTTCTATGATAAACTTGGTACGATGACAGGATAGGAAATCCATCATTTCACATTTGACTTTACCAAAATTATCATAATTATAGTGTATAACCCATCTTATCACACTTATGGATTTCCTCATCCTTCATCTTAAACTGGTTTTACTCTGAGAAATCTCATTGTCAATGTATCTTGTGAAATACAAGCAATTCTCCAACAGCACATCCATGAAAATCTTTTGTGAGCTCCTATATCTGTGGTAAGCTTTGCATTACAAAAGATATATGTTGTGTTTGCTTCAGATTATTGGATTAGCTGAAACTAAAGACTGACTCAATAATGGAATAGATGCTAGACTTAACTAGGAGGGATATTTGAAGGGATACATTTATAACTGATGACTTAGTTAGTGAATGTATTCCTGGTAGAACAACATTATGTCCCTATGCAAACACAGTACTTGGGCATTCATAATGAATATGAGGATAACTAGTGCTTGCTACTTATCATCCTGATGTTTTGGTATATATATATATATATATATATATATATATATATATATATAATATTTTAACTTAAATATTATTTTTAATCCAGACCTACTATTTATAACATAATTTTTATATTTTAAAAGTCACAGTTTAATAATGTACAGTGTAATTTATATCAGTATTTACTCAGAATTAGGCTAATTAAAATTGAAAGAGGATTTAGGTCTTTGCAAAAAAATAATCATTTTCTAAGATTATGAATGTAGCTAAACAGTCAATTGTTTATTTAAATTTATATAGTATATGAATAAATTATTAATTAAAAGTCCAGTTATAGGTATTATCAAAATTGAATTATTTGTCTTTTTTTTTTTTTTAGGAAATGTTATTGTACTGAAGGAAAACTATTAGAAGCAATTAAGGTTCATTAAAAATCTTAGAAATTTAATAAAAGACTGAGATTGTAAAATCACAACAATAAAAATGAGCTACATTTGCAAATTCCAATAAAAAGTATACAGCTGCATGTTTCCCAGAGGGAGTTCATAAATAGTAATATGGTCAATCTCTGTATAGGTTTTTAGAAACCTCTTAATTAGCAAAACAAAGGTAGTATTTTCTCCTTCACATGGCAGCTTCTTTTTGTTTGTTTGTTTGTTTGTTTGTTGCTGGCATTGCCAATGTCTCCTATTTTCTCCCTTTTTGTCCCATCCACTCAATCCTGTCCCACCCCAGGCCTTCCCCATGTCTGTGTCCATGGGTTATGCATATATGCATATATGATCTTGTTAGAACAATACTTTGTTCAGCCAGTGAAGTTGCTTTTTTAAAAATATATATTTATTGATTTCAGAGAGAGGAAGGGAGAGGGAGAGATAGAAACATCAATGATGAAAGAGAATCATTGACTGGCTGCCTCCTGCACACCTGCTACTGGAGATCGAACCCACAACCTTGGTATATGCCCTTGACCAGAATCAAACCTGGGACCCTTCATTCCATAGGCTGATGCTCTCTATCCCCTGAGCCAAACCAGCTAGAGTGTGAAGTTGCTTTTAAGCAAAGTGTCCATCTATACAAATAGCAATTTTATTCTATAACTTATGAGATTTTTCAAGATAACCAAGAACTTTTCATGTATGAAACTGTGATCTAACAGGAACAAAATAACTAAGATCTCTAGAGGCCCTCGGCAACTGGCCCTCAGCATCTACCATTTTATAAATGTTTCCCAGAGCCATCTACACAGCAGGAGCTTCATAAGTACCAATATTACTGAGATTGGTTAGCATCTTTCAGGCTAATGTATCTAACTTTGTGGTGTACCCTTTCCACAACATACATATTAATTGGATAATTTTTTCAATGTATTTTCATCTTTCTTCCACAATTTTTATTTCCAAGCTGGACAAAATGATTCATATAATATAAATATTCTAATACTTCCAATATTGATGTAATTTGGGGACATAACTTCTTTCTATATTGCTACTCATAGTGTGCATGGAAATTATAAAATAAAATAAAATTCAAATTGGACCTAAGAATACTTGCTGATTTTTCACCCAGAAGTAAACTGTACAATGCTACACTCTTACTACTAGTTCATGAGGTTGCCAATCTATCAGGTGTATACCATATTATATCACTTAATTTTTATTTATCTGGTTACTAATGAGATGCAGTATCACTTTGTATGCAATGGTCTTTTGAGGTTCTTTTTCTGTAAAGTGATTATTTACATTGCTTTTTTTTTTCTTGTAGTCATTGCTTTTTTTTGTTCTTTGTTGATTTTACATATTTTAAATACCTTTTCCCTTTTGCCGGAAGCTACCCACTGACGATACTATTATGAAAGAGCACCAAGGAACTGGGAAGGCTGATGGACCAGGGCGTTAGCAGGTCTAATGCCAAGCACCATTGTTCCTGTTGAGATAGCGGTGGCTCGAAGCAATTTCCTGACCTAATAGCCTCAAAGTAAATGTTTACTGGACCTTACTGATCTTAACTGATCTTTATTAAACTTACAGATGGTCTGTCTGCTACCTGTTTGCCATGCTTTGTTGAGGGCAAGATGGGTATCTAAAACTGAATAAAACGCAGATAAGGCAAGTTTCAGTGTGCCTCTTCATAGAAAGAAGGCCTCCACCTGCCCCCCTCCCCTCCCCACCCCCCATCCCCCCCACCTCCTGCCTTCTAAATTCATCTTTCTTGCCAAAACCAGTTTGGCTCAGTGGATAGAGCGTCGGCCTGCAGACTGAAAGGTCCCGGGTTCGATTCCAGTCAAGGGCATGTACCTTGGTTGTGGGCACATCCTCAGTGGGGGGGTGTGCAAGAGGTAGCTGATTGATATTTCTATCTCATCGATGTTTCTAACTCTCTATCCCTCTCTCTTCCTCTCTGTAAAAAATTAATAAAATACGTTTTAAAAAATAACCAGACACCAAGGTTTCCTTTCTTTGAATAGTCGAGGAAATAATTATCTTGTCTTTAAGTTGCCCAGAAATTAAAGTGAGATAATGACTTAAAAAGTATAAAAGCACCATATAAAGACAACTGGTTTTTTTTGTTGTTTTCATGTACTGAAAAAAATTAGAAGTGGTAAAATTAAAAACACTATTTTTATTCTCCCCTTCCTTCCTTTACAGATTTTATTTAAACTTTGAAATTTATAAAAATTTCACTCCAATTTTCATTTCTTTACATTCAATATTATTTTGTATTGGTTTCAGGTTTTATATTAGTTACAGAATAGTGGTTAGACAATCATATACTTTACAAAGTGTTCCCCAATATTTCCAGTACCCACCTAGCATCATACCATCATTACAACACATTGACTATATTCCTTATTTAAATGACAATAGGTTTACAGGTTCCTTCCAGTCTTTCTTTTGTGTTTCTCATCCTTCCTTTTCTTTCTCACTTCTTCCCTCATTTTCCTTATATAGTATCTCAATGGGCCATCAAAGCTCAGTGAAGGCACTGGGACACGCTTAATCCATTTACAGACCAGGAAACTGAGGCCATTCCAGTTGGCTGTGGAACTTGACTCAGTGCCCTGGGAGCCCTCGGAGCCATGCTCTCTGCCCTTCCTAAGGGGCAGCCACCCAGCAAACAGAACAAACCTTCCAGTCAGGCTTCTGAGCCTCTTTCTCAAGCACCTCTTCATTGTGGATGCTCCACATTCTTTCCTCTCCCGGGTCCGGTTCCCTGGCCCCATTCTTTACTGCCCCCCCCCCCCCAACTTCTCTAGAGCAGATGGAAGATTTCACACTCACCGCGCAGGCATGCTCTGCCACTGGGCAGGGCAGCACGGGCTTGCTTTTGTGTCAAGGCAGGAGCAGGAGTCTCGGTCTCTGAAGTGTGAAGGCCGCCTGAGCGAGGCTGGTTAGCACTGGGAGCTTCTCGGAATCACAACAATCAGTCCAGTACCCTGCAGTGCGGCACCCCTCCACTGAGGTGGCACCACCCATCAACCCCCCCCCCCCCCGCCCCGCCCTGCCTCAGGGGTGAGGGTCCTTACCCCTCTGTCCAGGAGTCCCACCCACTTCTTGGGGCCACTGCAGAACCTCTGTCTCTGTGCAGGTGAGGCTGATCCCTGCCCTCAGTCTCTCGGAAGCTGTGAAACTGTGGCCAGAGACCCTGTTTAGGTCCCAGCAACCCCATGCCTGCGAAGTTCCCAGGGCACCACTAGAGTGGCTAGGCGGGTCCCACCTTGCCTCCCCGGGGCCCCAATGTTCCCAGGGCACCATGGGAGCGGCTGGGCAGGCTCAGTCATTCCTCCCCGGGGCGCCGATGCTGCCAGGGCCACACGGGAGCAGCTAGGCAGGCCCGGCCATGCCTCCCTGGGACGCCTCCCTGGGGCGCCGATGTTGACAGGGACCCCCGAGAATGGCTCGGCAGGCCTCTGCCCCTCCTGGGGCCTGCGATGAACCCAGACCCCTTCCGTGGCTTCTGGCATTGCCCAGCCCGCCTCCCCGGCCAATGGACTGGTACCTTGTGGGTGGTGTCTGGCGCTGCCAGAAGCAGGCCATGGTGCTGCCAGCCCTGCATGTAAATTAACTACCATTTTTGGTGGGTTAATTTGCATGTTCACTCTGATTGGCTGTTGGGCGTGGCTGGTGGGTGTAGCAGGGTGATGGTTAATTTGCATATTACTCTTTTATTAGATAGACAATACTGATTTCATTGATATGACTTTGTAGTAGTTCTTTAGATTTGATTGGACAAGGGCAAGACTGTCTCTGTAAGTTATTTCATCCAAGAGCAAGTATTGTGTCTATATTAAGAAAACCTAGTAATGTGACCTTGAGCTAATAGATCTCTCTGAGACTCAGGATAATGTGAATAGTACCTAATTTATATGACTGTGAGAATTAAAGGATGATTATGTAGGCTTATCACTGAAAAAGTGACTGATGCATCATGAATATTCAAGAAATGTTAACAGTATATAAGAGTAATATAAAAATTGACTGTCACACACTCACAAGATGGCTGCCTACAACCAGGCTGGCAGGGAGTTAGTGAGGGATCACCAGGTCAGCAGGGGGGTAGTTGGGGGTGGCCAGGCCGGCAGGGGAGGCAGTAAGAGGTAACCAGGCCAATGGGGGGGAGGCAGTTAGGGGAGACCCAGCCAGCAGAGAGGGGCAGTTGAGGGTGACCAGGCCAGGGGGGGGGGGGTGTCAGTTAAGGGCAACCAGACAGGAAGGCAGGTGAGCAATTAGGAGCCAGCAGTCCAGAATTGTGAAAGAGATGTCCCAGATTGGAGAGGGTGTAGTCTCGGCTGAGGGGAGCCCCCCCACCCATGCAGAATTTTTTTCACCAGGCCTCTAGTAATTACTGATAAAATAGAAAATAATAAGAAAGCACTAAATCAGATTTCTGCTCTTGCTAGGAAACAGATATTTTATACAACATTACAATAACCCATTTATTTTATTTTAATAATATCCAGTACACATATTGAATTTATCAGTGAAAAACAATTTGAAAAAAAATAAAATTTCAAGTATTATTATGGCACTATTTATTATTTGTGGAAATAGCCTAATTTTCCATAAAATGGTTTCTACAAAATCCATTTTACCACTTGAAGAGCACTGATCCAAAACACTTTTTTTTAACTGCCTATTCTATTAAATGTCAATTACCAGACAACGAAAGAGTCAGAATTCCTCAGTGAGAATACTGAATTCCACAGAATTGTGACATTAAACCCGCACCCAGCTTTAGTCTTCTTTTTAAGAGTGACTCTTGACCAAACTTTTCATAGCCAGGACCGGCTCCAAGTCAATAAATCAGAACCCTCAGTGATGGAGCACAAACACTGGTATTTGATTTTAAAATCTCTACTTGCTGATTCTAATGTGCCAGCAGAGCAGAAAACGCTGCTTTTGTACAGTATTCAGGCCACAGCCTTCCTCCTTCTTAAATCAGGGTGTGAGGTTTGCAACCATTGTGAACTCTTGAACAAATGTAATACTTGTTAAAGTGCAATTGATTTTTTTATGTTCTTCATTGTCATTACTTAAGGCAGAATGCCTTAGTTAAAACCAGTAAATAATTTGCTTCAATGATAGGCAAAGTCAGAGAAAGTCTAATCCTCCTAATTACTAAATGTCATTTTTAATTGTATAATTTGTATACACAGTATATATGTGTATATATACAGAGAGTGGTACTTAATATATATTCTTCTTAGATGGTTTTTTTGTGGGACTTCAGATCTTATAAAGTGATAGAATTTATATTTAATAATTCTTGATATTTCATACCATTAGGACAAATAATGAATGTCCATTCTGATTTACTAGGTATTTTTGGTGCATATCAATGTTAATGTATAAAGATTGAAGAACATTAGCAAATTCATAGATCTATTTGCACTTTTAAATGGCTTACTCAACAAAAAGCATCCATTTATTTAAATTAAGGTCAGCCTTCGTTTATTACAGTAATTACTGCCTTTCAACTGGAGGTAATGTGCTTGATTTCCCAAGTATGTGGCAAGTCTGTCTCTTAGGAGTCACCAAGCCTCAGTCAATAGCAAAAAAAAAAAAAAATTGACCTAAGACCAGGGTATTAGTTCTATTTATGAATTTACAAGTACCTCATTCCTGTTTTTTAGCATTAATCCATATTTGTTTTTCAGCTACGTCTTATTTTTCTCCTTTTTAGTGTTGAATTTAAAGTATGTATACTTAAGCTTGAAGGCTTAACATTGCTAAGTTGAATAAACTGCTACTAGTATATGCAAATTATGTCCTAATATAATTAGATTTGCTAGTTTTCAGTTGAATTCAATCAACCATGTCCATTGCTTTCACTGCATATCAAGTAATTTGTTTGACTTAATGTTTTACTATATCTTCTGGTTTTTTAATCAGATTAGAACAATCTCTTTGATAGTTTACTTTAGAGTTTTCCTGTTGTTTTATCATCAAATACATGTAAGCTTTTATCCCAGGCCACTAGGGTTAGAGCTACTATTTTATACACAGATAGAGTTAACCATCCTTAATTAGAAAAATCATGAAAAGCTTCTTGGAACAACCTGAAAATAGTACTCATCATAAATTATTAAACGATTTTAATTTATCAAGTGCAAAATAACACAAATAACTTTTATGTGTTTGTCTCTTTGGATATATGCATCTCTGTTAGTGAAATTTGTTCATTTTCTGTCTCTCTCTTGCAGCCTTTAAGATTCTTGCTTTGTAGTTGGTGTAATAAGTCCCAAGGATAGCAAAGTTGTATCAAAGTGAAGCTAGAAACATTTGCTGGAGACTTTCCAACTCTTTTATTTATTATATTTGTCAACCAACCATTGCCACAAATTTGTAACTGCTATATTTCCAATAATTTGTTTATTTATTTTTAATATATTTTATTGATTTTTTACAGAGAGGAAGGGAGACAGATAGAGAGTTAGAAACATCAATGAGAGAGAAACATCGGCTTAGCTTCCTCCTTCACACCCCCTACTGGGGATGTGCTCACAACCAAGGTACATGCCCTTGACAGGAATCAAACCTGGGACCCCTCAATCTGCAGGCGGACACTATCTACTGAGCCAAGCCAGTTAGGGAAATAATTTATTTTTTAATCTTAAAAGTTATACAAATAAAAGTGATTCATATCAATTGGCAAGCAGAAGGTTTGGCATATCTATTTATCCCTACATCCTAGAAGGGATAAATAACATCTTTGACTTCACTATGTGTTTTATGGCTTCAATTTATAATATTTAATCAGCTTGATTCTATGCTTATGATTGAAAATCTTGAACTCTTAAAACTTCCTGATAGTGATTTCAGCTATGGTAATATCACATAAGTTTGACACTGGTAGAAGTCCCCACCTTATTTTTTAGACACATTGTCTTAGCTGAAGATTGGTAGGTTTTAAAATAATTAAAAGAGAAGAAAATTATGTTTCAAAATTTTCATCTCTGCACCTGAAAATGGTATCTATTTTTAATTGATATTATACACTATCATATGAATAGTATAAGTTCCTAAGGAGTAACTATTGATATGTTATCTATTTTATAGATAGTTGGAATATATATATAATGCACACACAAATACTGATTATCATTAGTATTGAAAATGATTCAGTAATGGTGTTGAAGTTTGGCAGGTCAAAGCTCTATGTCCCCGAGAGTATAATGAGATCAGCTTCGATTAATTGCAAACTCTGTGAGCTGAGCAATATATTGGTTCACATGCAATTTCTTTTACAAACTCATTTGCATTTATTGGCATTTTGTCTGATCATGCTTTAAAACTTCAATCTAACACACTACCTGCATTCTCCTAAAATGTTCAGATCAAGTAAGTGAATGGTACCCAGAAATCCTTCTAAATTCAATTTCCTCATTATTTCTTTGTGTTTGTACAGCGAAGACAATGTTATGGGAATATTTAACATTCTTGATGTTACATTCTCTACAGATATCCAACTTAAAAATGCACACACACACATACTGAAGCTATTTCTCTCCTTTCAGATTCTTGTGATTCATAAATAAGCAGAGCTCTGCCAAGAATAAAATCCCAAATTGCTGTGATCAGAGCCTTAAGCAAAAGCAAGTGGAATAACATGGAGCTTCAGGGCAAAAAAACAGAGAGGAACTCAGAGAGTCTGTGCAGTGAGGCAACCTCCAGGCAGGTGGCAGATTCATTATTAATTCAGTTAAAGCTAATCATGCTCTTGTTCAGTAACTTCCTCAAATTATCATGAGACAGCTTCATTTTTACAAATTAAAATTTTTGTTTACAGTGGCACATAATGACATGGGCACCAAATCATGAATTGCTAATCGAGTTTCACTGTCTACCCCTGGGATTTGGCAGAGTCCATTTGTTGCTACATTTGTTCCCAAACATGGCTTGGACACCAAATTTGTCTTTTAACTCATGAATGTCATTAGGCCTTTTTCTTGTGTGCTGTATTGATCTCAATTCTCCAAAGCGTTCTCAGGTGCCAGAGTAGCTACGTCTGTGTTTTAAAAAATGAGCTCCTGTCTCCAATCTTGGTAAAGCTGTTTCTTCCATTACCCTTGGAAGCCACTCGATCGGCATAATACACAGGCACCTTCAATGTATACCTCTGACCATCTGCCACCTTGGCATGGTGCCTGATTAGAAAAAAAGGACCACCCTCTCTCCTTTGCCATAGGTACTAAACCTCCAGTTTATCCAACTAGCTTTCAAAATCCTGTAAATTATAGATTATCCTGGAAGAAATCTCTCTTGCTTTCAAGAACAAAACAGCGGTGCCTGGAGCTTCTTTTCAAAAGGACCCATCTGCTAATTAAGAGTTCAAACAATAGTCTTATCTAGAAGTCCTTCCTTCAAAGTGACCTTCTGCTTAAATCTAGGAAATATCTTTATTGCAAACCATCCTAGAATACGTAAGGATCGGATGACCACAAAAGCCCACAAATCCCCAGAACATGGTTTCAAATAGATGTTTGAAGACTTAGTGAAGACAGCTTATTTGTAGCTTAACATATTATTTCAGTTTACTGAACAAAAATCAGGTTTAATTTAGAAAGGTTCATGTGAATTCATACCATAGATCCTTGAAAAGAGATTAGCCTACTGTTTGTAGTTCTTTATTGATCCTCATGCTCTTGGGTCAGTTATGTTCTTAAATTCAGCTTCCTAAACTATTCACTCCTCTTTCCATCCTGATAAAAATTAGTGTGAAAGAAAATAGGAAATGTCATTTAGGGGGGGGGAAAATAAGATCTGGGAAAGACAGACCTCCATTTCAATTGATTATACTGGCAATGGGAAAATTGCTCAACTTCTCTAGGAAACTGGTAAATAACAATCTCAATAAAAAGTATAAGAGCTAACTGAAATTTTATTTTCAAAGTACTCATTGCACTACTTAGCAGTTAGTAGACATTCGATAAATGTTAGTCATTTTCCATCACTTTCAGGTTAAAAACAAAGATCGTGCCCAAATGTGTGTGGTGGTAGTATCCAATTTCTGTATTTCCTTAATTGTAGTTGCCTGTTTCTCAAGATTGTAACAAGCAAAGCTTTATAACATGGAATAAGCCGAAACTGGTTTGGCTCAGTGGATAGAGCGTCGGTCTGCGGACTGAAAGGTCCAGGGTTCGATTCCAGTCAAGGGCATGTACATTGGTTGTGGGCACAACCCCGGTGGGGGATGTGCAGGAGGCAGCTGGTCGATGTTTCTCTCATCATCGATGTTTCTAGCTCTGTATCCCTCTCCCCTCCTCTCTGTAAAAAATCAATATATATATATATATATATATATATATATATATATATATATATATATAATTATATATATATATATAAATAATTTTTTTATAACATGGAATAAATTTTGTCTTGGCCACACATTCATCTTTCTTTTTAGAATGTTTTAATTTTTTCCTTTTTATTGCATTTATTGGTGTGACACTGGTTAACAAAACTATACAGGTTTCAGGTGCACAATTCTACAACACATCATCTGTGCACTGTATTGTGTGTTCGACACCACCCCCCCCCCCCCAGTCAGGTTTCCTTCCATCACCATTTATCCCCAATAAACCTCCCTCCCCCTCCCTCCCCCTCCACCTTTCCTGCCCCCACAGTCATCACACTGTTGTCCATGTCTATGAGTTTTTCCTCATTTTATTTTGCTCAATCTGTTCACCCCTGCCCAGCCACCACACACACACACCCCCACCTGACAACTGTCAGCCTGTAAAAGTTTTTTTTATTTGCATTCCCCCCCACCAGTTTTATTGAGATATGATTGGCATACAACACCATATAAACTTAAAGTTATACAGCATAATAACTTGACTTACATATAGAATGAAATATTACCACAAGTTTAGCTAACATTCATCATCTCAGGTAAATGCCAAACCAAAAAAATTAATGAGAACTCTTAGGGTTTACACTATTAACGATTTCCATATATCATATAGCAGTATTAACTATAGTTACATTATACATTACATTCTTAGTACTTATTTATCTTATAACTGGAAGTTTATACCTTTGACCACATTCATCCAATTACCCATCACAGTATCTCCCATTGTGATAAAAACAAATCTGATTTCTTATGAGTTTGCTTTTTTTGTTGTTGTTTTTAGATTTTACATAGAAGTGAGATCATACAATATTTGTCTTTTGTGCCTAATTTGTTTCATATAGTATAATGCCCTCAATATCTATCCATGTTGTCAAAACAGTTGAATCTCCTCCTTTTTATGTCAGAATAATATTCTCTATGTGTGTCTGTGTGCACACAACACGTCTTCTTTACTCATTCATCTATTAATGGGCAATTAGGTTGTTTCCATGTTTAAGACTTTTTAAATTCATGGTATTTTTCCCTCACTTACCTGGACTTCATACTAGCAGCATGGAACCTAGTATAGAGTCTAGTCTACCTGTCATCAAATTTATATATCTCCTTATAATTCACTTCCTGTCCTCTGCAAGGAGCAAGAACACATACAACTGAGTTGTTTCTCCCTCTCAGAATACATGATACCCAGTGAAAAGATCTTCAAGAGTGCCTTTAGATATCATAGTAGTAATTGAATTTCAGAATGTAATTGCCCACTTGATATCTATACAAACAATTAAGTCAAACTCCAGTCTGCCAAATATTTCTCTAGTATTATCTTCATTAAATCACAAAATTTAATTTTATGAATTATGTTCATAATCTTTGATTATAAAAATTATTAATTCACATTTTGAAATGATAAAAATATATTCACCTTCTTAAAAAATAATTATACTATGATGACATATACAAATCCAAAGTTGTTAATTTTTTCCAAATAAGAAACCAAGGCAGAAACTCAATTACACATTTTAAACCTCTGTCCCTTTTCTCCTTTTGGTTTCTTATCTAACATGACCTTTCCCTACAAGTCTATGTCAATGTCACCTCATCTGAGATTTTCACCAACTTACTCCAAAAGATTATCTTGTTTTGCCTTCTACAAGCACTTAGATATTTTTTTGTTTATATCATTTATCACAAAATTATTAATTAATCAATTTGTATATTTTCCATTTTCTAGATTGTTGAACCTCTGGGATGGGCTAGGTCTTAAACATTTTTAGTGTGGCCAATAAGTACAGTGTTCGGTGCTGAGTGCTTTCTTTAGCAAAATATAAAGCAAAAAATGTGCAAGTGTACTTTGAGAAGAACAAAAAATATTTAGAGACAAAAAATACACTGAGTGGCCAGACTATTATGATCTCTGAATGCATTATAATCTGGCCACTCAGTGTATATCCTATATAATAAAAGGCTAATATGCAAATTGTCCCCTTGACCAGGAATTTGACAAGCAGGCAGGCTGGTCAACCACCTATGCACAAATTCATGCATCGGACCTCTAATATATATATATATATATATATATATATATATATATATATATATATATATAGAGAGAGAGAGAGAGAGATATATTGAGATATATATATTGAGATATATATATATATATATATATATATATATAGAGAGAGAGAGAGAGAGAGAGAGAGAGAGAGATGCCAGATTAATATGCATTCAAAGATCATAATAATCTGGCCACTCAATGTATGTTTCCTTAGTATTTGTGGAATGAGTATTTTTTAAATATATATATATTTTTATTTCAGAGGGGAAGTAAGAGGGAGAGAGAGAAACATCAATGATGAGAGAGAATCATTAATCAGCTGCTTCCTGCATGCCCCATACTGAGGATTGAGCTGCCAACCTGGGGATGCACCCCCACCAGGAATTAAACCATGATTACATGGTTCATAGGTCAACACTTAACAACTAAGCATGCCTGCTGGACAGGAACGAGTATTTTTTATGTAAATGTTAAATAATATTTTTAATATTAGTTGGGAAAAAGTTTAGTGCTTGGAAGAGAAAGTAAGAACTCTGTGTGTGTTTACTTTCTGTCATATCTATAGGAAAATTATCCACATATTATAAGAAAATTTATTCATTCTTTTCCTGTGATGCATAATCATCAGCATAGAGAAAATGTAATATATTTGGTGTTCATTATCATGGGGATATTTCACAGTGGTTATTAGGGCACTTTTATGGAGGCAGAAAATTGTGAAACCAGACCTATTTTATATTTGTCCATCTGTGGTTGCCATTTTGGACAGTGACAATATGGAAAAAGTCTAAAATTAAAAGAAATAAATATGAATGATATTAATTAGTTAATTAAAAAGAAAGCCAAAGGATATTTCTATGGCCTTCTGAAAAGAAAGTTATTCCCATAAATGTACTGTTTTTCTGGTTTACTATATGTATTAACAGTTACATGAAACACTGTGTATCTGTTCTAAGGCCACATAAAATATCTCATCTGTTTCTTATATATAATCATGCTACATAGTTTAGAAACTTATTCCCACTGTGTATAACCTTTGTCATCTAGATTTAGTAAATGCTTAACAGGCATAGGCCAGGACCATGTGTGTTTTGCTTTAAGGGTATATAATCTATACTGAGACAGACCTCTGGGGTAGCCCTTGAGAATATTCCTCCCATATGTCAATATCATGGTTCTTTTTTCAGCATGCCTAATATATCATGTCATCTGAATGGTCACAATGAGACAATGGCTATGAGAACTCCGTGTTACAAGTATTGCTCCTAAAATTTTTCTTAGAATATAATACTACTGTCTAGCTATTAAAATTCTATACAGGGATTACTGTTTCCAATAAAGCCACATCAGGAACCCCAATTCAACAGAAGTTCAATAAGTAAGGAATTTACATATTTCCCTGTCCACAATTGTAGGAGCCTATAAGATTAGAAAGTGAGCTGACATATGGGTCATTCATTCCTCAGCCCATAAATCTCATCTGTGTCATCACAAAGAATATGAGAATGAAGAAACATTCTTTCTAGTACTCAGGCATCAAACCATTTTTTTCCCTAACTTTATTGTCCTCACCTCTCTATAGTTACTAACTATTCTAAGTATACTGAGGGGAAGACAACTGGCTTCTGCTCTCTGGATAGTGCACAAGTTAATTTATCATGCTTTATTAGGAATTCCTACATGGAAACAGCAAAAACATTTTTTTTATAATAGTCTCAAGTAGATTAGAACTATCATTTATTTCACAGAATGATCAGAATCAAGAGAAGTCAGAATTCTGGTCATCTATCTTTTCTAAAAGTGGTTGTTATATAATAACATGTAGTATAATATTAAGAATTTAGAAGGCTATGAGAGAGAAAATGTCTAAATAGGAATTGAGAGTAGATATAAAGGTACGTTCTTGTTTAATAGTGTTTTATCTCATAGTTTTCAGGCAATGCTTTTTTTATAAAATGCTGAAACGCTCATTGATCTCTTAATTAGTATTTAATATATACATTAGTGGATTAACACAATGGTCTTTTATCTCTAAGAAGTAGTTTTAAACTGACTTGACAATCAATTTAATTATAAACTACTAAAATTAAAAGTGGAAAGAGGTTTCCATAAGCAAAGAACCACAAGTCACACAATTATTTCAAAGCTATTTGTTCAGCATTTTCTCATTTTGTTTTTAATGAATTACATTATTTGAAACAAAGCATGCTTTAACCTCTAATGAAAAAAAAAAACAAAAAAAGAAAAACAGCACTCTAGTTTTATTTTCTGAATCAGGAATAGTTTTTGATACTGGAAAACCATGAAGAATCTATATTTTCTATCCAGCTAATGCCCATAATTTATAGGTGCAATATTTCTGTAGAAAAATAAATAATTGACAAGTTACCTAGTTGAAGTTTTGCCTCACTTTTAAGAATTCTTATGATGCCAAAACCGATTTGGCTCAGTGGATAGAGCATCGGTCTGTGGACTGATAGGTCCCAGGTTCGATTCTGGTCAAGAGCATGTACATTGGTTGCGGGCATATCCCCGGTAGGGAGTGTGCAGGAGGCAGCTGGTCGATGTTTCTCTCTCATCGATGTTTCTAGCTTTCTACCCCTCTCCCTTCCTCTCTATAAAAAATTAATAAAATATATTTTAAAAAAATTCTTATGAGACTGTCTATAGTCCAGTGGTTGGTAAACTGCAGCTCGGCCTTAAGATTGCCTGGACTGTAAGCACTGATAAGAAATGGTAGAATGAAGCAATGGATGATGGTATGTTCAAAGACAATCTCTTCTTTCCACTCAAAGTACAAAACAAACTTAAGAATAGCAGTGGGAACACGGGGACATTATGGAAACAACTAGTTCAAAGATATACAGAGTGAGGCTCTAAAGAGGAATCATTGATTCCAATCCATTCATAGTCATTTAACTTTATTCACACAAGAACTGAATACTAAGATATTCATAAATTAAAAGACTCCTGGTCAATGTGACTCAGTTGGTTGGAGCATCATCCTGTACACAGAAAGGTTGTGGGTTCAAGTCCTGGTACAAGTACAGATAGAGACAGCCCATCTATGTTTCATTCTCACATTGATGTTTTATCTCTCACTCTTTTTTTCTCTCCCCCCTCCTTCCCTTTGTCTCTCTCTAAAATCAATAAAAGCATGTCGTTAGGTTAGAAAAATAATAAAATAAAATAAACAAGAGGAAAGAGTCAACATAAGATTACTTCAATGAATTTTGCCATATCAGGGAATCCTTTGTTAATTCAGTAAGTTGTTTTTATTAAGGTTATACTTGTAACAGCTGTTTTTCCAGGGCATGTTAAAGGCCTTCTACAGGCTATGACAACAGATCTTATTTTGGAGGTAACCATCTATCTAATATTAATAGGTTACTATGCAAACTGGTCAGGACACTGACACATAACGACCAATCAGAAGAGACATGAGGTTCGCATCCCTGCCCCCAACAACGGGCCCCCAGGCATGAGGCTCACATCCCCATCCCCAGCAATGGGCTCGGGATGTGAGGCTCACATACCTGCCCTGTGCGCCTGCCCGGGGATTTGAGGCTCGTGTTCCCAACGCCAGCAATGAGCCTGGGGATGTGAGACCCAGAGGTACACAGGCACGCAGAGAGGCCCCTCCACATGGGCCTGCCAGGGTCCGTAGGTGCACAGGGGTCTGCAGGCACACATAGGGATGAAGGCCTCTGCCACAGCCTGGCCCAGGGGGCCCTCCATGCACCTATGCTGGGGGTCAGTAGGCCTCTCCGAGCTTTAGCCTACAATTTGGGGCAGTACATCGAGGAGCCCCAGATGGGTGGGTGGGGCCTACCTCTTTGGGGCGATGGATCACGGGACTCCCGCACTGTGACAGGGCACAGGCCAGGCTCTGGAACCCCCACCCCTGCCCCCAAGTGCACCAATTTCATGCACTGGGCCACTAGTCTAATGATAAAAGTCATCTTTTTAAAAAACTGATACACCCTTCAGAACTTTAAGGCAAATTCTACAGAGAATCCTGCATAGCCATATAATATAGATGGTGGTTTTGAAATCATTTTTAGCAATGAAACCTTCATTAAATGGAACCATAAATATATGGTGTCCCAAATAAATGTATACACCCTTTGAATAATTATAAAGGCAGTGATTAAAATACATTTCATTTTTAAAATGAAGTAGAATCTACAGACACTGTATGTATATATTTCTCTCTAATATATTATAATATTTTATATAAATATGTATATTAATTGTCTAATATAATATATTAGAGAGAGAAAATATTTTTTCTAAAGACTCAAGATTCTGCATGCTCAGCCTTACCTTGTCTTTTCCTTTGCTCATCAAAAAAGAGGGGCTGATCATGACACAACTCCATAAAACTTTGGGATTTCATGAACAACACTTGCATAAGCTGGAAAGGTCCTTTCTATGCATTGTATGTATGTATGTATGTATGTATTTGGAAAACGAGATGAACTCATGAACTCTCCACAACCTATGAAATATGCGTAGCCAGGTGCCTGTGGTTTCAGTGGCTTTTACAGACCTTCTAAAGTCATCAACAGACCTCCATTCAAGGTTCTAAGTAAAGTTACTCTGAGGATATGAATAGGCAGAAATTTATATGTGTTTCATGTAATTTTTCAGGCCTTGTGAAGACTTAAAAGAGATCAGTTTTAAAAGGAAGCAATTTAACAACTTGCCTGATATATAAAACATTACAGATTGTCTAGATTCAAATCCAGCTTTTTCTAGTTCTAAAACCAAGTTATTCCCACTACACATATGCTAGGTAGACATAATTATAAATGCACATAATTACCATTAGACATACCTCTCCAGCTAATTTCTTCAGTCAAAGCAGAAATTCACATTTTCTATTATGTTGCCAAAGTTTTAATTATATTTTTCCAATCAACAACATTCTAAAAACAAAAACATATCATTTTACTAAACTAGCATTTTCTCAGTTAAATTGGAATGGCTTTCCCTGAAAATAATATTATTTGAAGCACTTAGAATAAGTTAAGTTCTGGAACCACTTTGTTTACTTAAATAGAAAATTATTTATTTTAGAGTTAATTAAAGTGCAAATTATTTTAAAATTAGTCTTTACTTTGGACAGTATGCAAAACTGAAAAAAATGTTTATATGTTATGTGAAAATCTTTGAAAGACTAGGAAATTAATTGAATTATGTGTGTAGTAATGCTGAGTACAAGAGAGAGAGAGACATTAATTAATATAATAAGTGTATTTTTTACCTATTGCTGTGTACAACAAATTACCCCAAAACTAAGCTACTTAAAAAAAAAAAAAAAAAAAAAAAAAAAAAAGCTGGCTGATGTGTTGGTTGAGAGTCCATCTATGAGCCAGGAGGTCACAGTTCCATTCCCAGTCAGGGCACATACCTGGGTTGTGAGCTCCATCCCCAGGGGCGAGGTTGGGAGGAGGCTGCAGGAGGCAGCCTGTCAATGATCTCTCTCATAATTGATGTTTCTATCTCTCCCTCTCCTTTCCTCTATCTGAAATTAAAAATAAAATACTGTGGAGCAGCCACTGTGGAAAACAGTATGTAGTATCCCCCAAAAAATTAAAAATGGAACTGCTGGTTGACCCAGTGGTCCCACTTCTGGGAATATATCCCAAGAATCCTGAAACACCAATTCGAAAAAATATATGCATCCCTATGTTCATAACAGCATTATTGTAAACAGCCCAAGTACCCATCAGTAGATTAATGGATAAAAAAGCTGTGGTAAAATTTGCAAAATGGAATACTATATAGCAGTTAAAAATAAGGATCTCTTACCCTTTGAGACAGCATGGATAAATCTGGAGAATATTATGCTAAGTGAAATAAGCCAGTCAGAGAAAGACAAATATCAAGTGATTTCACTAATATATGGAATTTAATGATCAAAATAAGCTGACAAACAAAATAAGCCCAGAGACATGGATGCATGGAACAGACTGACAGCTGTCTGTGGGGGCAGGAATAGTGGGGACCAGAAGAGATTAACCAAATAACTTATGTGCATATATGTATAGTCCTTGGACATAGCAGTATAGTGGGGTATGGATTGGGTGGAGAGGGACAAAGGGGAGGAAAATGGGAGATAGCCATAATCTTATCTAATAAAAGAGTAATGTGCAGATTGACAATCACTCCATCACACAAGATGGCTACCCCTATATGGTCAAAGATGGCTTCCCCCATGTGGACACAAGATGGCCACCACAAGATGGCCAGCAGAGGAGAGCAGTTGGGAGGCACCAGGCCTGCAAGGGAGGGCAGTTGAGAGGGACCAGGCAAGCAGGGGAGGGCAGTTGGAGGCAATCAACCCTAAAGGGTAGGGCAGTTAGGGATGGCCAGGCCTACAAGGGAGGGCAGTTAGGGCCAAACAGGCTAGCAGGGGAGCAGTTAGACATCAATCAGGCTGGCAGGGGAGTGGATAGGGGGTGATCAGGCTGGCAGGCAGAAGTGGTTAGGGGCAATTAGAAGACAGGCAGGTGAGCAGTTGGGAGCCAGCCATCCTGGACTGTGAGAGGGATGTCCGACTGCCTGTTTAGGCCCGATCCCAGTGGGCAGTTTAACATCCCTTGAGGGGTCCCAGATTGGAGAGGGTGTAGGCTGGGCTGAGGGACACCCCCCACCCCGTGCACAAATTTCATGCACCGGGCCTCTGGTACTGTCAATAATAAAATAAAAATAAAAATAAAAAAATAAAAAAAAATAAAAAAGAGAAAACAAACAAATCTTATTATCTCACACATTTTCTGAGAGCAGATCTATAGGGCGACTTAACAGGAGAGTTCTGTCTCAGGGTTTCACGTGAAGTTGCAATCAGGATGTCAGTGGTGGCTTCAGTCACCTGGAAGCTTGATTGGGGCTGGAGGTTTGTCTTCCAAGATGGCTCACTCACAGGGCTATTGACTAGAGGCCTCAGTTCCTGGCCAGATGGAATTTTATAAGACTTCATGAGTATTTCACAACTTGGCAACTGGTTTTCCCTACAGCGAGTGATCTGGAAGAGATAGAGCAAGAGGGAAGCCACAATGTCTTTTAGATCCCTCAGGCTCTGAAGTTATATACCATCACTTCCTCTGTATTCTATTTGTAATTAGCATGTCACTAGTCCTGCTCAGTCTCAAGGGAAAGAATATTAAGCACCACCTCTTGAAGGAAGGAGTGTCAAATATTTAAACACATATTTTATAAGAATCAATATATCTATAAAACAAAATATATATTAAAATTTTGTGCTTTGAAGTTTAAAATGTTTATGTCAATTTTTCATGAAATTCACTTGACTGTGAGTTCCATGAAGTTGTAGGAGTAGATATGATCATTCTTCATTGACCACCTAAATGTGTATCACAGAATAACTATTGCGTGGTACATATTTCATATTTGTTGACTAAATAAATGAACAAATGAAATATGCTGATTTATACTAACCCACTCCAAAGAATCATTTGGAAATCTCTTGACTACATTTGCTAAGTCTGGAATGCATCCACTATCTCCCTCCCCAAAATTGGAGCTATAGTTTAACAAATTCCGCAGTAAACATTTCTTTAAAGAACATTAGTATTTAAAGCTCAGTATTTTTCATAAAGTTGATAAAAATAAAAGTGGCTTATCTGGCCGGGACTGGTTTGGCTCAGTGGATAGAGTGTCGGCCTGTGGACTGAAAGGTCCCGGGTTCAATTCCGGTCAAGGGCATGTACTGTGGTTGCGGGCACATCCCCAGTAGGGGGTGTGCAAGAGACAGCTGATTTATGATTCTCTCTCATCAATGTTTCTAACTCTCTATTCCTCTCTCTTCCTTTCTGTGAAAAATAAATAAAATATATATTTTTTAAATGTGGCTTATCTGTCCTTAGCACTTAAAGTAATGCTTTCAGCGACATCATTATTTTCTTTTTCCTTTGGATGGTGTAGCTTGATAATTCAAATTTATAAACTTTGTAATTTTCTTTACCTTACTTGAACTTCATTCTACATGTGACAATTTTTCTGACTTCATTCTTTTTAAAGTAATGTACATCATTCAGAAAGTATTGGGATATGCTTCAGTAAAAAACAACCCCAAAATCTCTGTAGCTTATAGCAGGGTTGTTTATTCCTCACTTATCTTAAGTTGGTCCTTCACACTTCAGGACCCAGGCTAATGGAGCAACCAATCATTATGGCAGAGGAAGAAGAGAACTGACTGACATGCATTCTCCCTTTAAAGCTATTACCCAGCAGTGGCCCATCCCATTTCCATTTATATTTATTGGCCAAAGCAAATCAGATGGTCAAGCCAAATTTCCATGGAGCAGGAAAGTATGCTTTTTCCTCTATTGGCCATCTGTATGTCCTCTTTGGAAAAGTGTTTATTCAGGTACTTTATGCCCTTTTTAATTATATTGTTTGAGGGGCTTTTTGTTGTTGAGTAGTATGAATTCTTTATAAATTCTGGGTATTAACCCCTTATCAATGAATCATTGGGAAATATGTTCTCCTATTTGGTAGATTGTCTTTTCGTTTTGTTAATGGTTTCCTTTGCTATGCAAAAACCTTTTGGTTTGATGTAATCCAATTTGTTTAGTTTTTCTTTTGTTTCTCTTACCCAAAGAGATATATCAGAAAAAAATGTTGGTAAGAGAAATGTCAGAGATATTACTGCCTATGTTATCTTCTAGGATTTTTATAGTTTTTAGTCTTACATTTAAACCTTTAATCCATTTTCAGTTTATTCTTATATATGATGAAAGAAGGAAGTCTAGTTTCATTTTTTTTTGCAAGTATTTGTCTTATTTTTCCAGCACTATTTATTGCTTAGGCACTTTTTATCCTATTGTATGCGCTTGCATTCTTCGTCAAATATTAATTAACTATGTAGGTGAAGATTTTTATCTGACCTTTCTGTCTGTTCAGCTGATCTGTATGTCTACTTTTGTATCAGCACTGTGCTGTTTGAATTACTATGGCCATGTAGTATAGTTTGATATAAGATAGTGTGATATTTCCAACTTCATTCTTCTTTCTTAATATTGCTGGGATCTTCAGGTTGTTTGTCGTTCCATACAAATGTTTGAATTATTTGTTCTAGTTCTGCTAACTACACTATTGGTATTTTGATATGAATTGTGTTGAATCTGCAGATTGTTTTGGTTAAATAGACATTTTAATGGTGTTAATTCTTCCTATCTATGAACATGGTATATGCTTCCATTTAATGGTATCTTCTTTGATTTCTTTCTTTCAGTGCCTTATAATTTTCTAAGCATAGGTTTTTTTTACCTCCTTAGATAAATTAATTTCCAGTTGTGTGTTTTTTTAGATGTAATTGTAAATGAGATTGTTTTTTTGAATTTCCCTTTCAGATAATTCATTATTTGCGTATAAAATGCAACCAATTTACTTTGTATCTTACTATTTGACTTAATTTATTAATTATAGTAGTTCTTTTGTGGAGTCTTTATAGTTCTGTATATACAGTATAATAACATCTGCAAATAATGACAGTTTTACTTCTTTCTTTCCAATTTGGACACCTTGTATATCTTTTTCTTGTATGATTGCTGTGCTAGGTCTTCCAGTACTAAGTTGAATAAGAGTGGTAAGTGTTGGAATCCCTTTCTTGTTCCTAGTTTATAATTCAAATACTTTTTCTATCTCTGCCACAGTAATCCAAGCCATCAGCATCTCTCATGTGGGTCATTACAGTTACCTTTTTTTAAAAAATATATATTTTATTGAGGGTTTTTATATAGAGAGGAAGGGAGAGGGATAAAGAGTCAGAAACATCAATGAGAGAGAAACATCCATCAGCTGCCTCTTGCACACCTCCTACTGCGGATGTGCCCACAACCAAGGTATGCAGTTATCTTTTGTCTGTTTTCCCTTTACTTTACCTTTTGTCTATTTACCATCCCACAGTTTATTCTCAATCCAGCAACAAACCTAAGTCAGGTTAGATCACTTTTATCTCCAGTGTTTTCTCATCACATTGGCAGTATAGGACTTACAGAATGTGTATCTGATGTATTCTAGTCTATCTTTTAGATTTTTAATATTATTACTTATTTGTTCACTCAGGATGCTACCTGAAATTTCTAAGATCTCTCAAAAACACCCGAAATAATCACACCTGAGAGCCTCAGTACCCACAGGTGCCTTTGCCCAGAATGCTCTTCCTACAAACTCACAGGTTTTGTGCCTCTGATTCTGTCAAGACATGACTGAAATGTTGTCCTCTAAGTGAGATCTAATTAAACTAATTTTCAACTTTCATTTTTTTATATTCCTTATCACTGTGTAAGACTATATATTCTTTATTTGTCTAGGTTTGTTTTTGTTTTGTTTTTTGTTTTTGTTTTTTGTAACCCCTACTAAAATTGAACTTCATAAAAGTAAGAATTCTTTGTTTTATGTACTTGCCTACTTCCCGAACCTTAAATACTGTCTGGTATATTGAAAGCACTCACTAAACATATATTTTGCAACTTCATGTAAAGATATGACAGCATTATTTTAACTAGAATATAATTTTAGAATAATCTACAGATCATTTATTTAAAAGAAGAGTAAAAGGCAGTTCTTGATCTTTCAGAAATCTAAACTTAGCATAAAATTATAGTTATTAAAAACATGTATTATTCTTTTTTTTTAAGTGGAGGGGTTAAGGGGTTATCAGGCTGGCAAGCAGAAGGGGTTAGGGGCAATCAGGCAGAGATATGCGACTGGTTGGGAGCCAGCAGTCCTGTATTGTGAGAGGGATGTCCCAGAATGAAGACAGTGCAGGCTGGGCTGAGGGACTACCCTCTTCCCCCATGCACCAATTTCATGCACCGGGCCTCTAGTTTAGAATATATGTTTTTCTCATTGCATTATGTTAGCCAAAAACAATAAAGAAAACTATTAATTGGCTTGAATTACAAAAAAAAAAAATGTGTTGAAAAGAGATAACTGATAGTTATCTAACAAAGATTTATTTTTTTCTAATATGCAAAGAACTCTTATAAACTGACTAGAGGCCCATTGCATGAAAAATTTGTGCATTAGGCCTTCCTTCCCTTGGTTTCCAGCACAAGTTTTTCTCTGGCACCTGAGAACCAGGCCTTCACTCAGGCTGGAGTTTGCCACCTTTGATGCAGGCTCCAGCTAAAGTCTGCTGCATTTGTTTTCACTGCAGACTCCAGCCAGAGTCTGCCATCTTTGTCTTCGCTGCAGACTCAGGAGACTGCAGCCTTCATTTTTGCTATGGCCAGAGTGCCACTCCTGTAGATCCCTTCTCCCCCTGCCCTCCCTCTCATGGTAGGCATCCTGCCCCACCCGGCCACTCTGTGCCTAGAGCAGCTGGCTGGCCAGCCACTATCTTTCTCCTAATTTGCATATTCCCTCCTGATTGGCTGGTAGGCATAGTGGAGTGATGGTTAATTTGCATGTCTCTCTTTTCTTAGTGTAGATTAGTAAAAGGATGTACAGTGTCAGTAGAAAAGTTGACAGAAGATTAGACTAAAAAATTAACAAAAAAAGAAATAACATTATCTAATAATCACATACTAATTTACTTATCTTCATTCCCAACTAAAGAAATGTGAATAAAAATAGTAATTAATATTGGCTCAGTGGATAGAGCGTCAGACTAAGGACTGAAAGGTCCCAGGTTCGATTCCGGTCAAGGGCATGTACATTGGTTGCGGGCACATTCCTGGTGGGGGATATTCAGGAGGCATCAATCTCTCATTGATGTTTCTATCCCTCTTCCTTCCTCTCTGTAAAAAAATCAATAAAATATATATTTTTTAAATAGTAATTAATAAATTTATTTTCTGAATTGACAAATACTACAATGAGTTAAAGCAGGAATTTTGTCAAGAATGTGGTGGCTTTTAGTGAGTCTATGAATTACAGACATTTTGTAAACATTTTGTAAGTGAATAGACTGATAATGATTACCAGATTTTTAAATGTGTGTTCTCTTTGATTCAACAAATTTCATTTCTAGAATTTCTTTAAAAAATTGTACAACATTGCTTATTGATTTATTGTTTATAATAGTGAAAAACTGAAAACTAAATGTATGAGGATGCAGTTAAATAATAATGGTAATACTTTTAGCAATAAAGGTAAATTTAAATATAAATAAATAAATAATGATATATCGGTACAACAGATTAGTCAGGATGGCATATATTTTTATTCATTAACATGGAATGGGTGTCACTTTTTTAGACATAATAAAAGTCAGGTAAGTATCTAGTCACCTAGTACTCACAGTGCTGATCACTAGGTTTAAGAATTTTTCGTGATAACATTTTTTTTATGTTTTATACTTTTCTCTATTGTTTGATTTTTCTATATGAATAAGTATTGGATACATGTTTAAATAACAATTTGTGGGGAAATTTTAAAGGTAATGTAGATGAGGTTTAAATTTTATTATCAGAATATACAGGGTAGGGAAAAGTAGTTGTACAGTTTTATATATATATATATATATATATATATATATATATATATATATATATATATGTGTGTGTGTGTGTGTGTGTGTGTGTGTGTGTGTGTGTGTATGTATATGCAAATATATATATATATACATATATATATTTATTTATTTATTTATTTTTGCTAGCTGGAAATTAATACGGTTTACCTTTTATAAGAGAAACTACATATATCTAAAAAATCAACCTCCCAAAAAAAGAATAAATAATTTACTAGAATTTTATTTTGGAAAATACACATTCATGTCCAATTATATATTAAATTCTTTCTCTCTAATTTTTTCAGATGATCTTGCCAAATTGACTTCTCAGTTTTGTTCTCCTTAATTTTATTAAGTAAAATATATTGCAAACACATAAATTAATAAAAGTAAATCAAGGTATTAGTTTTCTATCACAAGCATTCCTAAAAATAAAAATAAGAATATAATTTTTCATTAACAATGGGTTATTATTGTAAGCCAGATAATTTTTCTCCATAAAGAAATGAAGATAAAATTTACATCCACTAAATGTCACTAACCCTGCTCAGAATATTGAGGATTCTGCTGATGACAAAAGAAAGATCTTTTTGTTGTTAAGTATATCCAGATAATTGGAGTTAAAAGCATGCATCTTACCTTTCCTGTGACTCTATAATGTTCTCACTGTATTTATTTTTAAAAAATAATTAAATATAAGAATCCAGAATATACTATTTAATTTTGTATTATTTTCACAACGTTGGTATAAATTTGTATATTTTGAATATTGTAAACTCAAAGAACTACAATTTAGCTTCAACATGGTGTATTAGAGAAAATAAGCTTTCTTTAAGTTAGTCTACATTCTGACATTTTCTCTAACCAAATTTACAGTGCAGTGAGGACTTAAGACAGTAGCTTAAACTCTGCATAATTTTATGAGAAAAATCCATCTCATTTATTTTAACAAGATAGTGGATGTATATATGAATAATTCTAAATCATTTTAAAAGTCATTCTGTTAAAAATGGTTCAAACAACAGATATTCTAACGAGAGAGTGCTTTCCCATAGTGAATAACGAGCAGAATTAAAATCTTGTCTTGTGAGAAAGAAACCAAATTTAGTGTGAAATTGAACACAACGGTCATGAACACTAGTTGAGTTCAGTATTGTGATCCTATTGTTCTCCATGACAGAAGGCGACAGACAGAATCTTTTTTCTTTCCTGAATCACTGAACTTTCACCAACAATCACAATAAGTACGTTTTAGACATATGTAAATGTGGATACCCTTGGTACCAGGAAATCACAAAAATGTCCACTTAATTAACAAGTCTTTAGAAAGAAGTATTTCAACAGTTGTTAACATAGTTATCAATACTGTCTGGGATTGATTTAAATGAGTTGGGTCACTCAAACTCTCTGTATCACTTTTTTTCTCTCTCTTTAACAAATGGTACAGTTTTCTATAAAAGTTTCTCGAATTTGCACTTATTTTTTTCCCATTAGTCATTTAAATTTGAAAAACAAACAGCTTATTTTAGCATCCACCTTCACTTGATAATTAGAAAAAAAGAAATAAGGAAAGGAAAGAAAGGAGGGCAGGAAAGGAAAGGAAAGGAAAGGAAGGAAGGAAGGAAGGAAGGAAGGAAGGAAGGAAGGAAGGAAGGAAGGAAGGGAGGGAGGAAGGGAGAGAAACAAAAAGAGAAGGAAGATGAGCATGGTGAAGTAATTCATGTTACTTATTTTGGGAAAAATAATTGTTTAGCATTATTATATTTTAATAATCAAAATACTAAAGATTTGGAAACATACCTCTATATAATTAAAAGTTTTTAACAAGATTACAGTAACTAAAAGTAATCAAACTAGACATGATACTATTTATATTATGTCAATGCATTTTAGGTTTATATGAAAATATTATAATTTTTAAAATGACATATATTAGCTAGCAAGAGGAGAAGACTGATTTAATGGAAACAAGGTTTCTACCTCTTGCTTTTTACTACTATATGGGGAAATGTCACTGCATTTCCTAATGATCGCCCTCTAGTGGATACCCTCTAGTCTGCATATAAAGCTGTGTAAAGAGCAGTTTACTTTTCCATCAACAGCCTTAGGCAGCCTCTTTGTGAAGCATTCCTATAGATAATGTCTATGCCCTGAAAATATTTCAAGATTGTTATAGAAGTCAGATTAATCTATTTCTTGCACTATATAAATGTAAAATATGCATTCTAGTAACAATCTGTTGATGTTAACACTATAATTGCTCATTCATGATGTAAATGTTTTCTAAGAAAACACGAGCTTCTAAATATATAATTTTATATTAATTTATGTTTTTCTATATGTTATAAGTAATTATTAAAATGGTTAAAACTTTGAAAAGAGCTATTATCAAACCCCAACTTGAAATGTCCACTTTAACACATTTCAAGTTTACCCATTATATTGAAAGAGTAAACCATAATTACTGATCTGCTTTTTAAATTAGTGTGTGTGTTTTATCAATCTATTTGGGTTCTTTTTTTCCCCCTAATTTTATCTTCATTGTTGAAAATATTACAGATGTCTCCCTTTTTTCCCATTGACCCCCCTATACTCCCACCTGCCCCTCCCAGGCCTTCTCCACACTCTTATCTATGTCCATGGGCTATGCCTATTCTATATAATAAAAGCCCAGTAGCCTAAATGGCAGAATGACCAGACCCATCAGTCAGCCAGTCGCTGTGACGCGCACTGACCACCAGGGGGCAGATGTTCAATATAGTAGCTGCACCCTGGTGGTCAGTGCACTACCACTGGGATGAGTGGCTGTTTCTGCTGCAAACCCCAGGCCAATGGGCAGGAACGCGGGCTGCAATAGAAACCTCCTCACTCCTGGCTCCTCCTCATCACTCCCTGCTACCTCCTCCGATGCCCGCAGGCGACACAGCACCACCATCACTACCGGGCTAACAGGGCTGATTCCAGAGGCTGGGAGGTGGGTTCCTGGCACCGTGAGACTAAAGCCTACTCTGCCGCCTCTCAGTGCTGTTGTCCCTGGGCTTGGTCCTGACCGGGTTCCCTGAAGAGGCGAGTGCTCGGGCTCCACAGAAGATGCTGGGCCATGGAGCAGCTGCTCAGAAGGCAAGTCCACAGCCACTCAGCTGATGGGGAGGTGCTCCCACAGCAGGTCAATCCCTGAAGGTCATCCCCTTCCCACCAGTGCATGAATCCTATGCACCAGGCCTCTAGTATGCATGTAAGTTGCCCAGTTAATCTCTTCCTTCCTATTTTCCCACCTCCACCTAATCTTTTTGGGTTCTTGTTTTTCACCTAAAAACTGGTTTAATATTATGTATTCCTTGTCTTTTTCTCTCTGTATCTATCTATCTATCTATCTATCTATCTATCATCTATCAACATCATCATCTATATGTGTTTGTGTGTGTATTATTTGACCATATACTAGTATATGTATTGTTTTCAGAATATTTTATACCTTGCAATAGAAGCTGCTATTAGACTGGAAAGAGACAAGAGCCCTATTTAGAAATCTTAACAGACACATCACAGAATATATGGAAAATTCAGGAAATAGTGCCATTAAATTTCATTACTAGAATCCCAAAAGAACAAATTAACATTTTTAAGGCAATTTAACACTTTCTGGAGGAGCTTAGTTTTCTTAGTGGCATGCACTGAAAGAAAATGCTGAAAGACTTTCAGTTAAAAAGGAATTGTATCCTGCAAACTGTCCTGGGGGCACCACCCAATTGGGTTGTGCATGTTAGTATCACTACCTTTGATTCTTTGTCCCTAGAAAGCTTTGAAGGATTTCTTTGGCTATAAAATCATTGTCCTGAGACCTAGATAAAACTTCACATAATAACTTAGACAAGAGCAAGTCCATTTGTTCATTAACTAGTCGTGTGCTACTAAAGGGCTACAAAGATATTCTATTGATCTTGGTACTCCCAAAGTCTAGCAGGTTAGTTGCCTGAAAATATGCTCTTACCAGTTGTTTGTATAATGAATGCATTAAATAATGGATACAGTATAGACATTATGAAAGTTTTTTTTTATCACATTAGTTAAAATATAGACATGGCCTTGGTTATAGATATGATAAACTACATTCACCATTAATTAATCATTTTGCTAAAATTTATAGTA
This sequence comes from Pipistrellus hanaki, assembly GCF_964339955.1. NCBI lineage: Eukaryota > Metazoa > Chordata > Mammalia > Chiroptera > Vespertilionidae > Pipistrellus > Pipistrellus hanaki. Next base: position 88,161,902 of record NC_140504.1, read on the forward strand.
ACAAAGCCATTAAGTGTGAATAAGCTACACAGATATGCACTTTTATATTCATGTGTACTTTTTTAGCATTTGGTTAAGTATAGTTTCTCTTGTCTCCTTTCACTTGATAAAAATCGTTAGATTTTGCTACTTATTAGTCACTAGAATCAGAATTATCATCATCCTCTGAATTAAGAAAAATGTGGCTGTTCAATGTTTTGGTGCTATTTGCACAAAGTCTCCAATCTCTCTCAAAACTCAAAATTCATTACTCTCTCAGGTGTTAGAGTTTCATATCAGGGAGAATCCTCTCTGTGTTCTTATTTTGATCCTGCTCATGAAATCTTGCCTGAATTTTTTTGCTTTCACACTGCCAACACTTTCCCACCAGTCCTTTAAAATGAATCTTATATCAGGTCTCTTTCATAAAGCTACTAGAGATTAAAACGTAACTCTGCCCAAACATAAATTAAATTAGCATGACTGATCCTTTTCCAATCATGTAAATTAGTGTTTCTAAATGTTTGTGGATTAAGATACCTTGCAAAGATTATATCAGGGTAAATACCTTAAATAGAAGTGTTCCATAATAAGCAAAAAAATAGATAAATAAAGAGAGCTTAAGTCTAGAGATTTGAATTATGTTATTTCAATGATTTAAGTGCTTGTTTTGTTTAAATATAAAGCAAGTATGCTCAATTAATATTTGACAAAAGAGACAATAACATACAATGGAGTCAAGATAGTCTCTTCAATAAATGATGTTGGGAAAATTGGACAGATACATGCAAAAAAAAAAAAAAATGAAACTAGACCACCAACTTACACCATACACCAAAAAATAAATTCAAAATGGATAAAGAACTTAAATGTAAGATGGAAAACCGTAAAAATGTTACAGGCAGCAAAATCTCAGACATATGCCAAAGCAATATCTTCACCAATACAGCTTCTAGGGCAATGGAAACTAAAGAGAAAATAAACAAATGGAACTACATCAAAATAAAAAGCTACTGTACAGCAAAAGAAACCACCAACAAAACAAGAAAGCCCACTACATGGAAAAACATATTTACCAATGTTATCACCGATAAGGGTTTAATCACCCACATTTACAGGGAACTCATACAACTTAACAAAAGGAAGATAAACAACCCCCCCAAAAAAAATGGGCAACGGACCTAAATAGATACTTTTCGAAAAAGGACATAAGGAAGGCCAAGAGACATATGAAAACTTGCTCAGTCACTAATCATCCGAGAGATGAAAATTAAAACGACAATGTGATTCCATCTCACACCTGTCAGAATGGCTATCATAAACAAATCAACAAATGACAAGTGCTGGCGAGGATGAGGAGAAAAAGGAACTCTTGTGCACTGCTGGTGGGAATGCAGACTGGTGCAGCCACTGAGGAAAACAATATGATGTTTCCTCAAAAAACTAAAAATGGAACTCCCATTTGACCCAGTGATCCTACTTCTAGGAATATATTCCAAGAAACTAGAAACACCAGTCAGAAATGATATATGCACCCCTATGTTCATAGCAGCACAATTCACCATAGCTAAGATTTGGAAACAGCCTAAGTGTCCATCAGCAGATGAGTTGATTAAATATAAAGCAAGTAGGATTTTGAGTTTGGGAGGTTAAAATATTAGTCTTTTATGGTTTTACTCTTGGAAAAATTTGGGTATATTTCTAAAATAGTACCTCTCATTTCCATGCAAAAAAATATAGCTGAAAAATAATTTCTAAATAAAGATTAAAAAACATTGACAACTGATATTATTTACTATAAATAAATTATTATGTTATGTTAAATGTATAATTTTATTAAATTTACATTAATTTGTTATTTTATAGTGTTCCATATTAACTGTTTCTCTTGTGAGAAAATAAAGATAATATGTCTGTTTCCTTTCTCACCTCATCAGGAGTGTGGACTTTTCAGACCTTTTTAACCAGAATCTCTTACTGAGTTCTGTTATGTACTAGACACTGTCCTTGGAGCTTGACACATGTTTTCTATGTAGAGTCTGATTGAGTCATTAAGAGCATGGATTTCAGAATCCAAATTCCTGGGATCAACCCTCTGCTCCACAATTTAATAATTGTATACCTCTGGGCAAATTTTGTAATATAACTAAACTATAATAGAACTTACTTCATAATTCTGCTGTAAGAATATAGAGAAAGAATTCAGAAAATTTTCTGGCACAAAGAAAGCACTTACTAAACATTAGCTAATGTAAACATTCACAATAACCTGATAAGTTTTCTTCTTCTTCTTCTTTTTTGTTTTTTTGTTTTTTTGTTTGTTTGTTTTATAGATGAGGAAATTGAAACAAAGATTAAATGACTTGCCCATTGTCACACAGCTAATGTCTGGTAAATCAGAATTCGAACCCAGCAACTGTTTGTGCTTTCAGACAATAAACTAGGCCACCTCATAATAATCCAGAAATGTTAAAGTTAGCAGGTTTTGCTTCTGGAGTCCACTAATGTAATTAAATTAATCATGTTTCAAAGCTCAGACTTCCAAGGTAAAAAAAAAAACACTGGAATTCTTTATTTTAATGTGGAAGTTAAAATAAGATGGGGAACTATTCTGGCAGCAAATTTCTCTTCTGTAGTAATAAAACAAATTCCCAGAGTTTAGCCGAGGACCAGAATTGAAATTTCCTTCATGAAAATCTTCATTTAATGGATTCTCTTCAGAGATAACTGTCGCTCCAGATAAAAGCTTGAGAGAACTTTCTTTCCCTATTGAATTAAGTAATATTTGTGAATTAAAGGGTATTTCAGTCACATAAACTCTCTTTGCCGCTGAGTGACCCATGTGGAATAAATTAGAACTTGGAGTTTAAGCTGGATTGGACCACAGTTCCTACCATTTCCCAATGAGAAAAATTTTTAGTTAAGAATAAAATTGGATACTTACCTCACAGGGGAGATATGGTGATCACGAAGAATGAAACTGGCTGGTTTGTATATGGTGCTAAAAAAAAGTGTAGTTAAATGTTCAGTTTTGTTTGGTTCCAGATTGCTATCCTCTCATATATAAACTGCTTCTTAACCAGTTTATCTGCATGTCTTCTAAGTAGAAAAAAAGTAATCTGTAGATAAATAAAAGTAGAATTCACTATTGATCAATAAATAAATAGATGATACAACAACAATTACTCACAAACCACCACAATTGAAAAAATTCAGGAAGAATTTACCTTGTAACAATTCTCCTTTCTGCCTAAGCACCAAATATCTTAAACCTTTTTATTTTTTACATATCCACTTACTACTCTTTTGCAGTCACTGTTTACAGATAAACAATTTTTAAAATCAGAGTAAGCTAAACACATTTCCCCAACTTGTATACAAACCATTCCTGCCAGCCTCATCAAACTTCAACCATCAACTGTATGACGGTAGAATAATACATTTCATGAGGTACAGGAGATTTCATTCCAAGAGCATAGCTCTCTCCAGAACACACAAGTAAGTGCACAGTGGCAAGGAGGGATGGAGTGAGAAAGTGTTTTGGGGCGATCTGAGAGTAATGTCCTTTAGGCAGGCGAGAAGACAACTAACAGGACTATGTAACGAATGAGCTTGGATTTGGGATTTAGAATCACATTATGAGGCTCAGGACCTTTTCTTTCGTCCCCCATGAACATTTCTGCATGTGGTTTCAGCTTTGTGCATTAATCTAACACTCTGTAAGATACTCTTTGTTTTAAGAAAACTCATCTTCATCAATTTGATTATCATATAGTGAATTTATAACGTGTCCAATTTACAAAATTCACTAGGTGTTATGCTTGTAAAAATACAACTTTCCTTCATTCTTTAGGTTTCTACTTTCCCCTTGTACTTATGATTTGATTAAACTTTAATTAATATTATAAATGCATAAGTAGAAAAAGATCTCCTTTGGACAATATGTGACTTTTCGTAAAAATGTTTAGTACAGTATTTTGGTGGATCAGCTCGTTTAAATGTAGTAAGTCTCCAAAAAGAATTGTTTAAATTATTAGTACAATTAGATATCCTAGCTATGGAATTTCTTTTTGACATCTTAAATGAGATAAATCATTTTACAAAAGGGAAGGTAATATTTTAAATACAGCTACTTAAATACCTTCCAGTTAGTTTCCCATCTCTGAGATATAATTGACACATAACATTAAAATTTCAAATTATACATTAAGATAAACTGTTTATTTGTTATATTTATATATTGCAAAGTAATTACCTTTGCATTTTAACAAAGTTATGTTGAGGTTAGCTTTCTACTGCATTTTTTTGTATACATATAATATTGAATGATATTAGAAAAATAAAATTCCCATTTTACCAAAACTTCTCACTTAAGAAAACATTAATAGACTCTTAAAACAGTCTCAACAAGAATAAATGATCAATATAGGTCGTTGTCAATATAGTATTAATGTCTTGTTTTTAACAGTAATATGTTTTATCCTTTATAGTATTTTATGTAACACACATTTTCTTGATGTTACATCAAATTTCCCCATTCTTCCCTGATGTCATGAAGAAACTATCCTTTCCACACTGTCACACAAACTAGATGCCTATAAAATGAGCCATAGAATCAGCTCCTTCTTCAAGGCATGACCTGAAACTCCAGCCAGGCGGTGTGCACCCTCAGCTGAAGGTCTCCTTTGTGTTTGCCAGCACCACTGTGTCAGCTTTCTTGTGTTGGCAGCTTCGGGCTTTTCGGAGGAAAGCCCCAAAGAAAGTTGTTACCAGCATATATTCTACAGTTCACAGACTTTCAAAAAGGACACATTAAAAGAGTTAGAATCCCCAGGGCAAATGAGGAGATTAAGTAGCCTTCTCCCTAACAGAAGCCCCAATCAGACAATGTTTGCATTGTGTATTCAGTACACTATCTCTTTCCAGCACTGAACTTTACTATTGTGCTCAAAGATTTGAGTTTACAAAGTATTTGGGGGGGCTTTGCATAACGGTTCACTGGCACCACCGTTGACAGCCATCTGAATGTGGGAATTTTTTTTTCAAAAGACGTGATGCCCACCAAATCACTGGCCTATTGTATGAATGCAATGGCAGCATCTTAGCATGGAAGGGAGGTCTGGAGAAGCTTGCACCAATATCTTTAGGAGCCGAATTTGTCACAAGAATACAAATTAAGGAAAGCAAAAGAAAAAAAAATTCTACCAGGAAAAATGTGTACTTTAACAGCCATATGACAGTAATGTGAGCCTATCTAATTAAAAGAGGTGCATGAGTTTTTCAAAAGACTTCTGGGACACTATAAATTGATTTTTTATGATGAAAATATTCAATTGTCCTGTTTTTTAAATGTATTCATGTAAGATGAAGTATATGTCTTCAAGCCTGAGGTTTAGATATAGGCACCAAACCGGGGCCCTTGGTTTAATTTGCCATATGAGGGAACTTTGCTCTTTGGAGGTAGTACATTAAAATATATCCCAAGTTAAACTGCGAGTTCATGGTCAATATTCTAGAAAAGGTTAAGAAAAAATGTAATGTTTAAATAAACATAGATTTTTCATTGCTCTAACCAACTGGGATGAAACTGTACTTATTTGGGTCACAGGATTTTTCATCTAAAGCAAAACGCCACCTTGAAAACATGTAAGCTGTGTGAGTCAGCAGCGCTGTGACCTTTCCGAGTGTTTACTTAGCACTTACTCATTTCATAGAAGGATCAGACATGTTGCAACACGCATTAACAGCAATAATACTTCATGCAAATGTTGTTTTTCATATCTAGTGTCCATTTCTATATATTTTTATGCTTAGTCTTTAAACTTGATTTAAACATATATAATTTAAGGCAGGATTTAAAATTTCAAGAAATCACATTAGGAACTGAGAAATATTCTACCTTTTTTTTAGTTGAAAAAATATGATGTCATTCTTTTTAGATTTTGTATCATACAACAAGATGCTTTGTCATGTGAATGGCTAAAACACATATTTTCCTGAAAACTTGAGGAGCTAGCTCTCAGTTTCTCACTATAATACAATAAAATGGTAAAGTAACCTAACCAAAGTTAATATTAAGAAATAAAAAGCTAGGGGGGAAATGAAAAGCTTCTTGGAAATAACTTTTCCTTAGGAATGGTTTTCTACATGACGATTTTAATAGTATGTGTGAAACATCCACAATACTAATTTATTTTTTATTTTAAGCACACACTTAATGTCAGCTTTGTGGCACTTTTATGAGTTTATCATATGATCATCTTATGTTCAAGTTCTAATTTTTCTATGACTTGACACAGAGACTACGTCATTAAAAATAATCATAACCAGGCCTGTTCCTGGGTATGTTTGTCATAATGTGTTTATCTGGACATTATAAAACTTACCTTGTGATCATTGAATTCAAGTAATAGACTCTAAACTCTAACTTATAGTTTTGGTCATGTTTTAAACTCTGGTGCCTTGAAAATATACTACCATCTGCTGAAGCCGGTTTGGCTCAGTGGTAGAGCATTGGTCTGCGGACTGAAAGGTCCCGGGTTCAATTCCGGTCAAGGGCATGTACATTGGTTGCGGGCACATCCCCGGTGGGGGGTGTGCAGGAGGCAGCTGGTTGATATTTCTCTCTCATCGACGTTTCTCGCTCTCTATCCCTCTCGCTTCCTCTCTGTAAAAAATCAATAAAATATATTTTTTTAAAAAAGAAAATATACTACCATCTTATTGATATGAATATCTTTGCAAAATTACATTGAGATTAGCTTAGGCACTTGATATAAATTTACTAGTAGGTTAAATTTTTGGTGATGTCTAATTTTACACCAGATCACAAAACAATAAGTAGATATTGAACACATTTCATTAAAAATATGCAGCTCCATAGAGAATTATTGAGGAGCATTGTTAAACAAACACAATGCTTATTCAATTGCTTCCTAAATTGACCGTGGAGTGGTCTCTCAGCCCATCTCTTTGACTTGTAACTATTCCACATTTACCCATTAAAAACTTTGGAACAGCCTTATGAAATAGATAAGAGTTTGCAAGCATTATTTCCTTAGAAAATCCTCTTGCCAAAATGAATGATTCTTATATTAAATTCAGTTATTTTATGTGTCTATAGAGTCTGTTCAGATAATTAATGTTATTTTTTATATTTTTAAGTTCTAGAATTTAGACTAGGGGTTACCATGAGTAATATGTATCTGATATAACCTATACCTTTTTTGTTTAATGTGATCTTTATTGTTCAAAGTATAACAGATGTCCTCACTTATAATTCCCATTGACCCCTCCACTCCACACTCACCCCCCCCCCCAAGCCTGCACCACACTATTGCCTATGTCCATGGGCAATGCATATCTATAATAATGAAAGTATAATATGCTAATTGGACCAGATGACCTTTCAGATGAAGCCAGGGCTGTGAGAGAAGCCTGCTGGCAGCTGGAGGGAAGCTTGGGTCCCAGGTGCCAGAGGGAAGCCAGGGCTAGCAGCTGGGGGAAGGAAGGCCTACTCTTGCACAATTTTGTGCATTGGTTCTCCAGTAGGCATGTAAGCTATTTGGTTGATCTCTTCTGATCTCAGCCTTCTCTCTGAGATTCCACAATCTGCTTCTATGTTTCTGGATCTATTTTGTTCATTAGTATATTTTGTTCATTAGATTCCACATATGAGTGACATCATGTGATACCTTTTTCTGACTGGCTTATTTCACTTACCATCATACTCTCAAGGTCCCTCCAATACTGTCTCAAAGAGTAACAGGTAGTTGTTTTTTACAGTCTCATAGTATTCCATGGTATAAATGTACCACAGTTTTCTTACCCACTCGTCTACTGATGGGCACTTGGGCTATTTCCAAATCTTAGTTATTGTAAATTGTACTGCTATAAACATATGGGGTGCATATATTCTTTCTTTCTTTTCTTTTTTTTAAAATATATTTTATTGATTTTTCACAGAGAGGAAGAGAGAGGGATAGAGAATTAGAAACATTGATGAGATAGAGTCATTGATCAGCTGCCTCTTGCACACCCCCTACTGGGGATGTGCCCACAACCCAGGTACATGCTCTTGACTGGAATCGAACCCGGGACCTCTCAATCTGCAGGCCGACGCTCTATCCACTGAGCCAAACCGGTTTTGGCCATATATTCTTTCTTTTTGGTGTTTTGGATTTCTTAGGATGTATTCCTAGAAGTGGGCTTACTGGATCAAATGGGAGTTCCATTTTTAATTTTTTTAGGAAATTCTAACTGTTTTCCATAGTGGCTGCACCAGTCTGCATTCCCTCCAGCAGTGTACTACAATTCCTATACCTTTTAAAGAAAATGTGACTTTTTAAAAGTATGAATAAGATCAAAGTATTTGTAATAAATACTTTTATTATGGGCTTCAGTATTGTGATGTTTAACACAGTAGGTCATTATCAGTAATCTCCAGATTAAAAGTCATTTTCTCATTTTATTCTACCCAATATTAATTTGCTGTATATACAATCTCAACCTATGTAATAATGAGTTCACAGTTTTATTTAGGTTTTTTTATTGTGTGTTTCTACCCATGGTTTCTAAAATTATTTCTAACTCAGAGAATTTTCAGTTTGATGAATGTGTAAACTCAAAAAAAATATGAAAAGAAAGACAAAATGGCAAAGAGGAGGAGGAAATGTAAAGTAGGGATGGAAACACCTAGGTTTTCGGTCTACTTATGTATCAAATAGTTGATCTTGAATTTAACTTCACAGATTTTATAAAATATATATATTTCTGTAAAAATAATTATTCAACTCTGTCTATCAAATATGATTTCTTTTAAGATTAAATGTGATGATGTATGGAAAAGCTGTAAAAGCTAACTGGAGGCCCAGTGCACAAATCCATGCACAGGTGGGGTTCCTTGGCCTGGCCAGCAATCAGGGCCGATTGGGGCTGTCTTCCACCCCATCAGGGCCTGGGGCCAATTGAGGTGGGCTGGCTGGAGGGAGGGGCTTTGGGAAGTTGCTCCACTAGCTGCAGGGAGGGGTCTTGGGAGGTTGACTAACTGTGGGAGGGTGGCTGTAGGAGCACACTGACCACAAGGGGGCAGTTCTTGCTTTGAGCTTATGCCCCCTGGTGGTCAGTACACGTCATAGCAACCAGTCAGCCAGTCATTTGGTCTTTCAGTCATTCAGTCATGCAGTCTTCAGTAGCTTAGGCTTTTGATAGATGATAGATAGATAGATAGATAGATAGATAGATAGATAGATAGATAGATAGATAGATATAGATACCAGTTTTATAAGTGTACACTATTATTTATTTGAGATAATATTTACCTGATATTTTTACTCCTACTTTTGAGTATTCTATGTTTCTTAATGTACCATGTAATTATTAAGTACAGGAACTATTATGCCTTGAAATTCTAGAGGCAGTAGAACATGATGGGACATCCTATAGCCCTCTCTTGGCTGGGATGTGTAAAATCCACATGCAATTTCAGCTTTTGTTGTTAATCATCCAGAATAAGGTTTTCAAACTCACGGACTAAAGCCCTTCGAATGCTTAGGTTGGCAAAAAAAAAAAAAAAAAAAAAAAAAAAATGTCTACTGTTTGTTTTAATTTAATTTAAAGGACAGTGCATGTTGTAGCCATTACAAGGTTCCACCCATAAACACTGAACAGTCCTACTTGTGTGCAATAGTAGTTCTTTACAATTCAGTAACACCTTGATACTTCATTCACATTCAATCAACATTTTAAATTGAGAAGTTAACACACTAACACTCATATGTGTTTAGAGTTCATATATTTAGATCCAATATGTTGATATATCACAAGTATATAATACAAACTAATTATGACAGACAGTCAGAAAACTCTATTTTACTTTATTTTAGTCCCTTTCTTGTGAGTTTTAACTAATTTTAACAATTATTTTTCCACCGTTATATAATTTTTAGAATCCTAGCTTAAGAATAACATTAAAAATAATCGATTCTAGGACTCTATGTAAATATTTCTCTCAATAATATTATCTAATAGAAGTCCTCCAAACTCTGCTTGAAAGTCTCAGAACAAAGGAGTTACTGTCTCCTAATTGCAGCCTATTCTAGTGTGGAGATTCCTACCTGCTTGATTCTTCTTTCATATATTTAACAAATTCATCCTCTACAAATGAGAGCCATTCTTGCCTTTATTTTTCCATCTAATGCAACACATAGTATTGGCATTACTCCACTAGATGTCATATGTGTAGCTCTTCTTCCATTCGTTTAATATATCCTTTGACTTCATTTATGAAAGGATATGGCATTAAATATCACACCATATTAGATATTTATTTATATATACATATCTATATATAGATATATAGATATATTTAAATATCCTAGTCAATTGATCAGCATTCACTTGTTATCACAAGCCTCATCCTTCTTTATGAATTCATCAAATTTAGTTGTAGTACATAGAGTTCACTGAATTAACAAATTCATCTAGTAATATCCAAGGCACATTTTGGCAAATCTTGCATTATAGTTAACTTGAATGTATGTCTAAAATCATGTGTTTCTATAATAATAACTGCGTGTTTTCATAAGAGAAAATAGGGGGGGGAAAAGGTTAGCAGTATAATTCAGCTAAATATAGATTATTATATTTATAAGTTAATGTTTATTAATTCTTTTACTTCTAATAAACTGATTTCAAATGGATATCAGTACATAAAAATTTTATCCTGTGGCTCAAACCAACAGTATTTGGCAACACTGAGCTGTGATGAATACTTCACATCCATACCCCAAAACTTTAAATATTTATAGGAGCCAGGCAAAAATATAACTGAGTGAAATTGACAAAGTCTAAAACAAAAAGTCTAAAACTGTGGCACACTTGATTGAACATGAACCATCTAAACAGTGCAACTGCAACTCATTTCTTACCAACAATCCAAAAGAAGAAATGTGGGCCGATTGTGGCCATATTTCAAATGTATTTGTTTTTAAATGTTGACTAGAAATGACTTTTTTTTTTTAATTTGATCACTTCTCAGTCTTTTGGCTAAGATCAAGTGTAAAAATTTATGAGCATCCACATATACATTGGCTTAATTCTTTTCTTGGTCAACAAGTTGAGCCAATGCAAAGAGTTTCTATGGCATATCTGAGGTAAGTATGTCCAAGTGTCATAGTAAGAGCTTTTTAACTAATTATGTCCTAAAAGGTTTATGAAATTCAAAGAACAGAGATAATTAAAATCAAAATATCTTAGTCCATCAGGTTGCTGCAGCAGAATACAATAGACTGGTAGTTTATAAACAACAAATATGTTTCACATTGTTCTAGAGTCGGGAAAGTCTAATATAAAGACACCAAATGATTCAGTGTCTTTGAGGGTAAGTTTCCTGGTTCATAAACAGCCACCTTGTCCCCTTGTGCTCACCTGGTGAAAAGACAGGGCAGTTCTTTTGATTAGCTTTTTAGATCAGGTAAAGACTCAAAGCCTCCAGAACCCACCTCTGCCTACAGTTCCATTGACACTCAGACTTGATTAGCCTCAGGCTATTGATGACAGGGTTGGGTGAGAAGTCTTCTAATAGGATGGGGAAATTGTCTTCCCACCAGGCAAAAATCTCCTGGATAGCAAAGGTTCTCTGAAGGAAGATTTCCTCTGCAATGTGAGGGAATGATTCAGCACAGGAAATCAGGGTGACTGCCCTTCGAGCTCCAACCCATAGCCCACAACCCTGGCTTCTTCTCACAGAACTCCAATCCATTCTGCCTTCCTTCTGCTGGAGCCCAAGATGAGTGGCACATGAAATTTTATACATCAGTCCTTTAAGAGAATTCCTACTACAACTATCTCTCACCAGCAGACTGCAACCCTGATGCTTTTCATAGCCAGGTGTTATATGGGCTCTTTTCTCAGTTCTGGTGCTCTTGGCTAGGGAGCCTAGCTTGGAATTTAGACCCCAGAGTTATCAGTGAGAACTCTATACAGCTAAGATATCCCTTAGAAACTTCAGCTGTAGTCTATGGAGCCCGGCCAGCCCTTTCAGGCCTCTGCAATAACTACCAGTCTCTATGTGGTTTTCACTTTGCATCCTTGGTTATCAGGGTTCCCTCCAACTAGTCTTCAGTTGATTCTTCAGGGTGGTTTTTCTGTATTTAAACTGTATTTTCATTTGTTCCTGGGAGAGTGTCAGTGTAGCTTCCACTTTCTCCGCCACCATTTTGGAATAAAATTTAACATATTTAAATTTACCAAAGTCTTCATGAAAAATATGTCATTGGGAAGAAGCATTAAGAGACAAGATTTTAGTTTGCCAAGACAGAGGGAATTAACATCTTTAGTAAGACATGAGATTTCAAAACACAGGATATTTGTAGAGGAGAAGATAGGTCAGACATTGCTGTAGCACTTTATTTATTTAAGGGATTATGGGGCATCAGTGCATCCACTAACAAATATTTAGCAAAAGTTATATACTATGCATTAATATCTGTACTGTATAGAATACAATGGTAAAGTAAACAGTCAGAGGGTGTGTTTGTGGAAGAGATAACAAATTCACCTTACCTAAGACACAAATAACATGTCTAGAAATTACCATAAAATCCATGGAATATATATTTTAAACTCAGTAAAGACACATATGTAATGCCGTAATCAATAAAGAGGAAAAAATTATTTAAAGCAACAACAACAAATCATTGGGGTTGGTAAAACCAGAGCAGTGATAACATATTTGATAATAGTAATATGGAAAATGAGTAATATGGAAAATAAAAAATTGAAACAGGATAACCAATAAATCAATATTAATAGCATGAATAACTTCAAAACCATTTGAGGAAAAAGATGGGGGCAGTAAAGAAGCATGATGAAAAGAGATCAGAAAATGAATGGAGAAAAAAGAAACAAAAAGAACATAAAATAAAACATAATATTGCAGTTATATGTTCAAGTAGTAATAATGACTACTACAGTTATTGTTTCCCAGGAGATACTTCAATATACTAATTTAATTCAGTATGTAGCTACCAGTATTATCAGTTTGTTTGTTTTTTTACATATTATGAAACTGAGGCATATTATGAAAGGCTAGGAGATTCTCTCAAAGTGAATATTAATTTTCAGAATGATATTTAAATCCAGTCTGGAGTGAGAGTCTATTTTGTAATCACTATTGCCTCTTTTTAAAAAGAGCAGCTTGTGATGAAATTTAAGTAGTACATAGGCCGAATTTTGACTTTGTTGAAATTGTCAAGAATTTTCATCTTAATCTGAGATTAAGAGGTTGTAAATAGTAAACACACCAAGAAGAAAGAAGTTGAAGACCATGGAATGTCCCAAATGGTCAGTAGAGAATTACAAAGCTGAGAGAGAAGAGGATGAGATTAATTCTATTACATGAAAATGTTAAATGTTACACAGTCAAAATTAACAGGCCACAGGAAAAAAAATAGATAGATGATAGTTGATAGATGATAGATGATAGATGATAGAAGATGATAGCTAGCTAGCTAGCTAAATGATAGATAGATAGAAGATAGATAGATAGATAGATAGATACTTTAAGATCTGGAGTTTGTATAATTTGAGGAATGAAAATGTTATTAACAGAAAATAAAAACCCTGTCTGCATGTGCTAAATGGAGATATGTGAATACCTGAATCTGTGTTAAATTTGGAATATTAGTTGTCAATTCAGACATATTCTTTAGTAAATGTAACAGAACTTTAGTATCTGTAAAGGGTCAGAAGTAATCATTGATCACTATATTGAGATGATATTTATTAAATGAAAGAATAAGAAAATAAAGGAATCTAAATGCAAAGAGCCTATGGATATTAAAAATTTAGGGTGAAGAGAAAGAATACATGATAATAGGAAGATGAAGTTTTAAGAAGTGTAGTTGGCAATGTTAAATATTTTAGAAGTTAAGAAAGATCTGAATATTCATTAGGCCAGGTAAATAGGGTGATTGATTATTTTAGAACAATGATTAGGAAAGTTAGAATGCAAAAGTTTTAAGAGTTAAGACAATGAGGAAAACTTGTATTCTTACTGGACATTTAGAGAGTAAATGGAAAAGTTGAGATAAAGAAAGTATCATTGAAGAGGCATAATCATGTAGGAAGGACTATCCATAAAATTTAACTATGCAAGAAATAAACTGTCTGGGGGTACTTTATAAGGGGAAAATATAAAGTTTTAGTGAAATAACAAGCTATTTAAGAGCGAAGGTAAAGATACATGTCATAACCACATTTCATTAACTTATAGGTAAAACTGTCTGAGAAAAAAGGAGATAAGATACTTTAAAAAATAAAGAAGTTTTCCTAAGTCAACAGGAATACAGATAAGAACCTTATATTTTAGCAATGTTCATAAGGCCATATCACTCACTGGATGAGAGGTTTGTCTAACTGAGCAGGAGGGTTAGAGGAGAGGAATCTGTGTCTTTATATATTTGTTTAGGCACTTTGATATCGAGCCTCCAAAATTACCTCCAGTGGTCAACACATATTATTTAAAACCCTCCCACACTGTATCATAGATGGTCCACCTAGTTAATAGCATATGCCAGAAGTGGTAGTATGTCACTATGTATTAGCTTATGAATGACTATTTTCAATCTTTCATACTTACACATACACACACACACACACACACACACACACACACACACACATTCTCTGTCTTGGATCACTCACTCTGGGGGAAGTTGGCTGTCATGTTGTGAGCAGCTGTACAGGGTGAGGTAAGAGGCCGTAGCCTTTGATCAGCAGCTAGTGGGGAATGGAGGGCTGCCCACAACCATGTAAGGGAACTTCGACGAATCATCCCACACCAGTCAAGCTTCCAACAACTGCAGCCCCAGCCAACATCTTGACCACAAGTTCATGAGAGACCCTAACAGAACCAGTCAACTACACCACTTCCAGATTCCTAACTCTGAAAAATCATATAAGATAATAAATGTTTGTTTTCTAAGTTTTATTTTATTTTTCAGTTAAAATGATAAATTTATTTAAACAACTTGAAAAAGATCCCGAGTCACATTTTAACATAGCAGATGGAGACAGTGCAAATAAATGTATTAAAAAAATGTTCACCATAAAAAAGTCCTAGGTAGATGGAATTAAGATGAAAGCGAGTTAACATTATATGCATTTCTGGGGTTACTATTTGAAAAGTTTAACCATCGTATGTCCTTGCACAGTAACAGAAGAAATGAAATTTTTATATACTGTGGGTTAGTGGGGAGGCAAAGGGAATGACCATTTTGGATCACAGTTCCACATATCTTAAATGTAAAACATTCATCTACACAATGTTTGATAAGTAAAACATTTGTCTATATAGAGAACTGAATACAAATATTCCCAGAAGATCCTATCTAATAACAAGGAAATGTGCAAATTAATCATCACACTGTCACAAAGATGGCGGCACCCATAGCCACAAGGTGGCAGTGCAGAGTCCCCTCAGCACTGCTGGATTCCCCCAGTCCTTTCAGCCCTGCTGGCGGGGGGAGGTGGGCAGCAGGCCATCAGCAGCCGAACCCGCCCTCAGACCCCCAGCCGCCCAGGGCCAGCCAAGGGGCAGACAAGCCCTGGATGGTGGCTGCCCAGCCTACGCCCCAGGCACAAGCAAGCCTGTTTTTTTAAGTTTTAGAGTAATATGTTGCACAGCAATAGATAATTAATAGAGATATTGCAACTCTCATACAGTCTACAAAATTATTTCATTCTTAAAACAAGTTGAAAATAACTCATGTTGTTTAACTTGAGAATACTGGTGCTGGGAAGGACCTTAGAATTTGTCATCCATCCCTTTTATTTTGTAGGAAGTGATCTGAGATTCAATCAAGTTGAATCAGTTGCCCAAAGTCAAATAACATATAATTGACAGGATTCGAATTTTACCACAGGTCTTTTGTCTTCCGGTTCAATACAAATTTACTACTCCATGCAATAATTATGAGACACATTTCATGAAGACTATCTTTTTAGAACTATCTTTAAATTATAAAACTTAAAATCTCCCTGTGGGAAATTCACCTAATAGAAAAGTAATCTTATGTTATTTTGGTGACTGAGTTTTGTCTTAATACAGTTTCTATAAAGAATTTAACACTCATTAAGGGAATTTGCAACAGAATAATTGTTTTCTTATACAAGTATTATATGTTTTGCTGACTCCTTAAAACCATGAGATATATCTTTGTAATTGGAAAAACGGTATAGTGTCATAGAGCAGTGTTTCCCAACCTTCTCTCATGATGAGAATCACCTGGTGGAGTTGTTAAAACACAGATTCCTGAATCCCAACTAAGAAGTGCTAAACTAGAATTTTTGGGAACATATAGGTAAAATTGTATACTTAACTAGTGCTCTAACACAGATGTTATATACAGAGCACTAAGTTAGGTATGCAATTTTACCTATATGTTCCCAAAAATTCTAGTTTAGCACTTCTTAGTTGGGATTCAGGAATCTGTGTTTTAACAACTCCACCAGGTGATTCTCATCATGAGAGAAGGTTGGGAAACACTGTCATACAGCATTTGAAATTAAAAATAATTTTATTTTCCTGCCTTTTGTGTCCTCCAGAAAAATGGACATTTAAAAGACTCATGACTCACAGTAAGAAAGACACAATTATTTCTTTAATAGTATCTTGTCAGATCTGGAAACCTTCTTTGTGCTTCCTGGAAATATTAAAGAAATCATAAGGCTTTTTAGTTGTTAAAGACCCTTACTGTTCTTTACCTTGCTTCAATTCCACCTTCACTTATCCAACATTGCAGCAAAGCTGCACCTTTAAGCATATTCCAGCCTAATAATCAAGTATCTGCTGAGAATGATGCCAAGTTGTCTAGGCATGTGTGGGCTTCCTCTGAAATATTATCTCTGTCTTATATCTTCTTAAATGATACATCTTCAAATGTGATCTGTGAGCTTCAAGTGTCTTCTGTGAGCTCATTATTATGGTAAAAAGAACAAAGGGACAAAGGATGGTAAGCGGGAACCTCCTGCTTGAATTTGTCACTGATAAAGTCAGACAAAATTAGTTTACTCTGAGAAACATTTCATTTTGTTATAAAGGAATATGTTGGTAATAGTGCTTATGGGCACATTTTTTTAAATATCATGGAAATAAGACTTATCATTAGCAACTTGATTAAAAGTAACAGAATAACATTTTAGCCTCTTTTTTTTTGGTAAAATAAAACAATAATACAGAAAACCAAAGCAAACACACGCATAGTTCAGTGAATAATTACAGACTATCGTGTAACTCAGGCCAAGAATTAGCATGATGCCGGTTACCTTAGAAGCCTCACCACATGTGTCCCATGCAAGTCACAAATCCCTTATCCCAGCCCAAAATAGCCCAGTATTTTTGGTTTTTATAATAATCTTCCCCATTTTTCTTTGTGATTTATCACACAAATTTGCATCTTAAAACACTTTAGTGGTATTCTTTTATTATGTTTTTATTGATTTTACAGAGAGAAGAAGGGAGAGGGAGGGAAAGTTTGAAAAATTGATGTGAGGGAGAAACATCTGTTCTCTGCCTCCTGCGTGCTCCCTGCTGGGGATGGAGCCTGCAACCTCGGCATGTGCCATGACCCAAATAGAACCAGAGACCTTTTGGTGCATGGAATGGTGCTCAACCAACAGAGCCACGCCAGCCAGAGCTTGTGTTATTATTTTTAATGGAATGTGTCCTTTAGGGATCAATTAATATGCAGGTTTCCTTTCAGCCATTTACTTTCTTACAACTTATCTGTTGAGGAACCCAAGTCACTTGACCTGCAGACTTTTCCATGTTTTCTGTAAATTGGCAGCTAAACCCAATATATTGTTCAAAGTCAGATTATATCTGCATGGTAAGTCTATAGTTTTGTAAATAGAAGGCATACAATGTCTGTGTTTCACTTTTATTAATGTGAGCTGCCTAGATCTATTAATTCCTTAGAATTTGCAAAATGATAATATTCTAAGCAGATTTATAATTTTGATTTACTGACTAGAATGATTTAATTTAATCATTATTTATCATTTGGCTATCCAGTGATAGCATCCATATAGAAAAATTGAATAGGCCCATAACTATTGATGGGATTGATGCAGTAATAAAATTCCCAGCAAATAAAAGCTCTGCTCTGGATAGCTTCACAGGGGAATTTTACCAAACCTTTAAAGAAGAGCAACACCTATTCTCAAACTATTCCAAAAGACCCAAATAGAAGGAACATTTCTAAGCTCTTTTTAGCAGGCTCATGTTAGCCTAATTCCTAACCAGATAAAAACAATATAAAGAAAGAGAATTACAGGCCAATATCCCCGGTGAATATAGATGCTAAAATTCTCAATGAAATATTAACAAATCAGATCCAGCAATAAATTAAAAAGATCATACACCATGACCAAATGGGATTTATTCTAGCCATGCAAGGCTGGTAAATATTCACAAATCAATAAATGTAATATATCATATAAACAAATTAAAATACAAAAATCACATTGTCATATAGACACAGAAAAGGCATTTAACAAAATATAACACCCATTTAAAAAAAAAAATTCTCAGCAAAGTGGGAATAGAGGGATCAATACCTCACACAATAAATGCCATCTATGACAAACCTATAGCCAGTAATGGGCAAAACTAAAACCATTTCTCCTAATAAGAGGAACAAGACCGGAATGGCCATTTTTAACCCTCTTATTCAATATAGTGCTGGAAGTACTAGCCTCAGCAATCAGAAAAGAAGAAAAAATAAAAGGCATCCAAGTTGGAAAGGGGGAAGTAATCTTCTCATTATTCAGTTTCCATCCTGCTGACTATGCCAAGTGTCAGAGACACAGGTAAATTCTCTGTGACAGGGCAGATGGAGAAGCCAGGAGAAGTTGTGGGCATGTAAGTATGAGTCTTAATTCCAGAAGCCAGTGGCACAATAGTCCTATACAGGCAAAACAGCCAAGTACATACAGGCAAGCATCCATACTCTGACTGGTAAATACATATGTTTTCTACAAAGCATCATTAGTCTCTGTACCCACTACTATTATCTGAGCAGGCACACGCTGTCTCTAAACTCACTGTCTTACATAGTAGAGGCAACTGAGCTCTCCCTTAGAGCTACAATGTCAGAAGCTTCTTCAGCCTCTCTGGGTCGGTGACTTGTCCTGTCTCCCCTTCCCAGCACACTGGCTGGTCTCTGTGGCCACACCTAGTAACTACCTCTGAGCTTCACTCTCCCAGCACACTGGCTGGTTAACATGGTAGCTATATCTGAGCTCTCTGTGAGTT
Source organism: Pipistrellus hanaki (assembly GCF_964339955.1). Classification (NCBI taxonomy): domain Eukaryota; kingdom Metazoa; phylum Chordata; class Mammalia; order Chiroptera; family Vespertilionidae; genus Pipistrellus; species Pipistrellus hanaki. The sequence continues at coordinate 88,181,199 of NC_140504.1, forward strand.
CTTGGCCTTACATCGTAGCAGTATCACCTCTCAGCTCCTTCTGAGCTCTCTAGCCTCCCCTGCACATATGCCTACCGCTTCTCTTCCCTGAGCCCTCTCTAGCCTTTACTTTGCTCAGCTCTCTCTCTAGCTGGTCAGTGACAGCTTATATACATACTCAAACAAGCTCTAACAAAAGAGGGAGGCACTTAGCCATCAGCATTTGCTACAGAAAAGCATGTCTATGCTCAGAGGCTGATAAGTGTTCCCAGGATCAGAGTCTGACAATGATTCTCAGGCTCAGGGCAGCCTTGATCAGCTGATGCTCTCTAAACAGGGGTCCCCACAGTTTATTATGAATTTTTCTTGTTTTTTGTGATAGGCCTGTAGTGCCATGCACTTACTTCTCAGGACTTCTTTCACTGTGTCCCATAGATTTTGGGTTGTTGTGTGCTCATTTTCATTTGTTTCCAGGAAGGTTTTAATTTCTTTGGTAACCCACTCATTATTTACATGCTACTTAGCCTCCATGTGTTTGAATGTTTGTGAGTGTTTCTATTAGAGTTGATTTTTAATGTCATATCATAGTGATCTGAAAAGATGTTTGATATAATTTCAATCTTCTTGAACTTGTAGAGACTAGTTTGTGTCCTAACTTGTCTTTGAAAATGTCCCATGTGCACTTGAAAGGAATGTAATTCTGTAGCATTGGGGTGAAGTGTTCTGCAAATGTCAATTACTTCCATCTAATCTATTGTGTCATTCAGTATCACTGTTTCCTTGTTGATTTTTTTGTCTACAAGATCTATCTAGTGAGGTCAGTGGGGTATTCAAGTCCCCTAATACGATTGTAGTGCTGTCCATCTCTCCTTTAAAGTCTTCCAGAAATTTTTCCTTTTTCTTTTTCTTTTCTTTTTTTTTTTAAATGTATTTGGGTACTTCTGTATTGGTTGCAAATATGTTTATCAGAGTTATACCCTCTTATTGGATCAATCCCTTTAGTATTATGAAGTGGCCTTGTCTCTTTTTATAACCTTCACTTTGAAGTTTATTTTGTCAGATATAAGTATTGCTATCCCAGCTTTTTTCCCCTCATTTTCATTTATGGGGAATTTTTTTTTTCTATCCCTTTACTTTTATTCTGTGGTAATCTTTTGTTCTGAGGTGAGTTTCTTGTGAACAGCATCTATATGGGTAATGTTTTCTTGTCCATTCAGCTCTATTTTCTTTTGATTAGAGCATTTCAGCCATTTATATTTAATATCATTGATAGGTACTTATTTGTTGCCTTTCTTACTCTTTATGCCTGTATTCTTATATTTATTTCTATTTTTTCTTTTTATACAAGTCCCCTTAGCATTTATTAAAGTGTTGGTTTGGTGGTGATAAATTCTTTTAGCCTTTTTTTCTCTGTGAAGCTCTTTATTTAACCTTTGATTTTGAATAACTGCTTCATAGAGTAGTCATTGGGTTCAGTCTTTTGGTTTTCATTACTCTATATACTTCATGCCACTCCCTTCTGGCCTGAAGTATTCCTATTCAAAAATCAACTGATGGTCTAATGGGAGCTCCCTCATAGATAACTTTCTTTCTCTCTCTAACAGCCTTTAAGATTCTTTCTTTGTCTTTAATGTTTGCCTTTGTAATTACTATGTGCCTAAGTGTGGATCTTTTAAGGTTCATCTTGGGTGGGATTCTGTGTTTCCTAAATTTGAGTAACATTTTCCTTCACCAAGTTAGGGAAATTTTCTGCCATTATTTCTTCAAACAGGTTCTCTGTTACTTCCTTGGAGTCTTCTCCTTCTGATGCTCCTATGATGCGAATGTTGTTACTCTTATGTTGTACCAAAGCTCCCTTAAACTCTCTTCTGATTTTAATTTGTTTATTGTTGTTGTTTTTGTTTTCCATTTGCTTCTCTAAATGGATGTTTTTTTCTACATTGGCTTCTAAATCACTGATTTGGACCTCAGCTTCTTCTAGTTTACTGTTAAATATTCCCATGTGTTTTTTATTTCAGCTATGTCATTTTCATTTCCAATTTATTTTTATTTATTCTTTTAACCTCTCTTTTAATGTCAGTATAGCTCTCACTAAGTCCCTTAATCTTCTCATTTCTAGTGATTCCTCCTTTTCTTTCATTTGGGTTTATTTCTTTGTCTCCCCATTTTTGCTGTCCATTTGTATTTGTTTCTATGTATTAGATCAAACTGCTATGCCTGTCGGACTTTGTGGGATGGTCTTACATAATAGGTGTTTTGTGGAACCCAATGGTACAGTTTCTTATATCTCCTGACAAGGAAAGTTTCTTGCTTGAGTTATTTGGATCCTCCTGTTGCAGATGTGTATTGAATGTTATTGTCCCATTCATGGATGGAATCATCTCTTAGCCTGGATGACTATGTGGCTCATCTCCAACCATGTTGAATGAGCTGTTGTGGCAATGCAGTCTCCAGGTTTTTCCTATCCTTCCTTGATATGAGTCTCTTCCTCAGCTGGACCTCAGTTCCTAATTCCAAGTGAATTTTCTCCAACTTAGTTGTATTCCAGTCTGGCCCTGGGAAGAAGTACAGGGCAGGTCTGCCTATTCGGCCACAAATTTCCCCTTCCTAATATTTTCCTCATTTACAATTAAATATATCTCTCCAAACTGACTCCTAAAACTTTTGAAATGTCCCTGGTAATCTTTGATAGCTTCCTTGCATCTGGTATGCTGATATGTTCATGATTCATCTTGCTCATTTCCTGCCCTAGACCTTGAATCAATCTTTTTTTCTAAGAAGCCTTTATTTGCTTTAATGAGGAAGGGATTTCTAGACAATAGCTTGGGTCTAGAGTTGCTCATTCACTTGCCATTTCTTTCTAAGCATTTGTAGTCGCAGTGCAAAGACATATTCAGGGTTTTTACTCACTCTCATCTATATTACAGCTATATCTTCTTTATTCCATATTGAGTATCTTGGTTCTCAAGGACACAGAAAATGATAATATTACATAAATACTTTTTAACTTGGTTCTCAAGGATACAGAAAATGATAATATTACATAAATACTTTTTAACTTTATCCATATTACACATACATCACTGCATTTTGTTCTATATCTCTTAAGGCATTATTGTGTTTATTCACTCTTGTGTTTCTTCAATTTCAGTTTTTATTTAAATAATTATATCTTGTAGAAGCTTTTATACTAGCTCACCAACTTAGCAAACAGCAGGTAAGTTCCATGGGACTCAATAAATAACTCATGGGGAAAGCAGCTGTTCATTTGGAATTTCTCAGGTTTCCTATATGTCACATTAGCTCTATATGGCCACAGAAAACTTTGCTAGTGTACCTTTCCTAATACTTGGAATTTCTATTCTTTCTTCCTCCTAGCTGTCATACTTTTCACTTCCCTCACTTTCTTCAGGCTTTTACTCCTAAAGTGGAGAAGTACCTTATGTATTTGAAGAAAAGCATGGAGTCCAGTGTTACTGTAGTGAAATGAGTATTGAGTATTAGAGTATGGGGATATGAGAATATGAGATGTATCTGGAACTAGATAGATTGTAAAAAAATTTGGCTTCTACTTTGAATGAGTAGGGTTTTGTTTGAAAAATTGCATATTTTTATTTATTTTTTTAAATGTATCACTCTGGCTGTTTGTCTCTAGAGAATAAAAATCTAACAAGGTGAAGGACAAGAACAAAATTAGAGAGACCTATTCAATGGAATTAAAAACCATGGAGATCTACAGTAATTAATCAGAAATATGAGTAGAAAATGACATATGAGACTGAGAGGAAACTCTCAGTGTAGTACAAAGAAAGTCAGAATGTACTTTGGAAGCCATTGTATACAGACATATGTAAGGAAAGTTTCTGTAATGAGAATTATACAGTTTGTTTTTTGTGAGGGGTTTTTTTGGGGGGTGGGGGAGATTAAAAAGAAAGAGGGGACCAGAGAGAGACAGAAGAAGTGGGAGGGAGTGAAGGAGGAAGAAATGGAAAGAAAGAAGAGAAAAAAAAGCACTGATGGAAGCTATATTCTTGACCAAACAAAGAGGAATGGGATTAGGGGGTCAGCTTACCACTTGCTTTTGTAAATAGTTTATTGGAACACAGCTATACCTATATGTTTATATATTTCTATTCTCATGGTTCAATGGCAGAGTTGAATAGCTGCAACAGAGTCCACATGGCCTACAGTGTCTTCAATATTTACTGTCTGGCTCTTCACAGAAAAAAATTTCTGACCACTAGTGTATAGGACAAGTGGAAGTCTTATCTTTGGCTAGGATCATGGAGAATTCATCCAGGGTCAGGAACAAAAACAGAGTATATGACACAGATGGAATAGCTTTATACATGGGTTAATAGATATTTGTGAAAGCTTTCTTCTATTTTTATCTGTTATCTTAATGAAGTAAAAATCAAGGAATCTTCATAGTGTGAGAATGAAAGGAAGAGATTGTGGAGATATGAAGAGAGAGGAAAATAAAGTTTGGTCATATAGAAGTGCTAACAAGCCACTTAACCGTTAGTGATCATGAGTCTAAAATATAGGCAGTCAGCATGGTTGTGTATATTTCTCTGGCTCTACTAAGCTGCATGGATGCCAGTTGTGTTAGTTTATGTTCCCTTGGGAATCAAATATCAAGACAGGATTAGATATGTAAGGGGTTAGAGGAAATATCTGTTAGAGGACAAGAAGGGGGTACCAGAACATGTGGTGGGAGTTTTCAGACAATGATACAGATCAGTCCTTGTGAATGAATGAGGGGAAGAAAGGACATGGGATAAGAAGGTTCTCAGACTGCAGTGCCCTTCAGAAATGTTTTGGACAGGATGAAACTCATTCATCAGAGAAGCCCTGCATTAGTGTTGCCACTATTCTCAGCATTGACTGAGAACAACTTGTGGAAATCTTGTTCTTGCTGCAAACTCAGTGATAGATGTGCAAATTACAACAGGTAAGGTCATCAGTAAATTACCTCCCTGCAGCAGGATATCTGATTGGTGGGCAGCAGGCTGAGAATAAAATTTAACCAGAAGTTGATTCTTACCAGAGGAATGAGGTAAAGAGTTTGGGACAAGAAAATAATCAGGGAAATTATTATAGTGCAGAAACATGAAACAGAAAGGGGAGAAAAGTCTTCAGTTCAGAGAGGAATACTAAACATTATTTGGAGGGCAGGGGTAATAGGTTGTAATTTCAGGTGATGTCAAGGAAATATTAGGGCAACTGAGAAAGGAAGGAAATTGGATAAACAGGAAGGTGGTGAAAGACGGAAACATTTATATTGAAATTACAGTGTTTGGGAATGGCAAGGTCCAGTCTTGTAAGATAATGGTTGAGATAATTCAGATATAAAAACTTTTAAAGCACGAAGATACATAACCAGAGATAAGTAGATAGTTTCCACAGGATGGCATGGTAAGCAGAATAAAGACCTGATCATCAAAGTGAGGATTTCATTTGGAAGAATGAATAAACTGGAAGCATGATGCAATGCCTATGTACCATTAGGCCAAACAGTCTGAGAGAGGGAAGAGAAAACAATAATGACTTGGGAGGGTTCTAAGGTATATATTTATGAAAGGCCCAGTGTCAGAGTCAGAACTGAAGAGAATGTTTAAAAATGAGATTTTATTTTTTAAATATAAAATTGATACGGAATTTTTGGACTGGAACCTGGATTCTTTGTCCACCAGAGTCAGAGAATGAATCCACAGTCAGAGGATAGTACAGCAAAGGTGGAGACTTATTGAAGAACAAGTACAGACTCCAACACGGGGAGAGGGAAAGAGTCCCACAGAATGGACTCCCACGTGGGGCAGGGGAAAGGATCCCACCGAATTCCTATTTCCGCGGTTTATAAAGGCTGTAGTTCCTGTGTCCTGATATCCCCTCTGATTGGTCAATATTTCCTTTCGAATTGGTTCCTATAGTCACTTCTGAGACCTTCCTCCCTCATTGTCCTCCTACTCCTGAGCTTTCTTCCTCCTTTATTTTGTAAATATAGACCTTTTTTGGCTACTTCCAGTTCCCTTGTCTTATGAAAATGTAACTGTTGTTGCTTCCTTATCTGATGGAAATGTAACTGCACCTGGCTTCCTTGTCTTATGGAAGTGTACTTTCTCCCCCTCTGTAGCCCTAAGTTTTTTCCATGAACCCCAATTCTAAAAATTCCCTAAACCTGCCTATGTTCCCCTAAAATTCCTGTTTCAAAATAAAATAGGATTTCTCTCTAGACCACATTTTCCTGGCAGTGCCCTTGATCTGATCTTTTCATCATCTGCCATCTCAAGAGGCTGAAAAGTTTCAAAAGGCCTGGCACTTTTTAAAAACAGTTTTCCTTAAATTTATTCTTTTCCTTTCACATTTTTGTCATATGCAGCAAGAACAAAAGTAGTACCTTCAACACTATGCTTGGAAACCTCTTTACCAAGATCGCCCTATTTATTAAGCACATTTTAATTTTGCTATGTTCTGCCAGTACATAAGAAAGACTCTTCCTTTCTCCAGTTTTCATGACATGTTTCCCACTTCTTTATCCGACCTCATCAGCAGCATTGTAATAGTTGAGGATTCCACTTACAGTCCATGCAAGGCAACTGAGGTGTTCTCTATCATGTTCTTCACCATCATTCCCACCTCTAACCACTGCCTAGTTCCAAAGCTACCTTCACATCTTTAAGTATCTTAAAGGGCAGCTCCCTACTTCCAGGTACCAAAACCAGGTACTTGGTTACAAGTGAGAGACAAGAGTTGATACTCCAAATGGAAAACACAGACTTTCTGAAGCCTAATCTCAAAAGTAACACCCCATTAATTTTACTTGTACTATCTTCTATTTGTTGGAAACAAATCACTAGATCCAGCCTGTACTGAAGAGAATTTACATAGCCATAGGTATCAGGAGGTGCATCATTGAGGACCATCTTGGAAAGCCTACCACATTATGCACAATCATAATGGAAAAAACTATCAACTTTCAGTTAGTGGTTAATTAAAACAGATATATCATCAAAATTCAGGGGCCTAGAGGTGTTAAAAACCTCTAAACTACTGAAAACTTTTGTTCCTACCATATTGATAAAGAATTATTTAGAGAAATTAAGGAATTTGACAAATATTAGCTTCGTTCACCTCACAGACTAGTTTATTAGGCTCAAATACATATCTATAATAATAAAAGGGCAATATGCTAATTAGACCAGACATCATTCCGGACATCCTTCTGGATGAAGCTGGAGCTGAAGGGAAGCCCAGATCCCAGGTGCCGGCGGGCGGCAGCCTGGGTCCTGGGTGCCAGAGGGAAGGAAATTCTTGCATGAATTTTGTGCATCGGGCCTCTAGTTGTTACATTAAAGAATGCACTTTGTTTATATATTTGTAGGGCATCATCTACAATCACAAATAGATTTTTTAAAATATATTTTATTGATTTTTTACAGAAAGGAAGAGAGAGGGATAGAGAGTTAGAAACATCAATAAGAGAATCATTGATCAGCTGCCTCTTGCACACCCCCTACGGGGGATGTGCCCGCAACCAAGGTACAAGCCCTTGACCGGAATCGAACCCGGGTCCCTTCAGTCCCCAAGCCTATGCTCTATCCATTGAGCCAAACCAGTTTCGGCTATACTTATAAACTTAATGGTAACAGATCAATAAGCCCTTCTATTTTCACTTTCATTTTTTTCTAAGAAAACAAATATGCAGTTATTAACTACCACTGTTAATGCTAAAGTAATGTTTTTCACTTTTTTCATCATTACAATGGTGGAAAGTGCCAGTTATATATGTTTCAGAAGGGTTGCAATATATACATATAATTTTCTTTATTAAGTGTTGATTAAGTATGGAAGGCAGGAGGAAAAGAGGAAGACCCACTATGCGATGGATTGACTCCATATAGAAGGCATCAGTGTCCAGCAGCTGAGCAGGGCTGTTGAGGACAGGACAATGTGAACAGTGCTCATTCAATGGAAAAATAATGCCATCTCAGCAGCGTTTAACACACACAACTGTTGCTATCCTCAATTTGCATAAAAGAATACTGAGACTTAATTACTCAGGCAGCAAATCATTTTTTGGATTCAAAACCCTTTTATTATGGAATCTTCCCCCTCTCCTTTCTCCAAATTTCATGTTCACAACCACAAATAAGTATTGACACCAGATGATAATAATGTAAGGCCCTTCCATCAAGTAGCTCACTGCTTTCATGACACATATTTATTTTTATATTTTCACATTATAAATTGATGAATCATTCTCTGAAACCAAATTATAAATATTTTGTGTGGAAATACTAAATGCATGTTTGTATCTTCTAAAATATTGGTCATGTAATATAATCTTTAATAAATGTAATTATTTTTTTCTTGGGCTATTAAAGTAAATGATAGAAATAAAATCTTAACAAACTAGAAATAAGATAGTTTCACATATATCTTCCATCTGAAGTCATTTGTTGAGCAAGTGGAAACAAGATACAGATTACTTTCTCCACATGAAGTTATAGAAAAATAAGCATTTTTTAAAAAAATCTATGCTTCATGGCAAGTATTATTTTTCAAGGTAACTTTTAATTCAGCCATCCAAAATTTGTAGAGATTTTTTTTTTAGGTGAATCATTATGCAGAACTCCACTGCAACATGTATCTATCTTGCTTTGCTGGGCAAGAGCAAGCCATTTTAAAGAAATATTTCCATTAGAGATAAAAAGCAAACATTGCTCTGAAAATATTACCTTGCATTTAACTTTGGAATTTGTAAACCTCTTAAAAGAGTTCTTTGTTGCCTGATTTGGCAGTATACTGGTTGCTGTATACATTTCTATACTTAACATTTGTTATCAACTTAGTTTGACAGCTTAAATCTAGCATAATGATGTGGAAATATAAACAATGTTAAATGCACTTTTGCATTCCAATAGATTTTTCCTCCCAGATCTTACCATTCAAACCATTTATTCACAAAGAATGTAGAATTTGAGAAGAATTTTGAAAAAAAAATTATATGAAGTCATTTTATATAGGTAGTAAGTAGTCCAATTTGACACACTATTTAGGTTACCCTAAGCTTAAACCAACTTAGATATGGGTTTTGACCTGAAGTGACCTCCTTGGCTTTGCAAAGGATTGTTTTAATAAACAGATGGATCATTTTCCAAAGAGAATTTTTTTTAAATTAAAAAGTTATTAAGATCCACATGATTTCTGTTCCTGAAAATAGCAAATTCGTAAAGCTTCAAACCATTGGGAAAATGGAATTCATTTTAAAGCAGCTTATTATAGTCTTTCTTTTATTTTCTGTGATGTATTTTTGTAATCCATTAGAATGAATATTCACAAATCTCCAAGTATAAATCTCTTGCATACATTTGATGTGTTGCATCTAATGTTTCTTGATGACAGTATTCCTGCCACTAGGAAGTCGTGTTTATTATATTTGTGGAAAGTGTTATGTAGCATAACTTTTTGGATCTCTTTGTATAAAAGTATTAAGAAAAGACAGAAATGAAAAGAAGTATAAGAATTACATCTGGCAGTTTTTCTATTATGGATACAAAATTAATAAGTTTAATAAATTACAACTTTATTGTCTAAATATGTGTATTAAGAGAAGAGAAAAACCCAATAGGAGAAAAATCTAAATAGATTCAGCAATAAAAAGAAACTTCAGAAAACAATAATCATAAATTCAGATTTTATTATAGAACTTATTTCAGTAGCACTTTCCTGGTGCATCTAAAATATGTGTTGATTTGTACATTTTAAAAAGCATTTATTATTTAAAATCACACAATAGAGATGTTATTATCTTAATGCATATTTGCCTAGAGATTCAATGACAAACTTCTCACTTTCACACATAGAAAGTTTTTATCAAGCAACTCAACTGGTAAAAGAAAATGTATGCCTGAAACTTCTTTTTAGAAGTCTGCTACAATCCATTGTTATATTCAGAACATCAATGCCAATGGCTTACTATTATGTTTGACTTCTTTAGAGATTACAAGGGCAAACTATTATTTCATTTAGTAATCTCCGGAATTATAAAGAGTAAGAATTTTTATGGCATATATAAGTTTAAAAGCAGCCTTTGCTCTTTGACTAGAATCCAAGTATTTAACTTTCTGCACCCCAGCTTCTTATCTCAATTTTTCATTTTTTAAAAAATAAAAATGGCTGAAACCGGTTTGGCTCAGTGGTAGAGCGTTGGTCTGCGGACTGAAAAGTCCCAGGTTCGATTCTGGTCAAGGGCATGTACATTGGTTGCGGGCACGTCCCCGGTAGGGGGTGTGCAGGAGGCAGCTGGTCAATGTTTCTCTCTCATCGACGTTTCTAGCTCTCTATCCCTCTCTCCTCTTCTCTGTAAAAAATCAATAAAATATATTTTTAAAAAATAAAATAAAATAAAAATAAAAATGTTAAAATGCTGTAAATATCAAATTGATATGTGTATGAGATATATATGGGTATAGAATATTACCTGGCATACTTTAGCTGCTCAAAATATTGTTGAATAAACAAACAAACAAAGAAACAAATAAATAAATAAATAAATAAAAGATGTCTGTGTATGTATGAATTTATTGTACATATATGGCTGGGCCTATGTGTATTTGTGTCTGATACTTGCATAAAAGAAGTACTTAATAAGTGGTAACTATCATCCTTTTGTGTAACTTGGGAAATAATGTAAAGTTGAGTTCAAAGTATTTCAAGACCTCAGAGTTGTGAATGCTGCCTGCCTGGAGCATTCCTAAACAGAGCCAAAGAGAGGGGAAATGTCTGTGCTGCAGTCCCGCCTTGTCAGGGGAGTTCACTCCTTTGGTCTCAGATATGAATAAAGAACTGAAAGCAAAACTAGGCCTTTATTCACTTTTCCACCACAATGATCGTGACTATGTCCTAAAAACTTGGGCCTTGATGGGACTTCCCATCCCTAGTCCCATTCAGAGGATAGTGGCATGTGCAACATTTGCTCAGAGACTGCAAGCAGGTTAGTAGCATTCTACCCTCCTGTTTCAGAAAGTAAAATGTTAAAGGCTGCCCATGTGGGACAACCATATGAACCCATCTAGAGCATCTCCTGTGGAAAAAGCAGATCTGTCCTTGCAGAATTGAGCCAAGCTGTCCTTCAATCTGGGCATCTGGTAGAAGTTCATAAAAGCTGTTAGAAAATAGCATTCTGATTGGCATTCTCACATAAATGGTTGATTCTGCATGTTTTTATTCTAGATAAATTCCAGTTTTAATTTGTATTTTTTACTCTTTGCCTGCATTGGCATCAGAAGTATGAAAAGAAAAAAATCATTCAAAAATATGTCCATTCATTTGATATTCATAGATAAGTAAAGAAGAATCTATGGGATATGTAAAACATGGATGTTTATACAACCTAGAACTATTAATTAGTTTTACGGTTGCTCTTTCAACTTTAAGATATGGGCAAAGGCATCTAAGCTGGTAGTCAAAGCTCAACAGGAAATTGAGAGAAAATCCATAATACAGACATCTCCAGGATGGTGCGGGTAGTGTATGAGAACATTCAGTTTATGCGATAGTTTTGCCAAAGCTTATGAGGAAGCCAAATGAGGGAAAAGGTCAAGGAGTGAGCTGGACTGTGAGGAGCCTTTTGGGCCATTCTAAAGTGTCTGGAATGTTTCTTGTAAGCAATTAGAGAGATATAGAAGTTTAAAGGGAAGTATCACATAATTGAATGCTTTATGTTGAGAAAGATGACTCTGATGCATACTATCAGGAGCTAGGAATTGCAGTTAACCATTGAAATGGCAAAATCAAAACTAAAAACTAGCATAATTTTAGGGTGTTCTATGTCCACATCAAAGGGTAACACAACAATGAATAAGTATTAGATATATATTGTGACAAGAGAGAAAACCATGGGAAGCTATGTAACATAAGTAATAGTTAAAGAATTGCTATGTTCATATTGGGAAAGCAACAATAAAATGAGACCTATGTTTTTGTTTTGGAGATAAAGAAACTGACCTTTGATTTTATCTATTTCACAGATAAGCACTTTCATCCTTGCTAGTAAATTATTCATTTAGTTTTTAAGGCCATTCACTTTTAAAGGTTACCTCTTGCATTTATTGAACTGATATCAATAGCTGAGTTATTCATAAGTCAATGATCATTTAGCACTTGTGATATTATACTCATGAAATGACATAATTATCTGAAAAATGAATGATGACTTAACACTTTTTTAAAATGTTAAATTTTCCAAAATCACATTTTGACCTGTTACCTCATTTGATCTGCACATTATTGATGTTAGAAACTTCCCCAGTAATGCAGACACCATGAAACATAAGACTTGCTGAAGATTACAGAGAAAGATTGAGAAGAATCCTGACATCTTATGTTTTCATTGCCATCCAAAATACTTCTTGGAGTACTCAGGAAGTCTGCTTCTAAATGCAAGCAAGTCCTTTGTGAGTCTAAATCAGAAAAAAATAAATTATATTTCTGTGGTTGATTACAACTTTTTATTAATATCAATATATTACTTCAAGTATCTACAGGTAATTGTCCTGGCCAGTGTGACTTGGTTGGTTAGTCATCATCATATGCCTAACCAGGTAGTGGATTTGATTCCCAGACAAGGATCATGCCTGGTTGCAGGCTAGATCCCCAGTGAAGAGTGTGCAGGGGGCAGCCGATCAATGTTTCTTTCTCAGATTGATATTTCTCTATCTCCCTAACCCTTCCTCTCTCTATCTCTAAAAATATATTTAAAATATTTTTAAAAATACACTTTTATTGATTTCAGAGAGTAAAGGAGAGGGGCAGAAAGATAGAAACCTCAATTATGAGAGAGAATCATTGATTGGTTGCCTCTTGTAGGCCTGGTACTGGGGATCGAGCCCACAGCCCAGGCATGTGCCCTTGACCAGATCAAACTGGGACCCTTCAGTCTGCAGGCAAATGCTCTATCCATTGAGCCAAATAGACTAGGGCTATTTAAAATTTTAAAAATATATCTATAATAATTATGATGGCTATTTATTGTGCATCTACTATAATAAGATATTTTATATGTATTGAGTTTCTCATTCTGTGCTCACAGCAATCATGAAAGAAAGCTATTATTATCCTCATTCTATGGATGAGGGAATGGAAAGTAAAATAAGAAAGCTCCCTGCAGTCACATAGTCCTTAAATAGATGGCCAGAATTTTAAACCCATATCGATCTCAATCTAAAGCCACAGCTGTGTTCATTGCCCAGCTTTTCCTCCCTGGGAGGTAGTATAATACTCCCTAATCTTCTAACACACAGATAACACAGACTTATAATTCAATTCTAAAATTATGTAACACTTCAGCTCCAAGGCTGAATTTCACAGGAAAAATAAAGGGCTTTTTTTAGAACTAGATACATTCCCCAGGAAACTGTAGAGAATTGGATTCCAAAAAGAGAAATAAAAAGAAAGGAAGAAAGGACCTGCACTGCTACTCTAAGTAGTACAGTTATTTCTATTTTTTAATAGATATTAAAGAGAATTCTCTTCAACATCTTTCCACCTTACCCTTACCAAAGTATACATAACATCAGGTCAAAACTATTTCCGTGCACCAGTCCTGGGCCAATATCTAAGAAAACCTTTAATTACTTTTCTTTCCTACTGTAGGACTTTGCCACCCAGCAAACTTGCTGCTTTAGCAGTTGTCTTTGTACATTTGATAAATCCACTAGCATAAGAACACTTCTCCTCAGCAAGGAGGGAAAGGCGCAGCCTCTGAGGGGGCTGCTCTCTGTAATTTGGGGGAGGGGAGTAGAGAATACAGCTGTTTCTGCTCTCTATTTGAATATTGCTTGTGAGTCTTTCTACTTTGCCTCACGAAGCCCAGACTTGAAAGTAGGATGTAAAATTCGACCTATGATCACATGTGACATCAGGAAAGTCATTCTAATTTAATTTTTTAAATACATTTTTTATTTATTTTTTACAGAGAGGAAGGGAGAGGGATAGAGAGTTAGAGACATTGATGAGAGAGAAACATTGATCAGCTGCCTCCTGCACACCTCCTACTGGGGATGTGCCCACAATCAAGGTACATGCCCTTGACCGGAATAGAACCTGGGACCTTTCCGTGGATAAGGCCAACGCTCTATCCACTGAGCCAAACTAGTTAGGGCCTAATTTAATTTTTAATAGCAGGTATGATGACACTTTTCACAGGGCCAGTTATTTTTTTTAATTGAGCTCAGCTTCTAGTTTTAATAATTTATAGATGGCTCTTTATGGAATCTTAAAGTTCAACTGGGTATTTAATTTAGTAGTGATATGAGGTTAGAGGGAAAAAAAATCAAGATCAGAAAGTATACAAGTAAAAGTTGACTTCACCATTTGAGTGGGAAAAATACATACAGAAAAGTTATCTAAGACATTTATTTCTGGGAAACAAGAGCATGTGTTCTTGATTTCCACAGTAACTCTTACTAATTTCTGCTGAATGTAGAATATAAAGATGATAGTGCAAGGACCAAAAGGTGAACTATCTGTAAGATTAAAAATGTATACCAATTACTGGAAAAATAACTCAGGATTCTGCAATAGCTATGGACAGAGCACCATCATCATAAGGGTGAATACTGTGTAAGAGAAGGCCACACATAGGTTCAAGGTTCCCTGAGTAAATCAGTAAATACAAGTCTTCTGAGCATATGCCCAATGTGTTCTTTCAATTCTGTTGCCTAAATCACTGTATGATAGAGATGAGTCTCTACTAAACTTAATTGTAGATGCTCTATGCTTTGATTTAAATCCTAATGTGTAACTTTCTCACATTATTTTATTAAAAAGAGCTGTAAAACTGTTGAGAATTATAAGGTCTAAAACAGCACGCTCACTAAGCTTCCTTGGTTCAAAGAAGCTTAAAGCTTAGCTGACTGAGTTTCTTAAAAAATCTGTCTTGAATCATACTGAAAGGATTATAGAGAGACTAGAGGCCCAGTGCATGAAATTCATGCACCAGTGGGGTCCCTAAGCCTGGCTAGCAATCAGGGGCCTTCCTTCACTCTGCATCACACCCTGGTAGTCAGCGCACATCATAGCGAACTATCAAATTCCGGTCTCTCAGTAGAACTCCCGAGGGGACATTTGCATATTAGCCATATATATATATATATATATATATATATATATATATATATATATATATATAACTTACAATTACTTTTATTTCTCAAAGAACTGTGTTTAAAAGAACTATCACTCTTATTCAATAAGAAATAAAACATTAATGGGACAGTTAAATATCACAAAGAACACATTTGTAAAAATGTTTAGTTTCTCTTAAAAGTCAACTTCTTCAATTAAAAGTTAAAATCTAACATGAAAAATAATGTAAAAATATATGTTTCCAATTTACTTTGAATATCTTCATAAAATTTTATAATATCTTTTACCAATAAAAAAAATCAAAGTTTTACTGCAGACATTAATTTTTCTGGGGTTAAATGCATATATACACTCATCTTCATACATAAGTGCACATAAAAAACAACCTATATGCATTAGCATAAATTCTAAACAATTTTTTTGGTAAATATAAAATCTCTTTGCAATATACAAATTCTGTAACAAATTTTTGAACATTTATTCCTTCTGGCATGAAGAATAATATTTTGTTTGGGTGAACAATGGAATCACATTATAATATTGATTTGAAAGTTACCCGTTTAAATGCCTATCTAGCCTCAATTATCCACTAACTGATAATGTTTAATTAGATGTCAGTTGTATTTATGAGAAAGAATGTTTCAGAGGAGAATAAATATGAAATGAAATAGAAATTTATTGAAATCAAAGTAATAAAGTTAAAGAAAATTTGCAATATACACACAGAGAAGAGAAACCCTTGAGATTGTTGCTATACCCTACAGCATGCCTGGAATGTTTAAAAGACTCAGTAAAAGTTAATTAAATTAATACTGAAAGCATTGATAAATGTTTCAAAATATATTAAAGGAAAAATATAAGTGAAATAGCCAACTATATCCACCTTACTTTCTGGCTAGATTGAAATCTAGGTTCATTCAATTTTTTAACTTTGTTATATATTTTATTTCATCCATCAGATTTAATTTTTGTTACCAAGAGAAATGAGAGAAATTTATATACCCTTTAAAGCCATTTTAATGTTTTAAAGAAACACTTTATTGATTTAGAGTCACTATTTGCTGTGAGAAGTCAAGAATCTGCAACATTCTTCTTGATGTGCTGCTCTGGAATCTAAAACTTCAATCCCACAGGCCTTTTTAATCACTGAAAAGTCTTCACCCCTTTTGTGTCCAACTTTTCATATTCAGCATACTGTAACGTGAGCCATACCCAAGATTCTGCCCTGGATAATTCAGTAATTCTTAACAGCTGACTTCAACTTAAAATATCAAATTTGAGACACACCGAGGCCTTCTTTCCTTTGGGCCATTATAAAATTCCCAGTCAATGTCATTTTTTTCAGAAAGGAATAATAAAGGAAACTGCTAATTTTGTTACACTTGTATTCTTTAATAACACACTGACATCCTTATCTGATTAATATTTTATTCATAAATGTTTTTAAATTATTTAAGGGTTTTTTTGTTTGTTTGTTTGACTTGCACAAGACCAGCTACTGTAGTAGTTGAAAACTAAAAAATATATATATGTGCTTGTTTTATCCATACATATAAAGATTCCTTGGATAAACAAAGTATATTTGGGCATGATATTTGAAAGGTGTTTATACATGAAAGGCAGTATACATTCAACCCTGTCTGATGTGATGTTGCAATTGTAGCAAGTTCACGCTATAAGGAACTATAAGAAACCAAAGGAGTGTTTGTCAAGTGAAAAGGAAAAAAAAAAAAAGAATAAATTCGCATCCATAATTTTTTATTTAAAGTAAAATTTCCCAAATAAAAGCCAAAATATATTGATTGTATAGCAATTATTTATATGTGTGCTTATAATGAAGAAAAATAGAGAAAGAGACGAGGCAGAAAGAAAAATTGTTTTATCTTTCATAAATATTTAGAAGTTATCTCAGAAACAAGAAGAAATTAAATTGTTCTGGTTCTTATAGGAAATTTCTATTAATTTAGATTAAGTTGGTGACCTAAATTAAAATTAGTCACAATTTACAAATATTATGCTGACGATCCAGGGGAAAGAAGCTACTGTTTCATAAATTTTAAAGAGAATGTGTTTGAAAATTCATAAAAGATAACTTTTTAAAAAGTATTTATTTATTATAAGTCAACAAGTATCTCTAAAGTTTTTGAGATGCCTGAAAACTCTGAGGTTCCTTATATAAATGCATCAATGGTTATGGCAGTTTTATTTGTATTATTTAAATTGTTCAACAAAAGCTAAATTTCAGGTTATAGCATTTGAAAATTGATGAATTTTAAATTAGTAGAATACTACAAAAATATTTTTATCCTTATTTATTTTTATTTTATTTTATTGATTTTTTACAGAGAGGGAGAGGGATAGAGAGTTAGAAACATTGATGAGAGAGAAACATCGATCAGCTGCCTCCTGCACACTCCCTACTGGGTGTATGTCCACAACCAAGGTACATACCCTTGACCAGAATCAAACCTGGAACCCCATTGAGGCTGACGCTCAATCCAGTGAGCCAAACAGGTTAGGACTTATCCTTATTTCTTAATGAACATCTATAATAACTTAGTCAGCCTGGTATACAATTTTAACATTTCCAAGAAATTTAGCAAGTAAATTAGTTTTATAAGAGTAATGTACCAACCAGAGGCTATTAGTTATCAGGAGAACTTACTACTTCAAGGACAGCAGAGCAAAACAGTACTTTTCATAAAATCCACAAGACAGAGAAATAGGAAGAAGGCATTTAAGAGTTGGAAACAGCTTTGATTATTTTATAATGCTTATTTTATACTGTTTTCATTAAAACAAATATAAAAATACTGAAAACATTTTAAATTAAAAAAAACAAATTTGTATTCTTCACCCTAAAATATTAACTATTATTATTTTGGTGTATTTCAACATAGCTATTATTATACTGTAAGTATTATATCTATCTTATTCTTTTCACACTTCTACAAGTAACACATCTTATGGAATTTAAGTGGTATTAAAATATATACACTTAAATTCCCTTATTGTTTTGATCTCCTATCAGTAGTCAGCAAACTCATTAGTCAACAGAGCCAAATATCAACAGTACAATGATTGAAATTTCTTTTGAGAGCCAAATTTTTTAAACTTAAACTTCTTCTAATGCCACTTCTTCAAAAGAGACTCATCCAGGCCGTGGTATTTTGTGGAAGAGCCACACTCAAGGGGCCAAAGAACCGCATGTGGCTTGCAAACCGCAGTTTGCTGACCACAACCCTAGATCATCAGCAGGCTGATAAATATTACACAATTTTTTACATAGACTAGGCCAGTGGTCAGCAAACTGCGGCTCGCGAGCCAAATGCGGCTCTTTGGCCCCTTGAGTGTGGCTCTTCCACAAAATATCATGTGCGACGAGCACCCACATACAGTGCCATTGAAACTTCATGGCCCATGCACAAAGTCGGTTTTCAGCTCTCAAAAGAAATTTCAATTGTTGTACTGTTGATATTTGGCTCTGTTGACTAATGAGTTTGCCATCCACTGGAGTAGGCCATATATATTATTTTTTCAAAATGTGTTATCATAGAATCCTATAAAATAAAAGTCTAATATGCAAATTGTCCCTCCAACTGGGAGTTGGACCTCTTGCCATGACATGTGCTGACCACCAGAGGGCGGTGCAGAACATGGAGGGTGTTGGTGATGTGGTGCTGGCAGTGGGCAGCAGTGGAGGTGCGCTGGCTTCTATGGGCCCTGACAAGAGTGAGACTGGAGTGGGATGGTGGAGCAGGTGAGTTGGTGACACCAGGCCAAAGGCAGGTATGAGCGGAGGCCTGATCGCCCCTCCAAAAGCCCTGCAGACTGCGACCAGCAGTGGCAGGGGGAGGGAGGTGCGGGGCCGCCACACGCTCCCAGGCCTGAGGGAGCCGCAGGAGGCCCAGGCAGACTTACTGCCCTGCAGATGGTGAGCAGCAGCCTGCAGGCCTTGGTCACCCGATCGGTGCCGGATCCCAGGCCCGGACAGGGAACTGGGGGTGGCTGGCGGCAACCAACCCCCACGGTACCCAGGCTGGGGCTGTGACCTCTCGCTGGCTACCCAGGAGCAGGGATGACAGGGATGAAGGTGCCGTGAGAAGGCAGGTTGTCTGCCCAGCTCACTCTCACTGCCCTGCTACTCCCCAGGGACACCAGGGCTGTGCTCTGGGGAAGCCCATGAAGAGCCCCCCTGCACCCGCGTGGCCTCTTCCAGGTGAGCCCGGCGCAGCCTCTGGGACTGTGGGGGCCAGTTTGGGCTCCTGTGGGTTTGCACAGGAGCCAGTCTGTGAGGCCGGCCAGGAGAGTGTGCTGCCCCCCGGCCTCCATGAGATGCTGCTGGGCAGCCCAGAGGCCCACGCTGGTGCACCACCACCACCCCCACCACCAACCCCCACCCCCCACCCCCACCCCCCGGCCTGCAATAGCCAGCCTTCCTCACAGCATCTCCAAGTGGGGACTTGGACACCGTGACTCAGGTAGAGGGGGCTCGTGGGGCCCCAGGTGCTGCCCAGGGCCCAGAGGTCAGCTGGGCCTGCCCTTCCAAGCCAGAGGCTCCTGCTTTGATCCCCGGCCAGGCCTAGGGACCCCACCCACGTACAATTTCATGCACTGGGCCTCTAGTCATAACTTTGGTCACACAAAAACATACAGAAAACCTTTCTCTGTCAGTACCTATAAACCTGTCTTTACCAATTTAATGATAGAATATACGATATTTTGTTTGCCAATTTTATCCCGAGCAACTCATAACTTTTCAAATAACTATACTTTTAATGACTCTCATATTCTATTAAATGGCATACCACAATTTATTTCCTTATTCATTATTTTTTATTACAAATTTAGCCTTTTTCTAGTGTTTTTCCCCCATACTCCTGCATTCTTTTAATTAATGTTGTCATGGACATCTTTTACTATGTGTGGAATATTTCCTTAGCTTCTAAGAGTGTCAGTTACTGGATCAAATGGCATGATCATTTTAAGACACTAATACAAATGCATTCTCAGCTTTGTTCCCGATTAGAGGCTGTGAGGTGTCACAGAAAGACCAGACACTTGGAGTTACGCAAACTTGGCTTTTGATTTACAGGCCATCTGGGGTGAATTTGCACAAGTCTCTTCTTTTCCTATGTTCTTGAGTCTTAAGATAGAAATTGTAAAATAGTAATAATAATAATAATTCTTTTTAGTGAATCATGAAGGTTAAATGAAAAAGCTATAACATTCATCTCTTTTTAATCACTTGTGAATTGGAAAGTAAAAAAAATTATTTTCCCTCCAATTGTTATAATTATACCTTTTAGGATGAAGCTTTTTTTCCTCTGTGTATGGAGAATCAAAGATGTCAAGTGACTTGCAGATTGCACTGAAAATAGGTTCTTGGAAAGCTGGGCATGTGAAAACATTCTAGAACCGAGGTAGTTAGAGTAAGTTATGAAACAGGATTTACTCCAGAAAATTTTGAAAGTACTGACTGTCGTTTTGGCAGGGAAGCCATGGGAGAAAATTATCCTCTTGTTTCATAACAGACACTCGTTCTGAGGATAAAACGGGAAAGCAAAACCTGGAATAAAGCCTGTTTCAAAGAACCATGACCCAAGTTTTATAAGTGCTCCAAAGAAGTATACTCAGAGAAATGAAAACCAGATTATTTCAATTTATACTGTAGCTAAAACTACAGAAAATATAAAATAAATCCCAGATTCAAAATACTAGCCACATTTTTGAACAGTGACTAGTTCAAAAACTCTTAACTTTTTAAAAAACATTTAACTCCAAGTATGTTTTAGAAAATCCAGCCAGAAGTCCCCTTAATAATCAAATCTGCATCTCCAGCCATGGATGCTAAGATTGGTCTTTAGAGATGTTTTTGAAATAAATGTGAGCAGGCGTTACAGCAGAGTGCAGTGCTAAAATGAAGCCAAGGAAATGCATCAGTGGATACACTTAATGTTCCTTGGGGCTTAGTCACTGTTATTTTTATTAAAGAATTTATGCGCCATTATACACCAATGTTATTTTTTCCTTAGTGAGATGCAAATAGCATATAAAGAATGTATCAAAAGGATTAAATGTTCAAAATAAATCACTTGCTTAATTGTAAAGAATCCTAATGTCCAGCTATTATTTACACTTTTACTAAAAATATGTTGAGAGTATTTTTAAATTAAATAAAATTATTTCTTATTTTTTAAAAAGATATGTATAGTACATATATCATAACACCATAAAAATATTCCACAAATGTGCCAACAACTAGCACGTCATACATATCTGTTGGTAAATCCCCAAAAATCCCACAGAACTATGAATTTTTTAATGATCACTTTAAAATAATGAAATAAAGTGTATTTTCTTGACTTATTGAGAATCAATAAAACAAGAAAAATTGTAGGGAGTTTTTGAAACAATAAGAATGTTTTAAAAATTCTTTTATTCCCCCCTCCTAGCATTCGAATACATTGCTTCCCTATTTTGAATTCTGTTTATTTTCCACACTTACTATAATAGTAGTTTCCTATGGCCCCTGGTTAAGAAGTAGATGGGACGTTTTTATTTATCATTTACTAGCCAGCAGAGGGCAACAGAGCCTTGTATACTAAACACCCTCAGCCAATTGAAACATTTTATAGAGAAGGGATTTTCCTTTGTAGACAAAGATACAAAATAAAATATAAAGAGACCTACTATCAACTTCACTTTAATCAAAATATAGATGTGTATGTGTTTCTTAAAATTTGATTATGTTTTTGATGATTTGCTGTATATTGTGAATTTACAATCCAAAATTATTCCAAGGAACATGCATAAACTAAGAAATATCCTAATGGAAATGTTATCCAGTCTTTGAAGGGAATTCAAAAACTAAAAATAACCAATAGTTGTGAAAAGTTTTTATCAAAAGATTCTTTTACCTATTTTATAGTGGCCGGTAGAAAATGAATCACCTTTGAGCTAACAGAATGCTTCTATCTTATTTATCATTTTTAAATAAATGGTTTCCTAGTATTTATACCAAGCTTCATGTTTTAAGCTCAGTTTATTATATTATTATACTACATATTTTTAAAAAATAATTTTATGTTAGAGTAATGAAATCTACTTCTCAAAGACTGTGAGGATTATTCATATAACATGCAATGTGAAGAATAGCTTGATAAAAAAAATCAAATTGAAACACAAGGTACTGTTTCCCTCAGGGTTAAATTTATTCAAAAGTGGGTTGTTTTTTTTTCGGGGGAGAGGTATTAGAAAGTTAATTTATTTAATACATATCCCCAACATAAGGCCAGAGAATGTATCTCTGGACCTCCCAGCTATCATATTTAATCCTCACAAGAATAAATTCCCTCAAAAAGTCAGACTAGAGGTTCTCAATCTTGGTACTATTGGAACTCTGAAACTGAGCAAACCTTCAAGCAATTGCCCATTTTTCCTTTAGGAATGGGATAATTAGATTAAATGTAAAAGGCAAGAATGTCCGGATATCTATACATACAGACTTCCTTTTTATTCTTCTTCCTAGTCTAGCTAAATATTTCTCAAAATTTAGTGTACTATACAGAATTATAAGCACACAATCATGTTTAATGTACTTTGATAAGAGCTAAAATTAGCATAGTTGAACAAGTCAAAAATCATTACCACCACTGAAAAGTTTACAAGACTTACAGAAGAGGCAGGCTTAAAAGATACATTTTCACAGCACTTATTTGTTACCAGTGCTATGCAGAAATAGTAGAAACTTCTCTGAGAACATTTCACAGATACACTTGACCTATTGGAAGGGTGGGAATGGCAGGTATGGGAAGATTTTTCTGAGAGACTTTCATCTCATACTAAAAGGATGAGTAGGAGTTACCCAGAGGAAGTCTGGGCTCTAAGGCAAATTCTTCAGTCTGTGTTCTTGTCCCTTAATAACATAGTTTACACCTGGAAAATGCGTTTAATGATGTCCTAGAATGTATAAGCATGTTTAAGAAACATCTCTATATTCAAGATAATCTTTTAAAGTATTTCTTATGTGATTCTGAAACATTAAAGTGACCAGATCAGAAAAACCTATTGTAGTGGATAATCTGATTAATTAATTAGCCTTTGTCAAGTGTTTTATACATTTCTGTATCAACTGAATGAAGTTAACAAAAATTCATAATGATTTAAACAGATGCCTCATCCAGATAAAAATATAACTTTTAAAAGTAATAAAATTATTATCCTCAAGAAATGACATTACATTGTCAATCTCTAAAGCATCAATTTAAGAATTGATAACTTTTCTTTAAATTTTCTAACTTTATTGTTCATATTTCACCAGAAAAGTAATTTTAATTTAATTTTTTCAAACTCCTCTTGCACAATAAGCTACATATAAAATTTAGAGAAAGAGAAAAATATAGGTGATGTTAACCGAAATATTATTTGGATAAACCATGATATATATCTTGGTTGATTCCTATTTATACTACTGTATTTAGATATGGTCACATTATATTCACTGCCAATAATTATGATAACCAAACTATGAACATTATATACCCTCAACTGAAAAGAGAAATCAGTAAAATAATGAGTTGTGTTTGAGATTATACTTTTCCCCCACAGGTATTTGATTAGGAAAAGCCTATATCCTGATTTATTGCCCTCCTAGAAAAGTTTACTTTCTGGTGTGAAATAAAAGACCTGTGAAATTCTAGCATACTTGTGAAATACAAACATTTTTATTTATTAATTAGTTGTGATGAAAACAACCCCCCACACACACTTGAATAAGCAAATGATAAACCCATTGGGGAAAAAGTGAAAATTTCAGGTGTTAAAAATTTTCTAATTGTTCTTCATTGTTGTCTATGATTTTTAACTTTTCTATATGTTGATTCTAAGATCATTTGAACAAACAAACTGCATGGTAACTCCAAACAGTCGAGTAACTTAAATTGTGGGATATTGTATTGCTTCAATAATATATCAGGGATTAAAATGAAATTTACTGGCAATCTAATTGGCAAGACAGCATACTAATGTGATTTTTAAAACATCAGATTCTATGCACCTTAGTAGCAACTGGAAATAATTTAAATATGTAACAATATTTTAGTACAATCATGTTATAAAATTCTTTTCCTGTCTCTTAATGATGGTGTTGCAAAAGATTTTATGACATGGAAAATTTTATAACATATTATTGAGTGAATATGTAGGTCACACTGCAGTTTTTAGAGTATCTATAAATATATAAAAAGCTATTGATAATATGCTGTGTCCAACTATTTGGTAGCTATAATACACATTGACCAGCAGGGGGCAGACACTCAATGCAAAGACA
Organism: Pipistrellus hanaki; assembly: GCF_964339955.1. NCBI lineage: Eukaryota > Metazoa > Chordata > Mammalia > Chiroptera > Vespertilionidae > Pipistrellus > Pipistrellus hanaki. The sequence goes on from NC_140504.1 coordinate 88,205,662, forward strand.
TTGGAACAGGCTGATGAATCTCAAAGGGAAGCGGGGAGGTGGGAGGATAGGAAGAGATTAACCAAAGATCTTATATACATACTAGAGTTCTAGTGCAGGGTCCCTCAACCTGGCCTGTGCCTTTGCAATCTGGGACCATCAGGGGATGTCAGAGCTGGTTTTCAGCCCAATCCCCGCAGGCCACCACAAAATGGCCACTGGCACAGCGGAGGGGAGGGCCAACGGCCGCTCTGCAAGGTGAGGCCTGGGGATCCCACAGCTCAGCACAGTGTGGAGGAGGCGGGTGGGTCCTGACAGAAGAGATGAGTGGCAGGGAAGGGCAGTTGGGGGTGATCAGGCCAGCAGGGGGGCAGTTAGGCATCAATCTGGCTGGCAGGGGAGCAGTAAGGGGCAATCAGGCAGGCAGGTGAGTGGTTAGGAGCCAGCAGCCCCAGGCCTAAAGCAGCAGTTGGACATCCACCAAGGGGTCCCAGATTGCAGAGGGTACAGGCTGGGCTGAGGAACACTCCCTCCCCCCCATGCACAAATTCTGTGTACCTGGCCACTAGTTATAAATAAAATGTAATGTTTAGAAATATTTGAATAAATAAAATAATTGTTATGATGTTTTTGTTGATTAGGCTGTTTTACTGGCTTCAGCAAACATCTGTTTTGTTTCAAAGATACTCATATGATATATAAATGCAACAAGATATGTATTGTACCAGTGAAATACTACCTTCTAGGTGAAATAAAGCAGCTTTAGATAGGAAATTGAGAAGATGAGATTAGATCAAATCAACAAAGACTTTTAGTTAGAATAATGGAATTGGATGATTTCTTTTGGAATGTGGCCAGGATACTAAAGAGGAGGTGATTAAACTCTTGAGAAAATATATAATTATCCTTGTTAAGACAGTAAGTTAACATGTCATGTCAATTTTCAACAGCAGTTTGTTTCTCAGTGACAGTTGTAGGATATGAATTTAGTATTTATCCACAAGAATGAGCACCTCATATTTAGAATCCTGGTCCTCAGTCACACCAGGAAGTTACAAAGTCCCAAAGCCCCAAGTTAGCTCTTCAAATGCTGAAGTTTATAAAATAAATAACATAAAACTTTCAATATGATGTATAATACTATAATTTAATAAATCTTTATTATTAATGTTATCATTCTTATCATTTATGATAAAGTTGGATACTCTTTTACTAAAGTTAGTAAAACAGTAAATATTTAGGCCCACTTTTTATTTACTGACCCAGAAAACAACCTTGAAATAGGAAATTCTAATAGAATTTCAAAGATGCTTTTCAAATCAACATAATACTTCTTTTGGAACCAATTAAAATAACTGTCATACCTGGGTAAAATACTATTCGGAATAGTATTTTACAAAGCAGCAGGGGGGACTAAACATAATAAATGTACAAAATGAAAACATAAACATCAACATATATATCTCACTCCTGCAAATATTTCTTGAAAGGCTTTTTAAAAAGTAATTAAAAGCCAAGAACATTAAGCAGTTTTATAAAACACATCTGCGGTATTATATATATATACAAAAGTCAAACAATTGGAACAACAAGTTGCTATGACATGCTCTGGAGCCACCAACCAGCCCAATTGGGGGCCCAGCCAGCAGGCCAACCTCCAGTGGACCCCACCCATGCACAAATTCAGGCACTGGGCCTCTAGTTAAACATAATGTAAATTACAAATTTGTTTGTGTTTAAATTGTAAGCCTACAGAGTATGTCATTCACTGTGTAGCTGTTAACCATGACCTCAATTTAACAGAATTTTAATTTATGATTAGAATAGTATATACTTGGTTTCAGATATATCTAAAGGTAAACCAAAAGACAGAAAAATTCTATAGTAGGCTATAAATATGCATATGCATCTTTATGTTTTCTGATATACTCTGAATAGCTGAACAAACATGTATTATATACTTGTCTATGCCTTTTTATCAGAATTAAGAGAAACGTAAAACCCCTTTGAATATTTTGGACATAAATTCCATATGGAAGAAGAACTATAGATGCATATACTTCAGTCATTTTCTTATATTTACTCTGGAAAATGAAAGTAGAACTTTAAACAAACAAAATAAAACTTGTACATGTATAGTTTTCTTTAGCTGGAACCGAATCTGTAAAAATGACATTCTTTTTTTAAAATTATTTTTTTAATCTTTATTGTTGAAAGTATTACATAGGTACCCCCCTCCCCCCATTAGCCTCCTAGAATGGCATTACTTTAATCATCAACTCTAATTTGCACCTGGCAGTCTGGTGTAGGAGTAAGATCCTGGCAGCCAAGTTTCAAATGTGTTCAGCCTTATATTAGCTGAATGTCCTCCATATCCTTATGCACAAAATGGAATGATAACAGTATCTGGTCTAATAATGTGTTTCTGAGGATTTAAATGAGTTAGAATATATAAAATACTTGAAGCAATGTCCCTCTTGCACTTAAGGCTATGTGAATGTTGGCTGTTATTATTTTTATCCAAATAAGAACTGGAGATAAAAGATTAAAAAAAAAAAAACAAAAAAACAACAACACATGATTCCAAAATTACTGAAATTAAGTTAGAAATATGTAAAACTCATTACATAACCCTATATAATGAAGAGCTAATATGCTAATTAGACCGAAAAGCAGAATGACCATCCTGACGACCTTCTGGATGAAGGCTGGGCTGTGAGGGCCGAGCCCCTTGTATGAATTTCATGCATTGGGCCTCTAGAATAGTAATAATAATATAATATATGTTATACTGTAACATATCTAATGATTAAAGTTTTTTTAAATATAGGTAAACTTGACCAAGAATCATTGATTAATCTGCTCTGGCAGAAAGAAATCTCTAAGTGATTTAGAGGGCTGGCTTCTAGTTTTGAGTATATCACTAACAAAAGGCATGTCCTGGGGAGAGTCAGTGTCTTTAGACTTCAGGTTTCTCATGTATGAAAAGTTGATCATGAAGATGAAAATCGCTTCTAATATGAACAGTATATACTTTTTTTATATATAAATGAAAGAGGAAGGGAGAGGGAGAGAGAGAGAGAAACAGCAATGTGAGAAAGGATCATCGATTGGCTGCCTCCTGCACTCTCTCCACTGGGGATTGAGCCTGCAACTCTGGAGCTTGCCCTGACTGGGAGTCAAACTGTGACCTCCTGGTTCATAGGTTGACACTCAACCACTGAGCCATGCTGGCTGGATTGAATTGTATGTACTTTTAACATAGGTTCCAACTGCTTTGCTCCCAAGTAACCTGACCCAAATAAGCATGTGCTCATTTAGTCAGAAATCTGGCTTTCAAGTTATTGAAGTCTATGTGTGACAATGACTATTAGTTCTCTGTTAGTTGAAGTGAATAAAATGATTGAACTATATATTATAGAAAATATACTTTAAAACTATAGAAATAGGTTTATTAAAGAAGCATTTTCCCAAAAGATATTTTAAAAGACAATGAAGTGACTCATTTATTCATTAATCCACTTATTCATTCAACAAACATTGGAATGCCTACCCAGAAACAGATACTAGATATTTGGATGCTGTGAGCACAAGAGTGAATAAAATAGTCAAGAATCCAAGACAAATACATTTTCTCCCAAGTAAGAACCATATGCAGTTTATTCAAGAGAAACTGAAGATCTTAATCTCCAGGTGTGAATGAGTGGAGAGACTACTATAGCAGTAGCATGGCATGAAATGATCGATGTTCACTAAAGAGTCAGGCTTCTCAAAATAATCTTCCCCTGGGGACTCACAGTGCTCAGATGCCGATGAGGTCTTTGGGAATTCTTAACTGTGTTGAATCCAGTGTCTCCCAAGACTGTCCTATCATGGAACTTCTCCCCCATATGTTTTGGTTCCCAAACAAGCTGGCATCAAATATAAGATCCATGGCTCCTGGACATCTACACTGAGTTACAATTTGCTCTCTCAACCTCATCTTTAAATTAGGAAAACATAGTACATGGTAAATTTTAGAGAACCCCCTGTCACTAATGCTCTGTCAGAAAGACTTGCAATATAGCAGCAGGTTTTAGAACATTGACAATCTCCTCCAGATACCGAGATGCTAAAAGGCTACCACGGTCACAGTGATTCACAGAAATCTTGAGTATATCATAATTTATATATTTTAGTGATGATTAGATACTGTTATGTGATTAAGTGAGGCCAATGGGGTTCTTTCTCATTCTTTCCTGTACTGAAAACATGGACTTGCCCTAGTCGGTTTAGCTCAGTGAGTAGAGCATTGGCCTGAGGACTGAAGGATCCCGGGTTCGATTCTGATCAAGGGCACATGCCCTGATTGCAGGCTCAGTCCTCAGTGTAGGGTATACAGCCAATCAATGATTCTCTCATCATTGATGTTTCTAACTCTCTTCCTCTCTGAAGTCAATAAAGATATACGTTTTTAAAAAATGGACTCAGCCCTGACCAGGTGCTCAGTTGGCAAGGGTGTCATCCCGATACAATAAGGTTGTGAGTTCCATCGAGTGGTAAGGGCACATACAAGAGTCAATGAATGCATAATTAAGTGGAACAACAAACCGATCTCTCTCTCCCTTCTCTCTCAAATCAATTGGGGAAAAACAACGATAACATGGGCTCAGGTGGCGATGCCTGAGTCTTTATTTTAGTAAGAAAAGACAACCCAGGAAATCTCCTCTCTGTGGTTCCTGGCTTGGGGCACATAATTCCCTATTCTAAAAGGCAGAGAAAGAAAAAACAAAAGTAACGCTGTTAAAAAGAGCGTATGCCCGGCTGATGTGGTTCACTGTTTGAACATCCACCTACAAAACAGGAGGTCCCAGTCTGATTCCTGATCAGGGCCCCTGCCCAGGTTGCAGCTTCAACCCCCAGGGTGAGGTGTCAGGAGGCAGCCCCTCAGTGACTCTCTCTGTCATCATTGTGCTTCTATCTCTTTCTCCCTCTCTGAATTCAATAAAAAATATATTTAAAATTTTCAAAAACAGCCCTATGTACATTTGAAAGAAAGCATCATCATAGTAAATTTTATTCACTCTCATGAATAAGAATAAAGCTACACATATTTTAAAATCCTACCTATCATTATTTTCTTTCATTTTTGTTTTATTGCTCTAACCCTAAATCATTTATTTCTGCCTTAACTCCTATTGCATGTAAAAATCTAGATCCTACTATATGTGATTTATTACATGTGACTTGCTGCTGTCACGTATGGCATCTAGAATCAGTAATACTGTATTATTTATGTGAGTAAAATTAAGTTTTCCCCCAGGTAACTATCATAAGAGGTTTAGTGAGGAAAACTGAAAATTCTTAATTATCAGGAGTAGGAGTTTAAAGATATTAGAACAATATCAGCATGATATTACTACAATATCAGTATATCACTTTACTATTTACTAAAAGAACAAGTCTTCTGAAAACACAATACATGCTCCAACAGATGTGAGCTTATTTTCATGAGGGTTACTTTAGGTTACTTTCTAAAATAAGTCCTTTCTTATATATCCAAACTTAGAAAATATTCAAATATTACATTATTCAAACGTTCATCCCAGTTCATTAACTTAGAAACCAAAAATTACAGATTGTTCAGCAATTTTGTATACAGATTGCTAAGCTTCGTGCCGGGGAGCAGGACAAAGCATGCTGGAGAACCAGCACAGCCTCTGTGTACCCTGCATCATGCTGCTTCTCAGCAGATCTCTGGCAACTTCCGGCAGGCATCCCAGGCTCCCTGGTTCTAGAGCTTCTTCCTAAGAGGGAAGAGAGAAATGTTCTGGTTTGTAGTTTCCTTAGAAACTCCCTGCTCCACCTGATCTGAGAAGTGCTATCTGGAATCCCTGCAGAGACCCTGGGGGTTTTGTTATTTCCCCAGTTCCGGTAAGTAACCTTATAAAAGATAAAAACAGATCAGACCCATCCAAGAGTTCCGACTGCTGCAGAATTTTGGCTTTCAGAGAAGCCTCTATTCATGGGACACTCTGATGTGTTATTTTCAGGTTTCCTCAAAATTCTCAAAAACACATTCTAGGGATCCTAAATTTCATTAGCTCCAAATGAGATCAGAATTCTCTAAATGGCCCTAGCTGGTTTGGCTCAGTGGAGAGAGCCTTAGCTTGTGGACTGAAGGGTCCCAGTTTCCATTCTGGTCAAGGGCATATGGCTGGTTGCAGGCTCCATCTCCAGTAAGCGGAGGGTGGGGGGTGGAGGGTGGTGATTCTCTCTCATCATTGATGTTTCTATCTCTCTTTCCCTCTCCCTTCCTCTCTGAAATCAATAAAGAGAACATTTAAAATTAGCCGAAATCTGTTTGGCTCAGTGGATAGAGCGTCGGCCTGCAGACTGAAAGGTCTTGGTTCAATTCCGGTCAAGTGCATGTACCTGGGTTGCGGGCACATCCCCAGTAGGGGGTGTGCAAGAGGCAGCTGATTGATGATTCTCTCCCATCAATGTTTCTGACTCTATCCCTCTCTCTTCCTCTCTGTGAAAAATCAATAAAATACACACACACACACACACACACACACACACACACATATATATATATATATATATTTTTTTTTTAAAGAACATTTAAAAATAGTAATTCTATAAATAGAACTTCAGAATCCATGATGACTTCTTCAGACCAACCCTAGGATAGGGTTTTGAGTGCAAATTAAGATACCATCTCTTCACCTTGCTCTTTGTCTTCTAACCAATCAGCCTGACTGAGTCAAAGTTATTTTGCACTTGCCTGAATACCCGGCATGTGCAGGTGCCATAGCATGTGTGCACACTCACACCTGCACATACACTCAGGCACATTGAGCATTTCACGCATTCTCCCAGGTAACCTACTGCTCAGGAGGAACAATGGGAGCGTTGCTATGATCATCCATCTCCAGGAATGCACTGAGCTGTCATTTAACTCCAATGACACTTTGTTTTCACTTAGTCAAGTAGGTTCCACCTTGGAACTTGTGTAGCTTTTTTAAAATTTTCTTTTATTTCATTTATTTCATTATTTATGCAGTGTTTCCCAAAGTGTGGTACTCGTACCCCCAGGGGTACGGGAAGAGTTTGGTGGGGATATGCACTGCACCGTGCTTAGCTGCGCCTAATTCTACGTTCTCATGAGTACGAGGGGTACTCAGCGTTACCAAAATTATAGAAGGGGTACACATATGTCAAAAGTTTGGGAAACACTGGATTAAGGTATTACATATGTGTCCTTATCCCACCATAGTGTTCCCCACCCCCCGCTTGTGCCCTCATTCCCCTAGTTTTGTGTCCATTGATCATGCTTATATGCATGATTATATACAAGTTCTTTGGTTATCTCTCCCCCTAACACTTACACTCTCCTATGCTCCCCCTGAGATTTGACAGTCATGCTTCTCTGTCTCTGGATCTGTTTGTGTTCGTCAGTTTATGTTGTTCATTATATTCCACAAATGAGTGAGACCATGTGATGCTTATCTTTCTCTAACTGACTCATTTTGTTTAGCATAATGCTCTCTAGGTCTATCCATGCTGTTGCAAATGGTAGGAGTTCCTTCTTTTTTACAGCAGTGTAGTCTTCCATTGTGTGTGTAGCTTCTTAAAGTATGAGCTCTGATGTCCTGGTGAATGGGTTTCTGTTTGAATCTTGCCCCTATAGAGCCCTTTACTGTTTTTTGTTTTTTGTTTTTTTTTTTTTTTTTTTTTTTTTTTTTTTTTTTTTTGCACAGAGACAATGTTTATTAAGTTGTTGTTTGCATGGGTAAGAGAGTGAGCCAAAGGTAGTTCTCAGGTACATCGAGTTTCACTTAATACAGAGCTCTAATATCTTCTGAATACAAAGGTCTTCATAAGCCACTTTTACAAAAGCACACTTTGGATGAGGCAGGAGAAGAAGAAAGGCTCCACATGTATGCATTGGAGACCTTGGGAAATCTTAGCAAACGGGGAGACCAGGAGACAGACCTTGTTTGGAGGGACAATGCAATAGGGATGCTTCCAGAGATTCTACTTTATATTCAAAAATAGACTTCCTTTATTAATTGAAAGTTGCAAATCTTTATTTTAAATGCACTCACATGATATGAGTATTTGAAGATCTCTCTCTCTCTCCTCTCTCTCTCTCTCCATGCTTTAGCTTCTTTCTTCTCTATTACCAGGCAAGCTTATCTTAAAAGCACATCTTATCCCAACAAAAAAGATACCAGTCTATGTTTCTCACTAAATACCCTTTTATAAATGTCCCTTCCTCTCTATCTGAAATATAAAGCATTTAAAAGAAAGTTCCCATTTTAATAGAGTGCCCATTTATGATCTAGATGTGCTGTAGGTCAGCGATTTTCAACCTTTTTCATGTGATGACACACAAAAACTAATTACTAAAATTCTGTGGCACACCAAAAAAATATATTTTTTGCCGATATGACAAAAATAGGTATCATGTTTATTAATCCACACCAGATTGCTATTGTTGTGTTGGCTGTTGCCATTTTTTTTTTTTTATTTGCCAATCTAAGAGAAATGAGTCAGGTATTGCATGTTTTTAAAATTTTTTCAGCATTTACTGCACATTCTTGTTTTTATTGCTGGATTTTGGCTGGAGTCTTTGATAACTTATCTCCAGCATGTTTACTGAATTTTCAGTCAGCTTTCTCAGGATTAAACTATCCTTCACTTTCAGAGATAGGTATTGCTAACCACATATTTCTTTCTACAAAAATGCTATTCCAAGGGCAGTTGCTGTACCAGCAGCAACCAAAATGAGTGTACAATTTACTTTAAAAGATTATCTTTTGTTAGGTAATGCATGTGTTCACTTAAAAACATAGGAGAAGAGTAAATCCATCCCAGACTCTCTATCTGTCATGAATTTCTCCTCTCCAGATACAACCACTGTGAGCAAGCAGGTCCTGGTGTATCCTGATAGGTACCAAATAATCATTTTGAAGCAATTGTATATAACATTGTAGATAATAATGTATTAAAAATAGTTCTAAATAACAATACCTATTCTTCATTGTACACTCACTATATTTCAGGTGTTTTACATACAGTTTCTTACTGAATAGCAAGAATGAATAATGAATGAATGCAAGAATGCCCATCAGATGTGTTAGGTTTGTTTTGCTTTGGGTGTGATTAGTTCATATTTTGTGAATATTTCAAGAGTCCCTATTTCTCAGAAAACAGATATTTGGTATGATAACAGGACTAATAGCTGGGAGGTTGGGATTTCAGGGTGGATATATGGGGTGTCAAAGCCCACTCCCTTTGGTTTTAAAATGCTGAATTGCTTCTCTTATAATAACAAACTCTGGATTAGTAAGGATGCTTTTGCATTTGTTCCTCTTCCTTAATTGATTTGCCCTTGCTAACATTCTAGTGTTATTATTTTAATAATCACCTGAGTATTTTATTTTATTTTAGAGAGGGAAAGAGAGAGAGAGAGAGAGAGAGAGAGAGAGAGAGAGAGAGAGAGAGAGAGAGAAACATCAATATGAGAGAGAAAAATCCATCAGTATGTGCCCTGAGTGTCCCAACTTGGGGTGGAACACGCAACCTAAGTCCTGACAGGAATCCAACCAGCAACCTGTTGGTGTATGGGGTGCTAACTGAGCCACCGGGCCAGGGCCCCTGGTGAACATTCTAATACTTGTTCAGAGTCACTGACATTGAAGGAGAGGCTCTCCAGTGAGTCGCAAGGAAAAGACCCCTAGCCCACCCTGCCCCTTGGAATTGGACCTCAACAGCTACAGCTTCCATGGCTGGGAAGCTCAGTTGGTTGCAGCATTCTCCAGGTAGGCCGAGGTTGCAGCTTCCGTCCTCGCTGGGCACATACAGGAATCAACCAATTAATGCACATATAAGTGGGCAGCAAGTTGATACTCCTCTCCTTTCTCTCTCCCACCCTCTCTCACCTAAATATAAAAATTTTTCAAAATGTGATCATTGTAATGGAGTGCTCACTTACAATCTAGGCCAGCGATTTTCAACCCTTTTCATGTTATGGCACACATAAACTAATTACTAAATTCTGTGGTGCACCAAAAAATATATATTTTTGCCCATATGACAAAAATAGGTATCACTTTTATTAATTCACACTAGATGGATATTGTTGTGTTGCCTGCTGTCTTTTTTTTTTTTTTTTTTTTTTTTTTTACAATCTAAGGGGAAAAGTCAGGTATTGAATGTTTTAAAAATTCTTGAGGCAGTCTAGTTGAAAATCGTTGTTCTAGATAATCCTCCTCTTCTAACTGCTCGTTTGCCTAAATTTGATTTTTTTTTTTTTTTTTTTTTTTTTTTTTTTTAATGGTGATGGAGAAGGGTGAGGGGTAGAGTTTCTCCAACTCCTGGGAGCAGTGAGGAAGAGGTTAAGCTGGACCAGGAGGATTTTTGAAGTCTTTGGCTGGGAGGTTCCATCTGGAGAAAGGTGCAGGGGAGCTGGGGTTGGCGAGAGAAACAAGACAGGTCCCATCCGCTTGGATTTCAGCTTCTGAGCGGTTTCCTTCTCACCTGAGGGCGCAGTCGGGCACCTCTGGCGTGGGGATGAAATATTAAAGACCAGAACTTGCCAGGCAGGATGGAGTGAAGCCCGGGAAGCAGCGCGCGGCCCCTTTAAGTGCTCCCGAGGTGGGAGGAGAGGGAGGAAACGGGAGCCGCGGGGACGCCAGGGGAAACCCACTGGCCACTGAGCCGGAGCGGAGGCGGCGTGAGAGCACAAACTTCGGACGCGGCCGGTCCCGGCGGAGCTCCGCTGTGTCGCCGCGGCCTGCGCCCCCTCCCGCGGCGGCATCCTCCTCGCCGGTCCCCGCCGCCCCGGGGAGGCTCGGGACCTGCCTCTCCGCAGCTTCCAGGTGCCGGGCGCCGGCAGCCGCCCTCGGAAAGTTTGCGCCCCGGCGTCCCAGCCCCGGGAGTTCGGGGTGCCGCGCGCGCGCCCCTGCGGGCGAGGGGCCGGGGCGATGCTGAGCGCAGCCCGGGGCCGGGGGCGCGAGGCAGGCGAGCGTGTGTCCGCGGACCTGCCGCGGTGCCCGGCGCCCTGCGCGGCGCCCCAGTGATGGGAACGGGGGCCCGCCCCGGCCGCCGCACCGCCCCCTCGTCCGCTCCCGGCGCGCGCAGTCCCCCGGGCGCACCCCGGGCGCCCCGAGCCCGTCTCCCCGAGCTGCCGCCGCCGTCTCGCCTGCCTTCGCCGGGAGTGGCCAGCTGCTGACCGGCTCGCCTGGAGACGGAGCAGCACTTTCTGGCCTCCCCGATTCATTCTCGCACCCCAACTTCGCCGCCGCCCCGCGCCTGCCCTCGCCGCGGCGCTCGGCGCACAGAGTGGGGCGCACGCCGGGAGGCTCCGCCGGCCGGAGCGGGAGGCAGGAAACCGCACCGCTGCTGCTCCGCTTCGCCTCTTTGTTGTTCTCTTTGGTGGGTCCTTGGAAGTGGCCGAGGTTCCCCGGAAACCTGGGAGCCAGAGAAGGCAAACCTCCGGATTCTTAGTCCGCAAAGTGCTCCGCGATACCGACTGGCGTCCGGAAAGGTCGACAAGTAATTTACCCCGAAAACTCCTGGCGGATTAACCCACGTTGCTTATATTAAGCCTTTGTGTATATTGCGTGTGGTGTGGCTTCATAAATTCGGGGACTCCACTTCTACACCCTCCTCGTGGCATGAGACTGCATGCAGGATCCACCCGAGGACAATGATCGCGGAGCCTGCTCACTTTTACCTCTTTGGATTGATATGTCTCTGTTCAGGTAACCTCGCGTCTTCTCTCTGCATCCCGCATCCCTCCTGCACGCCCCTTCTCCGCTTCTCAAATCAAACCCCAAACTGCCTTTCGGCGACCTCTCCTTCCTAGGGCCGGAGGAGCTTGGTCCCTGCAAGAGTTTCGGGCAAAACGGTTTCTAGTTCGTACTTTGGGTCGTCCCTTTACCCCTATTCCTCCCCCAACCCCTAATCCAAACCCCCCCAAGCCTCATTGTAGACCTCGGGTTTTTGCCAAGTTCAGGGCACGCCCAGGTCACTTGGCAAACGCAGGTCTGAGCTCAAGGGGAGGAGGAGGCGCAGTTGGCGGGGCGCTGGGGCCCCCAGGCTGAGCCGTGGTGAGTTTCATCCCCGGGCGCTTCCTTAGGGGAGCGAGGTGTGCGCCGGGGTGATCCTGTGTCTCCCAGACCCGCCTGCATTCCAGAACCTGGTCCTCCAATGCGCCCCTCCTCCTCCGAGCACAAGGGGTTATTAGTAGTTGTTTTATGTAACTAAAGTCTGTAATTAAATTTGATTCTGTAGAAACTTCAGGAAATAACTCCTTCCTAAGGTAGGATATAAACTAGCCTCTCTGCCTGGCTGGGTTTAGAAGGAAACAGGCGGTTGCAAGTATCTGAAAGGGAACAGTTAATTGCCTGGGAATTTTCATTGGCAAAGGAAAACAGAAGGTTGAGTTTAGGATTTGGGGGATTAATTAAATATTGCTGAAACTCCCCTGATGAAGTGTTGGGAGGATGTTGCAATGGGATCCTTCTGACATTGGAGAATACACTGTATCTACACTTACTAATAGCTTTTTTTTACACTCCCTAAGAAACTTTTGCTGTGGGCGAACAGAGTCGACGCAACTTTTCTTTCTTTCCTTTTGGTAGATTCTGGTTTCAATCAAGGATCTGATTTCAGGCCCTAAAACACACACACACACACACACACACACACACACACACACACACGGCACCTCAGGGAATTTTGTATAGTGGAATACTGAGCTTCAAGTTGCATCAGGGCCTATAGGTTAAAGTCACTCAATTTGCTTGATTATGAAATAGTTTTGAAAGTTTGGTTTGAGCTTTTTTTGTGCTCCATGGCTATGGTTTATATTTTGACCAAGGATTTTTACTTAAGTTAATGAAATATGAGAAAGAAAAATGCACATCAGCTAAATAATAGCAAATAAACTCCTACAATAATTTCAGCTCAGGGACATTTGCAACTAAACTAAATAAGAAGTTCATTAAAGTGAGGAAAACAGAATACTGAAGTTCCAGCCTCCGATATTTGACCTGTTACAGTGGATGGATCAATAGATTAAGCCAAGTCTTGGGGGCCACCTCTTTTTACTTCCAACTTCTTTCTGCAATGTAGCTTTTTGCTTTTTTTTTCTTAGTTTGCAGATCTGAATGATTGAATAGTTCCCCCACCCCAAGACTGGCCATGCATGCAAATCAAAAACATTAAGATCTGATCTCTCTATTTGCCTCTCGTTGCTGTGTCTCCCCTTAGTTTAATTTACAGCTTCAGATACCTTTGAGATTTTTGTTGATTCACCTTCTCAGTTAAAGTTTATTCACGTGTGTAAAGTGAAGTGTCAGTGTGATAAATGACTGGAGGGGCAGATTACTGAAGATAGGGGGATTAATGGTCATTAGTCACTGTTTGAGCTGAGTTTGTATATGTTGGGACATTTTATCATGGCTGTAGATTAAAGATAGAGTCACACTAATAGGGAGGGTATTTAATACTGAAAGCTGGTTGTTTTCCTGTGCACATTTTGTCTTTACTTGGGAAAAATGTCTGGGGAGGGGGCTTACTGTCCTTTCAGATTTAATAATTTGATTAGTAGTTAGTTTAGTATCTGGGGTTTATAATTTAAATAGATGAGGCATTTATCATCTTAGACTTAAACTGATTCCTGGCTTCGTTTTTTTTCTGATTTAACTCTCTATTTAAGCCACTGAGGATGTTTAATAAACCTGGGGTTTTTCCTGTAGGTGTGCTTATCTTCCTCTTTGGCCAGGCTGCAGGTCAGAGTGCATTTGTGAAGTGCTCTCTCATATTTAACCTGAAGCCCTTAATCATTCCTCTGATGGCTTACACTCATGCTGTGAATCTGAACTTGAGAGACCAGTCAGATTATTAGACTGCTGGGATGATTTCATGGCAGTGTGCTAGTCTAAAGCCACACTATTGATTTGAATAAAACTTCACAGAACTCAGAGAAGTAGATGTGGGCGTGCTCAAGACACCTGGTCAGGGAATGAATGAAGTTCTTGAAAGATTGTGTTTCATGTTTTGCCTCAAGCATAAGATCACAGTCTATCACTTGTTAATGGAGTGTATTTAAGAGAAATGTGGTGAGCTTAAATAAATCAAAGCGCACTGGGGGTAAGGTACCTTCAACAAGATTTAACCTGTAAAAGCATCTATTGGTTGTCAGTTCTTCTTTTCTTTCTTTTTATCATGGATGCCAACTTAACAAAGTCCTATAGTTTTCTTCAAACAGATTATAAACTGCATTTTAATGTGTTGATGGCGTACTTAACATCAAATTCTATGTTTAAGAGTATGTGTTTGCTTTGTGGTGCCTTTCTTTTATTAACCCAATACTATAATATATAACTTTTTTACTCTAGGAAACCAACATTTTGAAGAAAAATAGGTATTTCTTTAAAAATTCATTTTTAAGGTGATTTTTTTTTAGTGTGATTGTATATCTGAGCTCTTCTCTATGGATAGCTAGACTTTTGGTGAAGAGAGCAGGGTGGGAAGCACTAAAACAGAACCCTGTGATCTCTCAGGAAGTGGTTCCTTCGTAGACTTCCTCCCCTCAACTCCAGTTGCTCAAACTTGCTTTTAAGTGAAGAAGTGAATGAATTTCAATTCAAATTTAAAGTGAGAACTGACTTTCAAATAAAGAGGAAGTTCATTTGTGCTATCTTTCCCCCCTTCTTTCTTTTTCTTCTGGAGGGCGGGTTTTCTTTGTTTTTGAAGAGGAACATTTTTTTAGAAAAGAGTTGCACTGTAGGAGCCACTTATCTAGGTCATTTATCTCTTTTACTTCCCTCTTCCTTCTTTTCTCCCTCCTTCCTCTCCCTCTCTGGCAAGATTTTTTTGGTAATTCTAATAATTTCTTCTTATTATCTTTATAAACTTTCTGGCTTTTAAATATACTTACCTGAATACTATGGTAGCACTGAAAATATTCTTACATCTTGATAGTAGGTCCTCTAGCACATGGCATTTGTTTGCTTGTTTATATACTTTACAGTGAGTAGATATCTATCATGGAAAATACTGGGCAACAGGAATAAATTGGAGGAAACAGAATGACAGTTTACCAGTGGAGATCATAAATAGTTGAGTCTTGACTTGTCATCTTCTGTGTTAACAATTTCCAGCCCCTTGAAAAACATGTTTACTTCTTAAAATAAAAGTGTAACGGCCTTGCAAGCTTGATTTTTTTAATATGAAAAATAAGGAAATAAAAATTGTTATTCAATTAAAAATTAGACCTAAAAATTCATCTTCAGAATAAACTAAGAAATTTGGTAGTAAGAAAGGCTGAGTGGGGGTTGGGGGGAAGAGGAGAGTCAAACCAAAAATAGAACCAGAATTTAGCTAGTTTAAAAATATAGGAAGAGGTGGAGTGGAAGTAGAGCAGCCAAAATCTAAGTGTACCCTCTGACCACACACAACTTGGAAAGCATCTCTGAAAACTGGATTTCTGAAAATTTGATGTCAGCATATATACTCTGTACTTACCAACTACATAAAGTAGACATTTTTCATTTTTTTTATAAACAATACATTTTGAAATGTTTAAATCTTTCATGAATTCATAGACTAGTTTTTTAGAGCTACATTTAATAAGACTTTAGAATATTGACTACCTCAATATATAGAGTAAAAACTAAGTAGTTATCTTTTATCTTCTATATCATAACATCTTTGCTTAGAACAGACTAATCAAAGTAAAAGAAGGAAATTAAAAAATGAGATTGCTTTTGATCTCTGGGGTCCTATAAGACACTTTATGACAATAACTCCTACTATTGCTATGATGGTATGATCATAATTTACTAGAGGCCTGGTGCATGAAATCCATGCACTGGGAGGGTGGTGAGGGAGGGACTCGCTCAGCCTGGCCTGCATCCTCTTGCAGCCCAGAAGCCCTTGGGGGATGTCTGACTGACACCGAGGCGGGAGAGGCTCCCACCACCGCCACTGCAATTGCCATCTGGGAGCCTGGCTTCTGGCTGAGCGGTGCTCCCCTGTGGGAGTACACTGACCACCAGGGGGCAGCTCCTGTGTTGAGCGGCTCTCCCTGATAGTCAGTGCACATCATAGTAACTGGTCATTCTGCCGTTCAGACAATTTGCATATTAGCCTTTTATTATATAGGATTGAACACTCACTATTATCTTAATGCTTATAAGAATCCTATGGCATAGGTGCTGTTATTAGTAAAATATTACCCTACCCTTATTTTATGGTTGTGGAAAATACATCATTGAGAGTTAGGAGATGTGGAGGAGCATGGATTTGAATGAAGTTGATTCTAAAATTCTTAACTACCATGCACTTTTTGTAGTTAAAAAGGAGAGAGGAAGAATTTAAACCAGAAACCTTGTGGCTCAATCATTTTTTATTTTAAAACGTGTCCCCAAAAATCCACCTAAATAAGATGTGGTTTGAGCACTTAGGATTTTGAAAGGAAAGCATTCCCCTTCCTATCATAAAGTAACTGGCCTGTAAAACTTTAGATCACTAGGCAAGACAATGAATTCATTACACCCAGCCTACTCATGTTCAGCCTTTATCGAATCTGCCTTTTCTGGCATGCTTTTAAAAGCAGTGATTGAACAGAAGTCAAAACAGTGATGCAGATGTGCAGAAGTTCCAAGTTGTATTTTGGAAAATGAATTCCATTCTCGTGCACACTTGGGGAAAGATTTTGCTCTAAGACCAAGGCAAATAACTGGCACTCATCAGGGAGAGACCATCATTTCCCCCCGGTTGCTCTTCCCCTCTGGGTTGGATATGGGCTGGGGTCATTTAGTCGTAGATGAGCCTTCTGCTTGACTGCTGTTCACAGATGACTCTCTTCATGGCTCCTGATCATGGAAGGGCTGAGTGTTAATACCTGGTTGATCAGCTGGTTGGAAACTGCTTAGGCATAGCCAATAAAGTTGCCATCCTGTGGAGATGAAAAGGCCAGCTCCTTTCTTTACAATTCTGGATTAGCATGGTTTCCTATTCTCCTTCTCCCACCACTTTCAGCCCTGGCCTCGGTGTTGCTGCTGAAGAGGAAGAAAAAAGATTATCTGTAGTGTACAGGGAGGGTGCTTTGATCTCCACTTCTTCGCCTTTTCCTCTTGCTCTCTCTCTAACCATCCAAAGTCTATTTCTCACACTGGAAGGTGTCATGTTGCTTGCTTCATGGGAGAGCTGTCTCATTTTCCTTCAGCCAAAACAGGCTGCTACAAATCCCCTCTCTTCTGTGATTTTACTTGGCTTCCAAAACGTCTTATGACAATGTTGTTCCACATATAAAACAATATTTTGAGCTGCATGACTGTGCGTATCTTTCTGACTGCATTGCAGGGAAGAAATGCCTCTGTGGTATTCACAGCTGTCCATGGCTTAGGGCCAGAAAAATAATATCTGTTCATTTTATTTAATTAGTTTGTTTGAATGTAAAGCAGGGAGAGTGTATAGTAGGCAAACAATTGGAGAAATGTTTTTGGATCTAAAACATTTGATGCTAAATCATCTATAGAATTATTGCCTGCCACCCAGTTTGACACTTAAATGAAGCATTAAAAACACCACCAATGGTTACAAGCAAATGCCAACAGAACAGTGTAGTTCTGTGTTAAGTGGGGATATTTTCACTTTGTGTCAGGTGATTGATTTGGATGTAGGGAGTAGTAGGCTTCCATTCCTAATAATGCAGTGTATTCTGGTGCTCTATTTTTTAGGTTGTGTTATTCTTTACCAGAAAACCTATTTTTTTTTAAAATTTCTTTACATATTTTTATTGATTTCAGAGAGGAAGGGAAAGGGAGAGAAAGATAGAAACATCAATGATGAGAGAGAATCATTGATTGGCTGCCTTGTATATGCCCCACACTGGGGATCGAGCCCACAATCCAGGCATGTGACCTTGACCAGAATCGAACCCAGAATCCTTCATTCCTCAAGTTGACGCTTTATCCACTGAGCCAAACCTGCTAGCACCCGGAAAACCTATTTTTAAAACACCTCCAACTCTAGCAGCTCACGGTTATGCCTTCTGAAGTGTTCTTGATTAAAATTCAAGAAAGTACCAAGTTCAAAGTATGGGTCACCTGTACCTGTGTTCAGCTCCTCCATACATGACCTGGGACCAGGGACAGCTTGTCTATAGTCAGCCACAGAAGGAGCATGGAGTCCCCGGAATTTGCCCCTAAAATTATTTGCAAGAAATTCAGCTTGAGAGTAAGACCCACTTTGTATCCCCACTGTTCTGTGGATTCTTCTTTTAATGTAGGAACAGTAAGTAGTATGTTAGGGATAATAAAATTGTTATAATGGACCATTTAGTACTTTAAAAATCATTTCAGGTGTATGTTTTCTCTCAATTTAACTTAAAATCTCAATGAGCATTACAAGTGTTTATATGACCATAAAATCTTTCTTAGCATGATATATATATATGGTCATAATTTATGCACCATTATGGAAAAAACTTCAACTTGGTAAGCTCATTCCTGGATGTTAGCAGAAGAGAAAATAGAGGCCCAGTTTTCGTTTCTCTCCACTAACATGACCGAGGAGGCCCTGTTATGTCCCTCACAATTCCAGGTAGGGTTTGAAAGGAAAATGGGGTCAAAGAATAAGTGAATCAGACCACATGTCTGTTTCTAGTTCACTTGTCATCATAGGATGCTAATGAGATCTACAAACTTACACAACCTGCATACTCTGTTATATCTTCTGTTTCAATGTGACTCACCTCCTTATCCCCCCCCCCCAACGATATACTAACTTTTAGTTTGGTTAAAAGTGTCTGCCTGCAATTCCTTTTCTGTATAAGGGAAATATAAGTGTACGTTTCTTAGTTTCACAGACCTAAAGCTGATTTTGTTTACTCAGCTTAGATTGAAAGGCCGCCTTTATTACTCTGAAACTTCACTGAAATGGTGCTTGCTCATCTATATATCAAAGTGAGTTACAGCACATTTGTACGTGTTAACGATACACCTCTGGATAGCTTTAAACTACTTTAGTTGCCTGGTTGGGGAAGTAATTGCAGTGTCTGCAGACTGTTCAATTAGCAAGTTGTCCCTATAAAGTAAACTGGCTTGTACAGGCTGTGAAAGATAAAACCATCTGGCTTTCTCCCTCCTTTTTGAAAGGAGGTGAAAGTCTTAGCAATCTGGTATCAAGTTTGGAACTAGAACTTGTTTAAATTTTAATGAACTTTCAAAACCTAAACATGCAGATGGAAAGTAAGAGAGAGGCAGGGCCTTCACTTGGATACTATGCAGAGAGGATGAACATTTGCTTACAAGGTAGCTGCTATTAATCTCTATGAATTAAGGATGGAAGAGGAGCATCATAAGGACAGTGTTTATTCAGAGTCAATATGGCCAGGCAGGAAACAAAATTCATTGCATTATTTGGTCTTTTTTCCTATTAAGGGTCATTTAATCCTAGGAGCTCATTATTTCCTGCAGCCTTATATTCAGAGCTACCCTTACACCATTTTAAATTTGACATATTTAAAAACATGGTTTTAAATATATATGCTAAATATATTTATAATATGAATAATATAAAGTATATACATAATATTTAATACATATATATTTATATGATTGAGGAAAAACCAAGTGATTCATTATATGATGAAATGATACAGTATAGGCCCAAACCCACTGAATCTGAAGGACTATGAATCCATAATAATAATATCTCTAACAGTAGTAATTTATGACTATCTACCTGGCAAAGTATGAACGTGCCTTATCTCAGACCACATTAGGAATTAATGTACTGCTATTGTCCTTGTTTACCAACACAGAAAGTGAGTTTCAGAAAAGTTAGATTTCTTGCCTATAGTTAGTTAGCTATTTGGGTGGAGTGATGATTTGAAAAGAGCCCATCTGATCCCAGAATTTTTGCTCCTCACCATTATACAGACATATTGAACTGGTCCTTTAAAGGAGAACCATTGTAGATGAAATAGTGTAAATGTGTGGATACCAAGGCTAAGATGCTTTTTTATGAGGGAACTAGCTTGTACTGCCAAGCTTTGTTAATTCCTTTTTAGCTGTTAGGTTTTTCTGGTGTATCTGATTATCTGCTCCTCTCTTCTGCCTATCACCCAATAACCCACAAAAAAGAGTGTGCCCTGTTATTACACATCATAGAACACAGAATTCTTAGGTCCAGCCTCTTAACATGGTTTAGTGTTATTCAGTGCTGTTCAGGTTGCGGAGTAACTTTGAAATAGTAAGAACCAAATAAGTTTAATGATAGCTTAACTGTGTAAGTTAATAGATTTTTCCTTATATTGAACATACTATCACTGGGATCAAACTTCTCTAAGAAACTGTGTTCAATTTTTGGTTTTTGAATTTGAAAGTAGATGGCTTGTTTAGTAATAAGGTGCCACAGATAATAAAAACATTAAGCAGCAGCCTGGTTAGAATCTGTGACTACTGTTCCTTTAAAGGTGTGTCCTTCTCAGATGACAGGTTTTATAGAAAGCAAAGAATGTAGCATTGGTTAACATGATCCCTGTGAATGAAACCTGCCAGAGTCTGTAATAACTATCAAAAACAGTACTGCACTCAGTACCCTTTCAGAAGTAGTGTAGTTAGCTTTTAAAGTGTTATTCTTTTGCTTTTCTACTCTTTTAAACTATGTCTGAGTAAGATTGTTTTATAATTTCTTAGGTATGGATTTCTCAGCTGAACTATGTGACCCTCCAAAGTTATTTCCATTTGTATAGACGGAGGGTACATTTATATTCTTGTCTGTATTTTCATACGTTTATTAGTTTGCATAAGGCTCAATGGAAGATGGAAGCTTTCCCACTTCCATACTCTGTACCACTAATCATCTCAGAATCATATTTAAAACCTTCCTTTATAAGGTCTTAGCCTTAAGGCTTTAATTCTTTGTCTTAAAATACATTTCATAATAAACTTATTTCTATGCATTTTGCTGTTTATTTGTTTTTGACAATGCTATTTATTATTAGTGGATCTTAATAATGTCTTATTCATCAGTAAACTATCACCCATCAATCTTGATAATAATTAAAATTTATTAATCAGCTGTCAATTTTTGTTGCTATTAGACACTTTAAAGAGTATTTAAGACACACCTGATAATGTATAAGAGGTTTTTAAAAATATATTTTTATTTATGTCAAAGAGAAGGAGGGAGAGGGAGAGGGAGAAAGAGATAGAAACATCAAAGATGAGAGAGAATCACTCATAGGCTGCCTCCTGCATGTCCCCTTTTGGGAATCAAGCCCACAACTAGGGCATGTGCCCTAACCAGGAATCTAACTTTTTTATTGGCTTCTTCCTCTCACACAATTTTCTCTCTCCTTTATGTAACACTTTTTCCAACTGACTCATGATTTATAAACTTTTCTTACCTCCTTATTTCCTACTTCTGTTCCATCATCCTTCTTCCCATCTTTCTCCTTCCCTCCCTCCTCACATTCCTACTTTCCTTTATCTTTACCCCTGTGCTCCTCCCCTTTTTCTTCTTTCCCACCTTAATTTTTTTCTTCATTTCCTCCCTTGGACCTGTTTTGTTCCCTCCCCCATTTCTTCCTTCTTCCCATTCTCCTTTTAAGCTCTATTAGCTCCCCTTTAAAACTTTTCTTCCCTCCCTCTTTCTCTCTCACTCCTTTCCTATACATTCTTCTCTACTTACTCCCACTTTTTTTAAATATCTATCTATCTACCTGCCTAATTATTCACTACTAGAGGCCCGATGCATGAAATTTGTGCACTTGGGGGGTGTCCCTCAGCCCAGATTGTAAGAGGGCACAGGCTAGGCCAAGGGACCCCACAGATGCAAGGTTGGGGCCAAAGAGGGACTTGGGAGGTTGGCCAGGCAGGGAGGGACCATGAGAGGATTCGGCCCTATCTCACCGAACCCCAGTCTGCCAGATCCCAGCAGCAAGCTAACCTACCACCTGGAGCATCTGCCCCCTGGTGGTCAGTGCACATCATAGTGAGC
The DNA here is from genome assembly GCF_964339955.1 of Pipistrellus hanaki. NCBI lineage: Eukaryota > Metazoa > Chordata > Mammalia > Chiroptera > Vespertilionidae > Pipistrellus > Pipistrellus hanaki. The sequence goes on from NC_140504.1 coordinate 88,227,658, forward strand.
AGTTGAGCAGCCTTAGTATATTATTAGCATATTATGCTGATTGGTTGAATGGCTGATCAGACGACCAGGCACTTAGCATATTATAAGGATCATTTATCTTTTTTGACTCCTACTTTTAAAATCTGTCCCCAGTACACAACTATACTTGATTTTCATTATAGCTCCTACAGTTCATTCATAAATCCTCTTTCCTTCTTAACTCTGCTGACTACTGACTCCTTTATAAAGCTCTTCCCTCCCTCCTTCCCTTCTTCCCCATTTTCTCCTCTCCTCCCTCACTCCTTTACTCTTTTTAAAGGCTAATTAAAGATTTTATGCTTTTCCTCCTTAGTACTGACTTCTTTCCTCTCTGGAACCTGTAGCCACCTCTGTTTGGGCGTTTGGGCCCCTCTGGCACCGGCTTTGAGGGCTGAGTGACCACAGCTGTGTCTTGCCTACTGTGGCCCGCACCTCCCACCTCCGAGTCAGAGAAGGATCCCGCTAGGCTGGGGCCGGGTTCATCATGGGGACTGCTGTGTTACCTGAGCGCATGTATGCATTTATGTGGCATGGGGCTTTTCTCCCGTTGTGTGCCGAAGGGGGGTGGTGCTCGGAGGCCTTTCCCATCCCCTGGCGTGCCTGCTCTTGCCTCCAGCGGCTTTCCATCCGCTCCTGTCCCTAATTCATAGGCGAGGGGCATGCTGTGCAGGCACGATCGAGGCCTGGCTTGTCCTTGGAGGGCATTCCTCCTAGGATGCGAGTCCCCGTCCTGGTGGGACCCAGCAGATGAAAGGATGGATGGCTGGAGAAAGCCATGACGGCTTCCCTCTGGTGTGAGGGTCACAGTGGCGAGGCTGGGTCCACGTGGCGGGAAGAGGCCTCCAGGTTGTGCACTTGGGAGGATCAACCTGCGTCCCGGGTGTCTCAGGGCCGCCCTGTGTGTCTGTGGTGGTGGGATCCCCGCATTGTTTGCCTTTGTTTAGCTGGCGGCCGGGCCAGGTTGGGGGCCTTACCTCGGCATCCAGGGGCAGGGAAGCGAGCCTCACACAAGTCCCCCCCGCTGTGCTCGCAGCCTGTTGAACAGTTGTTACTGTGACACCATAATGGACAATTTGCATATTGCCTCTTTATTGTATACATTGCATTCATTCTTTGTTTTCATTTTACCAGGCAACAAAGTATTTTTACAAAGCTTATTCTTTGCATTTAAGGAATTCATGGTAAACAGTTTATTGCCATATAGGTAATTTACTAGAGGTGTGCATGACCGCTGTGCGATGTTAGACCATAAGAAGCTCCCGCCAACAGGAGAAAAGGTTATGTAAAATAATGTAAACGTAATGACCTAATTCTTAAGAGATTAGGACTTTTTCTTTGGCATTTTCTCTAACATGGGTAGCAGTATACAGATAAATATGCTTAGATGTAATACTATGTGTATTAGCGGTTTCCCCTACTACACAAAAGTAGAGTGTTTCTATGAAAGCTTTAGCAAGCTGCAAAAGGGAAGAAGCAAGTACTTTAGGGCACATCTTACTAACAGATCCACAGAATCGCTTTTTTAATGATATTAAATTTATTGGGGTGGCTCTGGCTGGTGTGGTTCAGTTGGTTGAGCATCTTCCCATGCCCCTAAGGGTCACCAGTTCTGTTCCGGCCACGGAACATGCCTAGGTTGTGCATGCTCCATCCCCAGTAGGGGGTGTGCAGGAGGCAGTGGATCAGTTTCTCTCTCACATTGATGTTTCTCTCCCCCTCTCCCTTTCTCTCTCTTTCTCTCAAATGAATAAAAACATGTATTTGAAAAAATATTGGGGTAACATTGCTGGGATGCACAAAATAAATGGAGATAAAGCACAGGTGCCCACAGGCACAGTTCATAGCTATGACGGCTTGTTTCTGAGATTCTTAGTGTAGTTCCCAGGGAACGAGCTTGGTGGAACCACTCCTAATGCTGGGGTTGTGTGATGCCTTAGCAATAGCTTGGTGTAAAGCAGCTGCTCCATGCTGCTTTTACCTTTTTTCATAAAAGAGAAAATTCTCTTTAAATATCTTTCCATTAGTGGAAACAGGTACATGTGTATTTCTTTCTTAAAAGTGAAGTGGCTTTACTTAAAAGTAAAGCACACTTTTGTAAAACAGGGAGTGCCTGTATTGATCTTACCCCGTCTGTACCTTAGAACATTCTCTCTCCATGCTGCTACCCTCTCTCAGTACCCCAGTCATGTACCCTTCATCCTGCCCTCATTGCTTTCAGTGACAGGAACCATCTCCTAGTATAGAACATTCCATTTACAGTTTCTAAACAATTTCTTCTCGTATTAAGTTGAGAATCAACTCTATCTACTGTCCTACTGAGGTTGGATTTTACATTCCAAAGCTACCATGGTAAACCTAGTATAGTTTCTACACGAAACTGTTTAAGTATTTGAGGCCAGTTATTAAGTTCTTTCTGAATATTTGATTCTACAGACACTAATCCCCATTTTCTTCCAGTTTTCCATATATCATAGAGTCATTTTTCTTTGTTATGTTTTGTTGTTATTGGTTTAACATCAATATTGTCAGTACCCTGAAGTGTAACATGAAGTTTGAGGAATATATATTCTCTTTTAGTTAAAAATGTAGATAACTTTGAAAGTATTACAGATGTTCCCTCTACCCAACCCCTGGTTCACTCTGGGCCTTCACCACACTATTGTCTGTGTCCATGGGTTATGCATATATGCATATAAATTCTTTGGTTTAGTCCCCACCCTCCACCTCCTTCTGAGATATGTTCCGTGCATCCACATCTTTGGACCTATTTCATTATTCAGTTTATTTTGTTCATTAGATTCCATTTAAAAATGAGATCACGTGATATTTGTCTCTGACTGGCTTATTTCTCTTAGCAAATTGATTTCCAGGTTCATTCATGCTGTTTCAAACCGTAAGAGATCTTTCCTTTTTCCGGCCTCATAGTATTCCATTGTGAAAATTTACCACACTTTTTTATCCACTCATCCGCTGATGGGCACTTGGGCTGTTCTTGTGCCAGTGCCCGATATTAGCTGTTGTAAATTGTGCCGCTGTGAATGTTGGAGCACATACATTCTTGCTGATGGGAATTCAGGATTCTTAGGATATACCCCCGAAGTAGGATCACTGGGTCAAAAGGCAGTTCCATTTTCAATTTTTTGAGGAAACTCCATACTGTTTTCCACAGTGGCTGCACCACAGTCTATATTCCCACTAACAGTGGGTTCCTTTTTCTCCACATATTCGGCAGCACTTGTTGTTTGTTGACTTACTGATGGTAGCCATTCTAATAGGTGTCAGGTGGTACCTCACTTTAGTTTTAATTTGCATCTCTATGATGATTAGATGACATTGAGCATTTTTTCTTATGTCTATGCACATCTGTACTCTGGAGAATTGTCTATTTAGGTCCTTTGGTCCATTTTTAAAATGAATTGTCTTCTTTTTGTTGAGTTGTATGAATTCTTTATTTATTTTGGTAAAAAAAAAAAATAGGTAGTTATCTTTCCACCTTAATTTCCCATCTTAGAACTGCCCTTAAAGTCATAATTCTTGGCAGGGAAGATAAACAAAATAGAATTTGTGAGATTCTGATTCTCTCCTCTGATAAGATTTTATAATGGTGAAAACAGAAATGGTTGTATAAGGAAGGAGCTGTGATTGTTAGGCTGAGTATAGATGCTGCCATGGAGCTATATGGGCCCAATATAGACAGACTTTCAGAGTTTTCAAGGGAAGGAATAAATCCATATTTTTAAGTAAAATCTCCCAACTGATACATTGGAGCAATTGAATCTAAAATAACAATAACAGCAACAACAATAATAAGCCAAATGTGGCACCAAGGTAACTACTTAGTGGCTGCAGCATTACCCTGTGCGTCCCACAGAGGACTATCTGTTGCTGCTCATTCCTACTCGAAGTACATCAGTGTCTCCTCAATTTCTGTATCCCTTAACATTTTAGAAGCTTTACTTTCCTGATGTTTGGCCATCTACTCTATTTAACTAGTAACAACACAGTAGGATAATGGCTTATTTATTTAACCAAAAGCTTCTTCCTTTATTGGGAGCTATTTACATTTTACAAATTGTATTTGTTGAGTCAGGCAAAAGCTGATCATTTGACTGTTTATGTTGATTCTTTTGTCCCAAAGCTAACAAACAAAGAAAACAAAGCCACAAGCTGGTTGATGAGCTAAGAGTCCCTGATGAACTGAATAAATAAATGTATTCTTGAATAAGAAGAGAAATTATTAACAAAGACAGTTTACGGGAGGTTTACTGATTGCTATTAAGAGGCACACCACTGTGCTGCAGATAAATTACTGGCTGAGAAAATACATTAAGGAAATCTGAGGAAATATAAATAAAAGTGGGGGTGTGGTTGAATTGCAAATAAACCCTTACTTCTGCAAAAATTTATTGCAGGATCTTTCATAAAATCCAGTTTCCCTTGTTTATTATTAGTTGATAGATCATTAGATATTTCACCAATATTATCAAGAAAGAAGCTTAATCTAAAGGGTCAGTAATCACGGCCAATTGAATATTAGCCAGAAATGAAAATAAAGCATCTCTGAAATAATTTGTCAGTGAGAAATATTATTTAATTTACAAAATATTGATTAATGCACAGTTTTCAAGAGCAAATCTAGCATCACTGTGAGCAAACCTTGTGCATAATTCATAAACATTTCTAAATAACATTTGGAGGATTTCTTTAAGCAACATAGAAATGATATAATTTACTCAGGTGTTCAAGTTATACTGCAAAGCTAACTATATAAAGAATCTTCTGTTACCTCTCTTAAAATAAGCAAAACTGATCATTTCTTCTCGCTAAATCAAAGTAAAACACACGTGTGTGTAGAAATGTCTGCTCATTATCTCTCACTATAAAGTGCATAGAATTCCTTTTTGTCTTTGAACGTCTCATCCTACTGGAGGATGATGGCAGAGTCCCACTGGGGATCATTAGGAGCATTTCTCATGTTAGACATCTATCAGTGGGGCCTTCCTCATGCTAAATTCTGGAGCCGGAGCTCACAGATAATATGAGATGCTCACAGGCATGAGGCAGGGAATAATGTCTGAGTGGAAGAAGGTCAAGGCACGGGCAAGGGAAGAGGTCAGGAGCAGTAATGTGCCCTGAGCAAGGAGAGCTGATTCATTTGAAGCTGGAAGCCATCACCAACATTTCATTGTCCACAGGAGGCATGTCTCAACATGAGCGTTATCTGATGTTCTGGCAAAATAGCTTGGTAATAATAGTGGATTTTTAGCACTTGAAAGGGCAGCCATGATTTCCATGTTTATTTTGAAATTATTTCTATAGTTGATAACTGCTTAAGAGAATGAGGACATGGACATAGTAGCTATGTTGATCTTCATTGTTCCTGGGACCATAACTATTTCTTCTCCCCATCCCCTTCCATGGAAAGACTCTTCCTTCTTTGTGAACCATACAAACATTACTTACAATTTATTTTATTTCTTTTTTTTTAGACTTTATTGTTGAAAGTATTAGAAATGTTTCCTTTTTTACCCATTGACTGCCCTCCCTCCCAGCCCCAGGCCTTCACCACAGTATTGCCTGTGTCCATGGGTTATGCATATATGCATATTAAGTTCATTGGTTGATCTCTTCCCATCCACATGTCCACCCCTGCCTTCCCTCTGAGATTCGACAGTCTGTTCCATGCTTCTGTGTCTCTGGATCCATTTTCTTTGTCAGTTTATTTTGGCAGGTACTTCGTGTTTGGATGCAGTGGTATTCCTGATTTGATTACATTGCACACCTGCCTAATTAGGGTTCTCTGTTTTGGACCAACTTCCAATACCCTCCTACAACACTATGGTTTTTCTAAATGCTACAAAATGCTCTAAATTTTACTAAATGCTACTTTTGTGTGGGAACATTGTCTAGCCCCTTTTCTTTCTCTCCTTTTTCCTTCCCTATTTTTTGTACCAATTCCTGTTTAGCCTAATGAATCAATTCAGGTATCTTCTCCTCCAGAAAACCTTAGCTGCCCCTTCCAGCCACCCACTGTAGAACTGATGCACTTCTTGTGTGTTTCCCCAGCATTGTATAACCGTGACCTTGCCCATAGTCATGCTGTGTTGCATTTGCTTACCTAGGTCTCCTTTCAGACTGTACAATCAGCACATAGCTCATTTGGTGGATTCAGAAGTGATTCAGTACATGAATTTCTTTATTTTGTTTGACTGGAGTCATATAAGGGATTAATACTTCCTTATATACTTGAGTAAAATTTTATCCTTTTAGAAACAAATGAAAACTGGAAAGAAGGAAAAACTCTAATTGCCAAATATGATAATCCTTCATCCTGTTTTGTTTTTTTAAAGCAAAAGTGTTGGGACAGCTTGTGGTAGAAATTATTGTAAAGCACCAAATTTTGAAATAATTATGAATTGGGTGCTCAATAGTTATGTTTTCCTCTTTTTTTTTTTTTAACTAGATCCTCCAAAATGGATCACATAGGACTTTGGAAGTCTACCTTGGCTTAGAGTTTGTAGATTTCCCTGTGATTTTTCTGTTTTCTGTAGTAAAATGAGGGGGGAAATGACTAGGCTACATGGTGCTTGCTGCTGGCTTGGAAACTGCCACTGTGTAGCTTTTTACCATGCCATGGATGAGCTGGTTTTTCATCATTACCACGCAGGAATGGAAACAGTTGGTATTTGGCCCACTTCCAGAATTTAAATTCTGTCGTTTTTAACCTGGGAACAACACAATGAGCTGGGTTATCTGTCTGTAAGGGTTTTCTGGTCAGTGTGTCTTTCAGTAGAGCAGCGATTTTTAACAGGTGTGTCCTCCAAATTTTAAAACATGCAATACCTTTGTAGTCAGGAGCATTGACCTCTTTTCCCTTAGGTCGTCAAGTAAAAAACTGACAACAGCCTGGCTGGTATGGCTCAGTGGGTTGGAGCATCATCCCGTAAACCTAAAGATTGTGGGTTGATTCCAGGTCAGAGCACATGCCCAGGTTTCGGGTTTGGTCCCTGGTTGGAGTGGGTATGGGAGGCAACAGATCAATGTTTCTCTCTCACATCGAAGTTCTTCTCTCTCACTTTCTCTCCTTTTCTCTCTAAAGTCAATAAAAACATATGCTTCGGTGAGGATTAAAAAAAAAAAAAAATGACAACAGCTAATACAACAATATCATCCCATGTGAATGAATCAAAATTATGCCTTTTTTTTTTGGTAAGATCAGCAAAGAATATATTTTCCGGTGTGTGCAGCATGTTAGGAATTAGTGTATGTATGCCATGAGGTGAAGACGGTTGAAAATGCTCTGGTTTGAGAGTAGTGATTGTAGGGAATGGGCTTCAGAGTTCAAACACCTGGGTTTGAAATCTAACTTCACTGATAACCATCCATTGCACTTTAATAGGTTATTTCAGTTTTCCATTTCCTTATAAGTAAACTGGAAATAATTTTGGTACCTATCTCATAGGTTTGCTGTGAAAATTAAAAAAATATGTGAAATATTTAAAACATGTTTGATACATTTAATATTTATTTAAGTGTTGTTATGTTGTTTTTATGATTGTTTTTCTGATTGGTAATCTTCATTAAAACTTTAAAAAAAAAAAAAGAAACTAGTTTTTATGATAGTTGTTTGGTATAGACCTTGATTTATCAGCCACAAAGGGAAAAATTATCCCTACAGAGAATCCAAACTTTAAGACCGCTTACCAGAAATTGAAAAAACAAAAAACAAAACTAAATCAAAAGAAGTGTGAATGCTGTTAAGAGAAAATTTAGGGTTAATTTGACAGATTGGAAACAGATTTCTGGGCAGATTGCCATGCCAAGGTGATAGCCATTTCTGTTTCTATAAAGCAAAATATATTGTTGATGCTGTACAAAAATGCCAACAATTAGAACTATATCAGGTTGCTCCCCTCCAATAAAAAAAAAAGTAATACTCTTAAGAGGATTAAGAGATTTGCAATTTACTGTGAATTATGTTAATCAGATTACAGATCTCACTTGTAGTTCAGCTCCTTAGCATTAGGGTATGGAAATTTTCCTTTGGAGTGTGGGGTGGGGACAGATATTGGGAAGTGTCAAGAATGGAGAAGAATTAGACTAGTTTGGTAAATTGGAAGGGAAGGTAGAGATTTACCAGTAACAAACTTCACAATGTATATATGATTTCTGAATCCAAAACAATGTATCCAGCTTCCCTTTTTATTATTTCAGTGTTTTCTTCAAGATACAAAAAACCAAATTAGAGCTTTAATAGTGTGGTAGAAGAACTGAAGTTTTAGATGAGTCACTGGCATTGGGAGATTCAGCATCATTTATAAAATAATAGGGTGGGTAAGATTTCAGCCCCTGAAGTAATTCACTCATTTACTCAATACTAACTTTTCCCATTCTGTGTGTCTGTCTGTCCTCTAATCTTGGCACCATCACTTGCAGTTGTGAAATGTACCCAGGGTTTGTTGTAATCAGGTATGGTAAAACATGCAGAGAAGGGAATGACTGTTGTGAAGGAAGAAGTTCTTATAGATCCCAAGAGACAGGCGCACAGGATAACATGCAGGGCCAAGCGGGAGGCACTAGGGTCTGCTGGGGAGGCAGAGAGAGGGGAGGAAAGCTTGGGCAAAATCCTTTGTTGTCGTTTTTATGGGACAGAATACATGAGGCAAGGTGTGAAAGCTGAGCAGGGTTAGGATTGGATAGTTTCAATAAATTCAGAGGTGTGGGGGATGGTCCCTCGTTGTCCAGAGCCTGGGTGATTAGGGCAAAGAAATACTGCCCTCCTGGAGTGTAAGAGCCTGTTGGTGGAGGGCAGTCCTTGAATTGGCTCTGCATGGGTTGATTTGTTTTGAAGAGTGCGCTCTTGGGCAAATGTTTGCCATCTTTAGGAAGTGGCTGGCCCAGGAGAGGCATTTTCTCTGTCAGAGAGCTCCATATGTCAGAGCATCAAGAATGCAAAAAATAAGAAAATAGAGTTATTACATCAGTGAACTGAGTGGACTTGATTATATTACTCATATTTTTCTAGGCTTTAGTTGCCTCATCAGTAAATTGGGGATACTGGTAAAACCTACCTCAAAGAATATTGAGATTAAATGGTGAAAAAGGCATTATTTTCCTCATAAAAAGTATTCAAGAAGTAGAAGTTTGAAGTCCAAAAAGGTGATATAGAAATGAACTCAGGGCTCAAACCTATACTAAGCTGCTGAGACCTCGTGTGTGTGTGTGTGTGTGTGTGTGTGTGTGTGTGTGTGTGTAGTAAGATGAGATAAAAGATAAAATTGCCTGTTTGTTGTAGGTGGCAGGAGCAACACCAGGTGTTAGACCAGTGGAATCAGGTACACCCGGGTTCAGCAACCTTGGCACTTGAGTTCTGGCTAGGAAAGAATTCAGAGCTAAGGCTCAGAGTATAAGAAAACATTTACTTGGCAAATCACAGCGGTGGAAGAAGTAATTGATAGAAGAAATGGAAGGAGGAAACAAGTTATTGAGGCAGAGGAAGTGGCCTAGGTGCTTGGGAGTGAGGAAGCTGGGGGGAAGGGAAAGAAAAGGCTGGGGTTTGCTCCAGGGAGAGAGAGTGCACTGGGCCCTCCTTTCTGAGGGTTTTAAGGGTGGACATTTACAGGAGGCCCCGGGGGAAGATCTCAATAGAATATTAAGCAGCTGTCCAGGGTGTCCTTTCAGTGTCTAGGTCTCCACTGATTGATTGGTCAGTGCCAGGGCTGACCAATCATTAGTCAATGCAGCTTGTGCTGAGATCGGTCATGACCTTATCTGGTTTTGCTGCTTTTCTGGGCATGGAGCTGAAATACAACTGAGGCCTAGCTTTGAAGAGGGCAGGGGGGGTGTAGGCTTTAGGTTTCATGGCCAGAGGAACAGTCTGTTTTGTAATGTTGCTTGCTACTGGATTGCCTGTGGCACATCCACCTTTATATTGTTGCTTGTATTAAGTCTCAATATGCTTGTCACTGCTGGTTTGATTTCCCATCAGGGCACATACCTACTTACAGGCACTGAGTACTCTTAAAATACATATTTTTTAATTGATTTCAGAGAGGAAGGGAGAGAGAGATAGAAACATCAATGTGGCAGGCTTGATCCACACTGAGGTATGACCTCCTGGTTCATAGGTTGACACTCAGTCCCTAGGCTAGCACTGTGTACTCTTATTCAAAGCTCATTATCAGCTTCAGGATTATTTAGGTTCTGATTTTTACAATAATTTCACATCTCTGTGAGGAATGGTCCATGACTGTTTTGTAGAACTAAGTACCCCCAATAGTTACCTCACACTTAGCTCATAGTGAGTGCTCAGTGATATTTGCTGAATAGGCAAAGTTAACATTAAGAAAAGAAAGAAGCCTAGCCAGAGTGGGTTGGTTGGTTGAATTGCCTGGTGCACCTAATGGTTGCTGGTTCGATTCCTAGTGAGGGCACATACCTGAGTTTTGGGTTTAATCCCCAGTCAAGAAGCATATGGAAGGGAACTGATCAATGTTTATCACATTGGTGCTCTCTCTCTCTCTCTCTCTCTCTCTCTCTCTCTCTCTCTCCCCCCCCCCCCCTTCTGTCCTCTCTCTAAGCATGTCCTTGAGTGAGGATTTTAAAAAAGAAAAGTAAATGTAATGAAAAATTGCAATTTTAATATGCACTATTGATTTATAAAAATTATGGGGTCTGGAGTAGAGTCAGGTTATAATTTAGTTTAACAAATATTTGCTGAGTAACCACTATTTAACGTTATTTGGGATAAACACTGAAAATATAAAAATGATTCAGTCAAAGTTCTCATCCAAAGGACCCAGGTTGCATGAACACTGATGTGTGATCTTAGGTGAGTCTGGCTCTTTGTAATAACAAGCTTTCTCATTTTGAAATTAAAGCCTTGATTCATAATCATGCTATACAGGTTCAGAAAGACTTCCTGGAAACAAGCGTGACAAAAGCAGTTATGAAGAATGATGTTTAAGGGCAGGCCTATAAATGAGGTAATTGAATGAAGAAGTTACAGGCTCGCGGACTCTCAGAGGGCGGAGGAAACAAAGAGGCCTGGCCCAATGTCTACTACGACAGAAATTCAAATTCATCATGTCCACCTATTAGGGCCCGAATATGGGTGCCTCTTCTCATTTTCAAAGAAGCCACCCACCTGCCCTTGCTATGCTAACATACTTGCTCTTTCCAAATTCTCAAGACTCACCTTTCAAAAGGCTGTTTCTTCCTCCTGCCCCTCTGCCTGATCAGGACTCGGCCCGTCTGAGGCAGGTCAGGCATTGTGTTTAGGAGGACATTTTGGACTTCAGTCCCCTCCACACCATCTCCCAATTCTCCAAGTCTAGGTGAATTGTCCCTTGTCTGTGCTGCTGTAGGAGTCTGTGCATGCCTCTACCATGAGACTACGTGAATTAGATTGTGTAGGGCTTTTTGTTTGTATGTTTCCATTGTCACAGTTTGGATCATTTGAAGGCAAGGAGGATTTCTTCTTTTAAAAAAAATATATATATTATTGATTTTTTTACAGAGAGGAAAAGAGAAGGATAGAGAGCTGCCTCTTGCACACCCCCTACTGGGGATGTGCCCGAACCCAAGGTACATGGCCTTGCCCGGAATCAAACCTGGGACCTTTCAGTCTGCAGGCCGACGCTCTATCCACTGAGCCAAACTGGTTTTGGAGAGGATTTCTTCTTGACCTATATATATATATATGCCTAAGACACAAAGCAGTGTCTTGTAATTCAACCTGAGTATTCAATTATTGGGATGAACAATTAGAGACATAGTCAATGTGAAGTATAAAATAATAATCCACTGCTATTAGATTTATTTATTCACTTATTAAAGGCTTTGAAAGGATCAGGCACTATACTGGGGGAAAATAAAAATAAAAACAACAACAATGGTTTTATTCTGGTCTTTTATGCAATTTACATACTCTCAGTCAGAGGAAACAATCAATACTTTTAAAAATATTTTTTACATTTTTATTAGAGTTGAGGTACAGTATAGTTTTAGGTGCACAACTTGGTGATTGGACATTTATATAACTTACAAAGTGATCATCCCGATAAATCCAGTATCATCTAACACCATATATTATTGACTACATTTCCAATGCTGTACTTTACATCCCATGACTATTCTGTACCTGCTAGTTTGTACTTTTTTTAAAAAAATTCTAATTGAAAGTATTACATATGTCCCCTTTTATCTGCCATTGTCCTCTCCCAGCCTGCCCCTACTCCCCAGCCCAGACCTTCACCCCACTATGACTGTGTCCATTGGGTTTGCTTATATGCATACAAGTTCTTTGGTTGATCTCTTATCCTCATTCTCCCTCCCAACCCCCTCTCCTGCCTTCCCTCTGATCAATGCTTCTACGTCTGGATCTATTTTTGTTCATCAGATTATGTTGTTCATTATATTCCACAAATGAGTGAGATCATGTGATACTTATCTTTTTCAGACTAGCTTATTTCGCTTAGCATAATGTTCTCCAGATCCATCTGTGCTGTTCCAAATAGTAAGATTTCTTTCTTTTTTTAAAAAGTGTAGTATTTCATTATATATATATGTGCCACAGGCTTTTCCCTCCCTTAAAATTAAGTTCTTTATTGTTTAAAGTATTACAGAAATCTCCTTTCCCCCCCATTAACCTCTCCCTAGGTGCTCCCATCACCCAGAAAATGCTCTCACCCCTCTAAACAGTTTTTTAATCCACTCATCTGCTGATGGGCACTTAGGCTGTTTCCAAATCTTAACTATTTTAAGTTGTGCTGCTATCAACATAGGGGTGCATCTATTCTTTCTAATTGGTGTACCAATCAATATTTTAAAAAAAATTACACTGATGTTGTGGTCCAAATTTAAAATTATCCCCTACCTCCCCCAAAACAAACTCTGGAGTGGCTATTATTTTATTTTTATTTTTTTGACAAAATTGGAGTGAGGGAAAGAAAAACCCTACATCAGGGTTTTTTCAGCTTGATACTAATGCCATTTGGGTCATTTTGTTCTTTCTTATGGAGGCTTTCCTGTGCCTCATATGATGTTTAGTAGCCTTTGTGGCCTGTATCACTAGATACCGATAGCATACCCCCAGTTGTGACAGGAAAACATGTCTCCAGACATTGCCAAGCCTCTTAGGTTAAAAAATGCCTGTGGTTGGGAAACACTGCCTTACATCTACATGAAGATACTCTTCAAAAGAGTCCATCTGGTAGAATTACATTGAGGTACCTTAATGTCTGCTTGACTGTGAACCTGTTTCTATGGAAATCATACACATATAAACATGTATGTATACATTATACACATATATACATATATGTATACATATACAAACACACACACACACACACAATCTGAGTGGCCAGATTATTATGATCACTAAATGCATAATAATATAAATATATATTAGAGGCCCAGTGCATGAATTCATGCATGGTTGGTGTCCGGCAAGCCTGGCCAGGAAGAGGGGCCATGGGCGGTTGATCAGTCTGCCTGCTGATCAAACTCCTGGTTGAGGGGACAATTTGTATATTAGCCTTTTATTACATAGGATATAGGATATACACTGAGTGGCCAGATTATTATGTGTTCAGAGATCATAATAATCTGGCCACTCAGTATCCTATCTAATAAAGAGGGAATATGCTAATTGGCCGTCACTCTGTCACAAAGATGGCTGCACCCACAGCTGAGGCCAAGTTCCCATAGGAGCCTTAACGAGCCATCAGGAGGGACCTGAGGTTATGCCTTCCCCTGCCCCCTTTGGGCTTGACAGAGGACTTTAAGCCATGCCCCCCACCCTGGCATCATGTTGGGGAACCTCAGACCGCACCCCCTGCACCAGTGCCAGGCCAGGGGCTTGATGGGGGACCTCAAGGTGCACCCCTAGTGCTGGGTCAGGGGAATTCAGGCTGCACTCCCACTCAGCAGGGCTTGATGGGGGACTTGAGGCTGCACCCACCTCCTGATGCTGGGCCTGGGGACCTGAGATTGTGTCCTCCCGCCTGGCGGGGCTTGATGGGAGACCTCAGGCCATGCTCCCCACCCAGCGGGGCTTGACAGGGGATCTCAGGCCTTGTCCCCTACCTGATGGTGCTGGATGGAGGACCTCAAGGCACATCCCCACTCTGGTCTGAACTAGGGGACCTCAGGCCACGCCCCCAATCTGGCATGGGGCCAGGGGAATTGAAGCTATGCCCCCTGCCCAGCCAGGCTTGACAAGAGTGGGACTGGCTGGGTCTGGATCTAGCCCAATTGGGGGGTTGGGGGGTGGCTGGGTCTGGGTCTCACGTGATTTTGAGATGCATGTAGGTGGGCGGGGACTTGACCCTGGGTCCCGTGGTGAGCCCCAGACTCTGACAGGAGGAAGGTTTTCATATACATTTTACTAATTTTCTTTTATCTCTGACACTTCTATTATAGAAAAGGGCAAATAGCAATATTATTTCCTCCAATGAATCCCCTTTTAATGTGCACAGATTTTGTGCACCAGATTGCTAGAGTCTCTATATCTATCTATCTATCTATCTATCTATCTATCTATCTATCTATCTATCAATCATCTATCTATCCATCCATCCTAGAGGCCCAGTGTATGGAATTCGTGTCTGGGGCGGGGTCCCCTCAGTCCAGCCTATACCCTCTCCAATCCGTGACCCCTTGGGGGATGTCCGCCTGCTGGCTTAGGCCTCCCTCTCACAATCCTGGACTGCTGGCTCCTAATTGCCCACCTGCCTGCCATCCTGGTCACCCCCAACTGCCCCACCTGTCGACCTGGTCACCCCCACCCCTCTCTGCCAGCCTGGTTGCCCCTAACTTCTCCCCCTGCCAGCCTGGTTGCCCCCAACTGCTCCCCCTCCCCCAATGACCTGGTCACCCCACACAGCCTGCTGTTCAGTCATTTGGTTGTCCCTCACTAACCCCCCTGTCAGCCTGGTTGTAGGCAACCATCTTGTGAGGGCATGAGGGTCAATTTGCATATTTCTTCTTTATTATATAGGATATGTATGTATCTGTGTGCACACAGATAATATTTTTTCTGTATTCTTGCAAATAAAATTGTGGATATTTGGAGAACAAACAGTGACCAGTTAGCCTGCCAGTATGGTTTTATGAAGGAGTGAATCTTGAAAGTTGTGTGTGTGTTTGTCTCACTTTCTCAGTTCAGCATTTTCTATATTGATTTTTATTAAAGTGTGTTTTATTAATACATCAGGAAAGCCATTGCTTACAGACTAAATTAATCAATGTGAACTGGTCAAATCCTCTTCCATGCAAATGATAACTTTAAGAAAAATCAAGGGAGATGGGTAATGACTTGTGGGGCAGATTTGCATTAGATAAAATAGAGAAAAATTTGAAGGGGAGACACTTGAGCTGAGACTGAAGGGATAAGATGAATGTAGAAAACCATGAGGAAAAAGTGCTAAGGCTTTGATGTAGGGAAAGTTAGCAAATTAGAGCAACAGAAGGGACAGTTGGGACAATTATGGCGATAGAGGGGAGATAGTTGTAAAATGCCATCACTTAACAGCCTCCAGTGCCAATTGGCAGAGGTGGTTTATTTTATTTTGTTTAAAAAAATTTAGGCAACATTTAAAAATTGAGGTTGCACATAAAAATCCAGATTTCTAGCTTCTCTTGAAAAATTAAATGGTCTCATAACTTCAGACTCTCCCTTGCTTTTGGAAGCTGTCACCGGGAGCTGGGTGGAGTCTACCCTTCAAGGCAGCCTGCCTGCAGCCTGGTTTCCTGGTTTTCCCAACTCGTGTGTATGCACAGTCCTTTTGTCCAGCCAGAGTTGCCATGTTAATTATTATAAGTCACTTTTCACTCGCTAATTTAGGGACTTGAAGGGCCTAGTAAGGATTTCTTTTTATTTTTATTTCAAATGAATTTAGGTCCTATTAAGCACAAGAGTGCCATGATCTGCTTTAAACATGGGAAAGATTACTAGCACCCTCTGGAAGAATGGATTCTAAGAGGCAGGAGTGGAAATGGAGTGACAGGAGGATGCTACAGACAGGGGTCCATGGTGGCTTGATTTGGGGTAGTGCCAGGAAGATGGGGAGAAGTGGTCTAGGGTCTGTGTTGCTCCTTTTCAGGCGGATGATTCATGCTGGCATGACCAGCCCTGGAGCGTAGGCCCCAAGGGTGATGAGAATGGGCTCTCTGAATTAGGTCTACAGAGCAGTTCTGATGCAAGGATTTGGAGTACCCCTTGCAGGTAGAAATGAATGATCCTTGTGATGGATTTGCGGTGTGGGGGAAGCAACAGTAGTTAGGGAAAGGAAAGATTATCATTAATTACCCACTTTGATTTGGATTTCCTTTGTTTAGTTACAGATGGAACTTATTAGAATTAATTTGTGTCGGTATGAAAAGTATAAGGTGCCCCACATAAGACAGCAGAATGGACTCTTCTGGCTCTGAGTGTACAGCAGTCTTTCCTTTCCATCTGGTTCTCCAAACGAGTGCCATATGAACACTGTCCTGGTGGTTTGAATGTATGGATTCATGTCTGTGAGGTATTTATAAACACGCGATCTGAATTCCTGCCCCTTCTAGCATTTTAATGGCTTCACATTAAATGGTAGGTCATTATACTTTTCACTGAGACAGTGAAGGGTGATTAACTCCGTCTGGGTTCAACCAGTGTAATTTTAGACGCTACAAATATTGTTACAAGTCAGGTTAAGGTTTAAAGGTGAAAGTATTGTGAAGCTTGACTGAATGACTTTTACAGCATCGAGTTAATGTACACAAACAAAGAAACTCTTGTTTTCTTTCCATTAGGGTGCAGAGAGTAAATGACTTGCTTGTTACAGAGAGGAAAATGTGAAAATTAGGTTGGTCTACAATAAAATCCAAGCCGTGTGAATCCATTTATTCTGTATTTCAAATTGAAAGTTCTTTGTAAAGTCCTGTTTAATGTTTCTGAGATTCAGAAACTTTAGACCCTGAATGCCTACCCTTTGTTGAGATAAGACTACCCTAACAAATGGTATCACCACATTTACTAACTTTTATTCAAAGAAGGCAATTTAGCACAATAAAATATACCAGCACAGGTCTTACAGGGGAAAATTGCCTTTTTCTCTCCACTGACTGTTTTTAATAGGCCCACCTCCCCCAAATGTTTCCATTTCTCTCAGTTCCTTTAAGTACTTTGAGTAATTTGATATAGTTTTTTCCTTTTCACTGGTTGGATTCAAAACTTGGAGACGGGATTTCAGTAAAGAATGGAGTGTGAGGGCAGAGGTTGCTTATTATGACCCAGGAATGGGATTTAGAAGGCCTAAAGCTTCCTTTTAAAGCTGTGTTTAGAATCTAAATCGATTTTAAAGGCAGAGGGGGAATGAAGTTGGATGCTTATGTATACCACTTCACCAAAATGACTAGAGATTTTGAAGCTGCTCTCGTAGAACTTAAGGTGATTGTTGGAAACGATAATTTAATATTCTAAATATTTAAAAAGTGCTGATATTTAATAAATTGATCACTCATCTCTCTTAATACTTAACAATCTTTTTACTTAAAAACATTTGGCTATACAGATTTCAGCTGTAAACTTTGAAGAATTTAGGTTATATTTTGTTTTACAGAAATAGAGATTTGACTGTTTGGAGGTCCGGGAATAAAAACTGAGAGGAATTAACAATAGCAGGCAAGCTTTCATTTGGGCTAACTGGTACTTTAAAATATAGCAGCCTAACCTGACATCATTCACCTTGTGAAGGTTGGGTGAGATGAGTAGGTCTCCTCCCTGAGGTCATGGTGGAAGTGCAAAGGTCAGGGCCTTGCACTGAGCCTTGTGTCAACAGCTTCATGCCCTAATAAGTCTAAGGACTGATTTGACTGGGTTCAACTATGTGTATAAGTACAATATATTATGCTCTTTCCTCAACTTTAATAAAAACATGAGTAAAGGCAGATTTTAAGACCTTGTGTTGCTGTCTAACATTGACAGAAATTCAATGAATTTACAATTATGAAGGAGAAAAAAAAGTCTCCTTGATTTAAAATGAGTCAGGATTTGCATATGCCTATTAAGATTTTGTGTGTGTGTGTGTGTGTGTGTGTGTGTGCGCGCGCGTGTGTGCACATACTCATATTTGTGCTTATACATGCCCCTGTGAGCATCTTACTTGGTAAAATTAATGTTTTTATGCAAACACGTTGCCTGATTCAAGAACATGAAGTAATTTTACTTTATTTGGCTTGAGTTTCATCCTCCTGTGGTCAGAGATGATTTCCTGATGGCATTAGTGATTTAAATTTAGGTGGGTTCTGTGATGGTGGAGATTAGCACAGAAGCACTGAGAAAGTCGTAATACTTAGATAAAGAATTATCCAGCTTATGTCCCACTCTGTGACAAGCTGGATATGTGCACTCTCAATCTACAGCACAAATCTTGGCATGTTCTTTGGTCCTCACAGCTGTTTTAGTTTCTGGTAAAATAAAAGAATCTGATCTATTTAAGAGCTTTCCTTGAACAAGGATTTTTGTTGCTCTGGGCAGCACTGCATACACACAGAGATGCTTGAACTAATTGGATGTCTTCTAGCTTTAAGATCAATTTGTCATCACAAATTTTTTTTTTAAAGACTGTGATTGAGATCACATGAGTCTCTTGTGCCTGCCCTGGTCTTGACTTTAACATTCTAGATGGAGTTGACCCAGGGCACAATTCTAAGGGTATTTGTATTCCACTTAAATAGTGACCCTGAAGTTGTACAGCTTTTGCTGACAAGTCACAACAAACCTTGACTCACATTGCTTTGAGCAATAAGTACATTTATTATGTAATATGAGTAGAAATCTAGGGACATAGCTGCTCAGAGATGTCTGCAAACCTCTGTTCTCACTGCCTCTCAACTCTGTCTTCCCATGTTTCCCTTCAGTTTAGCCCTGCTCCTCTAGTTGAGGGAATGTGGCTGCTGGTAGTAATTATGGATCCTTACTTTAATTACAGCAGTAGTGAGAGGTGCTTCTTCTTCAGCTTAATAAGTTCTTCAGTCTGATTGAGCCATCTTCAAAAAAATACCAAATTTGGACCAATAGATGTACCAGGAATGTGACATGTGCAGGTTGGCTTAAGCAGCTATACCCGGATTTGGGATTACCTTCCCCTGGTTGGTGAGAGGTGGATACTTGATAATATCAGGGCCATTAGGAAGGATTATGCCAACCTCATTCTTTGTCAGATAAATTTATTATAACTTATACCCATTAGTGGAAAATGCTTTCCCAGAATGTTCTGTTATTGTATTCAAAAAAAGTAATTTTCCTCCACCTTCTAAGTTCTTCTAGCTGAGTTAACAATCCAGTTACAGAATGATTAACAGGAGACAATGTGCAGAATTTATTAAGGATGTATATTTGGGGATGCCATAAGATATGAGATCTGAATATGCATTGGACACATAGGGTTTTTATGTCATTTTGGACAAAGTAGAAGGAAGTGGGCTCTGGAATTTCAAAAGGAAAGTAGATGATATACAGTAAACAGAACGAACAAACATGGTAAACAAATTACAGGCAGTCCTCGGGTTACGTTAGACTCCATGTTCGTAGTTTCATGGTTACATTGCCATTTCCCATTTATTTTTAAAAAGTAATTCCGTCATTTTGACGTATGTACATATGTGCTTTATATTTTTTATTATTTATTTACCACAAGCAAAAGTCAGGAATGGTTATCTTTTTAAAAAATTTTTCTTACTATTTCACTCCATTACTGCTGTGTGTGTGCTCCATGTGAGCGACTTAGGTGCTTATGTAGGTGGGTTCCGACTTACGGTGAAAATTGCATTTTGTCGCATCGTAGGAATGGGTCTCCGACTTAACTGAGACCCTCCTATATTGCTGGGCCACCCAAAAGCAGTTGGCCACAAAGGAAAGTTCAACAAACAGATTTTGCTTTCTGTCTGCCACATTTAATTTGTATGTGCTAAGGTTCCTTTCCTGAATTCCTTTAGGCAGGTAAGGCAGGAGAGCTAAAGTTTTATCTGAGTCTTTTGCTTTTTAATAACCACCTTAAATCCCCAAACACATATCTTGGGGTGGCAAAATTTTGGCCCTCCTCAGTTCCAATCTGGTCTACTTCCTCTATAAGCTTGCTGAACAGTTTTCATTTCAATTTCAGCCATAAATTTAGTCATAGTTTTAATATCCATGAACATGTTATTGTCCTCTGATTATTTCATTTTCATAGAATTATTTTCTTGTTTTGCAGATGTAATAACTTCCTAAGTATTTCTGAATTTATTCAGAAGTAAGAGTTTATATTCTCTCCAGGTTTTTATTTTATTTTTTATCAGTGATGCTTGCATTATCTTCACTTCCTCTGGGGTCAATTTTAAATTTTTTGTAATATTGGCCCTTTCATCTCATTCTGTGACTTCTCTCATATGTCTGGTAATTCTTGTAGAAATGGGACTGTATAGTTAATAAAAGTCCTCCTAGTTACAACTAATTCTCACTTGGACATCTCACTGGGAGTTCTGTCTGAGGTAAAAGAAAGAGAGCCTTTGCTTTAGGGCACATGTGTCAAACACAAGGCCCGCGGGCCAAATCCAGCCCGCCAGGCTTTGCAATGTGGCCCGCACCGTGCTGTCATCACTGCACTCTGCTGTCAGTTTATGACATTGTCAGTTTATGACTGTTCAGTAAACCATTCGACCTGCAATTTAGGCTGGATTTTAGATTTTGGCCCCTTCTCTGATTGAGTTCGACACCCCTACTTTAGGGCATCCAACAAGGAGGAAGGCTGCTCTCAGACTGTGGGATCAGTCACTGTGAGGCTGATGCGTGGTTTCACAAGGCAGGTTGTTGAGTTCTGTGTAAGGGTCAGCTTTTTTGCTGCAGGTAAATGCCAGCTGCTTGATTATGCCTGCCTGGGAAGGAGGGTAACAGGGAAAGAGTTGCCCTACAGATGGGGTCTTGATTTCCAAGAGCTGCCTCTGAAGACTGCTACCTTTTCGTAGATCCTAAACTTCATATTCCTGAAACACTCATACTTTCTTCCCTTCAGAAATTGTTACTATATTTTTTTCATTGGTGACACCCATCCTCTACCCCACCTCAGAATTTTTATGCTTTTATGTCAGTGGTTGCTTAAAGAATGGAGGCACACACAGCCTGATTTGCCATTTTAACCAACTTGCTAATACCATGAATAATATAATGCATATTTAAATGTAGGTTATTAGTTGTAATAATAACACAGTTGGTTGTAATATAGTGTTAATATTTCCACAGAGATTTATTAGACACCTAAATGGAACAAGCACAAACTGATTGCTATTGCAAAAGCAATTCAAAGTGTATATATTTTAACATTATGTGCAAATTTTATTTCATCAAGCTTAATCAGATAGGTAAATTTATAAATAGTTAAGTTCAGGATTAATTTATTGTCCTGTTCTTTCATTCATTCAACCAATACGTATGGAACTCTATGGAGTGCTAGTTACTGTGAATGACCCGATACATAATTTCTTTGTGTATTAATATTTAATCAAGTCCTGTTTAATTAAAGGACAAGAACTGACAGTGAGTTTTGAGAAAGAATATACATACCTCCTGGTTCTAGATTGAGCTACTGTAAATTTAGAAGGGGAAGGGTGGTATTTACCTTTATTGCTAATGATTCTGCTGTGCCAGATACACTTGTAAGTAATAATCATTCAGTAAGTACATATTGGAAATATAAATGGAGTCTCATTGCTCTGTTATTAGTAACTTATTAGTGATATTGTGATGACTTAACTTTCACTTTTACTTATAATTAGATAAAGAAGAAAACTGACATCTTTGTCAGAAAACTGACCCAGGTTAATGTAAATATATGCTAGTGTGGGATTTCCTACTGTCCTGTGTAAATGCTGGAGGAATTGCCCAATTTAGAAAATTCTGAAATGTTTGCTGAGGATGGTTTCTCTATATATTCTCAGGAATTCAATATGATCAAATTGGCAAAATGGCATAATGCCAATCAACAATGATTGAAAGATATTAAAGGGAAAATTCTAGTATAGTATATATTTTCTTAGGAAACTTTCTTTAAAAGTACTTAGTTTAAACTATTTAGTTTAAAAGGAACTATCCACTGTTGACAGATGATTTCTCCTTTCTGTTCTTTCCTGTTTTTCTACATTTAATAACTTTAGTGATTATTGTTATCATTAAACATCATCAAGCCAAAAGGCAAATACTTTGTTTTAATACCCTTTATATAATAACTAGAGACCCAGTGCACAAAATTCATGCACAGGTAGGGTTCCTAAGCCTGGCTTGTGATCAGGGCTGATCTTCCCTGGCTGCTGGAAGTCACATAGGTTGCCCTCTGTGTTTGAGGCGACCTGGTGGGATGATTGGGGTCCCACTCGCTCACATCCGCCATGGCCAGGCACTGCCCACATCTGCTGCCACTCACCCCCATTTCCCTGTTCCCCATTGGGCAATTGGAGCCTGCTGGCTGGGGGTAGGGACCGAGAGGTTGTCTGGCAGGCCCTGATCAGGTTTTTTGGTCCTGCAGGCTGGGGGCAGTTCCGGTGTCAAGCATCTGCCCCCTGGTGGTCAGTGCGCATCATAGCTACCAGTTGTTTTGCTGTCCAGTTGATTTGCATATTATACTTTTATGTATATATTTTGGCTTTCTACAGAACTCTTAGACTTCTACTAAATTATCTATTATATTTAAACAATCTGAAAGAGCATTAAAGGTTTTTTAGAAAATAGATATTTTTTACTTAGAAAGCTAGTGAATAATCAACAGTGACTGTTAATTTACACAACAGAAGGTGAACTCAAGCAGCTGTTTTCTGTTTCTTTACACTCTAAGGCAGCTAAAACTCAGTGTTATAGCCTAAATAAAAGGAGGGTTTTTTTGTGTGTGTGCTTTTCCCCCCAAGAGAAGGCTGTTTTCTTTGTAAAAAAGTTGATGTCTTATTTTTAAAGCTTTATTCTCAGCGTATATATAATAAGCAGTGGATATCACATTCTGCCTAACTCAAGATATGTGATACATGCATGGTTTTTCTACACCAATGTCTTTCCTAAGGACCATAATTGCATTATTATCCAACTATTAACAGTTTCCATCATTTTTTTTTTTTTTTGTAAAGTAATTGCTTGCCAATTTTGATGAAATGTAATGGCCAACTTTAAAAGTTTAAAAGGAATAAACAAGAAGAATAAAACTTGCAATAATCCCAAAACAAAGAGTCTTATGGTTGTGAATTAATTGGTCCAGAAATAATGTACCATAAGATATAGTTTAAAAGGGGTGCTATTAAATCTGATTTGAGTAAATGTTTTTTTTTCTTTCTGAATATGTCAGTAATTATCTTGGGCCCAGTTATATTTCGTGCTTCCAGCAGGTGGAGATAAAAGGTTTCTCCCAATGATGCTAGTCATCTGGTATGTCTAATAAGGAAAATATTAGACCACAAAAATGGGAGACTTGAGGATTACATTGTGGCAGTTAGAGTGGGCCTCATTCTTTTTCCATTCATGCTAATTGAAGTGTAAGTTCCGCAAAACTGGACTAGTTAGAAGAGCCTGCCAGTCTTGTCATAAACACATTTTCCTTCCTAGAAAGTTGTCTAATTGATATGAATACCATGACTAATAGGGAACATAGAAATAAATTATAAATGTATGAGAAAAATACATGAGCAGCAAGATTTAAATTTCACTTTCGAGAGGAAAAAGCATTTGGACAATGCTTTGTGCAATCACAACTTTTCCCCAAGATTTATTTTAGTATCCTAAATGCTAAAGAAAACATCAAGATATCTATTTACTCATCAGATGTGATTAAGAGAACATACAAGGTGTACAGATAATAAGTGAGTTCACTTGTTTTCTTCATCAATTATTTATTATTTGTCTTTGATTTCAGTTCTAGGCATTTAGTGACTTAAAATAAATAACATCTTTATAGCATGACTCTTGCCTTAAGGAGCTTTATGACGGCAAGACCCAGAGATAATTAAGGTGTTTTAAAACTATAAATGTTTTAGCAGGGTCACATCCACTTCGTAGAACACAAACATTCACACAAAGGGGGATCACGAGTCCACCCACCTCTGAGGCCGCAAGCTTTATCACCCAGTCGTTATATTTTCCTCATTCTTATTCCCTGTATTTTGCTGCCAGTATAATTCAGTGAGGGGTAAGAGCTCCCTTTCCCCAATCTGCTATGTATGTTGTTTTTATTTATTTGAGTTTTTAAAGATAAGAGTGCAGTTGCTTAATTTTGCAGTATAAGATAGCTACAAGAAAATATATATACTACTTCTAATTTTAATCCTCTTTCCTTCTTATATCTTTACTCTGTATTTGTGGCAAGAAACAAGAAAAGAAGCAGTTTTTTCCTCCCAGTCAGAGCCCTTTGTCATGTTTTGGGGAAGAGGTTAGTTAACATTCTGAAACACTGCTGTGTTTTATTGCCAGTAAATGTTTTTACTCACTAGTGAAAAGTTTGTAAATAGGCACTGTTTAAGAAAACAAAGAGGTAATAAGTACTCAGACTTTTCCCTTCAAGTTCTCTATACCTAGGAAAATGCATTGGTGATCTCAGCCCTTCTGAACAATAGTTGGGATCACAAAACCACTACTCATCATTCAGCTCCCCTGGCATAATTAGTGGCTTTGACTGAAAGGAGACCAATGGGTATTTAGAATGGAGGGGAAACTTTCCTTTTTTCTTCCTTAGTCCCAGTTATTCAGAACCAAGCGTGCATATATTCCAGAAGGCTGGGGTTGCAGCTGAACACATGGGTAGGAAATGTTTTCTCTGAGGGGCCATTTGAAGCTCACTGTATTAAAAGTCTAACGGAAGCAGTAGAGGGTGTGCACCAGACTGATGGGTGGGGCACATTTTCTGTTCCTTCAGGAAAGGCAGGTAGTGCCGAACCAACACTGTTGCCTGCATTTGCTCAGCTTGGGACACATGAATAGTTGTCATTGAAGACCTCTGTCTGGTGAATGGTATATATTACAAAGAGATTCGAGAGGCAGGATTTGGCCAGCATGGTTGACTGGTTATTATCCACAACTCAGAAGGAATGGGTTTTATTGTTTATTTTTTTCATTGAATGCTGCCATGGGAAGTATAACCTATGTTAATAGTAATTGCTGGCAACCCAAGCATGTTAGAGTATGCATTAACTCTTTCATTTCCTGGTGGTAATTAAGGGCAGTTCCAGGGCACCAAATGGTGAGGTGATGACTTGAAATGCTCTTTCTAGAGCCCTTTTGCTAAGATAATTTCCTTTTGGCTCAGAACAGCGTCATCGTCCGGGTTCTTGTTTTCTTGGACCTTTCTGTGAAACCCCCTCTGATCGCCGTCTCTTCTCCAAGCTCCTCTGGCTTTGGATACTGTGGCAGCCATAGCCTTGCTCTTTCTTTCTTCCAACAGCTTTTTTTTTCCTTTTTTTTCCCTGATGTCTTTTGCATGATCATGCTACCCATGAGGCTTAGTACTGCGCTCTCTGCTGCTCCTCCTCGTTTGGTTATAGTTTGCAGTATCCTATAACTTGAATATTGACTAGGAGCGCTGATATATGAATAGCAGACTTTCCACAAATTCTTAGCAGCACAGATTTCCCAGACTTTGTTGGAAATCCCACCCTTGTTACAGTTTGCAAATATTCTTTTGAATATGCCATACAAATAATAATTTATTATAACAGTAAACAAAGTAAATAAGACAAAAAACTTAAAAACTTTAAAATATGTCTAAGATGGTTGTCCCTGCACGTGGCAGTTTGGGTTGTTACAATGGGATACCAACATCTAGTGAGGCTAGCGGCAAAGGATGCTTCTAAACATCCTGTGATACAGACACATCTCACCACAAAGAGCAATCCTGTTCAAAATGTCATTGTGGCCGTTTGAGAAACCCTGGTGGAAGAAACATTATTTATCTTCTCCCTTCAACCTTGACACCTTAGAACATTGCCTTTAATACTAATACTTCGCTTTTGGGGGACCAAGATTGGTGTAGTTATCAGCATAGTCTAATTCACATGTTAAGGATGAAAAAGACAAAACCATTCGATATCACTTATATATGGGCTCTTAGAAAATGACTGTTACCAGGGCTTGGGAATGAGGGGGCAGGTGAAGTTGGGAGCTCTTGTTTCAGGATACAGACTTGCAAATGGTAGCTCTGCAGACTGAATGCATAGCATAGTGATTTTGTCGCCAGTACTGTATTATATACTTCCAAGCTGCCGAGAGAATAGATCTTAATTGTTCTAACCACAAAAAAGAAATAATTATGTGACATGGTATAGGTAGTGGCTAATGCAAGATGGTACTCACAGTATGACATATAAATGTATTAAATCAACACATTGTATAGTGCCTTAAATTTACACAATTATATGTCAATTAAATCTCCTCCCCAAAAGTTGGTAGTATAAGGCACTAAAAGACTTTTATAGGTTTTGTAATTCATTTATAGTATTTTTCTAACATGATTATTACTGACCTATTGTCTGTACACTTCTGATTTTATTGTGAACCTGATGTTTATTGAAACAGGCCCTTGACTTGCTTCTCTCCTTCTGACCTCCCTTTTCTTTCATTTACCTTCTGAATCACAGCAGCTGTGTATCACAGCACCTTTGGGGAAGATGCGATTGCAGTGACTCCTGCTTTTCTGCATCTCCTGCATCAGAATAAAATAATGGCAGCAGCTCTGGCTCACAGTCAGTGCTTCCACTCATCGCCCTGGTATCCATCCCTAGTTCCACTTTGATCTTTACAATCATTGTTGTCAACATAGACACAGTTCACACATGAGATTATTGGAAAAAAGAAAATGAAATATTAATAAAGTATAGCACAGTGTCTGGCACAAAGCTTTGCTATTTAATTTATTTATATTACTGGGATTGTCATTAACATTTTGTTGTTATGCTTGGATAACATGCATGCATATCATGGATTCTCCTAACTATATGTTTATTTATGTCTTTCACCTTGAATTTGATACCTCCAGATTACAAATAGTTTGTATCAATTTGAGCCAATTGCCCTTAAAATTTTGTTCTTAAAACCTTGGCTTTCTTACTTTCAGTATTCTTCACAGTTTTATAACACCCTTACTCCCTACTCCAACTGCCTTCCAATTTAACCTTAGACTATCAGCTTCTCAATTACTTAAATACTCCAATAATTTTATTTATAGTTGAGATTGGTCACAAATATTTGCATCTTTGTTTTCTTCACTGAGCCTCTTATGTTCCTATGTGTTACAGATTTGTGGCTTTTGTTGCCTAACTTTCAGTAATTTCCTATGTTATTCTCTACAGTGCCAAGCATGATTCATTCATTGAAAAAGAAACATTATGAGTTCTGATTGACTAATCTAACTTTTTATTTCATTGAGTTTGAGTATTAGAATCTTGTGACAATTTGAATACAAATGCTTTTTTTTAAAATCAGTATTAGTATCAAGTGTCTTGATCTCTGGGATTGAGAAACAGATGCTGTAAAAGTTTTCCAAGAATTCTCTGTGTTTCTATTTGAGCAACTGAGGGGCAAGATAGTGTAAGTAGTCATTTAACATTGTTTCTCTGTTTCCTTTAGGAAATTGGCCAGTAGATGTGTATATGAAGGAATGAGGAGGAAAGAAAGGGTGTAAATTTGCTCTTTAGGTGCTACTTTTTAATTTCAAATTTCCATCTATCAGTTATTTTATTCTGATAACTGTGATTAGCATAGTAAATCCTTTCTCAGGGCAACTGTTTTCTTATCTGTAAATGTAAAAACTACAAAAAGACAGCTATTGAGTTCACACTAGGCACTTGATAAAAATGCTCAACTCTTTTTATGTAAATACTTGTAAGTCAGCATTTTTTCTGTTATAATTTTGAGAGATTATAATTTTAAGAAAAATAATTTAATCTGGTTGCTGTCATTTGTGTACAGGAGTATGTTTGTGTACAGCTGTTTATGATGATACAAACACGCTTAGTATCTGACTGCTTTAGAGGTAGGAGAAAAGGGGAGTTGTTTAGTTTTGCAAAATGAAAATTTCTGGATATCTGTTTCAGAAAAATCTGAATATACTTTTTTAAAACTTAAATGTAAGAATGATTAAGATGGTACATTTTATGTTAAGTGTTCTAATCACAAGAGAAAAAAGTTTGACATTTAATCCAGGCCTAAATGGATTTAATCACATTTAATCACACAGCCATTGCTTACTGAGACTGTGGTGGGGGTGAATCTCAGCAGCCACTCAGGAGGAAGAGGATAATAAACCTGCCTCTTGATTACTGAGAGATTTAAATGAGATAATGTGTGTGAGGTACTTACCATAACTGGACAAATGTGAAACCATTGCTATTAAATAGAATAAAACTGGACAAATGTGAAACCATTGCTATTAAATAGAATAAAATGTACTATAACATACTATCATTTATTTAATTGTATGGAATGGTATAATGATTAAGTGCCCAAACCCATTGCCTAATTACCAGCTATAAGAGCTTAAGAAATTTTAATTTTTAAAATTCCTTGTTTTCATGAGCCTTTTCATATCTATAATGGATAAAACAATAACGTCTATTTCATATGGTGGCTGAAAGGATTGGATAAGTTAACATACAAAATATATGCTATGTTTAGTATGTGTCATTATCTTATTCTGATGATTTAGAAGGTAATGATAATTTGAATGTCAGTAGTGGTTTATAGTTTTAAAGTAATGTATATTTTAAACTCACTAATTGCTCTCCATTATTATATATTTTATTTAATATTATCTTACTTAACTGGTGATTTACAGCTATATTTACCAGGGGTGTAATCCTTACACATTCCTGTGGACTGAAGTGTTTGGAGGAGGTTTACAGAGTTAACACATAGCTAAACCGAAGGGGAAAACAAGGACAGACTTTACTGCATTTCTTCCAGCCTGTTTCCAATGCTGTGAAACTAGTAGTTATTGTTATGCTGTTTGTTTGTTCTAAATGAACACCAGGCTGCAGATAAATAGTGATTGTGCATGCAAGAACCTGAGGTGAAGACAAAGGCAGTGTTCCTTTACTGGAAAATAATGCTTTATAAATGGTCCTTATATGTTTATATTTTTAGAGGCTTTAGAGTTTTTTATGTAACTTCAAAAAAGTAGTTGGTGGCTCCTGAAGTTTCATGTTATTATGACATGGTGCCAAGCCTAGATGGAAACCTGTAAGTTCATTGTGCCCCTACTTTTGGTGTGTGTGTGTGTGTGTGTGTGTGTGTGTGTGTCTGGGCAGGAGGTGGTGATTATAATCTTCACCCTCTGTCCAGACATCTTACATCTTGCCCAGTCTTAGAGAGGCAGGTCACTTTCTTATAATTACTGTTTTGGGTTAATACACATCTTTGAACATGTTGAATTCTTAATGTATTGATTTTTAAATATAATTATAATGTGAATTTAATTCGGTATATGTGTTTGGATCATGTGCTGTTTCTTGGCAAATGTTCCCTAAATTATATACTTGTGCATGTATTAAAGGGTAGGAAATTATTGTTTTACTTCTAACATGTTCAATGTGTATTTTAATAAACATAAAGGGATACCCTGAGGCAGGGAAACAGTAAGATCAAAAGCTTACTTTATTTTAGAAACTAGTTTTATGAAAGTTGAATATTAATTTAAGGATTTATTTTTGGTGGGTAAAGTGACCGGGAAGAGTATGAGCCCAAGTAGATGACTTGAGTGTATGCGGTGGTGTGTGTGTGTGTGTGTGTGTGTGTGTGTGCACTTTCTTTTTTGCCTGTTTCCTGCCTTATCCCACTTCCCCCTCCTATCCTTTTGCTTATTATGCCCCTGGGTTTTCAGAGCCTTTTAAAACAGCAGAGGCCCAGGGTACTCTGGGGGCAGGTTCCAGTCAAAGAATATGGTTTGGTTTAACTCTTTGGTTAGTAAAGTGGGTTGAAAGCCAAATAAATAAAACAATGTCAACAAAAACCAGTCATCAATTTATAGGATTCTTAATACAAGTGTGAGAGGAAATATTCCTCAGAGATGCTTTATCAGAATGGGATCCACACTGCTAGGGAGACAAAATCTTTTAACAGTTGCCTTTAAGAAACTGTAAATTTCAACAATCATTCAGCCCATTGCTTTCAGCACCTTTTGTTGGCTTATTAGTGTATAGAACAGCAGGGCTGTAAAGGGAGGAAGAGCTTGTGCATTTTAATTAGCTCCAAAGACCGTGTGAGATAAAAGCCAGGGTTTTTGCCTCATTTTATTTAGCATTGGCTGATTAAGGATGCTATTGTAGGCTGAGCTGGCTTGACCTAATCTCAGTGCCACCCATTTATGGAAGGGGAATAGTAAAACTTGCCCCCATTTTCTGAATGGGATTAGGAAAGCACTAATTAGCAAAGGCTGAAAGCTGTGAGGCACAGGCAGGAACACAGGACCTTCCTTAGGAAACAAATGCAGTCTGGGGAAACATTCACCGGCCGAACCAACTAATGCTTGCATATATTAGGCACTTGGTGATGTTTTCCGTTTTTAATTACTTAACGTGGAATAAGAGCCTGATATTCTTCAAGGTGTACTTGTTGATTAAATAAGTACTTCCGGCCTGAAAAGAGATGTCAGAACCTGAAAAGTACTAATGTTGATAAAGAAGTCTGTAAATAGAGAATAGGTTGGACCTGCATTTGACCTCATCTAGAAGGGAGGTGGATAGGAATACATTCTGCAGAACTTTGAAATTAAATCTTTCAGCTTAAGTACAGTCCGACTTGAATTATTGAGTGAAAAAATCTATTTGGGAATCATCAGCTCTTTCCTTCTCTCTTACATGCTTCCTTTTTTTTTTAAAAAAAAATATATTTTATTGATTTTTTTTTTTTTACAGAGAGAAAGGGAGAGGGATAGAGAGTTAGAAACATCGATGAGAGAGAAGCATCGATCAGCTGCCTCCTGCACACACCCTACTAGGGATGTGCCCGCAACCAAGGTACATGCCCTTGACCGGAATCAAACCTGGGGCCTTTCAATCCGCAGGCCGACTCGTTATCCATTGAGCCAAACCGGTTTCGGCCATGCTTCCTTTTAATCCTGCAAAAATATTATGGAAAGAGCACAGACCCTGGAACCAACAGAAACAGACCCAGGTGGGAAGCCCTTTGCTGTTAACTAGTATGGAATAGTAAGGATGGTTTTTCTCATCTTTGAGTTTCAGATTCTCTGACTTTACAATGAGGATGGTATCTAGTTTATTAAGTAGGTTGTTAGTTATGGAATAATATTGTCAATGGAAAGGGACTGGGCCCAGAATGAGTCTGCCTCAGGTGGGCTGGAAGTGTGTGGCTTCTTGACTTTGTGTAGGAAAGATTTCACAATATGAGTGCAGGTGATTGAGGGTATGTTTATTAAAGCTGGAGACAGGGAAACAATGGACAAGCTTAAGATAGAAGAAGTAAGGGGAGAGAGCCTACATGGTGCCCTGCTTTGGCTTCTCAGAAATATTATAGGAAAGAAGTGAGCCACAAAGGGCAGCATGGACTCACTGAGAAGTAAAAGTCACAGTGACAAAAGTGAGTCAAAGTGGAGCTGCTGTTAGCTATTGAACAGTCAGAGAAAAGGGGGCCTTGGAGACAGGGTCAGGCAGTTAGCGCAGGATGAGCTGCTTGTAAGTCTCACTGGGACCCTGAGAGCCTAGGAGAAAGAAAGCAGAGAAAGTGGGAAGGAAGGCATGGGCATGTTCCAGAAGGAGCCCACATTGCCTTCCTTTATCTAGAGGGGTTTTATCTGCTTTCTAAAGGTGGGGAGTTGTAGGGGAGGTCTCAGGGGAGGATCTCATTGGAGTACTTATCAGCTTTCCAGATGTGTCCTTCAGGGTCCGGATTTCCACTGATTGGTTGGTGCTAGGGGAAGGCGTCATTAGTCATTGCAGCTGGTCCTGATGTCAGCCACAGCATTGCTCCATCTGGTTTTGTGGCTTCTCTGGGCTTGGAGCTGAAACACAACTGAAACCAAGATGTTATTTCTGTCTCTGAGGCCAAGAGACCCAAAGCTTTGTTTCTACAATTATTTGATGCAGGCCAGAACTTCATTGTCCTAAGTGCTTGCTGCTTACAGGAGTGGTCCTGCAAGGGCTGGTATGGGAGTCATATGAGCCTATTCTCTAGCCCCTTGTTTCTGACTAGCCATGTGCCTGAGGAGAAAAGGTCAGAGGAGGGCCCAACAGCATAACCTGTGAAAGGAAAGGTCAGGAGATCCACTGAACCACATGACTAGCCATATGGGGGGAGGTCAGAGGATTTAAACCACAGGCCAGAGGGCAAAGGTTACCCTGGGGGTGAGGTCCTCCCTTGTTTCCCCAGTTTTGCTCATTGCCAGGCGCCTGGGGCTTTCTGCCCTGGTGACCTTCTGTACCTGGCCCATTGTCCTTGGTCTCATTCTAACTGCCTACTACAATGTGTGTAATGCCATGTGTGATGCCTGGTGTTTGTAAGGAATCTCAAACTGGTTGTTATCATTACTGTTATTAGCATTTTTGTCATTATTTCTCAGCATTACAAACAAATATAACACAGCAGTGTACAGAAGAAGTGAAAACTCAAGACACCTGGTCTAGAAACTTTGGTTCGAAAGAGAGAAGATTAGGGTTATTTGTCTGAGACTGGGAGTTTCATACAGATTTCACTTATCCATTCTTCCCTCTCTACCATGGTTAATTGAATTGGCCACTAGATGGAAGCATATATTTTTTATTGGTTTTCTATCTGTAAATATAAATTTCTTTTATAAATAGATGTGTAAGATATCAGATTTAATTAGTGTGATTGATAATTTTTGAAATCTGAGGAACTATATTGAGATTCTTCTGTTCAGGAAAGTACAGCAGAAATAATTTAAGATTCTGGAAAAACAGAATATGTGGGATTTGTATTTATGTAGTTTATGTCTACTATATTGGTAATGTTTAAAAATAATTGGCAAGATAATTCTGTCCTTCCACCTTAGATGGATCTTTTAATTTATTTACATACATTGGAACACCTTACAGTACTCTATGGATATTAAAAAATTGTAGATGGGCATACCTCAGAAATATTGCTCGTGTGGTTCCAGGCCACTGCAATAAAGTGATAATTGCAATAAATCAGTCATATCTTTTTGGTTTCCCAGTGAATATAAAAGTTATGTTCACACTATACTGTAGTCTGTTAAGTGTGCAATAACATTATATCTAAAATAATAATGTACTTACCTTAATTAAAAAATACTTTATTGCTAAAAATGCTAACTTTGTCTGAGCTATTCTTAAATCTTTTGCAGGTGGAAAGTCTTGTAATAAAGATTTATCTATTGGCCAGTATGGTTCAGTTGGTTGAAGCATCTTTCCATACACTGAAAGGTCTCAGGTTCAGTTCCCAGTCATGTTTCTGGTTCAGTCCGCAGTGGGGGTGTGCACTGGAAGCCACCACTCCCTAATTTCTCTCTTACATTGATATTTCTCTCTCTCTTTCTCTTTTTCTTCCTCTCCCTTCCTCTCTCTCTCAACAAATTTAATGAAAAATACAATATCTGCTAAATGCAATAAAGCAAAGCACAGTAAAATGAGGTATGGAGGTATGCCTGTAATGCAGTTTCTCTCAGCCTAGACACACTAGCTTCATTTCAGTAAGGTTCCAAGTGATTATTGCACAGGTGTTAGCAGTATTGCATGTGTATGTTAATTACAAGGGCTTCAGCCTCCACAGGTATGATGAAAATATTGTATATATATTTCTAAATATATCAATGAGTTTTATTTTCTCATGGTTAGTTTCTTTTACCTTTAATTCTTTTCAATGTAGCTTAGAAATGCCCCCACCCCCTGCCCTCTGCCCTTCCCACTACTGGTTGACTGCTTGAATCGATGTCCTCTGCTAGATGCCCTGGTTAGAATAAGAAAATGTAACAATTTCTGTCCATGTCCTCAAGGAGTTTGCAGGGCAGACTGAGTGAAAACTATATAGTTTAAAAAGATATGCAATTTTTTATTCTAAAAGACAAAGAAAAGTGATTTGTAATTTTCAGAGAGAAATTGTTTCATGCTGAAGTAAGTACAATACTTTAAATTAATGATACATGCCAGAGAAGAGAAAGAGGAGAGGGTAGTGGGGGGGGAAAGAAAAGGGGGGGGGGGCAAATTTTAGGAAGAGGGAAATGTGTGAATAAAGAACAACATATATTTGAGTAATCTGATTTTTCTAGATCTGAGGGGAATTGTCAGAATTGTGGTTTAAAAAGATAGGTTGAGGTCAGGTTGTGGAAAGTTTTAATTGACAGCATAAGTGGTGTGCAATTCATCCTGTAGACAGTTGGGAATATTCAACTTAAATGGCCAAAGTCACTTTAGAAGATAAAAAGAGGAATTTCATAATAGTTCCTTTGTCTTAAAGTTCTAGTTGAATCCTCTTTTCAAATTCATGAGGAAACTTAAGGGAAAAATACATTTGGTGTTAGAAAATATACATATTTTCATAGTTAAAATATAATACAATAGATTTATCTTAGATATTCTATAATTCACAAAATTTATAATGAAACCACATATTGTGGCCAAGTAAATTTTGGAGAAAATTGTTCTCATTCTCTTATACATAGGATTACCCTGTGTGCTTTGATTGCTGCACTCATTATTATTTCTCTTTCATTTCAAGAATAGATTTCCAGTTGACTATGTAAGTGAAGAAAGGCTTTCAAAACATATAGCTGTATAGAAAGTAAAATATAAATATTTAGTTAGATGAAATTCATTTAGATGAAAATATAGAGTCAGCATTTGGTATAACTAAAATTTGGCAAATGCTGATATGAAGAGGAGAGATAGAAAAGGACCACGGGTTTGGTTACAGTTGATGAGAGATTTGGGGGTGAGATGAAGGTAGGAATTTTGCTGACATGTGCCTTAAGCAGGAAGCCCTGTTAGGAAGAGTAGACTGAATGTCAATTCTGGTAGGCAGAATCCCGGTATCTGGAGGGATCTGTCAGTCAGGGTTATGTTCACAGGTTCCTAATCATCTGGGCATAAGGGGCAGCCCAAGGTCACATTCCATATAGGGTTCTAATGAAACCATGATTGGGTGGCTCTTTTCTCTCTCTTTTTCTTAGGTCTTCAGGTGTCCCTTCACATCTCCACTTTGAGGTTCAGGGCCACACTGAATTCAAATTCATAGTATAGAATGGAGATCCATTATTCTGCTGCCACTGTTATTTCTCAGCACTCTTCCTTAACTCTCTGCTCTTGATTTTGTTACCCTAAACCTTGCTGGAGTAATTGTAATGTGCATTACATTGAGTCTTTTCTTCTCTTTAGTACTTAATCCAAATTGTACCCTAGTATGAACATCCAATTCTGATTAAATTTGGGATTAAGAAAATACAAAATAACAAAACAAAACAAAAGAAGGAAATCAGGCTGGCTTGTGTATTTTTATGTAATGCATTTTAAGAGTTGTAATAATTGAATAACCTTTGGCAGGTAGAGTTTTCAGGATCAAAGCTGAGCCTTAGGAAGAAATGGCCTGAGATGTCACATGGATATAGAAACACTAGAGGCCTGGTGCATGAATTCGTGTATGGGTTTGGTCCAATGTTGGGGAGGGAATACAGGAGGTTGGCCGCTGGCCCCAGTCCTGCCCCCGATTGGGGCCCTATCAGGCTGGGCCAGCGGGGCAGACTGCAGGAAGTCAGCTGGCCCTACCCCCAATTGGGGGTGGGGCTGGCAGAATGGAGGGGCTGTAGGAGGTTGAGAGGAGCTGATAGAGACCCTGATTAGGCTGGTTGGCCATCGCAGTGTGCGTCACAGTGACTGGTCATTCAGGTCTTTTCAGTGTTCCAGTTGCTTGGCGCATATATATATATATATATATATATATATATATATATATATATATATATATATATATATATATATATATGTTTACCAATTAGTTGCCTTTTATGTTTGTTGCTGAATACCTTGGGGTATGGAAAATTTTGACAAATTGATTTCTGTGTTCATATAATCACACATTCAACAATTCTGTTTTTCCTTGAGCCCAGTTTTTCTGGCTAGAAATAGGTGATATATCAGTTTTAGTTTTTAAAAGAAACATTAAATTGTAGGCTTATTTTTGTGTCAGGTTAATGTACTATGTCTTTTTCCTATTGTATTTTATTGAGTACTCTCAGTATTATTTTTAAAGAAAATTATGGCCTAACCTGACTTAACTTGATAAAGGGCAGAATTGGCTTTCCAAAGTACAAATCTCATTCTCTTTATCCATTGCACCCTCAATAGTCTTCCTTCCTGAAGTGTACAGGATGGCTGAAAGGTTAAATATGGTAACTAAAGAAACACTGTTTATCTAAAGAAAAGGGGAAGGGGAGTGGGGATATCCAAAGGGAAGGCCTACACAGCACTAAACCAAAGGTTACTAGGTCAATAATAGCAACAAAAAAATATACTTAATGTCTGTGAAACAAGGAAGAAGTAACAGGCTGGGCTGCTTTGGCTCATTGAGAAGTCAGAGAAAAGGGGGCTTTGGAGACAGGTTTAGGGGGTTAGCCTGGGATGAGCTCCGCTGCCTATTGCTCCCCTGGTTGCAAGTCTCCTGGGGTCCTTTAGAGGGAAGAAGGGGGAAGGGAATGCCCCTGTGTGCTCCCCTGGGTCATTCTTTCTGAGCATATTTATCTCTTTTGCAGGGGAAATCTTGGGGGAGGTCTCAGGGGAGTGTCTCAATAGAATATTCATCAGCTTTCCAGGTGTGTTCCTTCAGGGTTGTGGTCTCCACTGATTGATTGGTGTCAGGACAGAGGGTCATTAGTCAATCCAGCTGGTCCTGAAGCAGCCATGGAATCACTTGTCTGGTTTTGCTGCTTTTCTGGGCCTGGAACTGAAATACAGCTGAGGCCTAGATGTTATCTTTAGGGAGGAAAAGGCCAAGGGGTCTAAACTGCATGATCAGCAATAAGAAAAATTAGGTATTCAAACTGCATGACCAATGATATGCTAGGGGAGAGGTTACCTTGTGGATAGGATTCTTGTTTTCCCAGTTTTGCCTTTTGCTAGGCATCGGGGATTTCTTTCCTAGTGAGTTTCTGTACCGGGCCCATAGACCTTACACTGCTCATGTGTGTCTAACTGCCCATAACACTGGCTTTATCTTTATGAAAACACACATAAAATTGGTCCAAAAGTTATTATTTTTACCTGATCAAGTTCTCCTTACATATAGTGCCATGAAAAGATGAGATCATCTTTCCAGTTTTTGTGCATGATACACTCCAAAGAAACCAAAATATGTATTTAATTGTCTTTTACTATAAGAGCTGACCTGGAAAAGATTTAATTTAAATATAATTAACTACAGTATATTTATCTTGAAAATAAAGATGTAAAGGTGAGCTGAGTTCAAGAGACTTGTCCTAGATAGCTTGCTTTTTAGAAGCAGAACCAGCTGCCTTGATTTTCAAACCAGCTCTTTTCTCCGCAAGGTCTCCTGCTACATTAATGAAAATTCTAATTTACATTAGAAGGGGCCTATACTCACCAGGGAAAATTACTAATCAAATTGAACTTTCTGGATCTGATTTAATTTGGTGACATTAGTAGACATGATCTTAGGCTCTTGGCAATGAATTATTGAAAACTAATTTTAACTTGATGAAATATAATCTAATATAAAATTTACCTTGAGCAACAAAAAAATAAATTATTACATATGCAATTAAGGCTTTTATTTCCCATACAGTATTTGTTTATCTTAAGTTATAACTAAATTTTCAAATGATATACCTTAAAAATAGGACTATGCATTGCTAGTGTGCATTAGGTGAAAAGTAAGAAAGGAAATCAGCAGTGGGGCTTTGCTAGGAAAACCATTAGATGCGATCTCTTCACCTGTTAAACCCAGCTGTCCCTTCGGGGATTTGCCTTTGTGTTCTGAGAGCCATTTCTATGAAAACCTAATGAGGAAACTCTAAACTGCTGGTGACAAGAGTCGCCTATTTTACAAACCATGAAGTAACCGGATCAAGTATCGGAGTACAAATTCAAGCCTCTTTCTATTTTTCATATATTGTGTTTGGGGGCATTTTGTAAAACTATCTATCCTTCTTGCATTGCCAAGCTGACTAATCGACTGGTCTGTTGACACCATCTGTCTAAAGAATCCACAGCCGCTACCATGACTTTTGGTTTAGTTTTCAGTAGAAACACATTCCATCAGGAAAGAAATTTATTATTTTTTTTAATTTCCTGAGTCTAAAGTTGTGAATCATATTGGAATTTCCCTTTCTTCCCTTCTCACTCTCTCTTCCTTTTTTTTTAGTTTTTCAGTTTTTCTTTTTTCCTTCTAGTGTTCAAAGATTCATTGAATGCTCTGTTTCAAGAGAGTTGAGTGTTATGGCTTTAATGACAGACACATTAATAGAAATTAATACATTGAACCATGACATAAATATATGATGCCTATAATGTTTGGAAGAAATAATTGATGTATGATTTGTTTTATACAAAATATTCTGTAAATGGTTCCATGTTTCTTAGAAATATTAATTCCAAAATACTCTTTCAAGAGTATTTTGTTTATGAAAAAAAATTTTGATTTGGTAAATAGTTATGGCTTTATCTAGATAGCTCATCTCTTCAGTTTTATAAGCTTTTTTTTTAGACCTAAGTAGTACAATATTGATTATATATTTCAGGAGGAAAATATAATAGACGGTAAACACTCTTTGTGAAACATTTAAAAAAAATGTTTGATTGCACTTCATGTTTACCTCAGATATTTTATATGTATGCTTGGTAGTATATATAACCCTGTGATGATTACAAGTAAGTTTAAGATGGCTTTTGTAGTAGACAGACAGTTATGAACAGAGCAAGGACAATGGGCGAGGTACAGAGGGTCTCCAGGGTGGGAAACCCTGGGTGCCTAGCAATGGGCGAAACTGGGAAAACGTCACTAGTCAAGTGGTTTAGACCCTCTTACCTTTCATATCACTGGTCATTTGGTTTGGACTCCCTGTGACCTTTCCTCTCCTGTCAGGTGGCTAGTCATGGGGTTAGACCCCCTTAGCGGGGAGGGGGGGGGGAAAGAACAAGGGATCCAGAAAATAACCCTTAAGCATTAAGCCCCCAGGGCAATGAGGATCTGACTCTCATCAAATACATCTAGACCTCAATTGTGTATCAGCTGCAGGCCCAGAAAAGCAGCAAAAGTAGACAAGCAATGCCTTGGCTGACATTAGGACCAGCTGCATTAACTAATGACCCCCCTGCCCTGGCACTGACCAGTCAGTGGAGACCCTGAAAGAACACACCAGGAAAGTTGGTGAATATTCTAGAGATTCTCCCCTGAGACCTCCAGAAAAATATTCAAGAGGGAGGACCCAGTGCATTCTCCCTCCTGGGAGCATGCCCTGGCCTGTCCCTTACTGCCTCTCTCTACCAATGCATTCCCTTTACTTATCTCTCACCTAAGCCTCCAGGGCCCTTCTTTTGTTTCTATAAATTGTTCCTCAGCCCTTTCCTCTACTGCTTACTTCTTCCTTTGTGTCTTACTAAATAAACTTTCTCTTATAGTTTGAGCCTTGGCTCTGAATTCTCTCAGCCAGAACTCAAGTACCAACATTGTCAAACCAGACATTCTTGCCACCAATAGCTTTCATTTCATTTTATTTTTTAAAATATATTTTATTGATTTTTTTTTTCTTAATGTTTAAGGGTTATTTTCTGGCTCATTTGTTCTTTTCCCCTCTAAGGGGGTCTAACCTCCATGAATAGTCACATGACAGGAGAGGAAAGGTCACAGAGAGGAAGGGAGAGGGATAGAGAGTTAGAAATATCGATGAGAGAGAAACTTCCTATTGGGGATGTGCCTGCAATCCAGGTATGTGCCCTTGACCAGAATCGAATCTGGGACTTTTCAGTCTGCAGGCCTACACTCTATCCACTGAGCCAAACTGGTTAGGGCCAAATAGCTTTTCTTTTAAATGGTTAATAATTTAATTAGAGAAAAAGGTGCACTCATGTGAAAAGTTAAGTAATATTAGTTTGAATATGAGTTATAGATGACAAGATTACATATAGCTTTTTGTTTTAAATAAGAAGGGCATGGATTGTGCTGGTCTGACAAGGCATCACAGAAGAAGAGGAGGTAAATAGAAACTTGTAGGCATTTTGGAAAAGTGGAGAGGTGATAGTGTAAAGTTCTTAGCAAGGTTTCCATAATGACACAGCCACGGGAGGAAAAGCTTGATTTTACATAGGGAAATTGGTAGATTAGGATTACTTGATTGCAAGTGAAAGAAACCCATTCAATAACAAAGGAAGATTTATGGACTCTTGGTAGGATTAGACTTAAAAGAACAAATGGAACAAGTAACCAAATGCCATTAGTATTCTTTTGGTTTTCTCCTCTCTGCTTCTTCTTGTGTGGCTGTTTCTTTTTCTTCTTTCTTTCTTTCTTTCTTTCTTTCTTTCTTTCTTTCTTTCTTTCTTTTTTTTTTTTTAATAAATTGTTATTGTTCAGATTATTATAGTTGTTCCTCTTTCCCCCCCATAGTTTCCCTCTACCCAGTTTCTACCCCACCCCATACCCTTACCCCACACTGTCCTCCATAGGTGTAAGATTTTTGTCCAGTCTCTTCCCCCACACCCTCTTCACCCTGAGAATTGTCAGTCCACTCCCTTTCTATGCCCCTGGATTCTATTATATTCACTAGTTGACTCTGTTCATCAAATTTTTTATTCACTTGATTTTTAGATTCACTTGTTTACCTCCTCTTCTTCCTTCTTCTTCTTCTTCTTCTTCTTCTTCTTCTTCTTCTTCTTTCTTCCTCCTCCTTCCTTCTCTTCTTCTTCTTCTTCTTCCTTCTTCTTCTTCTTCTTCTCCTCCTCCTCCCTCCTCCTCCTCCCTCCTCCTCCTCCTCCTCCTTCCTCCCTCCTCCTTCCTCCTCCTCCTTCCTCCCTCCTCCCTCCTCCCTCTCCTCCCTCTCCCTCCTCCCTCCTCCCTCCTCCCCTCCTCCCTCCTCCCTCCTCCCTCCCCCTCCTCCCTCCTCCCTTCCTCCCTCCCTCCTCCTCCTCCTTCCCTTCCTCCTTCCTCCTTCTTCCTTCCTCCTTCCTCCTTCCTCCTTCCTCCTTCCTCCTTCCTCCTTCCTCCTTCCTCCTTCTCCTCCTCCTCCTCCTCCTCCTCCTCCTCCTCCTCCTCCTCCTCCTCCTCCTCCTCCTCCTCCTCCTTCTTCTTCTTCTTCTTCTTCTTCTTCTTCTTCATACGTGGTTCTAGTTAAAGCTATAACAACTAGAATTATGAACTCACTAATATGGAAAGGAATATAACACTGAGTGGCATTCCTAATCTCATGATTCAATATTCATGATTCAATATCTCCCACTAATTATGAAAATCATTCATTCCCCCCAATTGTAAAGTAACTTTTCTTCAGCTGTATATTAATTGTCCATAGAGGCAGTTTTCTATGAGAGTGTGGGAGTCCTTGGCCAGCCTTTTTTCCTCCACCCTTCAAGTTACAGGCTTTATTCTTAGACCACAGTGGTGAACACAGGCCCCAGGCTGGTGAAACTAATTACTGATCCAGAAATGTACATATGACTTAATATGGGACAACTGGAATCCTCCCCTGGGATGTTCCTACCTGGAGCTGGCAGCAAAGAACTATTAGATTGTGTGCTGCCAAACATGTTGTGGCATTGGGTCTAATAATTTTTCCTAAGTTATTTAATCTGGGAGGCAGATAGTATTACCAGGTCCTCAAAGCAATTGATGCTAAACTTTCAAGCATTATTTTATAATTTAAGTGAGTGTAAAAAAGATGAATGTTTTATTGAGGTAATTAGTGTGTAGTTTACTATTTCTCTTTTCCTTTTCCTTTACTTATTATTTGTATCCTAACAGTATCCCTGTTTTGGGAAATAAAATGTGCTCTAAAATATTAAGTGACCTAATAACCATTTATAGGCTCTTCCGTTTAATATTTAAAAGATTGCATTTTAAAATTTAGAAGTTCTTAATAAGCATAGTTAGCTATCTTCCTGTTATTGTATGAAATGCGTTGCACTCACAACTAAGAATTTTTTGCAATGTTTAATAATAGTTATTTAGTTCTGTCTACAAATACCAGATACTTCGGCTGTTGTTTATTTTTAATTTTATGTGCAATGGAAAATGAAGTTCGTGTTCATATGATTTTTATATAGAATAATCCTTCACATATGTTTGGCGATGTGTTTTTTGAGAGACAAACTTTAGGAAATGTGTGGGCTTACATGTGCACACGTGATGCCGCCAGACACATAAGAACAGCTGCTCCTTCCATGCAGCACATGCACCACTGCGTATGCGACTGCAGTGATAGTGCTCCAACGATTGCCTGAGAAGGCCCAGGATGGGAGTAGAGTTAATTCTACTGCTATTAAAGCATTTTCAAATTCCTGATCTAGAGTCAGGATAAAATATGTATGGCCAACCTTACTCCGCTACCATATTTCCAGCATTCTGTGCCAAGTAATTAGCAATATACTGATACATAATTAAAAATAGTTTCTAGGGAAGGACATTTAAGTTAGGTATTTTTCCTTGTTGTAGACCTGTAATGCTATGCCCAACAGATTCTCCTCTTTTTATGAATGCAGAAACCTCATTTTAACATCTGTGCTTCCATAATGCAAGCATTTACCATTTTAGTTTCATTTGACTTGGGAAAACAAAAATGCTAGAAACTCAGTTACTGTTTTAAAGAAAAATTCATATTTTATTAGTCACAACAATATCCTCTCACTTTTGATAAAGTACACTTGTGAGTATAACAATAGTTGTTTATAAAGTAGTGCTTGATGCAGGTAAGTTTTGGGGAGCCACCACTATGTAGCTTGGCTTCATAAAATTCAGATGATTTCAACTCATTCCAGGGTCAGACAGGCTCAAGTAATTTACAGAAAATTAAATATCAGAAAACCAGCCTGAACCTCCTTTCTTCATCTGTGAATATCTATACTAATAAAAGGGTAATATGCTAATTAGACTGGATAGACTGGCAGTTAGGGGCATCAGGCAGGCATGCAGAGTGGTTAGGGGTCATCAGTCAGGCAGGCAGGTAAGTGGTTAGGAGTCAGCAGTCCTGGATTGCAAGAGGGATATCTGACTGGCAGTTGGACATCCCCCAAGGGGTCCTGGATTGGAGAGGTTGTAGGCCAGGCTGAGGTCCCCCCCCCTTCCCCCCCCCCCCCCCCCTCCGTGAATAAATTTTGTGCTCCGGGCCTCTAATTATATATATGAATGTCTGAGATATTCATTAAGATGAAATACATAGTTTTTCATCTTAATGATATTCATTAGGATGAAATAACTGGCACCTAGTTATTCTTATCATAGAATTCATTTTTATTTACCTCATTAGAGCAATTTTCAAATTTTTTCATCTCATGGTACACATAACTAATTACTGAACTTCTGCAGAAAAAAAATAGGTATAATTTTGGTTTATTCACACTGACAGCTATTTGTGTGGGCTGTTACCATTTTTTGAAAATTTGAAAAATCTATATAATTAGGTATTGCACGTTTTAAAAATTCTTGTGGTACACCAGTTGAAAATTGCTGCTCAACCAGTACTGAAATATAATCTAAAATTTAATTGGCATATCATGTGAATGAAACATATGTCAGACAAAAAAATGCATTGTACCTCATATAATATAAACTTGATGTTGTTGAATAGACCTAAAAGCAGTTCTTAGAAAGAGAAATAAAGCTGAAGTTTGGCCAAACTTGATTATTTAGTTTCTTTCTACTAACATAATTACTATTTTAAAAGACCAAAAGAGTTTATTTTGTTATTTTAAAAATAAATATTTTATTCAAAATGTATTTCTTCAGTTACCATGAAGCATTATGCTTTTCATTTTATGGCTCTTGAAACTTTCACGTGAGTATTTTGCTGGTATTCTCTGAGTTCCTTATGTGGTAGTCATATGCCCACTCCATTTAACTTTTGGTTCTTATTACTTTTTTGGCATTTCTGATATATTCACATACTTCTTGGACTCTCAGCTTTTCAACATATGTAATCCTTCCCAGTTTGAAAACTCTAATCTTTCTGAATCCTGAACAACTGGATTATAATTATTTGTAGGGTAGGATTAGTTCACCAATATTAAAAGGTAATTGTATATGTGAGGTACAAGCAAATCACGTGTTCACTATTCCCAATAAATGCCTGGAAGATACTAAGGATGCCAACTAAGATACTTAGTGCCAGCTACTGTTGTTTGTTGTTCCCATTCTTTTTTTTATTTTTTTTATTTTTAATATAATAAGTCTTTATTGCTCAGATTATTACAGGTGTTCCTCTTCCCTCACCCCCCAATAGCTCCCCCCCACCTGATTCCCAACCCCACTCCATGCCCTTACCCCTGCCACTGTCTTCATCCACAGGTGTAAGATTTTCGTGCAATCTCTT
Organism: Pipistrellus hanaki; assembly: GCF_964339955.1. Classification (NCBI taxonomy): domain Eukaryota; kingdom Metazoa; phylum Chordata; class Mammalia; order Chiroptera; family Vespertilionidae; genus Pipistrellus; species Pipistrellus hanaki. Next base: position 88,272,180 of record NC_140504.1, read on the forward strand.
CCCGCACCCCTCAGACCCCCTTACCCCTGAGAATTGTTAGTCCAATCCCTTTCTATGTCCCTGATTCTATTGTATTCACCAGTCCATTTTGTTCTTCAGATTTTTATTCATTTGATTTTTAGATTCACTTGTTAGTAGGTATGTATTTGATGTCTTTTTGTTGTTCATAATTTTTTATCTTTACCTTTTCCTTCTTCCTATTCTTAAAGAGTACCCTTCAACATTTCATGTAATCCTGGTTTGGTGTTGATAAACTCCTTTAACCTTTTCTTGTCTGTGAAGCACTTTATCTGACCTTCAATTCTGAATGATAGCTTCGCTGGATAGAGTAATCTTGGTTGTAGGTTCTTGTTGTTAATAATTTTGAATATTTCTTGCCATTCCCATTTGGCCTGCATAGTTTCTGTTGAGAAATCAGCTGACAGTCACATGAGTATTCCTTTGTAGGTAATTAGTTGTTTTTCTCTTGCTGCTTGTAAGATTTTCTCTTTATCTTTTGCCCTTGGCATTTTAATTATGATGTGTCTTGGTGTGGTCCTCTTTGGATTCCTCTTGTTTGGGGTTCTGTTTGCTTCCTGAACTTGTAGGTCTATTTCTTTCACCAGGTAGGGAAAGTTTTCTGTTATTATTTCTTCCAGAAGGCTTTCAGTATCCTGCTTGCTCTCTTCTTCTGGCACCCCCAAAATCCGGATGAGGCTCCTGATGCTATCCTCACACTTTTGGATTCTTCTTTCTTTTTGCCTCTCTGGTTGGGTGATTTTTGCTTCCTTATATTCCAGATCTTTGGTTTGATTCTTAGGACATGTTGATCTATAGTTGAGTTTCTGTATATTTTTTATTTCAGATTGTGTATGCTTAATTTCTGGCTGGTCCTTTTCCTTTTTTTTTTTTTTTTTTTGTATTCTCATTAAGGCCCTTGAAGGTCTCACAAAGCTTCTTGGAGGTCTCATCAAGTTTCTCCAAGGTTTTTAGAAGATTCTCGAGTAACCTTATAAATGTGATTCTGAACTCTGTGTGTGTCGTACAGTAGTTTACTTTCCTCCATCTCTCTCATTTGTGACATGCTTCTGTGTCTCCTCATTTTGGCTGCCTCCCTGTGTTGATGGAGTGGCTTTGTGTGGTCAGTGACCTATAGGGGTCAGTAGCTCAGCTTCCCCAATCACCTGAGGTAGTCGCTTTTACTATAGCCCTTTGTGGGTTGAGTGTAAAGTCTTGGTGTAATTAAGCCTTGATTGCTGTTGGTACACTGGGAGGAATTGACTCCAGGCCAATTGTCTGTGAGGACCCGCAGTGTCTATAAAGGAAGAACTGCTGCACTGGAGACACACTTTGTTTCAGTGGTGCTTTGGTGCTCACTGAAGCGACCTTCCGAATGTGTCACTCATGGGTGTGAGGGGTTAAAACTGAGCACTTGGAACACTGGTTTCTGGATCTCCAATGGGTGCAGTTCAGCTACTGCACCTTGCAGGAGCTACAGTGAGAACCACAGTCCTCTCCTCCTTTGCTAGGTTAAACTGCCATTTGTATACAAAAGCCTCTGCATGGAGCTTGGATGTGTTGTAAGGGGCAGAGTCTCAAGGCGGTGTCTCAGGGCGGCACTATGCTGGTGCATGGCCAACAGTGAAGGCTGCCTGGCAGCTGCCCCTCTGATCCGCATCCCCACATTGTTATGTCTTTGCGTCTCTGTGTCTCCCCACGTCTCATACCACAGCACAGCAAACAAATATTCTTGCATGAAGCTCTGTAAGCCAGCCACCCTCACTTTCCGACCTGATGTCAGACAGTCTAACCTCTCCCCAGAATCTGGATTTCAGAGAGACTGGGAGCTTGTCTCTCTTCGGGTTGAAGAAAGCAACGCCCTCCGCCAGCCAGTATTACATCTGTGCTCTCCTACCTCAGTTTTTCAGCGCTTGTGTCCTGAATTCTCCTCTTTCTCTTTCAGTCTAGTTGTAGGGCTTCCTTTCAGCTAGATTTCCCTTGGGTTTAGGGCGATAAACATTTTATTTTATAGTTGTATATTTGAATTGTTGTGCATAGCAGCAGATTAGATGTGTTTACCTATGCTGCCATCTTCATTCTCTCTGTTGTAACCATTCTTGATAATATTGATGTCTGCTAAAATACTTCTCAATAGGAAATAACTTGAATTTCCTTCTTGGGTGAGGGAATAAAAATAACAGCTATTACTTCATTCAGCCTATGTTGAGTCCAGCATCAAGTGAAGAGTAGGTATGAAAAAATTAAAATTAGAAGGCAGAGAAGCAGTGTTGCATGTCCATGCCAAGAAAGGGATGCAGGCCCTAGCTGGTTTGGCTCAAAGCTTAGAATGTTGTTCAAGGGCACATTGGTTGTGGGCTTGATTCCCAATAAGGGCCATGCAGGAGGCAGCTGATCAATGATTCTCTCTCATCATTAAAGTTCCTATCTCTCCCTTTCCCTTCTTCTCTGAAGTCAATAAAAATATATTTAAAAAAAAAAAGAAAGAAAAAAGATACAGACTTTGGAGTTCATAGCTTTGAGTTTGATTCTCAGCTCTCTATGAGTTGTTGGGAGACATTGTAGAATATAATATGATACTAGAGGCCCGATGCATGAAGATTCATGCAATAATGTGCCATCCTTCCTCTGGCTGCCAGCAACGCCTTCGCTAGAGCTGAAGCCGCCTTTTCTTTCTGGCCTGCAGTCGCCTTTCCACCTTCCCAAGCTTCCCAGAGGCCTAGAGCAGCTGGGGTGGGGCAGAATGCCTGCATCGTTGCCATGGCGAGGACACAAGCATTCCACCCCGCCCCGGCCACTCAGTGCCAACTCATGCAAATCAACCTGCCATCTTTGTTGGGTTAATTTGCATACTTACTCCTGATTGGATAGTGGGTGTCCTGAAGGTACTGTTAATTTGCATCTTACTCTTTAGGTTGTATAACTAATATATAAATACCTCTCTGTGTATTATTTGGGAGATAATTATTCCAGTATTTACCCCTCTGAGCTTTTAAAAATTAATCTAAAATAGTAAAGCTAATTTCCATGTTTTTATTGTTAATATTAGAACCACTTGTAAGACTAAGTCATTTTTATATCTCCATGCATGTTCAGGGAAATTTGTATTCACTTTGAAGTATTCATAGTCACTTTGAAGCACACCCTGAAAAGGCTAAGAATGTCTCTTCTTTAGTCTCTTTTACAAAAGATTTTACTTCTAACCTCCTGTTTATGGGATTCAAAAGAACTAGGTCCTATCCTGGTTCTGGCTATAGGGGATTTTTGTTGTCAACTCTAATCAAGTATTTTCAATCTGTTGATTAGTTTTCCTTTGTTTGGAAAATGTGAGAGTTGACAAATTTATCTGTTCTTATTCCAGCTTTAACATGCTATATTAACCTCATTTTATGGATGAGGAAACTGACCCAGCAACTGTGGATGGAGAGGTAGAAGTTGATGGGCCTAGGAAAAGAGCTTGAATATGCTGACATGAATCCATTACCTTCTCTCCTCCACATGCCTTATAGGACCAAAATATTTTCTAAGTATTTCTTATAGTATTTTGAAAGTTAAAATGAAAACCTGTGGTCTATAAAGTTTATTTTATGCAAGCTAACTTGTTAAAAAAAATTGTACTGTTTTACAGCATGATTTAGTGGTAAATTGTCCAAATTCTGGGAAGGACTTCAGGAATCTGAACCTCTATTACTTCACTTATACCTGTGAAATCTTGGACTGGTTTCTGTGCCTTAATTTCTGTGCCTCAGTTTCCTCACCAACAAATTACGGGTAATAATAGTGCCTACCTCAGAACATTTTGAGGATTCTGAGAATTAACACAGCTAATGAACTGAAACACAAATACGTTTTAGCTGTTGCTCTATTTGACATTTAAGACTAATGAGATAATTATAAAAGTCTTAATTGCTTTGAGAAAACACCATTTGCTTTTACAAACTCTTAAAAACATTAATAGGCCTAGGTAACTATGAAGAACTAAGTCAAACCAAGTAATGATTCTGTGGGTTATACAAGATGGCAGTTTAATCTTGGCCAGCTGCTGTGCATCTTATGCTTGAGAAGAATATTGAATCATCTTTGTTTTTTCAAACAATTTTTCAGATGCAGAATTTGCAATTCTTGTAGTTCTGCAGAGATTTTGTACTCTTTTTTGGGGTGTCAGTTTTGCAAAGAGGGGTAAACATCTTTAATCTTGAAGGTCGCAGAAGTGTTGCTTATACATATGTGTATGATGGTAATAACTCAGAGAGAGGGAATTTGTTGTAGATGGCATTTAAGATGGTCTTTTTAACATTATGCATCCAAATTATTATAAGGGAAATGGGAACTCTGGAAAGTGGCCTAAGCTTCACTGGCTATGCACGCAAACATATAGTGCATTGCCATGGTTAGAAGGAAGCGAAAACAAACAAAACACTAGAAGTAATGGTCTGCTTATAATTTGTCAAGTGAAAAGCATATGAAGTGAATAACCAGTAAAAATAATTAATTCCTTATTTTCTTTATCATTATTTATTATTTTACTTGTATAATTTCATTTTAGTCATGCATATCTAAAGTAATCATTTCATATAAAAGTTAGCCATATATATATATATATATATATATATATATATATATATATATATTTAATTTTTTTCTACATGGTCATGTTGAATACTGTTATGCTTCTCTTAAAACTTAAGTAGACAGTTTAGAACTTTAGATAGTTATAAACATACACTTTGGAGCCAAATGACCTGAGACTATGGCTCACATCTATCATATATCAGCTGTGTGACCTCAGGTGAATTACCTCTCTTTGCTATCTTTCAAATTTCTTATCTATCAAATGGGGATTAAAATAACATTGCACATATTTTTTTTTTGACATGGAAAACTCCATTTATTGACCTCTAAATCTAATAAAAAAAACTCTGCACAAGTGTTTTAAGAGAACTTTGATCTTGTTCTTGCTGCTCTGCTCACTGAAGTTAGCTTGCTTCTGTTTCTGTAGCTTCTGTTTCTGTAGCTTCTGTCTCTGTTTTCTGAGATGCTAAGAGGATTTCACGTGCCCGTTTCTGTTGAAGCCTCTCAGCATTTGTGATCATTATGGGATGCAGAGAGGAAAACCAACAAGTCTTAAGAAAGATAAAATGAAGGCCCTTCAAGACACACAGTAGCAATAATGAAATTAGTTAATGTGTTTAAGACACTTAGAAAGTGTGTCCTGTAGTCCAGCCAGCATGACTCAGTGGTTGTGCATTGACCTGTGAACTAGGAGATCAGGATTCGATTCCAGGTTAGGGCACACGCCTGCTTGCAGCTCTATCCCCGGGTGGGCATGCAGGAGGCAGCCGTTCAATGGTTCTTTTTCATCATTGATTTTTTTTTTTTTTTTTTTTTTTTTTTACCTCTCTCCCCCTCTCCCTTCCTCTCTGGAATCAAAATATATTAAAAAAAGAAAAAAAAGAAATAAAAGTATGTTATGTATAGTAAGTGCTACATAACTATTTGCTTGTATTAATCATAGTAGTTGAACTATTAAAAAATAGTAAAATTTCTAAATGCTCAATAATACAGAAAATGTGTGTCACAATAAATTCAACCTCTAACTCAGTGGCTTTCAAACATTAGTTGTGTATAAAATCACACTGTGTACCTATAAAATACACGTCCTTATACCCCACAAGTATGACCAAAGAGGTCAGGGACTGATTATCTACACATTTGACTTCATTCCTGGTTTTTCTAAAGCAGAAAAATAAAATAATTGCTACTTAGAAATTAGAGAATATTTATAAAGATATACACTGCTTTCATTTATGTTTAATTTTAAAACATGTTTTTGAAAGTTGTATTACTGAATGTGTCCTTATTCCATTTTGACATGCACATGCATATATTTTCAGAGACAATTTTGATGTGCCTCTATTAGCCTCTGAAAACACCAGCATGCAGTTTTATGTGAACATGTAAATAAAATACTTATTTGAAAATAAATTACTCTTTTTAAATGACACATTATATATATTTCTAAAATTAAACAAAAAAGACAATCTTATATTTCATTTCTCTCCATCTTAGATCTTGTTTTACTGTTAACAGAAAGCTGAAAAAATAACCATTATGTTAAGATATTCTACTAGTTATTATAGGCTGAGTTTGAAAAGTGTATTTTGGTCATTTATTTGGGCTCAAATTTTTTTTATAAATACAGAGTCTAAGAATTGCTGAAATGTGAAGGGAAAAATAATTTAAGATTTAAAAAATATTTTTCCTTAGCCAGAACCGGTTTGGCTCAGTGGTAGAGTGTCGGTCTGCGGACTGAAGGGTCCCGGGTTCGATTCTGGTCGTGGGCATGTACGTTGGTTGCGGGCAAATACCCAGTGGGGGATGTGCGGGAAGCGGCTGGTCCATGTTTCTCTCTCATCAATGTTTCTGGCTCTCTATCTCTCTCTCTTCCTCTCTGTAAAAAACTCAATAAAATATATTTAAAAAAATATTTTTCCTTGGCAACATAGACCAGAAATTATCTTGTAATGGTATTGAAAAAGGTAAAATACTTAGGTCTATTTGCTTCCTAAAGAGAAGAAGCAATTATACCTGTTAATTGTTTTAAATCCATCCAGTCTTTGAACTCCTGGTGATTACACAGGGCATGACTGAGCAGCTATGAGCCTCAGGGTTTCTGGCCTTTTATTATTTAATCTCATACAGATTTTCCACCTTTCCAGGAAAATTTATTTTGTTAGAAGCCAATTGTTTCTGCTCCTTCTATATTTTGTGCAGTATATAAGTTTCTCTCATTCTAGCTATGTTGCATGCAGTTTGCATACACAGTTCCTTTTTATTTATTCACTGGTTGTTTATGTGTGCCCACAAAAAAGTGTAATACTGTCTAAGGGGTATGTAAGTGCATGTACTTCGTTTAAGTGCATGCAGTATTGCTTGTGTATCATTCACATTAACTTTGCATCTTTACTGTAATAACTAAAAAAACCCCTCAACTTTTAAAAAGAAACAGGTCCTACTATTTGATTTTTTGTTTGTTTGTTGTTTGCACTCTGATAGCTCCTGTAACTGGCACAGCAGGCCTGGTGCAGTGTGAGTACTTAGTATATATTTGTTGAGTGAAGATATGAATGCTAAAGAAGTTAGCAAAGGTTGAATTTCATTTTCCAAAAGTTTGTGTTTGGCTCTTTTGCCACCTCTATTGTGAGGACGAAGACCATTCTCAAGCAATCAAACTGTCCACATCCCAGTAAGTGTCAACATCAATCTGAAGTGAGGCACATTATTGTGGAGGGCCCCAGAGGCACCCTGCCGATGGACTTACATCACATCAGTGTGGAACTCAGAATCCTTGGAAAGAAAGGGAAGAGGCTCAGGATTGACAAATGGTAGGAAATAGAAAGGAACTGGCTACCATTCACGCCATCTGCAGGCATGTACAGAACATGATCAAGGTGTTACACTGCACTTCCCTTACAAGATGAAGTCTGTGTATGCTCACTTCCCCATCAGCCTCATTCATTATTTAGGAGAATGGATCTCTTGTTGAAATCGGAAATTTCTTGGCCTAAAAATATATCCACAGGGTTTGGATGAGGTCAGGCGTAGACTGTACAGTACCTCAAGCCCAGAAAGGTTAGTTAATGCTTGAAGGAAATTACATTGAACTTGTAGTAAATTCAGCTGCTTTGATTCAGCAAGCAACAACAGTTAAAAACAGGATGTCAGAAAATTTTTGGACAGTGCATATATTTTGGAAAAATGGAACACTTCAGCAGGCTGAGGAATTAAGACTGAAGTTATCCAGCCACGAAAGCAGGAGGATGCTGGAGATTCCTCAGTCTTATTTGTGATATTTTAAAGATGTAGCATAAGCCATGTATTGAAATAAAAAGCATTTCTTTTTCTGGCTTTCAAACTTCTACAATGTTTTATTATGAAAACAATGTTAGAACATTATGAAATACCTAGAAATTAGAGAAACTTAGAGAAAAGGAAACAAAAATTGTACATTTTCAACAGTTCCTAGGAAATCAACACTCTTAAGATTTTTTAAAGATAATTTTTCTAGGTCTCTCTAGTCTATCTCTTCTGCTAGAATTGGGCAGCTTATCTCTGTTAATCCTTGTGTTTCTAACACTCATGATGATGTGCATAAGTTTCCATGTCATTGGAAGTATTTTAAATTGAGATACCTTCTGTTAGTGGACCAAGTTTTTAATCTCCGAATGGCTTCAGAGAGGCGATGACCTCAGACCTTCTTTCCACCTTGGCTGTCTCCTTTCCAGAACAAGGATGCCCTTACATTCTCTCGAATGGCCAACAGTGTGGATGTTGGTTTCAAATAATTTCTCCCTTCAGTTTCTTTTTTCTCCTCCTCCTCCTCCTCCTCTTTCTGCTGTTGTTGCCGTTTATTATTACTAGGGGCGTGGTGCACGAAATTTGTGCACGGGAGGGTCACTCAGCCCAACATGCACCCTCTCCAATCTGGGAGCCCTCAAGGGGATGTCTTACTGATGGCTTAGGCCTGCTCCCCATGGTTCTCTGCTCTCCGCGGACCTGTGTGCTTGAGGACACCACAGGCCCTGGTGTTTGCTCTCTTAGAAGGCCTGCTTGCCTTTTGCTGCCAGGTCCAAGGGCAAGCAGGGTCCTGCTGTCTGCTCACGCTGAGGGGGACATTCCTGCCTCGCCCCCAGCCACTTGTATGTGTGCCAGCTTGGAGCACCTGAGTCCCAGGGATGTTCCTGCATCACCCCTGGCCACTCAGCAATTGCATATGCAAATTAACATTCCATCTTTGTCATACTAATTTGCATAGTCACATGATTGGCTGGTGGGTATTGTGAAGTGACAATTTGCATCTTTCTCCTTTATTATTTAAATCTTTATTATTGAGAATATTACAGATGTACTCCTTTTTCCTCTCATTCCCCCCCCTCCATCCAGTTTCCACTCTTTCTCAGGCCTTCATCATCCTTCTGTCTCTGTCCATAGGTGAGATCTTTGGTTAATCTCTTCCCACCTCCTAACCCCCTTCCTTCTAAGATTCCTCCATCTGTTCATGTTTCAATGCTTCTGATTCTATTTCATTCACCAGTTTATTTTTCATTAGATTTCTTATTCATTTATTTTGATTTTTATATTCATTTGTTGATAGATATGTATTTATTGCCATTTTGTTCATATTTTTTTTTACCTTTTTTTCCCTTCTTCCTCTTCAACATCTCATGTAATACTGCTTTGGTGGTGATGAATTCTTTTAGCTTTTTCTTGTCTGTGAAGCTCTTTACCTGACCTTCAATTCTAAATGATAGCTTTGCTGGGTAGAGTAATCTTGGTTGTAGGTCCTTGCTATTCATCACTTTGAATATTTCTTGCCACTCCCTTCTGGCCTGCATAGTTTCTGTTGAGAAATCAACTGACAGTTATATGGGTGCTCCCTTTTAGGTAACTAACTAATTTTCTCTTGCTGCTTTTAAGATTCTCTTTGTCTTTAACATTTGGCATTTTAATTATGATATGTCTTGGTGTGGGCCTCTTTTAGTTCCTCTTGTTAGGGACTCTGCTCTTCCTGGACTTGGAAGTCCATTTTCTTCACCAGGTTGGGAAAGTTTTCTGTCATTATTTCTTACAGTAGGTTTTCAATATCTCGCTCTCTCTCTCTTCTCTTTCTGCCAACCCCATGATGTGAATGTTAGTGTGCTTGAAGTTGTCCCAGAGGTTCCTTAAAATATCTTGATATTTTTGGATTCTTTTTCTTTTTGCCTCCTCATATTCCAACTGGTTGATTTGATTTTCGAACTGCTCTCCTCTACTATTGAATCCCTGTAAATTATTATTTATTTCAGTTAGTGTATGCTTACTTTCTGACTGGTCCCTTTTCATGTCTTTGACAATCTCACTAAGATCCCTGAAAATCTCATTAAAATTCTTGAATCTCCCATGAAGATCCTTGAATAACCTTGCAAGATGGTGTTGAACTCTGTCCAGTAGTTTGCTTGATTCCATTTCTTTCATTTTTGACATGCTTTTTTGTCTTCACATTTTGGCTGCTTTCCTGTGTTTGTTTCTATGTGTTAGGTAGAGCTGCTATGTATCCTGGAATTGGTAACAGTGGTCTTGTGTAGTAGATGTCCTGTAGGGCCAAGTGGCTCAGCCTCCCCAGTCACCTAAGCTGGGCGAGCTGGGCTCTCTAGGTGAGCCCCTGTGTGGACTGTGTGCACAGCCTTGACTGTTGTTGGTATATCTTGTAGGAATTGACCTCCAGGTCAATTTGCTGTGAGGTCCTGCTGTGACTACTTTTGGAGAGCTTCTGTTGAGAAAATACCCCTCTGTAGCAGGACTTGCTTCAGTGTGGCTTTGGTACTCACTGAGTCTTCCCCTTGAGTATGTCACTTGTGGATGTGTAGAGTTGCAATCTGCTATGGTCTGAAGCTCTCCAGTGGGTGCACTGGGACTGAGCTCTCTACTGGGTGACTTTGCACCAGGGAGAGGACACCCCGCAGGAGCTATTTGTCCTGGGCTTGGAAGTGCCCAGGTGAGGCCCAGCTGTGGATAAAAGCGGGATGGTGATAACACCAGGATCTTGGGCCTTTTATTGGTAGTTGTGGCATGCACTTGTCAGTGATATGAAGAGATACTTTTAACAAAGTCTGAAGCCTGAACAAGACAGGCCATTCATATGGAAAAGCTGCTACAAACAAGTTGGGTGGGGCTGCAAATTTGATGGGGTGCAGTTTCAAGGAATCATTAGGGCAGAGCTAACAGTATGGATCATGATGATGAAAACTCAGATACGGCTGCCAGTTAGCCCTGCTACTGGGGATTTCCCAACACGGAGCAGTGACCCCTGCAAGCACCTCTGTCAAGTAGAAAACTGCCTCTGAGTTCCTGCCCCAATGGCCGACAATTCAGTTCCTCCCCGTATGTGTCTGGGTCCCACAATGCCTCCTGGTACTGGAGCTCATAGTCAGTGGGACTTTGTAAGTTAGTGACCCAGCCCCTTAAAGGAAAATCCGAGTCTCCAGAAATCTCCATGTCATTCGGCCTCAATCCTCACTGGTTTTTACAGCCTGCATTTATGGGGACTTCTCTTCCCAGCTCTGGATCTTGGGCTGGGGGTCTGGTGTGTGGGACCCCTTGTTTCTCACAGGTGCCTTCTGCAGAGATGATCTTCTCCCGATTACAAAAATATCATATATGGATGTTAGACCAGCCCGTTCCTCACCTCCACCCTTCCTACCAGTCTCAATGTGCTTTCTTCTTCTTTATTGTAGGACTTCTACTCAGCCAGATTTCAGGCAGTTTTGAATGATGATTGTTCTGTATTTAGTTGTAATTTTGATGTTGTGGGAGGTGGCAGGTACAGGCATTTACCTACACTGCTATCTCTAATCTTCCCTTCATTTTCTTTTTCCAGTATTTGTTCATTCATTCAACAAAAGTTTATTGAGTACCTGCTGAGTTCTAGGTGATGTTATAAGCATTGGAGATGAAGAAATATTTCAGTGGTCTAAATTAAATGTGACTAAACACTAGTATTTCAATATTATAAATGCTTTCTAAACAAAATTGACAATATGGCCCCTTCCTTTCAAATTTAATTAAACCACTATCAAAATAGTGATTCAAAGTTTTATATTTTCCTTTTAAATTTGCATTAGAATAACAGAATGTAAAATGGATATAGGCATCATATTAACACAGTTTTAAAAAATCTCAGGAAAAAAATAATACCATACCTCTATTTCAAAAGAAAAAGGAAAAGTGCAAACTTACCTGTCCCCAGCCGACCCCCCCCCCCCCCCAAAAAAAAAAAAAAAAGTAAGAAAAAGAGAGAGAGCAACAGTTCTGAACTCAAGGTGTAAAAAGGGGAAAAATGCTTTGGAAATAGGATAACTTTTTTTATCTCTGCATCAAAAGTTGTATATTATTTTATGGTGGATTTTCCGCTTTTGGTTCTAATACATATAATTTTGTTTGATGAATTATGTACTTACCCCTTTAAAAAATAAAGATTGCTGAATAGATTTTAAGTTAATATTTGGAATTCCCTTTAAGTCTCCATATATTGTATGTCACAGGATTAGAATATGTCTCGCAGCATCCTTTGTCAAGGTGCTTCTTAGGATCTGGGATAACTAAATTAGAGATACAATGAGAGAGAAATGGGGAAGATACAAGGAAGGTAAAGATGACAGTTGACTAATGTGTAAGTGAGTTTCTTTAGAAATTCTCATTCATGTCAGAAGTACAGACTGAGTTTAAAAAAATAATGAAGTTGACTACATTCTTTTAGGGATTTCTCCCTAATCCTTTAAAAGGCTGTTTTAGGTATTTTGTTTTCCAAAAGTGTAAATGTCCTTAGACAGCTATCCTTCAAATTGTTGTTCCATACTCCAACTTGCAGACACCTACATTCATAGTTTTTTTTATAAATATGTCTCAGAAATATTCATGACTACCTAATTAAAAAAGTAAAGTTGAAGCTTTATTTTAGTGTTTTAATCGATTTTTAGACTAATGATTCAGTTAATTATATCTGTGATGTAGAGATTCTGTGAACATCCAATGCAACTCTTTAGAGAAAGAATTGACTTAAATACTTATTTTAAATAAAAAGTAAGATTAATTTTAGAATCATGATTTCCCTTTAGAAATTTAAATTCAGGACAGAGGAAATTTGTTAAGCAAGGTTTGTTTTATACAGTTATAGGAATATTTTTGAGTTCCATTTCAATAAGGAAGTCTGCTCATGTTCTCTATATTGAGGTTCTAGTTGGCTCAAATGTATAACTATTTTCTATTCCATATTATATATAAAGAAATGAAGTGTGGATTAACATTGTTTGCAATGCCATGTAATTTGTCCTAATATGTTGAAAATCCAATGTTGGGAGGAACTATATTTTTATTGCAATAACAAAATTCATAGGACCACCCAAATACTGTTTTTCAGAGTACAAAATGCTATCCAAAATTCTTTGTTTTTGAAAAAAATGGTCATAAAACCTGAGATAAGCTATTATATTATTATACCTGAACATTTTTTGTTTTTTTGTTTTTTTATACCTGAACATTTTTGTCTATTCAGATAAGCATTAGTAAATACAGTGTTACTTGTGAATTTTTTTTTTCCAACTGATTATATATATATATATATATATATATATATATATATATATATATATATTTTTTTTTTTTTTTAATAAGTTTTTATTTTTCATATTATTACAAATGTTCCTTCCCGCCCCCCCCCCACCATTGCTCTCCTCCACCAGGTTCCCACCCCACCCTCTGCCCTTTCCCCTCTCCCCATTGTCCTCATCCATAGGTGCACAGTTTATGTTCAGTCTCTTCCCACGCCCCCCTCTCCCCTTTTCCCCAAGAATCGTCAGTTCACTCCCCTTCCATACCTCTGATTCTATTATATTCAACAGTTAATATTGTTCATCAGATTTTTTTAATTTCCTTGGTTTTTAGATTCACTTGTTGATAATTACGTATTTGTTGTTCATAATTTTTATCTTTGTTTACTTTCTCTTCTGAAAGAACCCCCTTCAGCAATTCATATAATTCTGGTTTGGTGGTGATGAACTCCTTTAGCTTTTTTTTATTAGTGAAGCTCTTTATCTGGCCTTCGATTCTGAGTGATAGCTTTGCTGGGTAGCTTATTTTTGGCTGTAGGTTCTTGCTATTCATCACCTTGAATATTTCTTGCCATTCCCTTCTGGCCTGTATGGTTTCTGTTGAGAAGTCAGCTGACAATCGTATAGGTGCTCCTTTATAAGTTACTACCTTCTTTGCTCTTGCTTCTTTTAGTATTCTCTCTTTATCTTTTGCTTTTGGAATTTTAATAATGATGTGTCTCGGTGTGGTCCTCTTTGGATTCCTTTTGTTTGGAGTTCTGTGCGCTTCCTGGACTTGTAAGTCAAATTCTTTCACCAGGTGGGGGAAGTTTTCTGTCACTATTTCTTTCAGTATGTTTTCGATATCTTGCTCTCTCTCATCTTCTGGAACCCCCATAATTCTGATGTTGGTTCGCTTGAAGTTGTCCCAGAGGTTTCTTACATTATCTTCAATTTTCTGGATTCTCTTGCCTTCTAGCTTCTGTGGAGGAGTGTCTTCTGGCTCTTTATGTTCCAAATCTTTGACTTGATTCTTGCGATCTTCCCTTCTGTTTTTAGGACTCTGTAGAATATTTTTTATTTCAGACAATGTATTCTTTATTTCTTGTTGATCCCTTATCATTTCTTATTGACTCCTTATTAATTCTAGTTGATCTCTTTTCATATCCTCATAGGCCTTATCCATCTTTTCTAGGAAATTCTTGAAAAACCTTATAAGCGTAGATTTGAACTCTATATCCAGAAGCTTTTTGTCCTCCATTTCTTTTGTTTGTGATCTATTTTGTTGTCGCATTTCGCAGTTACAGATGGGACGGGGTTTCAGGGTGGAGCCTGCAGCTTTGGCTTCCGTCAGCCCCACCCTATGCGGGTCTTTCAGTGCTCGCTGCCGTTGCCTCTGAGAGAAAGGTGCCCTCGATTTTCGCCTGCTGCCAAACAGTCTATGCTCTCCCACAATGAGCCCGGTATTGGGGTTCAGTTCAGTTGGAAGTGGAGTTGGAGGTGGCGTTCATAGCAGTCTGGAGCCCCAGTCTCCTTCCCGTCAGGGCAATCCCGCGGCACAGCCGACCGTCCCTTCTCTGGGGGCAGTGTGCGAGCCTCCGGGACCTCCTTTCTCCGCTACCCCGGGGTTCCGACTTACAGCCCAGCTCCCTATGGCTGAGCCTGAGTCCCCGGGGTCTGGCCCAGATCTGGGGTTCAGAGCAGTCAGGGGCCCAGCACAGTCGGAGTTTTATCTCCTTTCCGCTAGGGAACGCCCGCCAGGCACTCGGCCTCCCTCCTCTCCGGCTCCGTCCTCTCCGCGCGCCGCGTGTCTCCGTACCTTAGGCTTTTACAGCTCCTCCGTGCTTCCTTCTGGTTTTCTCCTTGCTTCTCGCTGTAGAATTTCCAGTCAGTCGACTTTCCTGTAGTTCTGGGTAATGTCCATTTTATATTTTAGTTGTATTTTATTAAAATTGTTGTGTGCGGCTGCGGCTAGTTGCCTACCCGAGCAGCCATCTTGGATTCTCCTCTACTTGTGAATTTTTATAACCTTGATGTATTTACAGAATTGACTTGGTGTGTCATTCGGCACAACTTACAAATTTCATCTATCTAGCCACCCTAAGATTTCTTATTTATAATGAAAAGGAAGAAAAAGATAATACTTTCCTATTCTCAGTAATATTTAAAAAGCATTCATATGTCTTTTAAACTTTGAAAGTCACATTTATTCAGTGGATTTATATGGGACCTTTCCACAAGGAGCAGATGCTTTCTTTAGCTGGCTTTAGCAAGAGTCAACCGCGAATGATTCTTAGTACCAATAAGTTGGTTGGGTATAGTGCTCTAGTTTTGTTTTATTTTTCATGTATTATGAAAGATGTTTTACAGTGTAAATAAAATTTTTTGAGTTAAATTCTCAACTAAAATGGTAGTCTACCTTAATTTGCAACTTTTCTTACAAAGTTAGGGGAAAAGTAATTGACTCTTCATCTAAAATAATAAAAGGGTAATATGCGAAGTAGACGACATCCTTCTGGACGAAGCCAGGGCTGAAGGGAAGCCGCCTGGGTCCCGGGTGCCTGCTGGTGGACAGAGGAAAGTTTGGGTCCTGGGTGCTGGAGGGAAGCTGTTGACGGCAGTTGGGGGAAGGAAGGCTTAGTGACTCATGAATTTTCGTGCACAAAGTGGGGTTGTCCCTCAGCCCAGTCTGCACCCTCTCCAATTTGGGACCCCTCAAGGGATGTCTGACTGCCCGTTTCTGGTGGGATTGGGCCTAAGTGGGCAGTCAGACATCCCTCTCACAAACCAGGACTGCTGGGTCCCAACTGCTCGCATGCCTGCCTTCCTGATTGTCCCTAAACGCTTCTGCCTATCAGCCTGATCATCCCTTAACCACTCCCCTGCCAGCCTGATTGATGTCTAACTGCTCCCTGCCAGCCTGTTTGTCCCTAACTGTCCTCCCCTTCAGGCCTGGTCACCCTTAATTGCCCTTCCCTGCAGGCCTAGTCTCCCCCAACTGCCCTCCCTTGCAGGCTTGGTCCCTCCCAACAACCCTCTCCTGCTGGCCATCTTGTGTCCACATGGGGGCAGGATCTTTGACCACATGGGGGCAGTTATGCATATAACTCTTTTATTAGATAGAGGTTGGTGGGGGCCACCTGGTTTGCCCTGAAGGATGTCCCGGATCAGGGTTCGTGTTCCCTTGGGGTGTGGGACGGCCTGGGTGAGGGGCCTGTGGTGGTTTTTAGGCCAGCCATGCCCCCTGGTGATCCAAGCAGAGGCACTGGTATCTGGGGTTTATGTATCTTCTACAATTGAAACTTTGTAGCCTGGAGTGGAGCCAAGCCTCCTGCTTTCTCTGTGGCTGCAGCCATTTCTGTTGGAATTTGTTTACCTTCTACAATTGAAACTTTGTAACCTTGAGTGGAGGTTTAGGCCGGCAAGGGTAGGCGGAAAGCTTGGCTTCCTCCGTTGCCTGGAAAACCCAAGCCTCCCTCCTGCTCTCTGTGGCTGTAGCCAATTTGGTTGGGTTTATTTGCATACTCGATCTGATTGGCTGGTGGACGTGGCTGGTGGGCGTGGCTTGTGGGTATAGTGGATGTATGGTCAATTCGCATATTATTCTTTTACTAGATAGTATATTATCCTTGTTAATATTTCTTTTTGAGGTGAATTGTAGGCTATGAAGGTCAGGTGTTTTATTTTATATCAGAGGCCCAGTGCATGAAATTTGTGCATGGAGGTGTGGGTTCCTCAGCCCAGTCTTCACCCTCTCCAATCTGGGACCCCTCTAGGGATGTCCGACTGCCTCTAGAAATCTGGGACCGCTAGCTTCTAATCGCTCGCCTGCCTGCCTGCCTGTCTGACCTCTTCTAACCCTTCTGCCTGCCTGCCTGAATGCCCCTAACTACTCCCCTGTGGGCCTGATCACCCCTAACTGCCTCTGCCTTGCCCCAAACCTAGGACCCAGGATTCCCTCCTCTGGCCAGTCACAAGCATCTGGTACCTGGGCTTCCCTCCCTCTGGCTGGCTGCAGGCACCCAAGACCCAGGCCTGCTTCGCCTGGGTCATCCACAGCTGTAGATGCACAGGACTGCAGGGCGGGTGGCTTGACTCTCTCCCGAGCTGCAGGTGCAGGCACAGCCCTGGCATCTGGGACTGTGGGGTGGGTGGCTTGCCCCTCTCCTGGGCCCCAGCCCCAGCCACTGGCACCTGGGACCACAGGGTGGGTGGCTTGTCCCTCTCCTGGGCCATAACCTCACCTACTGGCACCTGGGATTGTAGGGAATGCGGCTTGTCCCTCTCCGGGTCTGCAGCCTAGCTGGTCCCCATTCCTTTCTTGCAAGCTCATTTGTGCCTGGCTGGTACCCATTCCTCTCTCCCTAGTGTTGAGCGTCTGATTCCTTATGGCATGATGGCATGATGGTATGATGGTGTGAGGGTGTGTAACCATTTGCATATTAGCTCTTTATTATATAGGATTTCTTTGTGTAGTCAATGCTTTTATACAATATAGAAGCAAGCTGATGGAGAGCCAAGTGAGAGATATATTTTAAGATATGTAGATCTTTTTGTTTGGCAGTTTATAGACAGTAAAAATTTTCATATTTCAATGTTAATTCAAATTCACTAAAGGGAAAATAGAAGCATGAACTCATCTAACCAACTTCAACCCTCCTGTCCCTTTTGTTCCCATTTAGATTGAAATCCTGCCTGATTGGATAGACTCAGGCAGTTCCACCAGTTAATGCCCTGGTAGCTTTTGCAATATTTGGGTCTTGGGACAGAAGTGTCTTCTACTTAGAGTTGATACTAAAAATTGTGGAGGAGGGCAAACAATATTGTATCTAAAATGCTACTTATGTTACTGTCAGTCAGTCCTTCTCATATCTCTGGGAATACAACCATATTATAACAAATTAGAAGCCCAGTGCATGAAGTTTGTGCACAGGGTGGGGAGGTTCCTCAGCCTGGCCTGCATCCTCTCGCAATCTGGGACCCCTTGGGCGATGTCCAACTGACAGTTTAGGCTCAATCCTGCAGACAGTTGGACACCTCTCTCGCAATCCGGGATTGCTAGCTCCTAACCACTTGTCTGACTGCTGATCACCCCTAACCACTTGGTCTGTCTGCCTGATAGCCCCTAACTGCCTCTGCCTTGGCCCCTGCCACCACAGCTTCACTGGAAGGATGTCCAGAATGAAATCTGGAATGTTGTTCAGCTGTCCTGTCTAATTAGTATATTATACTTTTATTATTATAGATTCTATAGGCATATTACAAAGGGAATTCATTCGTAGGAGTATGTTCACTCTATTTTGTTAATAATTTTAGGGAATAACAGATACTGCCCATGGGACTCGATTAATTAGTAACATCATTCTAAATTTTGCCTCAAACCCTCCCTCATCCTGTCTTTAGGTAGAATTATAATAAAAGGAAAATAGCTCGAAGCATCACCATGTTGCTATTTTAATGCATTCTGTTTCTTTTGTATTTCTTTTTTCCATGTAGTTTTTGGTGAAACCACCTAGTTTTTGTGTAGACTATGGTCTGTTTTCATACTTACTCCTGTGGGAAGTGTGAGCATTGGGAAGTATGTAACTCAGTAGAGGACATGTAAGTCTAATCTCTGCACAATGAGTAATTGCAAGGCGCTGTCTTCTTATTTTTAACAAATAATTTTTTGTAGGATGAAATTCTGACAGGAAAATTATAGAATTGTCCCCCATAATTGGATTTATGTTAATAATTGGAGGCTGTCTACTCTTTAAAATGTAAATGGGGTTTATATAAGAAGGTTTAAGAGGCAGTACTCTTAAGAATATAGGTATTCTTTTACAAATATAGTTATGTTGTCAAGGCAAATATATTTACTCCTACCCCCTACCTTGGACAAATGTCACCAAATTGCCTATTAATATTTATTGCGCATCTGTCAGCTACTCACTGAACCTGTTTTCTCTTGTGCTTCTATCAATTTTATAACTTTTTTTTTTTTTTGCTACAAGCTGTATTGTATATGATATAAATCTACATTTTGATCATTTTAATGTTACCCACCAAAGAATATGAAAAAGAAATTTGTATAAAACAAGACTTTGTTAATAAAATAAATACTGTTTCACTCAATATACTATGAAAAAACAGATTTGAAAACATAAATAAACAAAACCCTGAGGTAAATATTACTGCCATGCTGGAAAAAAAAAAGAATAAAATCATATATATTAAAAAAGAATAAAATTATATGTGTATGTGTTTTACATACCTCAGCAGAATGTTAACATGATCAGAATTGTACATGGTTACTTGCTTGTATTCCTGTAAATGTGATGTCTTAAAGGGGGGACAGTTTATAGTCCAACTAGGAGTTTGGTTTCCTCATCATAAATCTCATGTGACTTTGATATATTTCTTTGAAATACTTAGCACTTATGTGTATATCTTTTTCCAGCTGTGGTTGTGTAAATATTTAGTTATTTCAGTCACTGGTATTTATATTTTATCTTCCAAATGGGCAGTTGTTGAAAGGATCCTGCCATGTACTTTTCCCTGATGCTGGCCTTGCCCGAAGTCAATCCTGTTATATTCCCAAGGTCCTAACAGGATTCTTGCCAAGGGCAGCTGACATTATCATCCCAGTTTTTGCTAAAACCTCATGCCATCAGGCCCTTTCTTTTTTTATCCTCCTTTAGGATTCCTATGCAGAGTGCAGTTGAGACCTAGAAGTTGGTTTTGCCAAGTTTAGTATAAACCTTATATATTGTTACATTGAAAAGTATCCAGATTAGCATTCTCAGAATGGGGTTGTCAGGTAGCTTGTAGGAACTCAGAATTGTTGACTGAAGGGAGAATATGTTTTATGAATAATGAGCCAATAATATCATAGGGAGGTTTGTAACAGTGCAGGTGGTTACCTCTTCTAGGGTTTAAATCATTTAAGCATTTTTCATCTACTCTCTTCTGAGATTCATATGCTCTTCCCTATTGGGTCCTGCTATAACTCCTCAAAGCCTTCTGAAAAAGTTAGTCCTGGTTATTGATAGAAATTTGGTAATTTTTCCATTAGAAAAGTTTAAAAAAATTTGGGTACCAATGATATTAAATTTTGGTTACACAAACAGTGTATGTTGACATTCTCTGAATATTAAAATCATAACATAAAAACACTAGGGAACCAGTGCATGAATTCATGCACCTTGAAAGGCACTGTGGGCGAGGCTGCAGTGGGAATAGGGGCAGGTCTCGGCCTACCCTCTGCACCCCCTCCTCACCACTCCTACTGTGGCCCCCAGTCCCCTGTCTGGCAGCAACCCCGCTCCCGCCACCACTCCCACATGCAGAGTGATTGGGACTGGAGCCAGCAATGGATGTGAGAGGGGCCTGTGTTGTCAGCAGGTGTGAGCAGTGGTTACTGTCCTGATCACCCCTCAGGAGCAGGGGAAAGTGGAGAAGCCCTCAAGGGCGATCAGGGCTGGCACCAGGAGTGGGTGGGGCCAGCACCAGCAATAGGTGCAAGTGCTGGGTGGGATGGCGATGTATGGGAGTAAAGAATTTTCAGTAACCACCAGAGCCTCACCCTGATAACAGCGACCAGCACCCCACCTTGGTCTGGCTCCCCTGCTTATCTGTTCCACCATCTCACCACAGCCTACACTCACCATGTTCTGCATGCACCCCTGGTGGTCAGTGCATGTCATAGAAACTGGTTGCTTGCTTGTTTCACTGTTTGGTCTATTTGGATATTAGGTTTTTATATATATAGATTTACTAAAAAATGCAATATTGTATTTAGAAAAGATGATACAGTATAGGGAAAATTTATTTCCTCATTTATTTATCATGAAGGTCTTTATTGAGTTAATTGACCATGAAATCAATTGATTTACAGTTAGATATTCTGCGCAAGCATGGGAAAAGAGCAGCAGTTGCCATCAGGAATGCTTCCTGTTGTTTTTATTACTGTATTTAAAAAATAAGTAATCAGACTTAACACTACCATTGTTTGAAACAAGAATGGACAAAGCATGGCTCTTGCTATATTTTAACATATTAATCCTAGCAGTATTTATGGAATAGTGAGAGAAAACAAGGGCTTTGAATTTCACTAGGATTAAATCCAGCACAGCCATCTTCCAGCTGTATGATGGCTGAGAGTCTCAGTTCCCCCATATGGACACCAGATATAAAACACCTACCCCATAAAGATGTTATAATGCTAAAGGAGATGATGGATAATTAATATTAGTTTTCTTATTTCATTTTTATCTGCTTAGACTTGATAATAAATAAAAATTATTATAGATTTCATAGCGATGATGACTGCCATTTATAATTTTTATTGTTGAGGTTGACTAGCCACTCATAAATATCACTCAGGAATTGGAAAGTTTTTTTCCTGAAGGTTAAACTTTATGAGAAATGTGAAATTTCTATTTCTGTTGTTATGATTTGTAAAGTTATTAGCTCTAAGCAATTCATTTTTTGCTAAACCTATTCATTCTCTTCAGATTATTGTGGTAACAAGGTATTTATAAATATAAAAAAGAGTTCAATGGCTAACCTAATTTGAGAAAGGCTATATATTATACCTGTCTTTTGGCTAATCATAATGTATATTAGCTAGACTATATAGACCCTGCAACTCTTTTTTTTGAGCAATACCTATTAACAATTTGAGGAAAGAATATTTCAAAGGGTGTTTTGGAAAATTTAGCCTTTATTGGAATATAATTTAGCTTTTATTGTTGAAACTCTTCTACTAAGTGCCGCTTTACAAAAATCATAGTGAAAACTTGGGGCTGAATTAATTCCCAAAAGTCCTTCTGGCTGTGGTCCAGCTCTGTGTGACTGTAGGGTAGGCCTTGAGACATGAGCTCCCCTGCACTTCCTGGAGTCCTGGTGATCTCTAGCTTCTATAATTGGCTGTTACTACTCTATACAATCTTCCTAGATGGTTTTATTCTCTCCCATGGTTTCAGTCTCTAGCTTGATTCTCATCTACAATTCCAGCTGAGGTCAAATTTGGATATTCATTCAGTTGGCAACTTGTCATCTCCATTTGAATATTCTAGAAGTACTTCAGATGCTTCATGTCTCTTACTGAATAAGTCATCACTTGTTTTTCTTACCAAGCCCACTTTTCCATTCTCCACCCTCATTGGGACTACCCTTCACCCCTTGCTCAGATCAGAAACTTGAAACCTCCCTGCCCCCTGCTTCTCCATCCTGTGCATTTTAATTTTCATTCTCCACACATTGCCAGTGAATAGATCCTGATGATGTTCTGTCTAAATATCTCTAGATTCTTCCCATTATTTTCCCTCTGTCAATATCCAATTCCAAGTTTTGGAATTTATTGCTTGAAGAGTGTTAAAGTGTCCTAACTAATCCCTTCCTAGCGTATCCTGCTAAGGTACAAGTTTCATACTACCAAAAGCGAGCATTTTAAAATCAAACTTGAGCATGTGACTCCTTCCTTAAAATATTTAAATGTCCTCATTGTCTTCAGTTGGTTCCAGAACTTTGACTTGATAAACAAATCACATTACATTATTGCTTCTAGCTACTTCTTCAGGCACATGCTTTCTAATCTTGACATGAACCTTACACTGAGGCCATACTAACCTACCTGCAGGTCTGAGTTAACAAGTGCACTATATTCTTTTGTTGCTGTGCCTTTGAATGAAATTATCTCCTTTCTTTTCTTCCTGATTCTTTTTCTGAGGCTCAAGTTTCATATCTCAGGATGCCTTGCCTTCTCTGCTGTCTTGCTCAAGTATACTTAAGTGTCCTTTCTTTGTGTATCCATAGCAACCTATGCACCCTTATTTTCTATCTGAAATGGACTTACAGAATTGAATGTAAAATTTGCTGCTCTTGCCAGTTTGGCTTGATAGAGCGTTGGCCTTCGAAATAAAGGGTCTAGGGTTAGATTCCAGCCAAGGTCATGTACCTGGTTGCAGGCTTGATCTCTGGCTCCAGGCTGGGTTAGTGTGAGAGGCAACCAACTGATGTGTCTCTCTCACATGGATGTTTCTCACTGTGTGTCTCCCCCTCCTCCCTTCTACTCTCTCTAAATATCTTTGGGAAAATATCCTCTGGTAAGGATGAAGAAACAAGCAAACAAAAACCCTAAAAATAAAATTTGTTTAAATTGAACATATCTTACCTCAACAGTTAATACTAATTAATATCCACCTTTTATAATTACTGTCAAAGCAGTAGCCAGTACTTTATATAACACGTTATTTTTTTTGAAGTTTTATAACACTTATAATTGAATAATTTAAAATCTAATTTGAATTTAATATAACCTTTTTGAGAGAGTATGACTTTCTAAGTTGTATTTTTTTCTCAAGTTGCTGATTTATTTTATCCACTTTTAGAGCCTGGTTTTATTTAAAGAACTTATGCAGTATATCATGCATAAAGCTAAAGCTGTTTGTCTATTTTTGTTTATTAGACATCCTATATCATAAACAGCTAATATGCAAATTAACCCTCAAGCCCTCACAAGATGGTTGTCTACAACCAGGCCAGTTGGGGGGTTAGTGAGGGATGACCAAACGACTGATCAAGCAGCCTACGTGGGGCGACTAGGCCAGCATAGGGGTGCATTTGGGGGCAACCAAGCTCGCAGGGGGAGGGTAGTAAGGGGTAACCAGGCTGGCATGCAGAGGCAGTGAGAGGTGATCAGGCTGGCAGGAGGGCAGTTAGGGTCCGCCAGGCAGGCAAGCAGGTGAGCAGTTAGGAGCCAGCGGTTCAGGATTGTGAGTCAGATATCCCTGAGGGGTCCCCGATTGGAGAGGGTACAGACTAGGCTGAGGGGTACTCCCCCTGTGCACACATATTCATTTTTTTCCTCTGGTAGACATAGGCAAATGATAGATCTTTTAGTTTTATCACTTATTTCACTAATAAAAATGTTAATTGTAGCAGTCAAAAATTAAAGATACAAATAAGCCCTATGTAGGACTTATAGTCTAGTAAAGGTTAAATAGTATGTATTTTGGTTACAATTTTAAAAGTAAATTCTTTTAAGTCTCTTTATAAAAAGCTTTATTAAGCTTAAGAACATTCCATTCAAATAGGTCTTTTCCTGTCAGCACTTCATTCATTTTTTATTTATTCAACACACCTATTGATTATCTGTAGTATGCCCAGCACTCTGCCAAGTGTATAAGAAGCAATTGAACAGAATCAGACCCACAGATCTTACAGAGTGAGATGCAAAAGACATAGTATTTAAAGCTGTAATTCTGATCACTCTTACCAAGGATAGCCATGCACTGTTACTTAGGTTTATAAAAGGAACCTTGAATTGTGGTAGAGATCAGGGAGACCAGTGATTTGAAAGGAAAGTGGATATAAACTAGGAAAAGATCATTTTAAGCTCAGAACCTGTGGCAGGCAGACTCTGTGACTGGCAGAAGCTCAAAATGTTTGTGGAGCTAGCAGAAGATTGGGGCAAAGGAAGCAGAGAAGGGGATGGGACAGGAAGAGTCTGGAGAGCTAGATAGGGAGTGAACAGTCTGGCTCTTGTAGGTCTTGTTAAGGACTTTATCTTAAGCGCAGTGGGTTTATTTTAAGAGCCATTGAAATAGTGGAGGACCCAGATTGTATTTACATTTCAAAGCCTTCATGGCTACATTGAAGTAAAGCCATTTAAGAGCTTTCCTAAATCCTGGTGGGATTGATAGGAGCTTGATCTGGGATGGTAGCTGCCTGTAGAGATGGAGATGAGTAGATTGATTTGGGAAATTTGGGGGAGGATGAGGTGATAGGAAGGGAGCTATCAGGGAAGAATTTTTTCTTTATTTTCTTTTTCCATTGAGATTGGAACATTAGATGATAATAGGTTTGGAGCACAACTAAATTTAAGTTGGGTTTTTAAATTTGAGAAATCTCTAAGAAATTAACTCATTAAATCTATCAATGGTAGCCATAAGGTAGGAGTATTAAAAATGTGAAACTAATTTCTTGCTCAAGAGATTATAATCTCATTGGGAAAATAAGGTATAGACACAAAATATTTAAATGGCACATATTATTAGGACTTCATTTAGTAATGCATGGGCTCTAGAATGTAGCTCCTCACCCAATATCCTTTAGCATTTAATATTATATTTAATTATTTAAACTAAATTATTTGACATTTCATCTTTGAAGTCTATTAAAATGTCAACATAGTTATTGTAGAGCAATGAACTTATTAATAAAAACAGAAAAAGTATATATACAAGTATTATTTATTTGTATTATATGCTTGTATTATTTAGAAAGTTATAAAAGTTTCTATAAAAAGTTTCACCATATATTTGAATATAAATGCTCACTAGTATATAGCATGTTTTGTTTAAGTGCTGATTGATGTGAGTTAAAAAGGAAACTTTAAGAAGTCATGCCAACTTTTGTAATACTCAACAATTCTCTAACACCTTCCTCTGCAAAAGCAGGCATATAAATGGTACCAACAGGATGATGGCTTCTGAGAGGATTTGTGGACAAGAGATTTGAAGAGCAGGCAGTATTTGTACGAACTAAGTGGAGGGACTAAAAGAGTCAGGAGTTGCAAGGTGTCAAGGTGGACCCCAGAAGGATTAGTTAGTGAAGAGGGCAGGGCACATGGCTTAATAGAACTCAGTGCTTAAACAACAGTGCTAATGCCTAGTCTGCTGTAATAAGATCTTTATTGTTTTCAAGTGATAATATGAAGCTATTTTGTCATTTCTTCTGCAGGCTCCCGTCTTCGTCAGGAAGATTTTCCACCTCGCATTGTTGAACACCCTTCAGACCTAATTGTCTCAAAAGGAGAACCTGCAACTTTGAACTGTAAAGCTGAGGGCCGCCCCACACCGACTATTGAATGGTACAAAGGCGGGGAGAGAGTGGAGACGGACAAAGATGACCCTCGCTCACACCGCATGCTGTTGCCAAGTGGATCTTTATTTTTCTTACGAATTGTACATGGACGGAAAAGTAGGCCGGATGAAGGGATCTACATCTGTGTAGCGCGGAATTACCTCGGCGAGGCTGTGAGCCACAATGCATCGCTGGAGGTAGCCAGTAAGTAAAAGGGGCTTTCTGTGTTTCTTGGGGGGATGGCAGAGTGGGATCATTTTCAGTGATAAGGGCAATAACAGAAATCAAACCTGTGTCACAGGCTTTGCTGCAGGAAAATCTCTAGATTTGCATATGAATACAATCCACTCTTTATCTGAATTTACTATCATGTTTCTCATTCTAGCTGTTATTCAAGCTTAATTTGGATTTATACATATTTGGTGAAATATTTTACTTTAAAAAAAAATTTATTTGGAGCTGTTTTCTGTTGACCATTTGCACTGAAGTTGATTCATCCCCCTCCATTGTTAATCTTAAATATGTTGAATATAAGTATGTTGTTTTTTTAAGAGTAGTGTGGGATAGTTTTCATTGAGAGAAATGCTTTTAACTGGTATTGTAAAGTATGATTTTAAGTAATTTCTAATTTTTAGAAATCAATTATACTTTTGGTAAGCTATATCCAGAGATATATATGGATATTTTTTTTAAAATATATTTTTATTGATTTTACACAGAGAGGAATTGAGAGGGATAGAGAGTTAGGAATGTGGATGAGAGAGAAACATCGGCCAGCTGCCTCTTGCACACCCCCCACTGGGGACGTGCCCACAACCAAGGTACATGCCCTTGACCGGAATCGAACCCGGGACCTTTCAGTCCACAGTCTGATGCTCTATCTACTGAAACAAACCGGTTTCGGCTATATGCCTCATATTTTATTATCTTGCCTACTGTAGTGCAACCTGGGAGTGCATTAAACCTCAGTAGTTCAGTTTCTTTATACAAATACCAAAGGCAGCTCATCTGGAATTACCATAAGAAGAATTGTTGACTGCTGATTCAATATTTACTTCTAGAGTCTAGATATGTGTTTTATTTGGATAAGAATTGGGCTTCTCTTATTTTCAATAAACATGTAAGCAGTAGCCAGAAAGTTTCATTCTTTGATGTGGTTGTGGGAGGCGGTGAGTACAGGTGTTTACCTATGCTGCCATCTTGGTTCCTCCTCAATATGTAGTTTCTTAATATAGCATAATCCACATATTTTAGTGTGATGTACCTCATTATACCTCCAAATTTTTTTCAAGCTCCAGAGAAAAAAAGAATATTATAATTTACTGAATAAATTGAGGGAGGAGGAAGGGAACATCTATAATACTTTCAACAATAAAGATAAATTTAAAAAATACTTTAAGATCATATTCACCATTAATTCTTATACATGAAAAGGAAGAAATTGTATATTTATCAAATATAGCTTGATATTAATAAGGATAGTTTAATAATAAGGCTCTTTATTAGTGATAATAATTATTTAAAATCTTGAAAAAACTGAATAGTGTTTGTTTTTAATAGTTTTATACTATTGTAATTGTAATAATTAAAGGCAAGGTTTTTGGATACATTAATTATTTGGACATAGCTATGTGGAATAAAATAAGTTCTTTGAGTTAAAATGTGTTTTGTGTATTTAAAAAATTTAGAAACTATTATTTATTAAATTCATGCTTCAACATAATACAAATAGATATGTAGTAATTGAATTCATATGTGCTTAAGTTATTTTAGGCAGTGGTTGCAGTTCATTCACCATTTTTAAGTGTGTTTTGTCCTCAAATCAGAAGATTTTGTATGTTACATAACTAACCTATGTGTTGGGGGAGGGGACAAAGAAACAGGTCATATTTAATGTAGGTTAAATCTATAAAGTACTCTTATATTAAAAAAAATTTTTTTCCCTGGAGAATGTTACCACTTTTTAAAAACATTTCCTTAGCTTAGTTATCAGAAGTTCAATGAGAACTATCCATATTCTTCCCAAAGGCTCAGACACAGGAAGGCAAAGATTGCATCAAATTTTTTAGTGAAGCTGTAGCCCAAAATAATAGCATTAACAAAAGTGTCTTGAGGCAACTTTTACAGTACAATAATAGGTAATTCTTTTAAAAACATGTGTTTTACTTGTCTTTAAACCAAGTTTTACAGCTGTAATAATAGCTGGATTTCTTGGTTCCTAACAATTGTCAATTTCTCAAACAGTGAAAAAAATGATATGAATATCATTTATTACCTTTGTTTCTACATAAACATTATATTTTTGTATATTGTGTT
The DNA here is from genome assembly GCF_964339955.1 of Pipistrellus hanaki. Classification (NCBI taxonomy): domain Eukaryota; kingdom Metazoa; phylum Chordata; class Mammalia; order Chiroptera; family Vespertilionidae; genus Pipistrellus; species Pipistrellus hanaki. The sequence continues at coordinate 88,300,466 of NC_140504.1, forward strand.
AATATTTATTTAAATTTAAATAATGCACCAAAAGAATTGCATTTATTGTTCATAATTAGGATTTTTTATTTTTATTTGAATTCCAATTATAACCAGGTTAGACACAGTATGTAAGGCACTGGCCGACCTTTTGGTACAGATCCTTGCCACGTGTAAAAGCTGTAGCCCTTGTTCTTGAAAACTCAGTTTTGATGTGATTAAATAGATTCACCAAATTATAAAGTCTAAAAATTAGAATGCTGAGAAATATAGTAGTTATTAACCTAAAGTTTCTACCTGAAATTTTTGAAAGTTTATATCTATATCTGTAAAGGAAAAGAATTTCTATTTACAGGACATTTTTAAAATTTATTTTCTAATATTTATGTGTCTAAACCAAGAATAATATATCTTGGTGGGGACATTGAATTGGAACATTTAGAAAATATTCCTGTAACTAAGATTTGTGAAAACTCACTATTTAATTCAGTTTCAAATCCAGCTTTTACCATGGCCTTGCAAGTAAATTTTTACCTTTGTTTTGTGTTAGATCTATTTGAGAGTCTACTAAATGGAAATCATTTATGGATCTATTCTCCCATACCCAGCATTACTGATTGTAAAATTTAGAACTCCATTTTATGCCAGGCACAAAAGTTCTTTGACACAACTTATATTTAATAAGTAATAAAATCTTGGGTAATTGAATTGAATTTTAAGAAAAATTAATTTGAACCTTAACCCTTATGCTTTGCACTGTGGAATATGGCTCTCTACGTCATCTGCTAAGCAGTGCACAGTCAGCATCTGGCTATTTGTTTCCCATTTAAGCTGTTGTCTCCTGAGGAAGATAAATTCTCTTTAGGTGAGGCAAACATCTGCTGGCTGTCTTAGCAGCAAAATCACGGAACTGTCTTTCTTGAAAAAAAAAAAAATTTCCCCAAAATTAATCAAAGGTTAAGTTAGCTCACATTTTATTAACTGGTGTGTGTTATAATAATAATTACTTTGAGATGAATGTTTGTATTTTGAAGTAATATTTTCCCAAAGATTTCAATACAGTATGATCTTTTGTTGTTATTAATATATGATGTTCCTCAATGTGATTTCAAATTTGAATTATACATTTTTTTCTAATTTGGGTGAAATGAAAAAGTTAAGTGACCATGTGTGCTAAGTAGTCATGTATGTATCTAAGTACTATAGAATATCTTTCCAAAATCTGGACCATGGGAGATGGAGGGAAGGATTTTTCTAGAGGTAAAAAGGTTCAGATAAGCAGGTGGAAATAGAATATGCCATTATATTATGAAATATTAATTGATTGCATATGTATGTACATGTGTGTTCACACACACACATGCTGTTCTCTGGTAAGATGTTTTATCTTTGAAATTGAATGTTTTATATTGCATCTTTAAAATATTCCTTGCTTCCTCTATTTAATTTGTTTTGTCTTTTAAAACACTTGTATCAAGTGCATGAACTAGATTCTAAAACATTTTTATATATCTTATTTTTGTTTTCATATTTAAAGGAAAAAATTGAAAGGGTCATGTAATTTTATGATTTTAAAAAGTCTTTTTACTTTATTGTACATTTATATTCTAAAATACACTGATTCTTTGTTCCAAAATTAGTTCATAATTGAAATAATTCTTATGAAGTGCATAACAGAGGGACTGGTACATAATTATAAATCATAAATCTAATTGTTGATGCTGTTGTTTTTTATTACTTTTTCTTCTTTAGCTCCAGTGTGGTCAGATATGTGGATTACTTATACAAATATGATCAGATGCTTCTGACTTCAAAAATGGAGTCAGTTCATTATCAATTTGAAGTTACTTGTGTTACTATACTAACATTTAAATAAAATGCCTCAGTAATCAAATTTTCTTAAATTAATTTCTGGCTAAGTAAAGCATGTGTTGAATATCTTAAATTTCATCTTGAATTGAAATCAGTGGTATGAGAAATTTACCTTGGATCCTCATTGCTAACACAGGATATGAAAATAATATTGATTTAAATATTTTTTGTTTAAAAATAAATAAAAATGAAACTTTTTGCAGTTGGGATAACAGTCAATTTTTTTTTGAAATTTATATGTTTACTAGTAGCCCTGCACACGAATCTGTGTGCCAGTAGCTCTCTGCAGGGCCTGGCCGCTCTGCGCCCGCTGCCCAGAGGGTTTTCGCGGCCCATCGGCCCATCTGAGCCCTGGCTGGCTAGAGGCTCATCTGCGGCCGGGCAAGAAATGCTTGCCTTGTCCCTGGAGCGACGACACAAACGTCATCTCCTCCCCCACACCCCCCCTTACCCCCTGTCGCCCCGTGCTGCCCAGAGGCCCTCTGCAGCCTGGGTGTATCACTTGCCTTGTCACCATGCTGACAAAGCAAGTATTCTACCAGGCTGCTCATGCTGCCCGCTCTCAGCGGCCACCGCTCCGGGACTGGGAGACTCCGGGCGGGCTGAGAAGACTGGGCGCTGCCGCTATCTTTGTGACAGAGTGATGGTTAATTTGCATATTACCCTTTTATTAGATTAGATTCATTTGAGTAAAGAATCAATATTGCTAAGTTTTGTGACAAGTATATTTACTAAAACCTTGGGTTTTTACTATTGATCAGAATATATTCTTTTGTTGCTGCCTGCTTATGAGAATAACACAATGATGTGAGTAATAAGTCCATCAGACCACTTGTGGCATCCAAATACCAGATTTCAGTTACATTATGTCTTTAATGAATTTTGTATTTGTTGGAAAGTCAGAGCAGCATCCATTGGCTATCCAATCAAGAGAGAAGAAAAAGCTGTTATTTTCTTTTGAAATCACACAAAGATTCTTTAAAAATTTTTTTTGGTTCTGTCCTTCTAAAGAGTATTTAATATGAAATAAAAAGCAAAAACCCATATTCCATAGTCCATGAGAGAGAGGGCGGTGATGATGTGCATAAAGGGAAGGTTTGAGTTTCAGTGGATATTTTGGCAGAAAAGGACAAAATTGCTGACCATTTGAATGTGGGTGTTAGAGGAGATGGCTGTGTCAGAGAATGTGCTAGTCACTCAGGAAAGCTAACAGGACAGATCCTATCTTAAAACTATTCTTAGTTAAACAATTAAATTATAGTCTCAAGATATGACCTTTTTAAAAAATGTTTTAAGACCTCACCTGAGAACATTTTTTATTGACTTCAGAGAGAGAGGAAAGGGGGAGAGAGAGAAATATCAATTGTTTGCTTCTTTATGGACCCTGACAGAGGATCAAGTCTGGATACCAGGCATGTGCCCTGATGGAAACTGAACTCAAACCCTTTGGTGTACGGGATGACACTCCAACCAACTGAGCCACCTGACCAGGGATTTGGTTGACTTCTTAGCTATGTAAACTTTTATAGTTTTTCCTTCATTTTACATAACTGTTACATATTAATATTTAGCAAATTGTACAAAGATCTTAGATTCAGGGACACATTTCCCACTTTCTTTTCTTTATCCCTAATCACAGGTTAAGGAAGATAATTAGTAAGCTTATAGAGATTATCCTTTATAATAAAAACCTAATATGCTAAGTGTCTCATCACCCAGTGACTAATCAGTGTTCAGCCAATCAAAGTATAATGTGCTAAGGATATGCTAAGGCTGCTCAACCGCTCGGTATGATGTGCACTGACTACCAGGGGACAGATAGTTGACCAGTTGACTCATCGCTATGACATGCGCTAACCACCAGGGGGCAGATGGTCTGACTAGTAGGTTAGCTTGCTGCTGGGCTCTGGCTGATAGGGACTGAGCAAGATGGGCCAGACACGCCCTGGAGCCCTCCTGGGCTCCCTCCCCACCATAATTTTGCACTGCTCGCAGTTCAGGACCCTTTGGGGGATGTCAAGAATCCATTTCAGCCAGATCCCACAGGCCACTCCCCTCAGTAATGTGCCAAATGTAGGGCTCAAGGCTGGCGAGTGCTGATGTGGCAGTGTGAGCCTCTCCCAATTGGGACTGATTGGGAAGGAGCAGTGGGGCCGTTATGAGTGGGAGAGGCAAATAGGAGCTGCAGGAGCTGCAGATGGTGTTGGACTGCGGGTTTTGGCCCAATCCCTGCAGGTCACCTGGAGGGGCCCTACCCATGCACGTATTCATGCACTGGGCCTCTAGTGTTTGCATAACTTTGAAAAACTTTAGTATACTTCTGATTATAGAACTAATATGTGTTCACTATAAAACACTTTTAAAATACATGCACGCTTTTGTGACTTTATTACCTAGAATTAACTGCTGTTAAAATTTTGGTGAATAGCTTCTAAATATCCTAACATTTCAAATGTTTTCTAGGGAAAATGATTTTGATATTTTTTTTCTTTTCTTACTATATCGCCCCCCGCAAAACAAACAAACAAACAAACAAACAAACAACACTCCCCCCCCAAAAAAAACAAAAACAAAAAAAACAAACATTGGAAATGTGGAACACCTAGCTGTGGCATAAAGACTAAAAGGAAAAAATGTGTTATCTGGAATCGATGTCACAGTTTCTGTCTGGTGACTATTACTAGATACACCATCCTGGTCCAGGTTCCATTCAGTGAACTTGAGGTTAAAGGTTACATATTCTATTACCAGTCTCGTGAGCCACTCCTTTTTTTCTCAGAAAGTTGGTGGTGTTCATACATGCTGACAAGTACTAAGGTGATTATTTCAACACTCATAGATACTTAGATATAAAGTCCCTTAAAGCTTCCAGAGAATCACTTCAGTGTTTAGTTATTTATGGAGAATTCTTGGCAGTTTCTCCTCATATCAACAGTATCATCTTTAAAAAATAATGAAATAACAAGGTGGATCTGGTTATCTCTCAGATTTTATCATTATATTACTGCTTCTTTTAATCCTTCTAATGTACTTATGATTAAATGCTAGAAGTGTTTCTACATACACAGAATAACTTGAAAACCACTTGAATTTATTTTAAAACTTTTGCTCCAGTGACAAGTTTAATAAAAGACAAAACCTTTTTGTATAATTAATTTTAATTAATACAATATAAATTAACTTAGGCTGTCATTAATTCCATTGTCAACATTTTGGTGTCAGGTTAGAATAAAGTGCTGTTGAATGTTTTGGGAACACAAATGTTTTTCTGTCTCTTTGTTACACAATGTGGGCATTAAAAATGTTTTTAGAATGCCAAATTAAATTAAATTAAATTACAAAGAATACCAACATATAGTTTATCCAAAAAATTCGGTAGTTTTTCATAAGTAACTTTTAGGCTTTCTGATTAGTTCTAGCTATTCATTGGTGAACAAACAAACAAAAAAAAGTAGTTTCTTTCTTCAAGGAACTTAAAGTATAGTGGGGAGAGGGATAATGATAGAAAATAATCACTGACTTTATGGTTAAAAATTATGACAAGTGCCAGGATGGATTGGGGTGAAGTTCACAGTAAACATTACCAAGGTGAAGATTCAAAGAAAAAGCATTTCAGTCAAAAAGAACAGTGCATCTAAAAGGCCCTGAGAAAAATATAGACTTGGGCATATTTTGGAAAATGAAAAATGGTGAATATGAGTAAGGAAAACAGCGAGATAATAGTTGGGGCCTAGATCATTGAGAGGCCCACAACCAGGTTAATGATGTTGGACTGGACAGTTAGTGCATTGAGAACTATAGAAAGTTTCAGGCAGTGGTAGAGATGCCATGATCCATTTTACATTTTAAAATGTCACTCATTTGATACTTGAGTATTGCGTGAGTAGAGAATGAGTTGCAGAAAGTTTGAACAAAACTAATTAACAAGCTATGGCAGTATTCCAAGTATGGGATGGTGCTAGTGTAAAGCAATTGTTAGTAAATATTATAAAGTAAAAAGTGAGTATTAGATTTGAAGATTGGCTTAATTTGGGAAGGTGAGACAATAGAAGTTGAGATTTTTGTAAGAGATGGTAAAGTCAAGGTCAAATCTATGACCATGCAAGTGGCATTTGGAGTTTTTATTAAGTTAACTCTGAATGGTAACAGTAGTTCGGAATACTCCTGCCCATCATGGTCCCAAGAAATGGCACTTTCCTCTGCCCCTTCAGCCTGGAATGGCTCTTCCTGTTCCATTGGGCAGTCCCTTCCCGTCAGCTTAAGGATCTCTGCAACCATTCTGTGTGACCGACATAAATGAAATGAGTAATGAGACTTGGGAGGCTTTTATTTCATGTGTGTTGAACATCATAATGCCACTTCAAGGAACAGTCTAATCTACCCTTTTCACTCATTTCCCACTCAACCCCTTGGTAAAATCAGTTCATTTGATCTCAAACACTCATTTGAAAGCACAGGACTTAGAATGTAGTCATCAGGTACTGTTTCCCAGGAGTGTGTCACCCACCTACCCACCCAACCTCCCAGGTTCTGGGATATTTAAGTTTCTCTTCTGAGGATAATCTTACTCAGGAAATGTACCTTAGTTCTGGTAGTAAGCTCATAAAAACCCATGTGAGTTTCTTTTAGGTTCTGGTAAGTGTAGAACTAGCTCCCTCCCCTCTGGGAAACACCAGCCTGTGTTTATGAGCTTAATGGCTACCTAGTCCCTGACTGATAGGAAAAAACGTGGTTTTCTGAAGTTCCTTAGATAAATTTTACATATGTAAAACAGCACTTATTCATCTTTACTTTCTTTCTGGTTAGGGGTAAACATTACCCAAAATAAGTAAATAAAGCAGAATTATTTGTGTTTTTGTACTTTGTCAGTAAGCTATATATCTATAGCTGTTGTCAGCTAGTGGGTTTATACTTAATGAAGTAAATTTAACTAGAAATAAAGGGAAATTACAGCATGTATGTTTTCAATTTCTCATTATAATCTTGGTTTTGGTCTGTAGTTGAGGAAATGAATTTTTTTAATGAAAGCTTAGTTAAAATAAGCTACAACTGGAAATCTAGATGCTGCAATAACTGGACAAGATGGGGATAAGCAAGAGAAGAAATCCTTGGTGTATTCGTGGAAACTGTAATGTATCTAGCACTGGGGGGGAGGCAAACTCAGCCCTGGGAAGGACTGGGTCTACCACAGGCAGCAAATGGAGGCTCCTATTCAAAATATGGAACCAGGACCAATAGCATTGGAATCACGTCGAAACAAATTAGAGATGCTGAATGTTGGGCTCCACTTCAGACCAACTGAATCAAAACCTGTGTTTAACAACATTCCAGTGTGACTCATATGCAAATTCAAGTTTGGGAAGCACAGGTGTACAGTGTTCTAAACTGGTGGTCATAGATTCCTGCTCATGCCTTAGAACCAGACATATATTTTGGAATGTGAGCCCAAGTGGTGTTTTATTTTTTTAAGAGAAGCAGATAAAACATGATTTTAAGTGAATTGTCCTGCGTTTGGGGGCAGGAGAGAATAGAATGAGAGAAAGAGACTGGGGCAGAAATGGAGATAGAGCAACCCACAGAAAGAAAAGCACAGAAGGGACACAGAGAGAATGGGGGGGGGGGGGGGGGCGGGGCACTGGAGGGCCTAGTGTATGTGTAGGGTGGGGCTATGTATGTGCTTTTATGGTAGGGATGAAGTTCAAAGAGTAGGGAAATACATTTGCTTGGATCGAAAAGGAAGAAGAAAATGCTTCCTATAGAAGAATATTTGCCACTAGTGGGATGTTAAACAGAGAATAGTGTACTCAAACCTTTATTAATATCCACACCAGTGTTTATCAAGGAAAGTAAAGCATGAAGTCATCTTGGGTGTTTTAAATTAATCCGTGGAAGGCTGTAATTGCTTAACCTAATCCAAAAGTGAAATGCTAAATTCTTATACTTTACATTTTCTACAATGGAAATAATAGAAAAACTAGGTCTTATTAATAAAAAGAAGAAGGGTCATTTGGAAGTCATTTGATCTATTCCTCTGACTTTTAGTTTAAATTATCTGAAGATCATTTGTTGCATTAAGAGCTTCAGAGCAAAAGATTATCCAGCCTCCACCATCAATATCCTTTATAGGCATCAGCATATGTTAGCACAGTTATAACTTTAATTTACTTCAACCTTATGCTGCAGCATAAGTATTTCATTTTACGTGCTAAGCCCAAAGAGAAAAGCCTTTTCTTAAAAATATAGCAGCTCATGTTTGAAGATCATCGAGTGGTCCTAATTTTTAATAACGTACACCTGATGTCTAATTTCAGGTTCTGAATATAATAAAAACAGTTTCTAACTTCAGTCTCTTAGTTTTCTGAGGTAGAAATTGTAGCTTTAGTAGCATCTTAGCTTGTGTCGTATTTAACCTAAGGTTTAAATTGAAGTTTTAATAACGAGTATGACATTTTACCCTTGTCAGGAGAAATAAAAGTTCATGGTCAAGTTATTTAGTATGCCTGAATGGAGACATTCTAAATCTTATTCATTAAATCATGCAGTAAAACTTAGAATAAGAGCCAGAAAGTTAAAAAAGAACATAGTAAAGGACGCTCCCCCTTCAAAGGAGTTAGAGTCTGCCTCAGTCTCTATCTCCCTGTATCTCTTTACTGGCTAATACTGGACTTTTTCCAGATTGAGTCTCATTCAGTTACCTTTGATCAGATACTTATCACAGTCAGTTACCAGAAAATGGGTTTCCAGTTTGTGCTTGACGTAGGTAGAAGAACATTGAGAGCATTTTGATATTATAATTCAGCTCTTGTCAGAGCGAACCCAAGGTTTTTTTTTTTTTTTTGCTGTTGTTGTTGTTTTGTTCTACAATGGAAGTGTAGGACAGATTGCAATCTTGTTCAATCTTGCTTTAGGTACTTCTTGGAAAAAATGATTATAGGGTGTTTTCCCTTGGGAATGACCTCAGGAAAGAAAGTAGCAATGAGCCAGAATTCCATAGGAGTGGATAAATATTGTTATGGCTGGTGGATAGAGGACATACTGACAGTTGTCTTTCCCTCTGCTGTTCTCATCTTTTGCATAACTCGTCAAAACTGAAAACTTGAAGAACCTCAGTTCTGTCGTCAGGCAATGAAGTAAATTTCTTAAAATTTTCCTTTCTCTTTCCTTTTTTTCTTGTTAAAAAGTAATTACCACTTAGGTTTCTGAATATTCTTCCATGAGAATTTTTTTTCTGGACTTAGTTGGTTATAATTCTTAAGCCTCCCCCAAAATTTTAATCATCAATCCCAGGTGAAAAACAATACACTTTTAATATAATGGGTTCTCTCAAACCAGTACCATTGCTGTGGAATACACTGTGGAAACTCTTCATAGTTAGTTAAAATTTGTCAGTCATTAAGTTAAAACAAATTTTGCTAACAACAAACAACAAACTCAATAAAATTTTATTTAGCATAGCTCTGCTATCTTGGTGAATTTATTTAACCTCTCTATGCTTCAGTTCCCTCACCTGTAAAATGAGGATATTAATTCTACTTACCTTATAGAGGCTTGGGGAGGAATATATATATATTCCTTCATATATATAGTGCTTAGAACTCTCCCTGGCCAACAAAGCACTCTGTAAGTGGTAGCTGGTGTACCATTTACTGTGCTAGGCATAGTTTTAGGTTTACTCTTTCAATTTATAAGGTCACAAAGAATAGCTCTTCATTTCATAAGATGAAGTCTGGCGAACTAATGCCATATAGGGTTACATTTCTATCCCCAGAGCCAGTCAGCTTCTCATATACAAGTGGATTTAAAATCCATTTAAATATTTGTGAAATGAAAGGTATTCTTCATATATCAGTACATAGCTATCTTTTATGATAAATACTAGAGGCCTGGTGCACAAATTTGTGGTCCCTCGGCCTGGCCTGTGGGATCAGGCTGAATCTGGCTCTCCCAACATCCCCTGTGGGGTCCTGGATTTCAAGAGGGTGCAGGCCAGGCCGAGGGACCCCACTGGTGCACACTTTGGCCAGGGAGGGATGTAGGAAGGCTCCAGGGCACGTCCGGCCCGTCTAGCTCAGTCCAGATTGTCTGGACCCCAGCAGCAAGCTAATCTTCCAGTCGACTGTCTGTTCCCTAGTGGTTAGTGCACATCATAGTGAGCAGTTGAGCAGACTGAGCACATCATTAGCATATTACACTTTGATTGGTTGAATGATTGACCGAATGACTGGACACTTAGCATATTAGGCTTTTATTATATAGAATATTTTTATAGGTTTATAAAGCTATTGTTGTTGGCATGATTAGCATATAAATAGTTCATTATGTACTTTCTTAAAATATGTTGCAATGAATTGGTTTAATGAACTATTAAAAATAATTTGGCAATGCATCTATATATACAAACTTTAAAGAGTCTTTTTTTGGTAAGATTTCAGAGCTTTGAAAATAATGAATAATATGAGACATATGTAGGGGATCCAAATTATTGTGATTCCCACACTTATATAAACTGCCCCAATTATTTTTTTAGGAAAAAAAAATGTTTTCTCAGAAAATATTTTGGGTAAACATTAATATTTTGTATTATTAATGTACAAATATTAATATTTGTATGCATGGACATACGATTATATAAGTAGCTGCACTAGGTTCAGGTTCATTTGTTTTAAGAACATAAGAGTAAGAATATAATATACTATTCTATTTCCAGTTTTCTTCTTTTACATCAGTAAGGCTAAAACAGGGATTCAATGCAATCTATTCAAGCTTCCAAACATAGGCAATTCAAATATGGTTCTTTACCAAACCGTGCAAAGAGTTGCTTAGCACCCTGTGTGGCTTACTCTTCTCTCTCACTAATATTCCATTAGTCTTAATAGCCCTGACATTTCTAAACTTTGCTTTCTATAATGGATATAACTTACCTCTCACAAGTATGTGACACAGTTGACCTTCTTTTGTGAAATATTCTCTTGCTCAGAAATTCATGGTGCCCAGCTAGACCAGGATTGCATCCTGCTGCATGTAACCTAAGTCAGGCAGCGTAACCACATATGTAGGTTTAAATTTTATTCTGGGTGAAGGCTATACAACAATAGTATGCTGGCTTTAAGGAGCCATCAAGATCCAGTTGCCTTCTGTTTTCTGCTGTGCCAACCTTAGAGTTCGGCTTTCCTTGCAAGGGTTGCAAAGTGACTGCTGTACCTCTCAGTAACACTTTTCTGTGCTGTACTGGAAGGATGAATACAAAAATCAGCAACCATTTTTTTTTTTTTTTTTTTTTTTTTTTTAAAATCAGGAACGCTCTAAATACTTTGGAAGTCCCACCTTGTACAATCTTGTTATAACTCACTAGCTAGAACTATGTTACATGGCCACTCTTGGTTTTAAATATGCTTTTCTTCTCCAAATAAAAATTGGTATTTTCTTGAAAAAAGCAGGGAATGGATATTTTATAGACACATAGCAAGGTCTACCACATATATGCTATTGATTTTCTCCTTATTTATCTGCAGAGGTTTACTTGGCAATAGCTGAGATGTTCACATTACTGGAGAGTTTGCTCTTTATTTGCTCTGTGGTCTGCCTACCTGCTTGCATGCAGTTACAAGTGTTGTCCTCATTGCTCCCTGTTCTTTTATCTCTAGGCTAGACCTCTAAACAGGGCTCCAAGTGTAAGACCTCCAGCTCAAATGTCCACGATGAGACTTATCTTTCTTTTCCATCCCTGCCTTTCCTCTGTTATTTCCTAACAAGGAGAATGGTACTGCTATCCATCTAGCCCTGCCGACCAGAAATCTGAGCTTGACACTTTGCTCCTCTCTTTTCATCTCTTCACACTCCTTGATCATCAGGTCTTGCTGATGTTTTTTTCCTAAATAGCTTTAGAATTTTCCACTTATCTCCATCCCCCTTGCTGTTCTTCTCATTACCCTGTTTCCCCGAAAATAAGACAGTGTCTTATATTAATGTTTTCTCCCAAAATTGCGCTAGGTCTTATTTTCAGGGGATGTCTTATCTTTCCATGTGCTAGGTCTTATTTTCGGAGGATGTCTTATTTTCAGGGAAACACGGTAGTATCACCATTATTTCTTACTTAGATAATTGTAATACTTTTTTTTTTACAACTAAAAATGCGTTCTCTCAGAGATTTCCAATTGCTCCTAAACTCAAAACTCTTTAAAATGACTTGTAAGAATCTGTGTGAGTCTGGCATTCTTATGCAGAACTCATGCTCTCCAACCTCTGTACCCCTATCCTATTGGGCTGGAAAACTGCTTAAGTATTATTTCAGAGCTCAACGGACTCATTACTTCTGCTAAGCCTCCTTTCTAAACCTTTCACTCCTAGCCTCATCACAAGTCAAGGTTAATCTTGCTCACACCACCCTATATTCATCATCTATAATAATCTATAATAATAAAAGTATAATATGCTAATTAGACCAGATGTCCTTCCAGATAATCTTCTGGACTCAGCTGCGGCTGCAGGGGCCAAGACAGAGGCGGATGCTATGGTGGGCAGGGGTTGAGCTCCTTGCATGAATTTTGTGCATTGGGCCTCTAGTTCTATATAATAAAACCTAATATGCTTGCTAAGTGACCAGTCAACAGTTCAACTGTTCAACCAATCAAAGTGTGATATGCTAATAATATGATAAAGCTGCTTGACCTCTTGCTATGACATGGAATGACCACCAGGGGGCAAACTGTTGACCAGTAGGTTAGCTTGCTGCTGGGGTCTGGCCCGCCATGTCCTGGAGCCCTACTGCGGCCCCTCCCTGGTTGGCCAACCTTCCACAGCCCTCCCTGGCCCTGATCATGCACCTGTGGGGTCCCTTGGCTTGGCTTTGCCCCCTTGCAATCTGGGACCCCTTAGGGGATGTTGTAGGGCCAGTTTTGATTGGGCCAGGCCAAGGGACCAGGTGCATGAATTTGTGCACTGGGCCTCTAGTAATATATAATTCCTGTATTGTAATTAGTTTACTTGTATGTATTTCCCACTTAATTCTAAACACTGTTGTATAACTTGTAGTAGCTAGACTAAGTCATTGAGGTTAATATTGAATCTGTCAGTAAAAGTGATCCCTTCCAATCAACAGCAATGGGGAAAAAGTGTCTTTATTTATTTATTCATTAATTTAATTAATTTATATTTATTTTTATTTATTTTTAATTTAAAAAAAATATATTTTATTAATTTTCCACAGAGAGGAAGGGAGAGAGATAGAGAGCTAGAAACGTCAATGAGAGAGAAACATTGACCAACTGCCTCCTGCACACCCTCCACCAGGGATGTGCCTGCAATCAATGTACATGCTCTTGACCGAAATCGAACCTGGGACCTTCTAGTCCACAGACGGATGCTCTATCCACTGAGCCAAACTGGTTTCAGCAAAAGTGTTTTTATTTTTATTAGAAGATGCTATTTCACAACTTGGCAGTTTGTTTTTTACTTGAAAAGTGATACTGCACAAAATATTGATAATTTCCTGCTTGGTGTGCTTTATGCTTCATTTTGCTTTTTCTGTTAGGAACAAATAATTTTTCTCTATAAACAACTCTAATAAAATTAAATAAAAATTTTAGAATTTATGCTAAAAAGCAAATACTTTGCATGGAAATTCAAAAATAAATTTGTATGGTTATACATTAGTAGAAATAAGCATTATGTTTCCTTCTAAGTTGTTAGATAACCTAATGGAACAAACTTTTCATTAACAATTATACTTAAATGTGTAGTGTAAAATTATACCCCAGTGTTTCTTTTAATAATCAAACATAGATTGCTTGAGCACAAATACAGTATATGACCACAGAGAATCCTTCCAAAAATTAGAATTCATAATTTTCTCTTACAATGTTAAATGTAAAAATTAATAGAATGTAAATTTTTCCTGTAAAATTTTAATATGAATATTTAAAAATATAAATATTTAATATAAATATAGGATAAACATTTAAATGTTTAAAATCTTAAGTATTTAATATTCTAGCACATTTTTTTTTCTGCTTTTGATTGATGTAAGACATAAAATTCATACACTAGAAGGGCATAGTCTTCAATATTGGTTACTACTTATTCTTTTTCATTGATTTTAGAGAAGGAGGAAGGGAGAGTGAGAGAGCGAAACACCAATATGAGAGTGGAATGTTGATTGGTTGCCTCCTGTCCAGGATCAGACCTGCAGCCTGGGTGTGTGCCCTGACCTGGAACAGAACCCATGACCTTTCAGTGTATGGGATCACACTCCAGCCAACTGAGCCACACTGGACAGGGCTAGTAACTACTTCTTCGATCGGCTGAGCTGTGCTGAAGATAACCCTTTATAAGCTACAACAGTTTGTGCTCCCCTGTCTTCCAAACACATATGTAAGTTTTGAAAATATTTTTATGTGCTGTATAGATTCAGTTATAGTTCAAAAATTTTTTTTCAAAAATGTTTTAAAGTGTCAGATGCAATTTTTCTCTAGATTTTTAAAAATAGGGCTGAAATCTTTGATTTATTTATGAAATTTTGGATAGGTGAGATATGAACAAAGGAAATCCCCTCCCTCCACCTTACCAAGAAGTGCTACAATTACTGTTATAATTAACTGAGAGTTATGGAGTTTTTAATGAAAAATAATTTATACTTTAATTTGACTTTACTCTTTTAAATGACAATGCATGAAATTAATTTGGTATAATTGTACCTTTGATTAATATTTAATTTGAAATTACCTGCCGAAACCGGTTTGGCTCAGTGGATAGAGTGTCAGTCTGTCGACTCAAGTATCCTGGGTTCGATTCCTGTCAAGGGCATGTACCTTGGTTGCAGGCACATCCTAGGTAGGGGGTATGCAGGAGGCAGCTGATTGATGTTTCTCTCTCAAGGATGTTTCTAGCTTCTTATCCCTCTCCCTTCCTCTCTGTAAAAAATTAATAAAATATATTTTAAAAAATGAAATTACTTAACAGATTCAAATTTACTTGTAACTGTGTTATACTTTAGGATGCTAAGTGTATATATGAAAACTCACTATTTTATTCTTCAAAGGTGCCATTTTTTGAGATCCATAAAATAATATTTTTAATATACGTATGCATATGTGCATGTGCATATACATATAATTTCTTCCCTTGCTTCACTAATGGGATTGTTTAAATTTTGAAATACCCCCCAGGAGTTCAGGTAGTATCTCTGTAATGTTACATATAGAACATGTAACTGTTTTAAATGAAATATTTGTCCGTTTGAAAACATAGGTTTAATTCCACAGGTTAAGTCCCTACTTCAAGGGACTATTTCGCCTCTTCATTCAGATGACCCAGGAGCTGAGGCAATCAGTTCATGATGAAAGCTGTCGAGCTCCCGATGCCCATGCAGGTGAAGGAGCAAAGGGCCTAGAGTTGATGAGTGGGGTGGTGCCTTAGGAAAGGAACAAGTTCTTCTTGAACAAGGGGTACTTTCTTCTCCCCAATCTCATTAGTTTATATACCCTAATAGGCTGTAGGAGGCTACAAAGGAGGAGGCTACTCTAGATTATCTCTCAAAGCTTGTTCTGCAATTCTGCTTAATTATCTGGAATCTGTCCAAAGCTAACCTACAATTCCATGTACAGCCCCTGAGGAGGGGGGATCATAGTCCTTTTCTGTTTTGAAAGTAAATTATTTGGAAACAGTTAAACCAACCAACAAACAAATAGCAAAACAGGCCTTAGATCCAAAAGTGTTTTCCATTGATTTCCTTTCCTGAAATGTCAGCTCCATGAGGACTAGGACTGTGTCTCTAGAATGTTTGGTGAATGATTGTTGCGTATGTTTAACATGTGGAACTGATTACTAGGCCGTTCCTAATTACCTGGTAATGCCTCTTCACCTCTGTGACTTCATTTTCTTATCTACACAGAGGCAGTGCTGTTTGCTATCTAATGTAATAATTACATAATTGGTAACTATTGGAAAGGATTTGGGAAGGGTCAGAGACAGGCATTGTACAGATAAGAGGGGTTTAACTTTATTAAGTAATCAATGATATCTCAGTACCTGAGAGTCAGGCAGTGGTTCTATAAAAATAAATAAGTAGAGGGAGAAGAGAGAAAGAAAGGAGAGGGAGAGACCATTTAATTAGCTCTAATGACCCTGTTCATGTCCTTTCTTTTATGCTTTTCTCTGATGTTTTCTTGAAAAGCAATCATATTTTATGTGAATTGGTGTATTTTTGTTAATGTTTTTGAGTATTTTTTAGCGTGGTGTTGTGGACTGGCATGCCTGGGATAAAGTGGTGAGTGAGTGTAGGCCATGATTATCTGTGGCAAGGATGAAGCCTGCTTCCAGAGGTACATTCCCCCACGATTTCCCCAGACATTCCTGCTTGGTGATATAGGGGTACAGGCGCCATTCCTGAAAGCGATTACAGAATGGCCTTTCTTTTTGAAGGACACTTTAGCCTTAGGTTTAGATTGTATTCTCACAGCATTTATTCTGTTGACTAGTCTTACATGCCCTCCATCCCATTGAAACCTAGATAATGTTTTATATAATTAATCCATTAGATGGCTATAGCTCCTTTTTTATTGCTCTTTAATAAATGCTGTATCTTTCCTTTATATAATAATTGCTTGAGATATTTAACTGCTTATGCCAGTGTTTGTTTCCTGTTTAAAGTGTGTTTTTGGTCAGATGAAAATACTGTATGCAAATATACCCATTTGTATTTTGCAACTCTAAACTTTTCTTTTTTGTAATTGTTACCTTCCTAAAATTTGGAGTTTTTAAGCGGTGGACTAATTTTGAGAACAAAATCATTATTTCAGAGACATTCCATTTGGGATATTTATTGTACTACAGAGAATCATTCTAAAATGACCTGTATTACACTCAGTGTTTACTAAAACTGTTCATATGTCTGACATAAGTGGCTAATTAAACTGCTGGAGTTCATTCCTGGCTGTTTGGAATCTTTTTAAGCACCGTAGAGAGAGTACTTAGCTATGGAAATTTTGTTTATATATATGAAGCACCACCACTCAAATTCTGAGCAGGCCCAAAGGAAGAATTTTAATATTCAAGCTAACATAATTAATTTATTTCTATTTTATACCTAACACAGTGGAGTAAATTAGCCCCCAGTAAAACTTCATTGTACAATAGAATGCAAGCTAAGTATTTTAAAGTAGAGGAAGAAGTTGAGGTGAAAGGCTCTGTTAATTGTAATAATAACCAATACTTCTGAATGTTTACTGTGTGCCAGATACTGGCTTACGTTTATAAACTTACTTAATCCTCACAAAAAAACAGTGCATTCAGTATTATTATTATTATTTCACTTTCAGGTAGTTTAAATCATTTTGCCCCTGCTCATAATTCCCATGTTATTTTGCTTCTCATGTTTAATAAAGCTCCTTAACATGAGGGATTCTTAATCATAAAAGTGAAATTTAAGACAAATTTATTTCGTAGGCTAGATAAGTACCTTTTCACAAAATAATGGCAAAGCATGACCTATTTTGCTTCTTTTGGTAAAAATAACTGCTAACATAATATTCAGTAGGTTCTAAATTAGACAATTTTCAATTTATATTTTCTATTTGTTTTCCTAATCTGCACTCAACTAGTAGATAATAACTAGTCAAATGTTAGTATTATTTTATATGCACTTCCATTTCACATGTGAAAACTCTCACATTTTTATCCTGCCTCAGTCAATTGGTTCAAGACTATACATTTTGCATTTAGGGTTAAGCTGTGGGTTTGATAGGTATGCATTACTGACAAATCAAGCTACCATAGGATTAGAATACTAAGAAATAAACTCCTCCAGCTACAATTTGGGATGAGCTAAAGAAGGAGGTACATTGATAGTTGGTGTTTGTTCTCTTTTTTGCCTTTATAGTTCTCTAATAAGGTCTAAGAAATTTAACCTATATTAACTTTCTTCAACTTATTCTGTGATATAAGACAGAGTGGCTTTGAGTAAAGAAAACATTCCTATTATGTCCCCTTGAAAGAACATGACTGGTCTGTCCAGCAGCAATCAATACTTGAAATCTTCTGACATGGCCTCAGTAATCTTTTAAAGTCTAGATATTGACAAGGCAATCCACTAAGTAAACAGCTGGGAAGCGGGAAGGCTTCAACGGGCTTACAATGTGAGCACAGTTTCCCTTTCTCTGGTATTGATCAGGTTGTTCTTGTGACGTGTTCACCTTTCTGTTAGGGCCATCTGCGTTGATTCTACTTATTTACACTTAATCTTGTTTTATGTTTTTGAATTCAATTCTTGAATCTTCAAATTTTAAAAAATGAGAGTTACATTTCTCCTGCTTGTAAGAGTCAGTGATGTGCATGCCCCAGTGTTTCAGTCTGGCCCTGCACCTTCTGACCTAGGCGATGTGTGAATCCCTTGTTCAGAGGCTCCGCTGAAGCTCCATTTTTGAGCACTCACTTTGGGCTGGGGCTGTGTGAAGCCCAGGTGACCCTGATTTCCGGAGGGTCAGACAAAATAGCCACTGAGAACATCAGACATAAATTGATAGCACTGAATGACATGTATTATATGTCTGAGTGCAGTAGTCATAATTCACTTTGATAGGGTAGTTTTAGAGATAACATGTTGTCCATGTAGCATTTACCTTTTAATTAAAATTAGTATTTATAGGCATATGAAAAATCATGTCAATGTGGTGATGTTTCTTTGTTCCAGAAAGACCACAAGAAATGTTCATTAAATTGGTTGCATAAACACATGGTAGAGAATTAGGTAAACAAACACACCCAGATTAGAAAAATTGCTGAATGCCTCATATTTTCATATCAGATTGTTTTATGGTAGTAAACTATTGGTATCCAGGAGCATTCCTTTCTACAGGAGATTTCCTAAAAGTATGAAAGACGATGGATGCATTGTACTAAACTTCACAGGTACACTTTTTGGCACCTTGGAAGGCAGCTGAAAAGACTAATAACAATTAATGTACTAGTCTGAACTTGAAAGTTCAAGAAAGAAAGCCAGAATCTAATAGAGCCAATGTTTTATTTCTTTTGGCTGCCCTACAAAAGAAATAAAACAGACTACCTGGTGATTTTTTATACCCTGAAGAGCAAGCAAACCCTGAGTTAGGAAAGACTGCTGCAAATTGACATTAAACAAAATTCCAAATTTGCCAAATAAAGGAGCATGATTCATTTTTAATTGTTAAAAGCATCAAATAGTTCTCTAAAATTTATACTAATTTTAGTTTTTTAAGTTGAACAAAAGTTACTGTTGTTTTATGTTAAAACTTTCCTGATTAATAACTTTTCCAAGTTTCTCTTTATTATCATTGGTTTTCACACATTTCTCTCATCACATTTAATACTCTGCCTGTCTTATGGACTACTGGTATTCTAAAATATTTACATATTTCTAATCTCTTTGCAAAAGAGTTGTCACTCTGATTTCTTTTCCATTTATAGATGCAATTGTCATAAATACATTTTACCTTATATCATAGGAGAAGGAATAAATTAGAATTGTTTTATAAATTTTCCATAAATGTTTTATCATATCTATTAATTTAATAGTTGATTAAAAATCTAGTGCCACCAGGCTTTGGTGCTCACAACATCACACTTTAATGTTTAACTTATCAAGTATTATTCAAGCATATCAGGTAATGTGTGCTGAAAGCCTATGGGTGGCACAGCACTGTGTTATGTACTTAAAGAAATAGAACAATTTAGGCTCTGTTCTAAATTAGAACTTACATCGGGCAGAATAAAAAGAAGGAAGTTATTTTCTGAATGGAAGCTGAGAGTTGGGGTTTAAAGAACAACCCTGCAGTTATTTCCATTTTTGCTTTCTTGTTTGCATTCTTGGAATTAGAATTGTTAATTGGCCAGATGAATCTCTCTAAGATAAATTCTTCAAAGCTGAGTGAATGATATGTCCCCAGAGAATTATCTTACTGGGACATGATCTGAGTTTTTGCCAAGCCCTGTCTAAAGGATGACTAAGGACTTCATGAGGCTGGAGTTTGTCTTTCTGTAAATTTTCTTTCTTTTTAATTTTTTTACTGCAGTTGAATAATGATGATGCAGATTCAGGTTTTATCAAATTTGTCATATTTCTAGATATAAACAAGTTAAATTATAACCCTTAACAAATACATTTATATTTAATTAGAGGCCCAGTGCACGGCTTTGTACGAGGTGTAGTCCCTCAGCCTGGCCTGCAACCTTGCTTGCTATCTGGGACCCCTCAGGGGATGTCGGGCTGAGACTGGCAGTCCAACATCCCCCAGGGATGTAGCAGTGCCAAAACGGCAGCGGCTGGGGAGGGGCCTGAGCCGGGGCTGGGCGCAGTGGCACCACTCATCCTGACTCAGCGGCACCTGCCCCTGCTGCTGCTTGGTAGCGCTGCTGAGGAGGCAGGAGAGGCTCCTGCTGCCACAGCTGTGCTCACCAGCCATGAGCCCGGCTTCTGGCTGAGTGGCGCTCTGTCTATGGGAGCCCACTGACCACCAGGGAGCAGCTCCTGCTTTGAGCATCTGCCCCCTGGTGGTCAGTGTGTATCATAGTGACTGGTCATTTTGCTGTTCAGTCTATTTGCATATTAGCCTTTTATTGTATAGGATAGATAGGGCACTAAAGGCAAAATAAGCAGCCTAATTTTATGAAATTTAGCTTAATCTTTTCTCATTTTATAAATACTCTTTTTTGAAGAGGTAACATCCTTGTTGGTATAAACTTTTTTTTGATTTATTTTAAAAATAGATAATTATAAGGGAAATTTGACTATACTGAGATTAATCATGATTACTTGGGAAAATAATATTTTATGATACAGCCTCAGAACTTACAGTGAAAATTTTTAATTTAAAACTTTTTAACTCGTTTGCTAATGCTGAAGTCATTCTTCCACTTGAGGTATATTTGTAAAACAAGTTAACAGTGGAAGCTTCCCATTATTGGAAGCTAGATTGTAAACTTACTAGATTGTAAATTGTAAATCCAGTTGCTATAGAAGCATAATTAAAAGCCAAAACTGGCCGAAACCGGTTTGGCTCAGTGGATAGAGCTTAGGCCTGCAGACTGAAAGGTCCCGGGTTCGATTCCGGTCAAGGGCATGTACCTTGGTTGTGGGCACATCCCCAGTGGGGGGTGTGCAAGAGGCAGCTGATCGATGATTCTCTCTCATCGATGTTTCTAACTCTCTATCCCTCTCTCTTCCTCTCTGTAAAAAATCAATAAAATATTAAAAAAAAAAAAAAGCCAAAACTGTTATAAGAAAAGTCTCTAGATTTCATTAGATAAACAATATTGTTTTAGGTTAGTTTTTAGATTCACTTGTTGATAGTTACGTATTTGTTGTTCATAGTTTTTATCTTTATTTACTGTCTCTTCTGAAAGAACCCCCTTCAGCAATTCATATAATTCTGGTTTGGCGGTGATGAACTCCTTTAGCTTTTTTTTTTTATTAGTGAAGCTCTTTATCTGGCCTTCGATTCTGAGTGATAGCTTTGCTGGGTAGATTATTTTTGTCTGTAGGTTCTTGCTATTCATCACCTTGAATATTTCTTGCCATTCCCTTCTGGCCTGCATGGTTTCTGTTGAGAAATCAGCTGACAATCGTATGGGTGCTCCTTTATAGGTAACTACCTGCTTTTCTCTTGCTGCTTTTAATACTCTCTCTTTGTCTTTTGCTCTTGGAATTTTAATTATGATGTGTCTTGGTGTGGTCCTCTTTGGATTTCTTCGGTTTGGAGTTCTGTGCACTTCCTGGACTTGTAAGTCTAATTCTTTCACCAGGTGGGGTAAGTTTTCTGTCACTATTTCTTCCAGTATGTTTTCGGTATCTTGCTCTCTCTCATCTTCTGGGACTCCCATAATTCTGATGTTGGTTTGCTTGAAGTTGTTCCAGAGGTTTCTTACATTATCTTCAACTTTCTGGATTCTCTTGTCTTCCTGCTTCTGCAGAGGAGTGTCCTCTGACTCTTTGTGTTCCAAATCTTTGACTTGATTCTTGTGATCTGCCATTCTGTTTTTAGGATTCTATATAATATTTTTTATTTCAGACAATGTATTCTTTATTTATTGTTGATCCCTTATTATTTCTTGTTGATCCCTTATTAATTCTTGGTGATCCCTTTTCATCTCCTCATAGGTCTTATCGACCTTTTCTAGGAAATTCTTGAAAAACCTTATAGGCGTAGATTTGAACTCTATATCCAGTCTCTTCTTTTCCTCCATTTCTTTTGTTTGTGATCTATTTCCTTGTCTAGGCATTTTCACAGCTTCCCTGAGTTGGTAGGGTGGCTTTGTGTGCTAACGTGTCCTATATGGTTCAGTGAGTCAGCCTCCCAGTTACCTGAGGTGGAGAGTCTTAGTGTAGCCCTTTGTGGGCTGTGTGTGCAGTCTTGTTGTTAAGCCTCGCTTGTTGTTGGTATCACTGGGAAACCTTGATCTCCAAGCCATTTGACTATGAGGATCAGAAGTGTCTCAGCTAGGAGGGTTTCTGTATTCCAATTGAATGTGACGCAGTCTCGGGGTGGCACAGACAAGCTTTGTTGAATCCCGCACAATTGGTTGCAGACAAGCTTTAGATTCCTGTCTGCCTCTCCCTAGGAGAGTCCTATTGGCAGCAAACGAGGAAGCTAGCCACCCGAAGGGCTTCTGTGCTCCGCTTGGATGGGGCAGAGTCTTGGGTGATGCAGACAAGCTGTATTCAGCCCCTCCCTACGAGGGTCTGGTTTCTGAGTCCCACAGTAATGGCCACTGGCTTCACACACCTCCAGAGATCTCTGCCCACTGCCTGACAGTCTGGCCTCTTCCTGTCTGGGGTCGTCTATCAGGCAATAGGGTGGTTCTGTTTTCCTCCTGAACAAGAAAGCCAGCCGCGCATTAGCTGTCCGCCCTCTCCGAGCGCAGGGAGTAAGCCGGTAGGGAACTCGGCGCGCCCTCTCTGTGCTCCGCAAGCAAGCCAGCAGCGAACTCTGCGGCTGCCTTTTCGTGTGCACAGTTCTCCGCACCTTCACAGCGCGCTTTCTCTCTCCTTCCCAGATGGTAGAGCCTCCTCTCAGCCAGCCATCCGGCGCTTTAGTGTGATGTTTCCCCTGTTTTTCAGTTCTAAATTCAAATTTGTTGTGGTAGGCTGCATTCCGGTGTCTACCCTATGCCACCATCTTGGTTTCTCTCAAATGATGGGTTTTTTAAATAGACAAATTTGTAAAACATTTTGGATATAATATCAATTTAATAATTAAATTTCATGCCTCAATAAGTGTTATACTATAGAAAAATGTTAAAATTGTTATAAATAAAATACATAAAGGGGTGGGAAGGATAAATAGTTTATAGAAATACTAGAAATAAAGGTCTTGTACCAGATAAAAACAGATGCTAATTTGATACATTTTTCATTGTGACTTTGTTTGAAAATAAGCACGGAGAATTATGAAGTTAATTTTAAATAGAAATTTAATATAAAAATTGTGGAGTCTTTGATAGAAGCAGGTTAAAATCAAATCAGGAACTCCTAGTGCTAATTTTTCTTTTTGTCTCCCAAACTTTGAAATATTTTTAGAATTGTGAATATCTTTTAGAAAATTTTAGGTTTTTCTTATTTGGTGATACCTTTATAATCTTGAATAAGTCTAAATTTTAACTGCCGTCTGTACCATAGTTTTGAATACTATATTTCCAGGGCCAAAGTGCAAAGGCTGCTTTTGACTTTGTGAGAGAGATGTAGTGTTCAATTTTTATCATGCTATGTGTGATAGTGGGACCTCTGTTTTCCATATCCTTCCTTTTTTTTTTTGTCATTTTGTGGCTGGTTTTGTTTATCTTGCTGTTTCAACCAAACATCCAATAAAGTTAATAGGCATATTTGTAACTTTTCTGTGCTGATTCTTAAGGGAACGTACTTTCTCATAGTACAAATGATTGATCAGCTTCCTTTTTTTCTCTCATGAAAATTGCCATATTTTAATTCTCTTATCTTAAAAATAATTTTTTTTTTTACCTAATATTTTGGTTAAGTTTTAATTAGTAAAATTAAATGCCACATTATAAACCATGGTGTCGATGTTCAAGCCAGGTGTGCAAAAAACAAGCAAGTTGCCACTAATAAAGACATTGATTCATATTATTGATTCTTTGAACATTCATTAAGATTCGGAATAGGGTCAGGGAAATAGTTATAGTGGGTGGTGTCCCTTGTAGTACAAAATGGTTTGTCAATTACACATAGGGTAAATATTAAATATGTACAACTTCTCCATCTGGCTCCTCTTCTTCTTCTTTTTTTAACCTTCACAAGAGGATAGGGCTTCTTATTGATTTTAGAGAGAGAGGAAATGAGAGAGAAACATTAATGTGAGAAAGAAAAAGCAACTGGTTGTCTCCGAGGGATTGAACCCACAAACTAGGTATGTTCTCTGACTGGGAATGTACCCCATGATCTTTAGGTGTACAGGACAACACTCCAACTAACTGAGCCACCTGTCCATCTGGCTCTTAAGGGCATTCTAGTATTAAACTTTTCAACAAAACTCATGTGCATTGGGTGAAGTAGTATATGAAAAAAAAAGTAACTATGACCACTAAATTTCCATATATTTTTTTTTGTATTATAGAATTTTTAGTAAAATTTTAAACTTTAAAAATTTTTATACTTTTAAATTTTATGTTTTTACAAATTTTGATGCAACTTAGTTTTAAATTTTACCATTGTGATTTTTGAAGAGATTTAAAAAATATGTAATGAAATTGCTGGAAATTGTCAAACACAGTATATGTTTCTGGCTTATTATATGGTAAATGAATTATAGAAAATGAAATTTAAAAAGTGAAGAAATAAGGGACCATGCACTTGAATATCCTAGCCCCAATGGAGATTGCATTTTCTTATTGCCATTTCTTAATTTTGAATTTGTAGTCACTTATACTCAGATAAGATGAAAATCACACCTTTGTCCTAATAATTTGATTACTAAATCTTAGGGCTCAATGAATGAGTTGTTCTCACCATAAAGCTCTATGCTAGGGGCAGTTAAGTTTTTTTGGTCTTTAGCCTCAGGAAATCTGACCCTCTCTAGAACTCCTTCCCATCTGCACACACATAAACGGGCTCTGTCTTTGACCATCACCAAAGCTTTCTGCTCTCCTTTAAGGAAAGCTTTGTAATAATGTGTTTCTCTCACCTCTACTGGCTTCTCTCTATTCTTTTGATTTCAAAGTTTAATCAGGAATTCTAACATTTTACAAGTTGGAAAGAAATACAATGTTTGACTCATATAAATTGGAACCCAAGAATATAAGATATACATAGCTGCAAATATTAGTCTGTTATTTTCCTCTCAGAGAACTGTATTTTCTATTTACAATGGGGAGGTTATATTTGTGATTATCTTCTCATTCTACTTAATCTGAGGTAAAGTAATAGAACTGTAAATTTACTTTGTTTTCATTGTTTTTGCATTTACTAGTAAATCTTTTGGATTTAGTCCTATTGACTTCAGGTTTTAAACATTGAACACTGGACAGACCAGCTACTAGTGACCTGTTGGTTGGTCTATTGCTTAGTTGACTATAGTACGTAATCCTATCTAATAAAGAGGGAACATGCTAATTGACCCTTATACCATCACAAAGATGGTGGCATCCACAGTCAAGAAGGAGGGAATATGCTAATTGACTGCCCCACCCTCAAAGTTGGCAGGGCCCACAGCCAGTAAGGAAGGAATATGGTAATTGACTGTCCTGCCCTCAAAGATGGTGCCATCCAGTCCCCTCAGCCCCGCCAGGGTGGCAGGTGAGCGACAAGGCCAGTTCCGCCCATCCGCTCCACACATCTGCCTCTGGAGTCCCCCAGTCTCCTCAGCTGCCCAGCCACCCAGGGCCAGCCTGAGGCATAGGTAACCAGGGCTGGTCAAGGCTTAAGCTGACCACAGTGGCAGCAGCTGAGGTGTGATGGGCCATCACCTTCCCCTGATTGCTGGGTTGCCTCCTGCCCCTGAGGGCTCCCAGTCTGGGAGAGGGGGAAGGTTGTGCTGAGGGACCCCCCTTCCAGGGCATGAATTTTTATGCTCCGGGCCTCTAGTGTAAACATAACAAACACCTTTGTGTTTGGTTTCAACATAGCTGAGCTATCTCCACATTTACCAAAACATAACTCAGTATTGTCTATTTACATCCTCTTGGGGTATGTATTAGGCTGGCCAAATATATAAGTGTATGTAATAATGAAGTACATTATGTTCATTCTATTTATTCCATAGTAAAAATGCTCATTTATTTATCTATCCCCATTTTTTTGCTTAAAGACTTAGTAAAGGAACTGACATAATATTAAATTCACATTTTTAAAACATACAAGTAATATTTACTCAGTTATCATATTTAAAAGTTAGAACTTCTTCTCACATACTATTTTTGTTTGTTTCTTATATGTGTGCTAAGGGGGATTCAGCCCCTACAACCTTGCTGTATGCGGACAATGTTCTAACCAATTTAGCTACCTGGCTAGTGCCAAATACATTCAACAGTGAGTTTTTTGTAAGTGATGGGGAAAGTAGCTATTTTCTAGCAAAATTACTTATTTCTACCAAATTATGTATGCTATCATTTTAAATATTAATGCATTTCTGGCAACCTAAGCCTAATTTATTGTGACATATAGCCTGCACTTACTATGCCTTTAAAAAAACAAAAGCCTCACGGTTGTCTGTTTACACTTGGATGTCTCACTAGTTAGCTAAAATTGATGGTAATACCTCAAATATTGTAGCTTGTGCAAGGTTTTAAGAACAACGAATGAGGTTTCATAAAACAGAGGCTTAGACTCTGCTTAAACACCCTGTCTTCCATGCTAATCTCCTATTTACAATGATCCATTACGAATATTTAATGGTAGGCAGCATGCAGACCAGAATTAAAGAACATATGGGTACAGTTATCCTGGTTAAAATGGCCAGCGTGCCTTGCATTGTGTATGGAAGATAACAGGACAGGTGGTAATCCATCTTCACAGAGTGGAGACAGCTGCTATTTTCTGTAAGCCGAAGCAGTCTTTTTCAATGTGGTCTCACCTCACAGCTGATATGTTGCTTATTGGTATAATTTAAAACATACATCTATGTTTAAAAATCATTCTGTTTTTCTGTCCAGTACAAAAAGCATCTCATGGGCCAGAATAAAAACAAACGTAATTGTTTTGATGGAAGAAACTCTGGTTATTTTTTTTTTTTTAATGTAAAGTACATGTTTTCTGAAGGTAGGATGCCCTATAAAGTGTTTTTCTTTTGAACTAGGTAAGAGAGCTCTTTCCTATGTTGTATATTATCCAAAATTATGAAGTTACTGGGGTAAATGATTAGTTAACACCATTGATCTTTTTCATTTCTTGTATATGTAATTTATCTTCATTGTTGAAAAATATTACAGATGCCTCCCTTTTTCCTCACATTCGCCCCCTCCACACAGCTTCTACCCTCCAGATATAATATATATTGGACTAGCAAATCTCTGAGAATATGCTTGGAAATTGTTTAGTTTTTTTTGTTTGCTTCATATGTACAGTGTAAAAGAAACCAAAAGTGTTGGATTTGACATATTATTGAAAACTATAGTTCTGTGTAGCTTACAGATCATTTCAGATTCAAATACTATACAAATTTTGACAGAGTGTTCAATTGCAGTGGCCATATCAATTGATTTAATTCATCTTAAAATTTTCCAAAGGCAAGTTCAGGGTAAAGGTCAGGCTGCTAGTGTATGATACTCTTACTCATTTTTTAGTAAGATCATAATCAGCATTTTTCAGTAGCACATTGGATATTATTTCAATCTCTCTGACTCAGTATTGCACAGTCCGTATCACTAATACAGTCTCCATTACTAACAAGGGTAATACTAATCACACAATGACTATGAATGAAATAAGCTAGGAATGGAGCTCATGCATTAAATTCTTGTTTATTAAAAAAATGAATGCCCTGACTTTTATTTAATCATTTATTTTCAATTCAGAAAATCCCCTCGCTTATGCTCTTATACATACATTTTATAAAAAATCTGTAACTATGCCCTACAAAAGTAGACTTCAAAATTACAGATATGTAATCAACATTCGCCATAGATTGAATTTCAGAGCTTCTGTAAGTATGGATCTAATTATCCATTGTTTCCCTAAACAACTTTCATGTCTGTGGTTCCATGTTGTCTAATTGTGAACTTCTTCCACATTTTTGGAATAGCTGACATTTAGTGCAGTGACAAACTGAATGATCTCTTCGACCTAAGTTTCTCCTCATTGTGTGATACGCCATGCTTGGTTTTTTTAGTGTCTGGAACAGCACACTGTCTATGGAGTTTGTATTAGAATCACCTGAATGATTTGATGAACCTCCATTTTTTGGCCCCACTACCACATGTTCTAATGTGGCAGTTCTGGGATTGGGTCTAATATTTGCACTCCTAACAAATCCCCAGGTGTTGCTGAGGCAACTGATTCAGAGACCACACCTTGAGAACCTATGCTATATAAAATACATTTCTTTTAGCACAATTCAATTAGTTAAACTTTTCAAAAATGTATCTAATGTGATGGGGAAATTACCCAAAAGAATACCTTACAATACGTGCCCTAGCACATGAGTAAACCATTGTAAAAGCATTTGCTTGGCTGATTTGGGAACTGTGTATGGAAACCACTGACTTCCTTTCCACTTGCCAGTTCTCCATTCTTCCCATTTCTCTAATCTTAATCTTTTTCAGCCACAGTGGGATTTTTAAAAATTATTATTTTTTTATTGTTTAAAGTATTACATCCTCTCCCCAGCCACTCCCACACCCAGCACATTCCCTCACGCCCCTTTTGTCTGTGTCTATTGGTTATGCTTATATGCATGCAGACAAGTCCTTTGGTTGATCTCATACCCTCCTCCCCCACCACCCTCCCCTGCCTTTCCTCTGAGATTTGTCCATCTGTTTGATGCTTCTGTGTCGCTGAATCTGTTTTTGTTCATCAGTTTATGTTGTTCATTACATTCCACAAATGAGTGAGATCATGTGATATTTATCTTTCTCTGACTGGCTTATTTCACTTAGCATAATGCTCTCCAGGTCCATCCATGCTGTTACAAATGGTAAGATATCTTTCTTTTTTACAGCAGTGTAGTATTCCAGAATATAGATGGACCACAGTTTTTTAGTCCACTCATCTGCTGATGGGCTCTTAGGCTGTTTTCACATTTTAGCTATTGCAAATTATGCTGCTATGGACATAAGGATGCATATTTTCTTTCTGATTTCTTGGGATATATTCATAGAAGTGGGACTAATGGATCAAATGGGAGTTCCATTTTTAATTTTTGAGGAAACTCCATTAGACAGTGGGATTTGTGTCAAATAATTCCTAATGTTTGACTCTAATCAACGCTTTCATGAATTCCCTAATAACATTTTATATGATCCTTGATCCTTTCTAGGAGTTGAATCCATTTTGATATTAGTGGGTTAGAAGGAGTAAAACATCCCATTCTTCTTTGGGATGAACCCTATAAAATTTCTAGTACTTAGGTGAAACCAGGTGAGATTTAAAGTCATGTTTAACTGAGGAATAAAAAAGAAATTTATAGACCAGTCAGAGAAAGACAAGTATCACACTATCTCATTTATATGTGGAATCTAATGAACAAATAAATCGATAAACAAAATAGATCCAGAGACATGGAGGCATGGAACAGTCTGACAAATTTCAGAAGGAAGGGGACAGGGGAAGGGTGTGGAGGGGGTGTTGATGTGGGGTTGAGGGGTTCAATGGGAGAAAAAAAACGGGACATCTGTGATCCTTTCACAAATAAAGATAAATAAAAATTAAAGTTATATAAACTTAAATTTACATATGCACACATATGAACACTTCCTGAAATTTTTTCATTATGTATGTGAAAGATAAATATGTCATACCTTTGAAATCTATAAAGTGGCTTGAAATTTCAGTGGTACAATGAACAGTATTCTGTAGGACCATGCAGGATACTTAATAAGCATATATACACTATTGATTGTCTTTTTTGAAAAATATAACATTGTATTAGTTCAAATATTATTAAGATCATGTTTGTCTTTCTCTGTCTAATTTCACTTACGACAAATGCTGTCAAGATCCATCACTGTTGTAACAAATGGCAGAATTTCCTTTTCCTTGGCTGAACAATATACTATAATATAATAGATATTTTCTTTTAAAAAAATATTTTATTGATTTTTTTACAGAGAGGAGGAGAGAGGGATAGAGACTTAGAAATGTCTATGAGAGAGAAACATTGACCAGCTGCCTCTTACACACCCCCTACTGGGGATGTGCCCGCAATCAAGGTACATGCCCTTGACCGTAATCGAACCCGGGACCTTCAGTCTGCAGGCTGACACTCTGTTCATTAAGCCAAACTGGTTTCGGCCATACCCATATTTTCTTAATGTCTCCACGAAATGCAACTATTGGTATTTGACTTTATCTTAAATGGGACAGTTTTGGGGTTAAATAATTTTATTCCTTTATTGTTAAATCACTTTTTTTGTCATTGAAAGTATTAGAATCAATTTAGAATAGGTAATGATTAGTCAGCAATGAATATCTATAGTTATTAAAATTATATTTTAGATAAGTTTAAGTGCATAATGCATGATATTAAAATTAACTAATTACCAAAACATACTAAAAAATAACTTTTTCTAGGTTTTTCTGTTGGAAATGCTCTTTTCTTTTTGATGCATAATTGATATAAATATCTAGTGAATACCTTCTTTCACAAGAGAAAGGGGAAGGAGAATAGCAATTTATTAATTTTCATTTTGATGATTTTTAAAATTTATTAGGAGACCAGAATATTCACAACCTCAAATAGATTCTTTTGCTGCCAGGAAATAAAATTATAAGGTTTCTTGGTGAGTCTATAGTTAGAGAAAATGGGTTTGGTATTCTAAAAACACTTTATTGGTTTTAATATGTCTACCTCTTACTCTAACCTTTGTGTCTGAAACTCTTTGCCAAGACTCTTCACATTGGCTATTATTTTCCTTTCTGAACCAAGTAAGTATGGTAGGTACTTTTTACACATGAAACTTCTAACTTAATTCTTTCTGTTCAATAAAAATGATTTTATATATATATTCTAATTTTATAATTTCAAAGTTTAATGCGAATTGTAGCTTTCTATTTAAAAATAATGCATTTTCTATTTTAATATATCTTGGCCAACTGGAGTTAGACTCTCACAGGCTCACAGGCCTATCAGTGAACGTGTAAACACTGTTTTCCTGTCCTAAAGAGCACACTCCATAGTCATTATTTTTAGAAGAAGCATGACACATACTCAGATTTTCCTTTTGTCTGTATACCTGTAACTCGAAAAATTTTTGTAATTAAAGGAAATATTTAAACTGTTTTAAGCTTCATGTTCATATGTTTTACTAACTCTAAGTGCTTTTAGTGCCCATTTTCAGTAAAACTTTAAAATTGACTTTTTGAAGTAGGTTATGGAGTGCATTTTGCATTGTTATTGTATCTCTGTGGAAGGCTAACCAAACAACTTAATTAGAAGGGCAGTTTAGCACTTGTAGAGTGCAGTTTCTGTTAATGCTCAGTAGAGCTTATGCATGCTTTTTATCCAGGGAGTAAAAACTGTCCTTCCTGCTGCCACAGTATATTTTTCCAATGCTGGTACAGGATGGTGTAGTAGAAAACCAATGTCCACTAATGGCATAGGGGTTGCAATAGTATCTGTCTTTCCAAAGTGGAGAGTCACACAGAATGAACTTAGGAAATGGTAAAGGCAAAAGAATCACAATTACTACCAAATGTAGTAATTTTTCTACTTATAACCAGCTTTTAATATATTCAGTTTAAATGGTTGCTCAGCCTTGTGGTAACCTCCAGTATATATGAGTCATCACTTTAAACTCTGTATTTTGCAAAATTGCATATTTACTACATAGCACAAGTTTCTAAAAGACATGGATGTTTAGCAATTACCCTACTTTTGGAATTGTGCCCTCC
This sequence comes from Pipistrellus hanaki, assembly GCF_964339955.1. NCBI lineage: Eukaryota > Metazoa > Chordata > Mammalia > Chiroptera > Vespertilionidae > Pipistrellus > Pipistrellus hanaki. The sequence continues at coordinate 88,332,339 of NC_140504.1, forward strand.
AGTCACCACATATAGTAGAAAATAGTGAGTTTTCTTGATGGTAGGCTATGTTGGTAAACATCAGATTTACATTATAAGTGCATACAAATACATGGAATAAGAGAGCATTCTGAATTTGAAATGGTTGCAGCATGGTGTAATAATTAAAAGAGCAAGTGATAGAATATGATTTGGGTTGAATATCTTTCTTCACTGATATATCATTTAGTTGATGAAGATCAGCCAAAATTAGTTATCTCCTCAAATTTTAAAGATAAAGTTTTAAACAATTTCAGTTTTTATATATTTTATTATTTCTTGTTTCATCATATTTTTATTAAATAGCACTTTCCTTTAGTGCCATGCAAGTTGTTTATGAAACAAAGTCCAAATAGTTAGAAATTTTTATTATTTTTTTTCAACTTACGGTAATTATCCACTTGATATTAAGATTTAAAAATTAATTCTCCTTGTTATAAAGTTTTTTATTACCTACTTTTCCCTCCTGATAATACATTCCATGAAGTAAAAGCACTCTTCTGGAATCTGATATTATTTCTACTGACCATAAGCTTTTTAAAAAAATATATTTTTTATTGATTTCAGAGAGGAAGAGAGGGAGAGAGAGATAGAAACACTGATGATGACAGAGAATCATTGAATGGCTGCCTCCTGCACGCCCCTTAGTGGTGATCAAGCCCGCAACCCGGGCATGTGCCCTGTACTGGAATCAAACCCAGGACCCTTCAGTTCGCAGGCCAACACTCTATCCACTGAGCCAAACCAGCTAGGGGGAGACCATAAACTTAACTGTCAAAGTTGTCATGAATATACTCCGTTACTCCAGAAAGTGAAGTAAGAGCTGGGAAATAGCATCAATTATATCAAAATGTTATGGCTTGCAGTGCACATTTTTTCTTCTGTGTTTGCTTTATTTAAAAAAAAAAAATCTGTATTGCTCAAAGTTGTTCAAAGTATTACATATATCCCCCCTTTTCTGCCTTTGACCCCCTCCAGCTGCCCTCCTCACCCCAATAGGCCTATTACACTATTGTCTGTGTCCATGGGTTATGCATATACTAGTATGCATATAAGTTCTTTGGTTAATCTCTTCCTGTCCTCCTCCCCCTTCCCTCTGAGATTCATCGGTCCTGTATGTTTTCTAATGTCTGTGAATTGTCATCCCTGGTATGTCAGTATAGTCGGGACTGCACATACAGTTATATAGCTTGTTCGCTGCAAAAGGTGAGTCTGGCCAAGGGAGCAAATGGAGGTCATAGTCGAACTGACTTGTCTCTGAACTAAGCCTGCAAGGCTGCATGTCTAGGACAGACCTCTTTGCTCGTTTACAATGCTGAACATACAATGCTAGAATGAGCTAGCCAGTATCTCAAACCCTTTTATAAAGTTCTTTGTACAGTCACTGCATCTTCTTTGTCATTGTGCTAGATTCATTCATTCATTCATACTGTTTTGCATGAATGATTCTCAGAGTTTCTTGAGGTCCTCAGGGAATCCACAAGGTTAGAATCATGCATGGGTAAAACATCCTTTCGAATTTCCCGGTAAAACAACAGATTTTAACACAAGAGATTACAGAAAGTTCATTGATGTGGTTTTAGATTCCACATTGCCACTAACCTTTAAAAAACTACCATATGTTGAGGGTTGGTATTGTATGAAAGGAGTATACTCACAATTATCTGGAAAGGCTATTTGAATACTCCTCCCATTTCAAACTAGATGCCATTGTGTGGCTGAATTTTCTCCATATATTTCATAAGGTGATACATTGCAACAGATTGAATGCCGAGTAGATAGAAGAATCCAGTTGTACACTTATTGAACCAGGCATTTTTTTAAGAATCTGAAAAAATATAAAACAATGCTATTCTTGTCACCAAATTTATTTGTCTGGAAAATACATTTAAAAAAATAAAATTGGCATTTATGCTGTTATGTGATAGGGTTAATTTTTATTTTAAAGAAAATAAATAATTAAAATTTTTCTCCATTTTAATTTCTGAAATAATTACTATATATATATCGATGGGTTCAGTTCCCCTTAAGTAAAAGCACTTTGGGGTCCTCAGTAATTTTTAGATTGCAAAAGGCTATTGACAAAAAAATCATTTGGGAACAGCTTTGTTAGCAATACTAACAATGTTCCAAATATTGGACTGAATGTACACATGTAAATTTGCTCCAGGAGAATTGCTTATCTGAGGAAAAAGGAGTCCAACCCGTGTGTTTTTTAAGGATCACTTCAGTTTTCACATTTGATTCATCATGAGCCAGCCTACAGGTGCAGAAGTGTTGACTCAACTCTGCAAACACTGAGGGAAGCTGCATCATAAAGGCCAAGTCAGTGACGGCTAGGATGGTTTTAATTAACAGTAAGGCACTAGTGGTCCACTTTGTGTGCACTTCAAAATGTTAGCTGTCCATTGAGATGGCTCACAGATGAGGCACTACTTGAGCCTAGCTGAAGGGCAGCTGTGACATATGCTTTTTAAAGAAGACGAGAGAGGAGTTTAGTGCAAACGATTCTGTGTGAATTAGGAGCTATTTTATGGGAGATGTTGGACAGCTGGTCTATTTATAATTGTCAGAATAATCCTAAGGTGGCAGAGAGAACCTCAAGACTCAGGAATAAGGTATGTCTTGTTAGTGATACCTAAATAATATATATGTAAAAAATAAAATAGAGAAATAAGAAAAACAAACAAACTCTCCCCTTTACATTCATACTATTTTTGTACTTTGATTGGTGTTTTGTTGACTGGTCTGATGAAATAGTTCGACCCTCAGACCTCATGCTGGCAGTCATGCATTCAGCTGTAGAAGGCAATCTGTCATAGCACTGAGGGATTGGCTTTGAAGTCCTCAGAGGTAGTCAGGTCCAGCTCCTGCCTCCAGCACTTACTGATTGTGTGAGTGAGTATTGGCAAGTTACCTTTACTTTACCAAGGTTCCATCCCTTCATCTAAAAATGAGTGATATTACTTCTCTTGATTTGTTGTGAATATTATAACACATTTAAAGTATATTTTTCATAGTTCATGCTCAATTTATATATATCTCACCTCCACAAGATGTATTCAGCTGTCATATTTTGCTTAGTATTTGCTAGCAACAACAGAGTTTTAATGTTTGAGATTTCTCTCCTCTCTCTCTCCCCCCTCTCCCTTCCTCCATTCCTTCTGCCCTCCCTTCATCCCTCTCTTTCTTCCTTCCTGTCTCCCTCCCCCAATGTCTTTCTCTCATCTCACTTCTCCTGGAGTTGAAATATACCAATGATGTTTTAGATTCAAAGGTCTGGTATGTGAAGGCAAAAACCAGAGTATTCATGTAGTGGCTACCGGGTCATTTTCAGGGGGAATAACATGGCCTCTAGGGCACCTGAGGAAGAACTACTAAAGTCAAGGTAATCCACAGTTAGTGATGAGGTTTAAGTTCTCAAAATTTAATATTTTTATTTTAAACGGAAACTCGTATTCTTCTTCCTGTACCATCCTATGCTTCAATTACTTTTAAATAAGATAGAAACCACTTAGGGAATTATATAGAAATGCGATCACCAGTAAAAATGGCTTTATTATTAGCCTTGGCTGGGCCACTTACTTGGTTAGAGCATCATCCCACACACCAAGGTTGTAGGTTTGATCCTCTATTAGGGGATATATAAGAATCAACCAATCAATGCATAAATAAGTGGAACACAACAAAACAATGTTTCTCTCAAGATAATCAATAATTAAAAAATTTTGACTCTAAAATGGCTTTATTAGATATACCATAGTAAGTGATTTCTCAATACAAATAATGGATTTGGGCCCATTGAAAACAAACTTGAAACACACCAATTTTATTAGTTCAGAAATTAAGAGAATGAATTGTTGAATAAGGATAATCACATTTACATAACATATAAATTCCTCTATTAATTATTGTGGGCCATTGTTTTGCTGAGTTCTAATATGAGGAAAGCAATAGCATATGCACTCATGTGTATAGATTTGTGGGTCTGTGTGTTTGTGTGAATATGTACACATACAAGTGCTATTGGATGACTGTTATTATCCAACTTGCTCCAACATTTACTCAGAGCATGGCATTCTGCGATACTTTTAGGATTTATTAGTCCCAATTCCTAGTGGATATAATAAGTATAGTTTGGGTAAAGAATGAGATATTGATGTTTGGGGACTTTTTTTAACCTCAGTTACAACTTTTCTAGGAATAGTTTCAAGAGCCAGAGTAGAATTAAAATTTGGTTTCAGTGTAATAAACTCCCCAATGCACCAGTTGTGGTGAATATCTACAATGAATCAGTGTCATAGTACATAAAAGTTCATCAAATGGATTATACAGGATGACCCCAAAATGTGTACATACTGTTTAGTTGATATCTCATTTTTGAAAATACAATGTATTTTAATAAACACTACCCTTATAATTATTTAAAGTGTGTGTATAAATTTTGGAGGAACACGCTATATTTTCAATTCAGTATTGCTATTTAATTAATTTCAGCACTCAGACATTTTTAGAAAGTGACTTTAAAAACTGCTGAACTGATTCATACTTTTGTTTTGAGATACACACATATACATAAGCACCCATACATGTATGTATGTCTGCATAATATCTGTATACCCACTAATGATAATAATTGCTCATCTAATAACTAGCTATCTAAAAGACATAATTATATTTGCATCACCTGATATTTATTGAGTACTCCTTGTCACCCCCCTCCCCCCCACCTCCCTAATTTTATAGATGAGGAAAGTATCTGAGAATGAGGAGTTAAATACTTACTTGATAAATTGCAGAGCCTGAATTTGAACCAAGGCAGTATGGCCTATTCTATTCAATTTAAAAAATAAGAATTATATGGTCTTTCTAAAATATCCAAGCGCATAAAAATATTCTGCCAAGACATATTCATAAACTTTAAAAAGTTGCCTTCGTGTTCTTTAAAGAAACGGAATCTAAAGTTGCTTATTTTATATTTCCTTTTTAATGGAGACTAAAACATGTGTGGTGTCATTTTTGTCTCCTCTCAAATCCTTTTATATGAAATATGCCTTTGAACTTAAGCTGGAAGGCAGGTGTTGTGCATGGGTGTGTTGTGCAACAAAGCTCTCAAAAGTAAATTAGACTAACGGTGGAGAAAGTATTTAATTGTTTAGTAGCTAAAACTTTCAGTTGGCCAAATTGAAAAACCATAATGTTTATGGTGTGTGGGGCATTTGAAGTTGTAAAAGAGGATCCAAAAAAATGTACATCATTGAGGATTATATTAATAAAAGCAGTAAACATTAATTAAATTTATGACTTTTACTTATTTATTTATGTATATTGGAAGAGAGTTATGTTTCTGTTTGCCTCATTACATTATGGCTACCTCTTACTTATGAGAGTAGTTTTTGAAATATAAAAAGAAGCAATTTTCAAAAGCTTTTTCTATTTGATCATAATGACATTTTTCACTGACTTTGAAGTTGAAACAAATCTACACTGATAAAGGAAACAGTAAAGCTTGGAACTTTAGGACAGTATGACAAAATGTGTCTTTAAAATAAATAAATGTTTTAACTTTTTCCTTTCAACAGAAATTTTATATTAATTTGCCTTCTTAAGAAAACACAAAATGAAAATTTTGTTACATAAAATGTGATCCTTAGTTTCATTTCAAGAAATCTCATCCAATCTTGGCAAATTAGAAAGGGATTTATTCTCCATAGAGACAGTATTATGGATAAGAAAAGTCTTGGATCTAAAATAGAGCTCAAATTAATTATTTGATTTGAAACATTTGCGTATTTAAATATAGCTCTGCTTCACCACATACTGCAAACAGTAGTATACATTTTAGTTCATTTAATTTAAGGCTTTTAATAATATTTTAAATATTTATTTCATAGAGCATAGAAAATATTTTACCCAGCTTTGAAAATCATTGAATATTTGAAAATATTAAGTGCTCATGGATTGGTGGGGCTAAGTGATTGCCTGGGCTGGATTAGTTACTGGGCTGGTGTTTATTAAGGATTCTAGAATTGTGAGATGGTCCTGGACTCCAGTATAAGAAAATAAAGTGTGATTTTTCTGAAGATAACTATAAAGAACACATACATCATCAAAACAGTCTTTTTCTTCTCCTCCCCCCAAACCCAAGCACTAAATGACAGAAAGAAAACAATGGAAAAAGTGGCCACTTGTAATAGAAAAATGGGCAATCATGAAAGTTATTAGTGAAGACATTTGATGGGCTCTGTCTACCTATGGAATACTGTATTCTGTCAAGACAAGAGCGCTAATGCATCTTCTAAATATCGAAAGACAGGAGCCAATTTATGTCTGTCAGACCTCACTTTTCATGGATGTAAATCATTGCTGTTAAAGAAATATACATTACTCCCATTGTAATCAAATTCCCCTCTGGATTTTAGTCAAAAATAATTTTAAAAGCTTTTTGACAATTTAAAAGCGCATTTTAAAATAAATGGCATTATTTTAAAAATCCCTACTATAATAGATGCCAGAAATTATCTATAATTAGTAGGAAGTATTTTATGTTTCTTCTCTTTTATATTTACTATATGTTAAAGTAAAATTTCTTCAGGGCATACTCCCATCCATTATTAAATCTTTATCATTGTAAATGTTAAAGACTTATGACAACTTTACTGTCTCTAGTCTGAATGAACTTTACATTATTATTTTTGTTGGCTGCATGAAAATCCTGGATGATATTTTATTGGTTAATTAACTTCCTAATATTTGCAGGTGTGGCATCTGCTGTGTTCTTGATTGTCATGGCATAATGGAATTGTGGGCTGGAAGACATGAATGTGGATACTTCCCCTCCCCATTATATTTCTTATGCGAGCAATATATCCTAGTTACTGCAGGTCAGCATGACATTGTGTGCAAAATTGCATACTACATTGGACCAGATGAGACATTGCCATACATTGCTCATGAGGATGCAAATTGCCACTTTTCAGAAAAAGATCTGCGCAATAAATGAACAAGCAATTTCTCTCTCTGTAGTGAGGAGTTAATGTCTCTATGGATGGATAATGAGAAAGAGATGGATGAGATGAATAAAGCTGTTACATTTTATTTTCTATTGTATCTTTTTTTATAACTTACATCAAAATAATATTATAAAAGTGTTTGCTTCCAATTTCTGTTCTTTCCATGGAACATGAAGTTTTATTTGGAAGAAAAAGTAACATTTTTATTTTATATTGGGATATGGTTAACATACTCTCTAACTGAACATATTTTTTGTTTTTAAAGAATTATAGAAATCAGTTTGGAGACATTTCTTTTTTCAAAGCTTAAAAATCATATGTGAACAACTATATGCTTAAATATTCATTCAGATACACTCATTTTTAAAGCACGCATGTAGGCAATGATAAGAGAATAGAAACTGTTATTCCTGAAATTGTCATTTTGTGTAATTAAATCCAGGAAAACTTTAAAATGTTTGGCATAATTTAATTTTAAAATATCACTGCATTTATTAATATAAAATTTAATTAATTTGACAACCAACATTTTTATGAAGAAAATCATGCAAGTTCCTCTCTCAGATTTACAGTTTAAGAACTTTAAAAGTTTTTATTGTTAGGCTTAACAAAGTATTTGGAATGTTTGATTTAATAATTTAAGGCCCATAATTTTATACATGTATTTTTGAGACTAATATTTAGCAATGATTTCTTGTTTATATTCTATGCTTATATAGGCATTGAAATAATAGAAATTGTGAAATAATCTTAAATTCATGAAGTATTTAATTGGGGAACCAAATTAAATATCAATTTAATAACTGCTTGTTAATATGTTGGTATTGATTCTGTCTTAGAGAAGTGTGATTATGTGTAACTGAACTTTCTGTTTTCTTGTGGTTGAGCCTTAAATTACCATGTCTTCTGGCTTCAGAGTTTTTCCTGGGGCACAGATCATATTTCTTCCTGCCAAAGCCCAGGAATAATAGCTGCACACATCCAGGGTCCCAAAGGCTTTCCTGCCTGGTACCCAGGGAGCAACTGCAGTGCTCGGACTGTGTGTGTAGACAAAAAGCCCTAAAGCAACCGATGCTGTTGAAAGCAATTCATTTACTAATATAATTCATAATTATCTACATTTATCTGATTGTTCAAATTCCAGCTAGAACCTATTGACACATTTTTACAAGTTGACTTTATTCTCTAGGATGTGTGCTTTTTTGAAGGATGTGTTTTTTTAAGGAAACAATCAAGTTTGAAATACATTGGCAAAAAAAGAAAAGAAAAAGAAAAGAGATAGTGATTAAAAATCTGTAAATACATGCAATCATTTGCATTTATTTTACTATCTAAATGAAAGCATAATATTTAGTATCTGTCTTTGAATATATTTATTTTTAAATCATTGCTTTTTTATTTATAGAAATGTCTGAAAATTTTATGTTCAGAGCATAAAAGACCCCCAGTCTTCCCAGTTTGTAGATACTGTCTGATACAAAACAGGAGTATATAAACCAAAACTCAAGTCCACTCACTGCCTTAATGTGGTATAACCATTCATCCTTCTACTGAATATCAAATAGCACAGAAATAAATATTTACCATGATTTAAAAACATATTACCATTAGATAATAATCACTTCTATAAGTTACTTAATTAAGGCTTTATAGTTTGTCTCCTTTGCAATGAAAGGTAACCATGATTTTAATGGCTCCCAGGTATATGAAGTCACATATCATGACATTTGAACAGGAGCTTGGATTTCCATCTTCAGAAAATGCACTCATCTAAGTTTTCCCTCAGTCTCTAATTACTTTATCCTACCTAATAAAAGAGTAATATGCAAATTGACCACACCTTTGCTACACCCAAGCCACGCCCACCAGCCAATAAGGGCTAGTGTGCAAATTAACCCAACCAAGATGGTGGTTAAGTTGCATTTCCAGGCCAGAGTGAATACTGAAGACAGCACAGAAAGAAGCTAAGTGCTGCAGAAGGGAGTGAAGCTGCAGAGAAGCAGCAAGTGGGGCAGGAAGGGAAGCAGGCAGGGTGGGGGAGAGCACAGCAGGAAGCCCTATTGCAGGAATCTTCCTGCAATGGGCTACTAGTCTTTTAATAAAAAGAAAGAAAAATTGTTATCATGTTTATTTTATGATCAGTGTAGAACAAAATGATACCTACTATTTTAAAATTGAGGCAGTTAATGACTCCAGAATTTGGTGAATATTGGAGTACTAGTCCTGGTATAGAATATTGGAATAAATCAACAAAAGAGAAAGAAAAGAACAAGTGTATTGGATCGTGGATAATTCCAGGATTTTCCTTTTCCTTTTCCTTTTCCCTTTCCCTTTTCCTTTTCCTTTTCCTTTCCCTTTCCCTTTCCCTTTTCCTTTTTCTTTTCTTTTCCTCTTCCTTTGTGTGTGTGTGTGTGTGTGTGTGTGTGTGTGTGAGAGAGAGAGAGAGAGAGAGAGAGAGAGAGAGAGAGAGAGAGAGAGACATGCTACAGTTACTGCCTCTGGACTTCCTATTCTCTCTCTGCCAGTACCCGGTGTGTTCCCATTTCAACGTGTGGTTTCCTCCTTCTATTTACAAAGTAACTGAAAATAGATATGAATGGCATTTATTAAAAAATAGAAAAATCACTTTTGGGGAGATATATAATTTGTAAATAAAGTATAAAATAAGTGATATGTTGTTTGCAGTTTTGTTTATTAACTAAAATATGTCACATGTGAGTTCTACCATTCACCATGTGAATTGTACATCCACAAGTGTTTGGTATATCCAAGTCAACAATCTGAACACCTCCTCATTGTGTCATCTTTCTGTTCCCACTCAGAATGAGGATCTATTAGTGCAGCTGTTTCTTATAGTCTTAAGTCTCTGAAGGTTTTGATGTCTTGAGTACTTGAAGATAAGTGAATAATGATGAATAATTACTTTTATCTAACAGGATTAATTAAACATTCATTTTCCCCATCTTTGAAATTTTGAGGATTGTTCCTAAGTATATGACAAAAGTCAGATCTTACTTCCTAGGAGGGTCCCGATTCAGAAAAATGCACTCCAGTTGCCAAATAAGTTATCAAAAATGTATCAAATGTATCCAGATTTTTCTCTTAAAAGGTGTTATTTTTACTTCTAAAAATTGGTTTTTGTTTCAATGAATTATATTTGGTTATAATTAAAATAGCCACTATAGCACAACTACTCACTGTTTCCTGCTCAAATGAAGTTGCCTCGATGAACTTTTGTAATGATAATGTCAAATCCTGCCAGAGTACAAATGTCTTTTCTTCCAAGAAAACCACGGCTTTTCAACTGACTTGGTTATATTTCCCGTCATCCAGTTAAATAAGGGACTATTCAATTAGTGCAACAAGTCTTATTTTCTAATTTATACTTTATTTTATATTGGACTTTATAATTTGTGTCTCCGAATTAAGGAGTGGATGTACATGGTTTTCCTTCCAATGAGAGCACACTAAAAAATGTTTCATAAACAATAATTTAATTTAAAAGCTTCAAATATTCTTTAAATCAAGGAAGTCCTTTTTCATTGATTACAAACTTCCCACCTTGGATTCCCTTACCCTCCCCTCCCCTCCTTCAACTCCCCTTCCCTTCCCTCCCCTTCTTTTTCAAGTTTAAAGTCTAACCTAATTGTCAACAGCAGTATTATTCTGACTGCTAAACTGATTTGTGTCTGTATTAGCACCCCTCACTCAAAACCTCTCCTTCCCTCTCCAATGGCAGCTTCCAAACTACCAACTTGTTTCTTGACAGATGTATGTTGGGCTCTGTAATAAATCACTGATGACCAGCCAGCTCTCTATTTCGGAGGTGCAGCCTCGGAACATTGATTAATGTGACTCTTCAAGAGTGGAACAATGGCCCGTGTGCATATGCACAAGAAAAGCTCATCCCCTGCAATGGATAGCTTTGTTCCTGGGCTCTCTTCTTGCAGTATTCACTTTCTGGCTCAGCTTGGACCTCAGCTAATTGATTAACTGAACCTTTCTGCTGCCTGATGTGAGCCTAAAACTGGGGTATAACCAGAGGTTTTGAAAGACTCCATTCTTGTCTTTGGGGATTCCTGCAGGCACATATGGCAGCCACAATAGTCAGATCCACCAAGGCTTCTGATTTTCAAAATTTTGGTGGATTTTAATAATAATTTGCTTCTGCTGTATTATTCTTTTACTTTAACCTCACTGATTGTTCTAGTACTTGACAGGTATTTTTCAGATAAAAATTTCATAATAGCTTTATCTTTTCTCTTTATTGCTGCTGTTACTTTTCTTCTTTTAATTGATATGCTAGGAAACCCATTTTCTATTTTAACCGTTGTTGATAAATATTGAATGTCCATTGCAAAATGCAGCTCAGTTTCTCCTTTACTTAATATCTAAATATTTTTTTATAATTCATTAGAAGAGTAATCAAATATTAGGTGAACACTGAAGATGATTTAGTACTGGTTTTATTGGTATTGTTTTTAGGATGTGACTCATAGAGTGTTTTTTCATTTACTTAAAAATTAGGTCAAAGTATATGTATAATGGTAATAATGACACATTAATTGCAAATTTACTTATTTTTCAAAGCTTTGGATTTTTGTTGTTAACAAATTATCTTTGAAAATGAATGAGGTGTTGGCTGAGGGAAATATTAATGTAAGTTTCTGTTTGTTCTTTTGTAATTGTATGTTCTTTTAATTTGACCTTTGGGTTTTATAGGTAAACAAACTCTACTTTTTTAAAGGCAAAGAAGTTGAGATTCAGCTAAATGTTGAAAACATGTAACATTTATGGCAAATCATTATCTTCAAGTATTCCAGAAATCTTACCAGAAGTTTTTTAAGGAGATCCATTCTCTTCTTTTTATGAATAGAAAAGCTCAGGAAAGTAAGTATGCCAAAAGTAAGAATCTGTGAGCAGTGAAGAAAAAGACCAGAAGCTCTTTTGTGGTCTTTTGTATAGGTTTCATGTACAAAATTCATGATCTACAGGTTTCTCTCTTTAAAGAGAAAAGTTTCTTATACCAGAGACTGGAGGGAAAAATCTGTCATAAAATATTTTTGGGAAGTCAATTTTTATAATATCAAAAGTTTTTGCTTCTATGAAATAGGAAAGAAAAATAGGTAATTATTCATTCATAGAAGAGAGATTAGTTCTTAAGTTATAATACATTGTTTTAACATTGAAGTTATTTTCTTACTAAAACTTATATAGTTAATTCATTAATCTGCCCCGGAAAATTATTTATAACTTATAAGTAGTATTTATACACGAGGCATGGGATTCATATTAACAAACAGACTATACCTGAGACCTATTATTGATTCGATGAGAAATGCATTGAGAATGCATTGAGAAATGGGGACATCCTCTTGAGTACATGATTTTCTTGCACTGGGCCTCTAGTGTAACTATAATTTTAATCAAAATATAGAATATGTGTGTCATTCCAAAAGTTTTCTCATTTCCTTTTCCAGTCATACCCTATCACTAGAGTCAACTACTTTTTATTTTATTTTATTTTAATTAATTAATTAATTAAAAAAATATATATGTATTTTTTCTTTTTTTTAAATATATTTTATTGATTTTTTACAGAGAGGAAGAGAGAGGGATAGAGAGTTAGAAACATCGATGAGAGAGAATCATCAATCAGCTGCCTCTTGCACACCCAATACTGGGGATGTGCCCGCAACCAAGGTACATGCCCTTGACTGGAATTGAACCTGGGACCTTCCAGTCCACAGGCCGATGTTCTATCCACTGAGCCAAACCGGTTTCAGCTTAAAATATATTTTATTGATTTTTTTACAGAGATGGATAGAGAATTAGGAACATCAATGAGAAAGAATCATCTATAAGCTACCTCTTGGACACCCCCTCCTGGGGATATGCCCACAACCAAGGTACATGCCTTTGACCAGAATCGAACCTGGTACCTTTCAGCTTGCAGGCTGACGATCTATCCACTGAGCCAAACCAGTTTCAGCAAGTCAACCACTTTTTAGATATTTATCACAATTGATTAGTTTTAACTGTTCTTTAACTTCATATAAATTGAATCATTCAGTATTTGCTCATTTGTTGTTACTTCTTTTACTTATTGTGTCTGTAAAATCTATCTGCAGGTTACACACATCAGCAGTTTATTCCTTTTTTTTTTTTTTTAATTACTGCGTGGAATTCTAATGTATTATATCACAATTTGTCTATCCATTCTCCTCTTAATGGACACCTAGATTGTTTTCAGGATGGGGCTATTATGATTATTGTACAAGAATTTTTATAGACATATATTTTCCTTTCTTTGGTGAAAGAGTTTGGAGTGGAATTGCTGGGTTGTATCATAAGTGTATGTTTAACGCTGTAAGAGACAAAGTAAGTTTTGTGACTTGATTTATTGTTTTGTACTCACATCACCAGTGTAAGACTGGTCTAACTGCATAACATCCTCACTCTTTCACTGTCATCATCTTTTTATTGTGGGCATTCTAGTTTAATTTGGATTTTCCTAAGGCCTCATAATGTTGAACTTCTTTTCATGTGTTTATTGGCCATTCATTTATCTTCTTTTGTGAATTTTCCGTTCAAGTCTTTTGGCCATTAAGGGTGTCTGGTTGTCCTTTTTAATGAACTAGAGGCCTGGTGCACGGGTGGGGTCCTGCCAGCCTACCCTAATGGGGGCCCATCAGGCCAGGGTGGTGGGGGGAGGGCTACAGGTGGTTTGCCAGCTGGCTCCACCCCTGATTGTGGTGTTGGGGGCTGATTGGGGGGAGGGGGGAGGAGAAAGCCAGGAGAGGAGGAGGCCAACTGGGGCCTGGATCAGTCTGGTTAGCTGCCACCGTGTGTATCATAGCCACCAGTTGTTCTGGTGTTCCGCTGTTCTAGTTGTTGGTCTTTTATAAATAGAGATTTGTAGGATATTTGAATGAGCAAAAGGTTTTAATTGTGATGAAGTTCAACTTATGAAAAAAATGTTTAGTGCCCTTTTGTCAGAAAAAAATATTTGCCTACTCTAAGGTCATGACTATATTGCTTGGGTTTTCTTCCAAAAGTTTTATTATTTTACCTTTTCTATTTCAGTCAATAATGCATATAAAATTGATTTTTGTGTAGTGTTAGGTAAAGGCAAATTTTCTTTTTGTATGTTTATCTTGTAGTTCCAGCATGATTTGGTGAAGATATTTTTTTATCCCAAATTAATTGCCTTCATACCTTTGTAGAAATCAATTGATTGCATATATGTGGGTCTATTTCCAGATTTTCTCTTCTCTTCCATTAATCCATTTGTAGATGGTTATGTCAGAAACAAATATACCAAACTTCCATGATTACTATGTCATTAACTTGTTAAAATTATAAACTTATTTCTTTTTCATGTTGGTTTTCTATTATTATGACTACTCTATATTCTTTACATTTTCAAAAAATTTAGAGTAACTTTTGTTATTGCCTACAGAAGGAAAAGCCTGTTCACATTTGTTTTAGGATTATATTTAATGTTTGTACAGAATGAACATCTTAATATGATTTTTTTCTATCAGTTATTAGAGAGGACTTAACAACCATAAACTATAATTGTAGGTTAGTTGATTTCTCCATTTCCCTTTGTTAATTTTTTATGTATTGTTAATCTCTTTTACTAGTAACTTACAAATTAAGATTGTTATTGACTCTTCTCATTGTGAAATGCCCCTCCATTCCTGGATTCTTTATCCTGAATTCTACAGTGTCTGGTATTAATACAATCATACTAGCTTTATTATACTTACTGTTTGCATGGTATTTCTTTTTTCAATTCATATACTTTTTACCTACATGTGTATTTATATTTGTAGTGTATCTCTCAAAGCTGGTACTATAGATTTCTAAATTTTAATCTAATATTACTAATATAATTATTAATATTATCTGTGTCTATTAAACCAAATTTTTGTTTGCATTTAATTCAGTTATTGATAGGGTTGGGAAGCATGCCAGAATATGCCAAATTCTTAAGGCCAATTAGAGTGTGAAGGCCCTATTCAGAATATACCAGATGTTTAAGGCCACTCTGAATGGGGAATTTAAGCAGGGTGTCCAATGACTATATGTAGGTGCAAGGAAGCAGCAATCGCATGGCACCCTGTGCAAGTGTGCCCTTCTATAACCCAAATGATTGATGTCACTATTTGAAGGAAAGCAAGCCTCTTTTGTCTAAGTAGTATTAAAATATATTACCGAGGCTGTTGAGAGAGGGTGGGCTCAGCTACCACTGTTATGTGAGGCTGTAGGTCTAGCATGTGGCTGCTTAGATAATAGTTGTGAGTACAGAGGCTGCTGCTATTTTGTGGGAAAGATGCATAGTTACCTAGCCGATGTGCGGCTAGCTGTTGTATGGGACTTTGCTTTGAATGGACTATTTTGTCTAATGGCTCCTTGTTATCAATGGCTACATGGCCATTGGCTTCTACAATAAAGACTCTTCATACACCTACAGCTTCTCCTGGCTTCTCTAACACCTGTCCTTCAAGAAGGTCCAGCCCTGGCACAGGAGCTTAGACCCTGACAGTTGGTGTAGTGGAGCAGGATCAAGACCTGTGCTCCCAGAATTGGACCAGTAGGCAGGATGGAGCATTGAGTGCTTCCAACAATATACAGCTAGCACGGTTCAAGGAGGAACTTCCTCTCACAATTAGTGGTGTAAGCAAAATTTAGCATTAAGTATTCCAAGAATTAAACCTTGCTCCCACAGTCTGTTAACCTATCATTCAGTTTTTCTTTTTCCCAAGTTACTTTGCTCTTCTATTCCTTCTTTCCTATCTTCTGGGTTAAGCATATATATGTGTCAACTATATATATTTTATTTTAATTCTTCTATTGTCTTTTATTCTTATATTGTGCTAGGTATAATTATATGCAGACTTAAATTAAAATTGTCCACATGATATCAATATTGTGCTACTTCAAGTAAAATGTATAAGAATTTTGCACCAGCTTAATTTTGTTTACTTTGGCTATCTTTTGTGTTATATAGTTGTATATTTTATATTAACATGTTTAAATTCTATAATTTATTAGAATCTTTACTTTAAAATTAAATTGAAAAGAAATTGAGAGCAAAATTGCTTTTAATTTATCCACATATCCACCATTTCTACTTCTTTTCATTTCATTGTAGTTTAAGGTTTCCACCTGCTATTATATTATTTTTAAGCCCAAAGAAGTTCATTTAGAATTTCTGTGGTATAATTCTCTTGGCAGTAAATTCTCTCAGCTTTTGTCTGAATGTGACCTTACTTCAACTTCATATTTAGAGGATATATTCATTGAGTATAGAATTCTATGGTTTTTAAAAGGTTGTTTTTTGTTCAGTCTTGACTTTTCAACACTTTAACAATCTGAGTGACTCCTGATTTTTATTGATTCTAATGAGATATAATTTATTATAATTAGATATAATTTATTTCTACTTTTTTTAAATCTCTCATTTATTTCAAGGCTTTCTCTTTAATTTTTTTTAGAAGTTTGACTATGATGTGTTCAAGTGTGTCTTTCCTTCCATTTATCATGCTGAGGTTCATAATGTTTCCTGGAGCTATAAGTTTATATGTATATATTTTTTTCTATCATAGGAAATGTTGTGATTTTTTTCATGTAATATTTCTTTGTCTATTTTTATTTACATGCACATTAGGCCATTCTATATTATCTCAGCTGTCCATGAGGCTCTGCTCATTTTATTTCAGATCATTTTTCTTTCTGTTTCTTGATTGGATAATAGCTCCAAACCAACTTTTAGGTTCACTAAACCTTCCTTTGCCATCTCGAATCTGCTGTTAAGTTAATGCACTTAATTTTATTTCTTTTTAGTTGTAGAGTTTTATTTTTATTTTCTTTTATATTTTTCACCTATTTGTTTAATATCTCCATCTGATTGATTATTATGACCATCTTTCCCATTAAGTCACTATACTTACTTTCATTAGCTACTGAAAGCCTGTGTCTGCTAAGTACAATATTGGATATATGTTGAGGTCTGTTTCTATAGATTTATTCTTTCTTCATCAGAATATTCCTGTGTATTAGTTACATGTCTAGAAATTTTGACAGTATATAAGACATTTTGAATTATGCATTGGAGAGACTTTAATTCTTTTATCTTTTACATAAGGGTTTTAATTTTTCTTCTAGCAGAAAAATTATATCCTGACACCTTAAACTTTGTGGTGGTTTTGTTATACTTTTCTTTATTATGGATCTTCTTTTGATTTTATACTCAGTTTGAGATAAATCCCTTATGCCTTCTAAGATTTATGCATAAGATATGGGCCTTGTAACTTGGCATTATGTAGCTCCATCATCCCGATGTTAGTCTCAACTCTTTTTGCCTTTTAGCTGAGACTCCCCTTTGGGATCTCTGGCATTTCCACTGCACATATGCAGTTCATGGGTCACTCAAGTATTTGAGGGAGATTATATGCAGATTTTGGATGTCCTTTCTGTTCTTATATATCTTATATTTATTTTATTTTTTAAAAATATGTTTTATTGATTTTTTTACAGAGAGGTAGGGAGAGGGATAGACAGCTAGAAACATCAATGAGAGAGAAACATGGACCAGCTGCCTCCTGCACACCCCCTACAGGGGATGTGCCCGCAACCAAGGTACATGCCCTTGACTGGAATCTAACCTGGGACCCTCCAGTCCGAAGGCCAACGCTCTATATCTACTGAGCCAAGCCGGTTTCCGCACATATCTTATATTTTAGTGGACAGAGTGGAACATTAAGATAATAAATAAAATATAGAGTACGTTAGATGGTGATAGTGTTATGGAGGAAACTATAGAATTAAAATGTGAGATAGGGAGTGCAATGAAGGGATAAAGAGTTTAGCTTAGAATAATGAGAGAGTGAGATTTGAGTAAAATTTGACAGTATTAGGGAGCCATCAGCCAGAAGGAAATGCAAGAATAAGTGGTCGATGCTTTAGTATCATTAATTTGGAAAGTTGTATTTTTATTAAAATAATATTTTTTTTCAGTCTAGTCTTTTTTAAAATCATGCATTGTAATTTTTAAGCTTTGCACATTTCTAAATCTCTCTCTCTCTCTCTCTCTCTCTTTTTTCTTGAATGACTTTTCCTACTCCTCTTTTTCCTTGGGGTTATTTTCTAGTTCCTTGAATTCAAACGGGGCTTATGCTACTTATGAACACACAGTTCCCAAGCAGGAATCAAAACCCCAGATTGTCAAGCTGCCCATCTGGCAGCATACATGGCAGTGTCTGTTCCCGCCAAATTGCTGACTTCTAACATTTCTGCCTAACTTGGAAGAAACATCATGTGGGCATCAATCACTTGAAGACTGTGTCCACTCCAATTAGAATCACGTCTCTGTGAATGTATCCTGATGCAGATGTGCGCTTTCTTCCTAGTCATGGCTCTCTAAGGAAGTCAAGTTGGTGGAGTTTAATTTTAGCGTTCTGAGTACAGTAAACTTGGAAATATAATTTAATTTGGAAAGGAAGAATTCTGTAGCCTCTGGTGTTCCCTTGCTATGCTGCTCCAGCATATGTGAAAAAATGTGCTGCCCTGTCTCATCTTTAATTCTTTTTAAAATTTATGAAATAAACACAAACTGGCACATGCAAAAAAAATGCTTTACTTAAATATAGAACAGGGAAAGCAAAAACAGTTAATGCTAGAAGAACTAACATTTTATTTTTATATTGAATTAATTTATGAGCACATCTAAAAGCTTGTTAATAGTTTAACTCTTGAAATCGCAACCTCAATGTCACATCTTTTTCTTAGAAACCTGCTCTCTGTTATCTGGAGACATAGACCCCAACATTGTTTTTGAGAGCAGCTACGTTTGCATGCACAGAATGCATCATCTTGTCATCAAAGAGAGTATTGTACTTTTAAGGACCCATTGTTTACATTCTGGTTATATCTGGTTTAATACACAAGAAACAAAAACCAGGGTGAACAGTTATTTTTTCCAAAAGATTTATGGGTCTTAAATCAATCTTAATGTAATAGCTAGCTATTTTATGGTACCACTAAAGAGAATTTTTCCTAAAACTTGTATAGTTCTTAGCAGTTTGGGAAGCTAGTTCTCTGTGAATAAAAGAGAGCTAAGCTCGTTTCTCATCGCGCTGTATGCCACTGCAAAATTGATCTAAGCTTATATATCTCTTTGATGTCAAGACAAGAAAGCGACCCAGAGGGCTTTATGAAATGTAAAAAGTACTGTTTCAAGGTAGAGAAAGGACTTTTATAATCTTGTTGTTTGCTGATACTGTTCATTTTAGGGTTGAAATGGTTACTTAATTTTAACTAGACTGACATTATACAAATGGCATGTTATATTTGAGCAAGAAAATAAATATTTGAAATAATTAAAATATTGATATTATCATTGTATACTTCACATCTGTTACCACAAAGAATATAACAGTTACGTGTCCCACATGAGCCCTGGCCGGGTGGCTTAGTTGGTTGGAGCATCGTCCCATATAACAAAAGGTTGCAGGTTCAATCCCTGGTCAGAACACATAAAGGAAGCAATTCATTCATGTTTCTCTCTCAGCAATGTTTCTCTCTCTTTCCTTCTGTTTCTCTCTTCTTTCCTCTCTCTCTACAAATCAATTAAAAAATTTCCCACCATGATCAAACTAAATGATAGAATCACACGTATAAAAATTGTAAATCAACAACTTACTAGTAATAAATAGTTAACATTAAATTTCTCTTTAATCTCAGGAGTGGGACATTGTGATTAATCAAATATAATATTATTGAGAGAAACAGTTTTTGATGGTTAATTTTGTTAAAGATACTAAAGTGGTAAAAAAAAAAATGCACTTTAAAAAGGACGAACAGAAGGAAATCTTCTGGCCACCAATCCCCTTTGTTGTGAGGTGTTATTTTTTTCAAAAGAAATAAAACATTTAATGTTAAACTT
The DNA here is from genome assembly GCF_964339955.1 of Pipistrellus hanaki. Taxonomy (NCBI): domain Eukaryota; kingdom Metazoa; phylum Chordata; class Mammalia; order Chiroptera; family Vespertilionidae; genus Pipistrellus; species Pipistrellus hanaki. The sequence continues at coordinate 88,352,325 of NC_140504.1, forward strand.
GAAGTTATATGCATTTGTGCAGGGCAATCCCCTCAGGACATTCCCACCTCTTTGACAAGAGGACTGAAGACATGCTGTTTTCTGAAAGGATTATTTTGTTGTTGTTGAGTCTGTGGAAAACTGGGAAGAGTCTCAGTTTCATATTTGATGATGCAGTGTGAAACAGCGATCACAGGTGCACAAGCAGTGATTTGGCATAAAACTTGAGGTATTTGAGCCTCTAAGGATTTGGAAGGTTGGTTTGATCTGATGTTTTTTACATCTCAAGGAACCAGTGAGGTAGATATTTATGTTCTACCCCATAATTATAGGATAAAACCAAACCACGCAAAACACACTCCTGTGTTAGCATCCAAGGCCCTTCACAACTGAGAAGGTGGTTTAAATATACCTGAACAGCTCCTCTTTTTGCAATTCTGCACGCCTCTCCTCCACATGCTTTTGCTTTTCTGAAATCTATGTTATTCCCTGCAACGTGGTTGAGTTCAGCTTGTGCTACAAGTTCCTGCTCAGTTGTCATTTCTGGGAAGTCTTAAATTTTGTAACTCTTCTCTATCCTTAGAGTTTAAGTTGATTACTTTTTGTACATGTTTGCATGTAACTTTCTAAAGTCCATAGGGATAAGAGAACTAATGTTAATTGAAGTCCAATAATGAGTTTTATGGGGTCTTTCCTCTCAAAAGCCCATTTTAACAGGCACATTCAATACTAAGAAGTCATGGAGCAAATTTTTTAACTGAAACTTGTTGACTCCAAAATTCATATCATTCTTAAGCATACCTGTTGTCATCATGCTTCACTGTTTTATCTTTTATTGATTCTCAGCAATCCTTTTTTCTTTGAAATCTGACTTTATTTTATTACATTCACATTACTGTTTTTTTTAATACCAGAATTGTACAATGACTTAATAGCATGGTAAAAATGCTTACTAAATTAATAATGATTGTTTTATAAAATACAGATTTAACTAAGATAATGCATACAGAAGTTTAAGATATAGAATTATTAGAATACAGTTTGATAAATAATTAAAAAATGAAGACTTCCTTGTAACACCTGTGGGTATCAACAATAGGACTTAATTAGCAACCCAGAATCTCCTTGGAGGCAGTCTTTGCCTTCTCCCTTCTCTCCCACAAAGCCACTATGTTGACTTCTAACATCATCTATTAGTTATATTAATTTTGATGATATTTTACATTTACATACATAAAATCACATAATACATATTATTTTGTATGTTTTCTTATATTCCAATTGTCTTTTTTAGATTCATATATGCAGGGGTGAGCATAAGTAAGTTCATAATACAATAGTTAATTTATAATAATACAAATAATACAATAGTTAATCTATAATAATAAAAGTATAATATGCTAATTAGACCGGACAGCTGAATGACCTTCCATATGTCATTCCAGATGTCTTTCCAGATGAAGATATGGTGGCAGGGGCCAAGGCAGAGGTGGTTACGGGTGATCAGGCAGGCGGGCAGTTAGAGGGGTTAAGGGCAATCAAGCAGGCAGGCAGAGTGGTTAGAAGGGTGATCAGGTAGGTAGGCAGATGAGCATTTAGGGCTGATCAGGTAAGAGCCAGTGATCTGGAGTGCAAGAGGGATGCCTGACTGCCTGTTTAGGCCTGATCCTAGAGATATCCCCTGAGGGGTCCCGGATTGCTAGAGAGTGCAGGCCAGGCTCCCACCCCCGTGTATTAATTTTATGCATCGGGCCTCCAGTCAATAATAATATAAGAATAAAATCTATGTTCTGTGTACTCACAATTGTAATCCTGCTTTTGCCTACCCCTGTATAGGTCTATTCAGGAATAATAATTTATTTAATGCAAACTTTTGAAAGCTCTTCTCTCTCTCTCTCTCTCTCTCTCTCTCTCTCTCTCTCTCTCTCTCCCTCCCTCCCTCCCTCCCTCCCTCCCTCCAATGATGATTTCAAAGAATACTAACTCATTGATTTTATTTTTTTATTTATTTTTTTACATTTTTAAAATTAAATTATTTTTTAAAAAAATATATATTTTATTGATTTTTCACAGAGAGGAAGAGAGAGGGATAGAGAGTTGGAAACATTGATGAGAGAGAATCATCGATCAGCTGCCTCTTGCACATCCCCTATTGGGGATGTGCCCACAACCAAGGTACATGCCCTTGACCGGAATCGAACTCGGGACCTTTCAATCCGCAGGCCGACGCTCTATCCACTGAGCCAAACCGGTTTCGGCTAAATTAAATTATTATCTGTGTACATATTTTAACATCGCCCCCCCTCCTCCCATACAAACCCTCCCTCCCCAGAGTTTTGTGTCCATGGGTTGTACTTATATGCAACAAGTCCTTCGGTTGATCTATTATCTCCCCCAGATCTCCCTACCCTCCCTGCTGTAATTTGACAGTCTGCTTGTTGCTTTACTGTCTCTATATCTATCTTTTGGTTCATCAGTTTATAATGTTCTTTATTATCCACAAATGAGTGGGGTCATGTGGTGTTTCTTTTTTATTGACTGGCTTATTTCACTCAGCATGATGTTCTCCAATTCTATCCAGGTTGCTGCAAATGATGAGAATTCCTTCTTTTTTATGGCAGCATAGTATTCCATTGTGCAGATGTACCATAGTTTTTTGATCCAATCATCTGCTGACGGGCACTTAGGCTGTTTCCAAATTCTAACTATTGTAAATTGTGCTGCTATGAACATAGGGGTGCATATATCCTGAAAGCTCTACTCTTTATTCACTGTGGTAATAGATATAATTTGCATGTGTCACCTTAAAATTTCTTAAGAATGAAAAAATAATTGAATTTGTTGACAATATGTGATCTTGGGTTTTAAAAAACCTTAAAATAGAAGTATAATTCTTATAATCAACTAGCTTCTTATTTCTCTATTTTTTTCTAAATTACATACATACTAAATTTTTATAATTCTGATTAGTAAGAGTTAATGTCTTATAGTAGAAAATATATAGTATAATTTTTAACTGATTAAATATTTGACATAGCTGTTTGAGTTTTAAAAAAAATAAAACTAGAGGAAGATCTTGAATGTCAGATATTAAGGAGATTTCACAAAATACAAACTTGTTTATATCCAGGCAATAGTTTTTAAAGAAGATTCAATTACTTCCAATAGAAATACACACAAACATGTGCACACACATTGGCTATCAGTAGTGTGGCCTTGAACATGCCATTTTACTAATCTATTTAAAATGAACAAAATTATGCAATCATTATTTTTCTAAATGTACAAATTCAGTGTAGTATCTCTATCCAGAATGACAAAGTTCAAATTCATTCTCCACTTCTTTGTGGGCGTTTAATATTGTACATGAGTGTAAACCTCTCCATCTCTCAATCTCTCATTTAATCTATGAAATGAAGTAATAATAGTACTCACATCATAAAATACTGAAGATTAAATGAGCTAATATATATATATAAAGCATTCAAAATATTGCTAGTATATACATATTCTTAAAGTGTCAGGTGGTGTTGTCACTTATTATAACTTTATCAACAATTATTTCATTACTTTGTTTTATGTATAATTAGAAAATTCTCACCTTGGCCAATGGAATTTGGAAAATGTCTATTTTAATAGAAACATTTTTTTTTAAATCTGGACTACTGCATCTTCTTAACTTTTAGTACCGTCTCATAAAAATCTGTCTTCCACTGCATTGCTCATTGTAACTGATTTATAAAGTAGCTCTGTTATAACCATTCCCTATATTATAATCCTACAGTGATTTCCCCATCAGAGACATAAAAAAAAATGTGTTCCTTTGCTTGGCACTTAAGAGTTCATTAATAAAATGTGTTTAGTAGTCACTTCTGCCAGCCATGTAGAGATAAAATCCTTTATGATCCCAGGGGTAGGGAAGGTCCGGCCCATGGCCCATGAAAACATTTGGTCTGTTCCTGCCAAGGTTTTAGGGTTGAGTTAATTAAATGTTTGACCAAATATAGCAGGCTAATTTTAAGTTGATAACTTTGTATTGCCTAAGAATGATGTTATAAATATCCAGATGGCCCTTGGCAGAAAAAAGATTCCCCACACATGATCTAAACCATACTCCCCCTCCCCCCTTAAAAAATAAAAAACAAAGAAAAAACACACATGTTTTTATTGATTTTAGAGAGAGAGAAAGGGAGAGGGATAGAGATATATGCCCTACTTGGAAATGGATCTGGGGACCTCTTGATTCATGGGTTGATGCTTAACCACTGATTCACACCGGCTGGGCAAACTGTGCTTTCATTTTCATCTTCATTTTTCTTACTCCACCCACCTGCAATTGTAAACTACTTATTATAATCTGATTTTCCACACGCAGTGTAATTTCCATGTCCTAGTTTTGCTGTGAAATGTTGGGCCAACTGGTTCTTTTTGGGATTTTATGACCCCCTCATTCATAAAACAAAACATTTATTTTCTGGAGTCTTTTTCAGATTTAAAAGCTGTGACTCTAAGAAATGTCAGACACTAGATGAGAGAGAATGATGGCTGGATTCTTGAGTAAACCCCCAAAAGCATATACTGTAATAACATTTACTGTCTATTAACAAATCAAATGCAGTAGAATAGGACAGAAAATTATAATTATTTCAAAATACAAGGTTTGAAGATACACAGTTGTAATCACAGCAGTGATTGTTGCTGTAAGAGAATGCTTGGAAATCATGGCTAAATGTCTTTTTGTCCTCTTGAGATACTCATCATGTAACCTAGGTTCTTGTTTTTTAAAACCAAGGGAAAGTAGAAAATTAAAAATTTGAGCACAAATGTCTAAGATATTGGGACTGAAAACAATGCCTTATTTGAAGGCTTTGATTGTGGAGAAGGAGAACAGGTGAAAGAAATGAGTAGGGAAACAGATATGGGTTACCTCATATGGTAAAGAGACTGGGAAGTTTTGCCATATCTTTTTAGAGAGGAGAAAGAGAGAGACATGATGTAACAGAGACACAGATTGGTTGCCTCCTACACTCGCTCACCCTGATGAAGGGTTGGGGATCGGACCTGCAACCCAGTTACGTGCCCTTGATAGGAAACCAAGTACCTCTGGTGTGTGGGCCAATGCTCTAACCATTGAGTAATGCCAATGAGGGCAGTTTTTTCATATTTTTGACAAAAACAAATGAATTAATTAAATAGATAAATTAAAGTGCTATCTAAAGGGATACTGATGGAGTGGAGGAAATACAGACGGAGAGGATGTATATTGACAATGGAGTGGTACATGTTGGGAATCATGGAAGGAAGCTAGTGTGTGCATTCTCTGAGGTGACAGAACGATGTGGTGGAGAAGAAACATTTGGAAGATATTTCACCATGATAGCCGTATGTTGGAAATGTCAGCTCAAACAGCTTGTTGGGTTTGGAAGTAATACAGGGTGAGATCTAGAAGATGAGAAATGGAACATAAGGGAAGGCAGGACACAGTGGTGATTTGAACATGCAGGGTGTTCACATGGCCTTTAGAAAGGAGATGCCTGTGCAATTCAGCTTTCATTGTTTCACTAAAAATTATTTGCTACTTTTTTGTTGTTCAGGGACCTTTTTTTTTTCCATATCGGTTTCTCCATGAATTTGCCTTTATAAATCAAGAAACTGAGCATAAAACTTAGGACTCATTCTTTACTCAACTGACTTCTATCCTAGCACTCTCTTCCTTCAAGTATAGTCATCTCTATAACAGTTTTATCTTTAAAAGATTGCCATAAATTTAAGCTATAATATTTAGGGCTTGCGAATTATAAAATCAAGGATAAGAAATGTATAATATTCATTTTTTACTTACCATTATTTTAAAATATTTGAAAAAGCAAGATTGAAATGTCCATAAACATTAAATCTAATAACATTAGACTTACTCCACAAATAACTATGTTACTTATCTCCTATTCATCTATCAATAATTGAAGAGTTAAAATCCATAACTTCTGATTGTATGTTTATTTCCATTTGATCCATTTATATTGTGCCCATTAAAAATATTATATTTGTAGCCCTAGCTGGTTTCGCTCGGTGGATAGAGCATTGGTCGGTGGACTGAAGGGTCCCGGGTTCGATTCCGGTCAAGGGCATGTACCTTGGTTGCAGGCACATCCCCAGTGGGGTTGTGCCGGAGGCAGCTGATCCATGTTTCTCTCTCATCAATGTTTCTAACTCTCTTTCCTTCTCCCTTCCTCTCTGTAAAAAATCAATAAAATATATTTTTAAAAATTGCATTTGTAACTCTTATTTATAAAATTGAATAACTATTTTTTGGATGTCTATTAGCTAACTTAAAAGAATTCTTATTAAATAAGTGGGAAATATTTCTCTTTTCATCATTCCCTGTATCTTTACCATGAGTGTTTGCTTTACAAGGCCAGGACCCCGAAGCATTTGTTAGTAAAACCTGCCAGTTTTTATTCCTTGTGAGGAAGGATTTGAAATAACAAGCAAGGGAAGAGTACAGAAAATAGTGTCTCCATTTAGAAAATTAGCTCATTACAGTTCAATTCAGGAAGGCAGAGTACTTATATAAAATACTAAGTGTCTAAAAATAATCAGACTTTGCAGAATTAGACAATGAAGGAAAAATACTTTTAGTTGTTTACAATTTCTAGTCGCATTTTAAATTGTTTCCTTCAAAAATTTTTAGGTCTAGATATAAATACATCTGTACACAAGGCTTACTCTTTCTATGTAAATATAGGGAGAACAAAGAGCTGTATGTCATGTTTGTTGTGAAAAGAAAAGTCTGTGGATGCAGGGCCTACAGCAGGTAATGAGGGCCGAAAGGGCTCCCTAGCATTCCACTGACTTGGATATGCTAAAAGGAGCTGGTGAGATCTCCAGCAGTCTCTTGCCCTTAGTACAGCTCAAAATCCTCTCATCAATATTTCTTGCCACGATTAGAGAAACAAATAAAACTCATCTCTGCTGGGATTAATTTGTTTCCGCCTGAAGCAATGAGCATCCACTGGCAAGCACTCCTGAGCTGAATAAGCAGTGTCCCAGCATCTGTTGACAATATGAAATTGTTGCAACAGCCAATATTCATGAGAAATGGCCTAGAATCCAAAGAGAATACGCTAGTCAATAACTACAGAGTCTGACCACTGAAAGAATAGCATATAATTCCAGGTTCCATAAGCTATATTTAAATTGGGACTTTTTCTCTCTGTGGAGAATCTGTGCAGAACTAATTTTACTTGAATAGTCCTAGTTATATAGCTGGTTTGGACTGAAAATACTTGAACTTATTTCCAAATGCACATGGATCTGTCTTATGAAACTGAGACATAAAAGCTTCTTTTTAGAAGACTGGCCGCTCCTTTATGGATTGAAAGAGACACAGGAAGATAGATGGGCATGTAGGGCTCACGGTGCTAGATGATTAAAAGAGCCATGATTAAAAGAGCCATGACCTGGTTGTAGAGCCATTTAATTAATCTGCATATTTGTTGATATTGCATTTTATTTTAAAGGTAAAAGGTATTTTTTTTAACATTTCTAACAATGTAGGTGGCTTTGCTGATTTACTTATTTCTGTCAATTATTGATTCTTATTATTATTACTATGATTATTATTAGTACCACTTTTTTTTTTTTTTTTTTTTTTTTTTTTTTTACTTTCTTACCCTTATGCTCTCTGGAGAGTATATAAAAGTACCCATTTTGATAAGTGATGAGTTTGTTCTTATCCATAACCCACATTTTCCAAGGTGAGAACATTTTAAATCTACAAAGTGTATTTCCCCCCCCCCCCTGGTTATAGAATACAATAACTTTTTTTCACTGCTCTTTTTTTCTTTTCTCTCCCCCCCCCCCCCCCCCCAAACATCCCCCCAATGCATTTAATTGTTGAAACCTTAAACAGCTGTGTTGGGTTCAGTCTTCTGATCCTAGCTGGTAGGACTGGTAGGATTGACCTTGAATTAGATTATATGATCATTAGAGTTTAAAAATCTTCTAACACAAATATTATTACTAGAATTTAGGATAAGGAAGAAGAGCAGTACTGTGTCTTGACTTTTCTGTTTGAACTCATGTTATCAATCAAGCTTCTGTAATTCATAGACCCCCAAAGTTAACATGAAGCTTGGATAATTATTTCAAGTTCTATTTTAAATATTATATAGGGTCATACTGTATATTATACATCACTCTTGCATAATTATAGATAATTTTATAGAAGGATTTATAATTTGATTTTTCTAATATAGGTAACAAATCCAGATCCCTACAGTATGTTGCTAAATGTAAATTCCACTTTTCTGTAAAATGCTACTTGAACTTACTAAAACCTTATTCATACAATGCCAGGTTTGTCGTAAGGCTTGTGCTGGGGTAAGCATGCACATTAAGGAGTTGGGGGAAGCATCATTTTCCAAAGGAACTGCTAGACAGCTAAATTCTGTGGAGTCAGTTAACTCTAGTAGCCAATGCTAAATCCAGCTGGATGCTTTTTAACTATATTTTTATTGTTCATTTTTATTTATTTTCTGAAATGGTCAAGGGGGGGGGGGGGATACGTGCTTGAACATGTGAGCCAGAAAAGTGTCTGTGTTTCTAATCTCCTAATTAGACTATCGTGCACAGATGGTATTTAGCATTTTTTTTTAATGAATGAAAGCATGTGGTAATGATGTTCATGAATTTTTATAAGATGAAAAAATGTGACGAGTTTTGCGTGTATTTGCTTAACCTCCTATATAGGTCAGACAGTGGGTGGAAAGATATATGGAATTTATATAAATAGATGATGTTATTTTATTCAGCCGGTTTGTAGACATGATATATGTGTAGACCCATACGCATGTCCTCTCATATAAGTGCCAATATAGATCGAGTAGATGCCATTAAAAGTTTTGGGATACTTTGTTGGGGAAAATGAATGTTTTTCACATACGTCTTTTATCCTGCTTGTAATTTAGGGTAGTTTAAAATATTTTTGGCAGAAGGCGAGTGGAGAAGAACTAAGGGAAGAATAAACAACTGTAGGGGCAAGATAATGGACAGTTTCCAATAGGAGCAACAATCTTTTGATGCAAATACAGTGACTGTTTTCTCTTCGTGTTTAAAAAATGGCCATTATGAACTTCAAAATTTTATTTTATAAGCACAGTGTTTTTTACCATTGGTCAACTGTATATATGTAGAAAGGCAGGTATTTTTACATGGATTATAAAAGGTGAAATTCAAATTTTGGCATATGGAACACCAAATGAATTTTCTAGTACATGTATTAAGGCTTTTGAAAATAAATATGTGGATAGATAAAATTGGCTCCACATATTGTCTTTAGCTTAAATTCAGAGTGGGGCAATGTAGGTTTATAGTTCATATGGAAAATAATTCAATGATTAATAAATAATACCAAAACAAACACTGTGTTTCACTGACGCACAAGTGTACACCTACTTTTGCTCCACCCTCTATAATACTATGTTATCATTAAGAATGTAACTTGTGCATTATATTTTGGCTGATGATTTCCAAAGTAGTTTAAAATACAGGTGTCCACTATGTAGTACTCTAAAATTACCCATTTGCCAACTTATGTGTGTTTTCCAAGGTACATGGCATTTAGATATTGAAGTTTTGCTGACACTTGAGTTTGAATCCAGGACTCAAAGATAAGTTTGAGAGTAAATTGGATTGTGACTAGGCCTCGACTACTTAGCATTAAAGTATTGTCTGCTTCTTGGTGTTCTAAACAAGAAAATTCCTGAAATAATAACATTTTCCATTGAGAAAAATGGCCTTGAATCTAAAAAAATCTTTAGTGAAAGGTGATGAAATGGTATGAGGATATACAGTCAGAAGCCAGAAGCCTGTACAAGCACAGGCTGTGTTCCCAGTGTGGAGATCATCATTCCATAATTTTAAATTCTGATTAGATGTAAATTTTCAATCTGGTACTAAATAAATATTCAGATAAGTTTGCCTTCTTACACACGGTGTTTACCTTGGTTTTGAAAAATGTAGCACATAGAGGTTCCTTACTCTTAAAAGTTGCATAATATTCCATTGAATGAATGAAAAGCAGGCAGCTTTACTTTGTATTCAAAGAATATCATTTGGGAATGGTTTGAGAGATATTGAAACCAAGTGTGCGAGGCTGCTTATTTTACTTTAAAGTATTTAAAAAGTTAGACCTATATTTTTATATATACCAGAACTATTTTAAGTTCTTAATATACCTCATTTTATTTTCATTTACAGATTTAGCTTATGCTAATGTACTATTTTTTTATTTTATTTAGATTTATTTTAGTGACGTTCTCATGCTTTTCAGTATTTTATAACAATGAATTCTTCTAATGAATATCAGTTTTCATTGACTTCAAGTTGTTATGCTATTGTTTTTATCATTTTCTTCCACATGGAAATTTTAGTTTTATATAAATATTTCTTGTTCTCAATAGAAGTATTCTTGAAAGTCTTAAAATTTAAAAAAAATATATTTTATTGATTTTTTTTACAGAAAGGAAGGGAGAGAGCTAGAGAGCTAGAAACTTCGATGAGAGAGAAACATCGACCAGCTGCCTCTTGCACACCCCCTACCAGGGATGTGCCCGTAACCAATGTACATGTCCCTGACCGGAATTGAACCTGGGACCTTTCAGTCCGCAGACCACCGCTTTACCACTGAGCCAAACAGATTTTGGCAGGAAGTCTTAAAATTTCCCACAATAAATTATTTCTTCTTCTTCTTCTTTTTTTTTTTTAAACATGTAATATACTTTAAAATGTACAGAGTATAAGCATACTGCAAAATTTTAAGATTAATATTATAAAACATCAATGTCATCATTTTTTAAAATTTATTATTTGCATTTAGTAAATTGTATTTAGTGGCTAATATCTACTAGACATCGTTGTAGACCCATGGAGCCAGCAGTGAACCAATGGATAAAATTATTTGCACTCATGGAGCTTGCATCCTCATTGGAGGTACAAGAATTGGCATTGACACCATTTTGCAGAATTAAGTGGATTCTATATAAAAATGATGTAAATACACCAAGTGAATCCCAAATTACAATATATATACATGAATAAAGTTTCTCAGTAGTGCAAATTGAAAATAAAAGGTGATGGGATTTTAAAGTTACTTCTCTGATTCAGAATCTATATATCTATTATATCTATTATTGCACTTGGTATTAATAAAAGTATTTTAAATGGGAGACAGCAGAATTTTTACAATGTATGTACTTTAAGACTACTCACTAGCTCTGGTTAGTGTAACTTGGTTAGACATCATCAAAAGATTGTGGGTTCAATTCCTGGTGAGGGCACATGTCCAGGTTGCGTGTTCCATCCCCCAGACAGGGTGTGAATGGGAGGCAATGGATGTTTCTCACATCAATCTCCTCCTCCTCCTCCTCCTCCTCCTCCTCCTCCTCCTCCTCCTCCTCCTTTCTCTCTCTCTCTCTCTCTCTCTCTCTCTCTCTCTCTCTCTCTCTCTCCCCCCCCCCAAAAAAAAAACAAAAACACAATAATAAAAACATATCCTCAGGTGAGGTTTGAAAACAAAAAATTAGAAAGCTACACTCTACTAGGTTTTTACCATGTTTTCCATATTGATCTTGAATGGAGATAATCAAACCTTTGTATTAGTGATTGACATATTTAAAAGTTTTTTGACTTTCTATTCATTTTAAATGTGTAATTTGCATGAATTTTTTATTGCATGGGTTCGATTTTTCCCACATTGGATAAAATGAGCTTACGATTCTAACAATCATCAGTTGTGTAATTGGGAATACATTATTCATGCAATAAAAGTATCTGAAAGCCAAGTGCTATTTTCTTATTACCATTATTATGCCTCAATGGCATAATATAGAATGTACATACTTATCTGAACTTATTAATCAACTATATGACAATCTAAATAAATACAGAAAAATCTATAATATAATCAGGTAACTTGATCTTCATAAAAATTTAAGATATCATCAACCTATTGTGATATAAATGTATCATTATTATTGATTACTTTATATATATTATTACCTACTTTACTAGATGTTACTTTTCAAAACATGGAAATAGTGAGTTTTGTTCTTTTAAGAAATACCCTCTCTCATCCTTGGAATACATTATCATCTTTTATTGATTACTCAGTTTTCACTAACCTTTGGTTTTCATTCTGACACTTTGTGTGGTCTAGTCATTTTATTATATTTATATTGTAAGTCTTGTATCCCAATAATGAATTCTTTATTGTTAAATCTTAATTTACCATGCTCGACTGTACTTAGTATGTTAATATATATTTTTTGATAAATGGTGATTGATTTCTTGTGACACAATCTGCCACTAAAGAAAAATTTAGCCGAAACCATTTTGATTCAGTGGATAGAGCGTCAGCCTGTGGACTGAAAGGTCCCAGGTTCAGTTGCGGTCAAGAGCATGTACCTTGGGGGTGTGCTGGAGGCAGCTGATCGATGTTTCTCTCTCTATCCCTCTTCCTTCCTCTCTGTAAAAAAATCAATTTATATATATATATATATATATATATATATATATATATATATATATATATATATATATAATTCGCAAAGATTATATATGTGAAGCATTTATTTATAGCTCCTTTCCTTTGAGTTAGTGCCTAGCTTGTGGTAGGTAAAGGTTTAATGTTTTTCACTTTCATTTCTCTTTTAATCTCCATTTGGGAGAGATTTTCATGATTCCCTCTGTAACATACTGTCTTCCTAAAACTAAATCGCCTGAATGTTCTGATGTTTGAAAACGGCCAGAACACTTGGCCTGAATTCTGACAGTCTCTCAATTGGTAACATACCCTTTTCTTTACTCTCTTTTGGATGGTGGATGTTTTGAAAATATTTCTATAACTATTCAGAGTGCATGCATTTAAAAATTTTTCTATCCTAGCTTTATTGTTAGTAATCAGTGAAACCAAGTCTCTTTAACAGTTAGATATTATTTCATTTTACTTTTTATTTTAGTTGGTGATAAAGAACCACCACATTTAAAAAAATATATTTTATTGATTTTTTCTTATAGAGAGGAAGGGAGAGGGATAGAGAGTTAGAAACATCAATGAGAGAGAAATATCCATCAGCTGCCTCTTGCATACCTCCTACTGGGGATGTGTCTGCAACCAAGGTACCTGCCCTTGACCGGAATTGAACCCTGGACCTTTCAGTCCACAGGCTGATGCTCTATCCACATGAGCCAAACCAGTTAGGGCTAGATTTTATTTTTTATCAAACCTATCGATTAACCTACCAAGTAAAATTAACTAATTTGTTAGTTTACGTTCTTATATTATGAAATATTATGTCACTTATGACTCTATAATCCTAATCCTTTAAGGTTTATTTCTTCACTTTATTTTGTGTTTATCATCAACCTATTGTGATATAAATATATCTTTATTATTGATTACTTTACTTAGATTACTATCTAACTTATTAGATGGTACTTTTCAAAAAATGGAAATAGTGAATTTTGTACACTCAAGAAATATGCTCTCTCATCCTTGGAATACATTATCATCTTTATTGATTTCTCAGTTTTGACAAACCTTTGCTTTTCATTCTGGCACTTAGTGCCTTCGCTTTCAAGTTTACTTATTTCCTGTCCCAATATTTTTTATAAAAATGTGATATCATTTGATTTCCGTCACATTTTCCTGAATCACCAGTCCAGAAAACTTGGAAAGTGGCATGGCTTATTTAGAATAAAACCAATTGATTCCTTTTTTTTCTTCTTTTTCCCCCATTTATTTATTTATTTATTTTTACATATTTTATTGATTTTCCCCCCCCCCCCTCCCTCCCACAAATCCCCTCCCTCCCCAGAGTTTTATGTCCATTGGTTGTACTTATATGCATGTATACAAGTCCTTCGGTTGATCTATTATCTCCCCCAGATCCTCCTCCCCTCCCCACTGTAATTTGACAAACTGCTTGTTGCTTTACTGTCTCTATATCTATCTTTTGGTTCATCAGTTTATAATGATCTTTATTATCCACAAATGAGTGAGGTCATGTGATGTTTCTCTTTCATTGATTGGCTTATTTCACTCAGCATGATGTTCTCCAATTCCATCCAGGTTGCTGCAAATGATGAGATTCCTTGTTATTATTACTTTATCTTTCTAATAAACCTTAGTCCATTTATTATTTAAATTAATCACTTAATAATAACTCTGAAATGGCTCAGAGATCATTTGTCTGTCGATTGAAGCATTGATTCTGATTTTAAAACTTCAATAATGGAACTTTTCCTTTCCAAGATTTGCATTTTATCATTGTCCCATGATTTTTCTTGATTTTACTCACATTGGATAAAATGACCTTATGATTCTAACAACCAATTGTGTAAGATATGATACTTTGTTTAGCACTTCAGTGCAATTCTACACACCTCTTACATTTTAAATTTCTGTTTTGTAATTTTATGTTGAATATCTAATCTGTTATTAGAGTTAATAATACAGCAAGTGGATGTAAAGTTATTTGCTTTTATCGAAGGTATAGTTTAGTAAAATAGATGTATTTAGCTTGATTTAACTTGTTGAAGTAACAACCGTTCATGTTAAGGTTTAAATGATTTGAGATAGCAATCTACTTTTTTTTAGCTGAAATTTTTATCTATTATGATACAATCCTATATAATAAAAGCCTAATATGCAAATCGACCAAACTGTTTAACAAGTTATTCAGTGAGGGATAGGGCTGGTGGGCAGGTGGTGCTAGACCAGCCAAGGCGTGTGCCAGTGGGCAGAGGGAGGGAACAATGGTGGCAACAAGCCGCAGCAGAGGAGCCATTGGGGGGGGGGGTGAGGCCAGCTGCTCACCTGCTGGTGCCATTCCCTGATTGGCCACCTGGTAGCCTTCCGCAGAGGGAAGCCAGTCTGTGGCTTAGGCTTGCTCCCTGGGTGGAGGGGGCCTAAGTTATCAGTCTGACATCCACTTAGGGCTCCAGGACTGTGAGAGGGTGCAGGCTGGGCTGAGGGTCCCCGCTCAAGTGCACCAATTTTTGCGCTATGGTCCTCCAGTCACTTACAATGTTTGATGCTGTCTAATAGTAAAATTAACTAATTAGTTTAATTTCTTATGCTATAAGATCCTATACTTTAATTTTCCTACTTAACTGTTTTTCTAGCTTTATTATATCATTAATAATAAAGCAAATATAAAACAGGAAATATTGGATAATTGAAAATATGTGGCATAAGTTTTTAAAAGATTTATTTGCCCATACTGTAAGTCCTTATAGATTACACCTACTGCTATACTGTAAAGTTAGTAATGGAAGTTATATATCAGAATAGTCTCTTTCTACATTTCCAAAAGGATATCAGTATAATGGAGTACAAGTTATAGAGGCAAATTGAATCTTGGATAAATGATTTGATTTCTCAAGGCTTAAATTCCTTCTCTATAAAACTAGATGAGATAATTTAATTCAACGAGGTAATTGAAATACAAAATATCTAGCATAAGGTATGGCCCATTGAAGTTACCTGAAAAAAAATGAATACAGCCGAAACTGGTTTGGCTCAGTGGATAGAGCGTCAGCCTGGGGACTGAAAGATCCCAGGTTCGATTCTTGTCAAGGGCATGTACCTTGGTTGAGGGCACATCCCCAGTAGGGGGTGTGCAGGAGGCAGCTGATAGATGTTTCTCTCTCATAGATGTTTCTAGCTCTCTGTCCCTCTCCCTTACTCTCTGTAAAAAAATCAATAAAATATATATTTTTAAAAAGAATACACAAAAAGAATATTTATAAACCCTTCAACTTTTCTCCTTTTCCCTGCAGAGCATTTATAAAAACAATATCCTAATTCTTTCTCAGGAATATATATAATATTAAGTTTATATTTTTGAAAGAAGTCCCTTTAGCTTATGTTTATGTTGGACCCTTTGTTTGACTTAAATATCAGGAATACCTATTTGTAGGAATATTTTCCAATTTAATATCCTATTTTTAATTTATTCATATGTAAGAATAAATTTCCTTAGTCCCAAGTATCTGACAGGTAATAAAACACTGGTACAGACTGTCACTCTGGGAAAAAATTGGAATTCATTTCTTTGATGTTGTTTCAGCTAGGGTTTCAGTTCACGGACAGAAGTCTGTGGAGAATCCAGAAGTCAGATCTAACAGTTTAGCCAGCTCATCTATTTTCCTTTGGAAGAAGAGATAGGGCAAAATTGGATATCTCCAGAGGGAGATCTAAGTACAGTAGCACAATAAATCCCCTTTGACTGACAGAGCTACCTGAGTTCCTTTGGAGAGCCAAATTGGGGGGTGGGGGGGGGTGGGGCGAGGAGGGGGAAATAGAGAGATGATGACCGATTTAGAGACTGAAGCACATAGCATTTCAATATAAAGAGGAGAGTTTTCAATCTGTCCCATTAAGACTGTTTGGGGGAGAAAAGGATTTTAAAGTAAGTATAATAGGATATTAGTTTTCTTAATATATTCCATAAAATAAATAAAGGGAAGAACATTGCCCACTCCAGTGTTTTCCTGCTCCTCAACAAATAATATCCATTTCTCCTAAGTTTGAAATACAGATATTTTAAATGTTACTTTTCTAATTTTAACATGGAATCTAATTTGTGAATCTTATAAAATCACATTCTCTCCAGATGTTCCTCAATACTTCAGATTTTCAATATTTATTCACAGAAGAGTTTCTAAAGTGTTAAACAGTATTTGTGCAATTACCAATATCATGAGAATTTCTGAAACTCTTATATTTGGGCTATTAAATTATATAAAACTTTTGAAAGGACAAATGTCTTGATTTGCTCAGGGAGCTTATCGATCATGTGAGTGTATAACCTGGAAAGTGGCCTGCTTTTCAATGCCAAGACACTCTCTCTCTTCTACCCCAAATGTATATAATTTCAGGTTCCTAACTAAGCAGAAGTTGTCCTTTGGTGTTTTTGTTTAATGTAATGTTGGTGTCTCAAAGGCAGTTGCTGATTGTTAGGAAAGAAACTAATCCTTCTCAACTGTCAAACATGAAAGGGAAGGTCATCAACCTTATAACAATCAAAGAATTTTCTTCTGTCCTTTTGCAGTCCTCTAGGATTCCAGAATAGATTCAGATTGCAGCACAGGAAGTTGAAACAAGAGCAGAGCTGGGAAGTCCAGACAAGATTTATCAAGCCAGATATTGTGCCCCCCTCCCCCCTAAAATTCAGCATAGTTTGGAATTACTTCCTTATCAAAGTCCAGAGGCCTTACTGGGAAGGTTGTCTGTGTCTTTCCGCAGTGGTTCTACTTACAGTAACTGGAACATCAGCCAGGTTTGGTGGTGGTGGTGGTGGTGGTGGTGGGGCAGTTGGGGAGAGAGGGGTAAGGAGAAGGGGCCAGGGGTTTGAGGGTGTTGGTCAGGACATACAGTCACAGAAATGAATAGTTATTGAAAGTAAAAAATTCCCATAGGTTCAAGTGTATGTAGTCTTAAATCTCATAAAATAATGAAATGATAGGCCACTTATGCCCACATCTTATAAATTGTTGCTATAAAATATGATCCAGAGAAACCTAGACTCAATGCTAAGTCTCATATTGTTGATAACAGCAAGTGACAGAGAAGAGCTCTTGTGTCCAAAATGGATAGGTCATGAATTAAAAGCATATGGAGGTGGCTTTCTTTCATTCTATTTTTAATGCAATTAACTATTAGGAGCATGATATTATTACAACATATGGATTCATTCCACTTTAAGGTAGATGGATATAGAAATTTCTAAATAGATCTGTTTCAGACTCAAATATTTAAGAAGTCAATTACTAAAAACAAACAAACAAAAACACAGACACACACACACACACGCACACACACAAAATACTAGCTCTACAAATTCTGTCTTTGTCGTAAAAGCTTATGACACAAAGAATGTCTTTCCTAGTTCTATGAAAGAACAGTAGTATTACAGATTTGATTGCTTTCTTTCACATGTTATAAAAGTAAAATTAGAAAAAATAGGCTCACTAATACAAAGGAGAAAATATGATAAAGTTGCAACTTTAAAAAAATCAGATGCATAGTGAAATACATGTAACTGTTGAAATAAGTAGTACTGTGAATGAAAAAAATCATACTTTAGTGAAATCAAGTGACGCCATTTGAAATGTGAAACAAAATGTTCCTTTTTTCTTAAAAATATTTTATTTATTTTTTTACAGAGAGGAAGAGGGAGGGATTGAGAGTTAGAAACATCTATGAGAGAGAATCATCGATCAGCTGCTTCTTGCACACTCCATATTGGGGATGTGCCTGCAACCAAGGTACATGTCCTTGACTACAATTGAACCTGGGACCCTTCAGTCCATAGGCCGATGCTCTATCCACTGAGCCAAACCGGTTTCGGCTTAAAAATATTTTAATTATAAGAAAAGATGAAAACCTAAATCTCAGTGCATTTAAATTACATCATAAAGGTGAAACAGATTGACAGGAAAAACACAAACTTTCCTAATCATCAATGCTCAGAGGTTGGAATCAAATCTAGTATCATAAAAGCAAACTAGGCTTTCTGCCACTGACTTTCACATCTACCCTTGCCTCCCAACCAAGCATTCACTCATATGGACACCACCCACTATCTTTATATGTCTTTTTTTTTTTTCCTTTCAAAAGGTTACTCTTAGAAGAAAACAAGGAAATGAGGTGTTTCTTAACATAAGCAAGTCTATATTTCATATTTTTGATAGCACCACAGCAGCTAACCAGAAATGGCATTTTCTGAGTGCTTTCTATGTTCCAGGCTTCATACCTACTGCTTTACACATATTATGTCTCTTAACTTTTGTGGTACTATTTTTATTCCTATTTTATAGGAGAGGAAACTGAAGTTTAGAAAGAAAAGGAAACTTCCTCAAAGCCATGTAACTAGGAAGTGGAGGCCCAGGTCCCAAAATTGGGAGACACTTATCACATTTCTCACTTTTTCTCTGTCCAGTGATTTTTCTTGCCAAGAATATCTTGATATTACTTGGGAGGCCATGTGCCACGCCCGAGAGGATGGGTCCTGACAGGCCCAGCCAATTGTGGCAGTACATTTACCCCTGCCAGTGATGAAGGTCCTAGCCATGCCTCCAGAGGTTTAAAAAGACATTTTGCCCTGGTGCTCAAGGAAACATTTCCTCACTGTACGGCAGTACAAGAGAAAGCTCCTTTATTCCCACCTACTTTTCCTTTTGAGGACATTGAGGTATAAGAATAATTCCTCCCCTGTAAGGCAGTACAAAGGAAAGCCTTATAGTCCTAACCACTTCTGTCTTTCTGAAGATTTCACTATGTGAGGATGAGAGGCTTATGCCCACAGGAGTCATCTTTGATCACAAGGGACAAACATGGCACTTATATATAGAACAAAAATGAGAGCCTGGGAACTTGAAAGTGTCATTGAGCATCAGAAGAAACTATGATGTCATCAACCTTTGGACCTACTGTTAACTTATTTTCATTTCAGCCTTCTGTCACCTGCAGGCAAATAGATGGAGTTGGTCAGGCCTGCTAAGGCAAGCACACCAACAAACCCCAACAGAAGCAAAGTGGCACCCAGGGTTGGTGCAGATGAAAACTAAGAACTGAACTGTGAATATAGTGAGGAACAAAATACCCATAAAAAATAAAAGGTTTTTGCTTTAAATTCATGATTCATATTATATACAATTTTTGTTTGTTGTCAGTTGCCATTGCGTCATCTTATTTTAAATAGCTACGGAAAGCTGTTTGAGAGGATGGCCAAATGTTAGTGACCTGTATATTGAAGTTACTCCTCATTGTGTTACTCAACTGTAACAGATGTGAAACACCAACTTTCTCGTGTAAAGCTATTCATTATGCGTGGGAAGCAAATATAAAATTTTGAAACCTTTGTTAACACAAGAAATGTTGATTTAAATGGAGAGATCCAACCTCAAATTTGTTATATTCAAGTTTAATTACTATGTTAAATTGAACAATTAAAGAGACAAATTAATTCAAATATTTTAGTTATAACATCATTGAGATAACTTTTAAAAGATTATATCATTTGATTAGAATAGTTAAATATTTGAATTATTTGTTGCAACAGAAAAGTTTCTTTTTTTAAAAAAAAACTGTGATACTCATTCCAGCTGATGTGGCTCAGTTGATTGAGCTTATTCCATGGACAGAGCTGTTGCTGGTTCAATTCCCAGGTTGTGGACCTGATCCCCAGTAGGGGGCTTGCAGGAGGCTGCCCATTGATATCTCTCTCTCTCTCTCTCTCTCTCTCTCTCTCTCTCTCTCAAGTCTTATTTTCAATAAACCATATGCTTATTTTCAATAAAATTATTATTTTACTCTAAACCAGATATACCTTTATAATTACTTGTTTGATAGCTAAAATTCATTCTTGATCGATATTTTAACATCTTTTTATATAAGCTTGCTAATACAGTTTCTAATACAAAAAACAGGTTCTTCTTGTTCTGCCTAAACTTCTTTAAAAAAAAAAAAAAGAATAAAAGGCTACATAGTTGAAGAGAGGTATTACCTTTTGACATCCACATACCCATTGTTCTTTCTAAGCTTTTGTTCCCCAGCTCAGGCTGAGGATGGATAATTATATGTAATGGAAGACAGCTGTGATGTACCAAGTGTATTTTTTCTTTTTATCTTGTGCTTGAGTGCATAATTCCCTTCTTGCTTTAGTGTTATACAAGGCTCAATTTTCCTATGTTTACTTTATCCTGAATTTTAGTGTGAGGATTTTAACAATCAAAAGCAATTATAGTTTTGCTGTTACCTTTGGATAGTGCCTTAAATTATGGATTAAATTATAAAATTTCTAATAGTAAATAATTTTATCTAAAATATATTGCCGTTATATAAAGAAAAGACAATAATATTTTAGTCCACACATTATATTCACTCCATTTCTATTTAGCTTTGCGTTGGATGGCATCGTCAACTTTTGGAGAACTTGGTGTTTCTTTTTGAATTCCAGCCCAGACCTTGACTTTTAAATTTTCTTTTGTCTTTAAGCTCCCTCTGGTTTCTAGTCACATCCTCTATAAAATTTGGCAGTAACCGTATTAGTGAGCATGCTGCTGTGCCTATTGTAATCCTTTTCTTCTTTGCTCTGGTTCTTCTGGTGCATTACTGGCACAGGAATATAGTCTGTCAGGTCCTGGTGGCTCCACAGCTTCCTTTCCTAACGGTCTTGATTCTCTCCACGTATTTTGTGTAGTTGTAATTGGGTAATTAGCCAGGAATGCTGTCGCCTGAGCGAGAGAGTAAGAAATGTCTCATTGAACAAAATCATCTTTCTCTGAATTGATAATTTACTTTTGATATGCTAGGACTCTGTCAGCCTGGAAACTTTCCTCCCCATCTGGAGTCTAACAAGCTTTTAAGACAGAGCGTTAGTGTCAATTCTAAAGCAAATTGGGTTTCTCTGCTGTAGTCTCATTTTCTGCCTGTAGAGCATGAGATCTTAGTAGACGGCAGAAAATACCATGTTGGAGATTTGATGAATAACAAGATAAGAGTTCTTGAAGAGAATTTGTAGTCAATTTGTTTCACTTTTAAAACAAGCTAGAAGGCATTTCTGGAAGTCTGAGGAATCCATGGGGTTATTCTGGTTTAAACTCTATTTTGACACAGCATGTAAATTCCTGCAGCAAAATGCCGGTCTTTGAAGAAAAAAACTCTGTTCCTGGCTATCAGTTGCATCATGATTCCCAAGCAAATAACTGAGCAAAAGAAAACATCCCATAAAGACTCTACTGCATTCTTGTAATAAATCACAAAAACATTGGTATCAGCTTTCTTAGTCATTCTGCAAGACTATTGTTAAGAATATTTCCAGATGTGTCTTACTGAAGGGAAGGTAATTTTCTTTCACTCACAAGAGAGATCCTTTCTTTACATTGAAGGGGGGAAAAAATCAAACGCTTTCTTCATCCTCTGCAGGTGACAAAATTTCAATTTCCTGTATCCTTAGACTGCTAGCATTTTACTCCTATCCCATGGGAATAAAGAGAGAGATGATCATAAGGCTACAAATGCATCTAAGGTACTATAAATGAAGAAGGCAATTTTCCAGTTTCCTGACTAGGTAGCTTCATGGAACAGTAATCTAAAGAAAAGAGTGCACAGGAATGGAACTGATTGCTTTTGTTTGTGGTAAAGGAACCATCCCTTAAAATATTCAAGTTAAGAGCAAAGGAATTTTTTTAATGAGGTACTGAATTATTCTTTAGGATAAAAAGAAACTTTAATGGAAATAATGTCTCAATTTGTCAAAATCAATGAAAGACCAAATATTTCCAACAGGAACTGCAACGTAGTGGGCAATTTTGTCTCCTTATTCTAATCACTTTCTTGGTTGGTGGTAACTGAAGCGCAAAGGATATAGCTGCACAGCATAACGCCTCCTGTGGAAATTGATGCTATGTGTAGGATCACATTTTGATACCAGTAGAGTTCTTTTATGGTACAGTATTATAGACTATATATATTTTTTTCTTTTCCATCATCCCACTTGTCCCAAGAGATGAAGTATAAACAAAGTCATGTCATTATACACCACAATTTTAAAACTATGTACATTAAGAGTATGTTCATCAGGGCAAAACAGGAATTATACAGGTGAATATTTAATAAACTGTATGAAGAGTTCTCAGGTTCCCAAATGTATTTTTAGTCATGTGGATTGCTATGTGAGCTTATACCTCAACAGTGCACCATTGGGAAACATATTCTGTATGTCTATGTAAGATTAGTTTCTTTATTAAAGACAATATGTGTATGTCCAAGGAAATGGTATGGTGGGGCGAGGGTGAAAAGCAGGGTTCCATAATCCATCGATTGGATTTTAAGGTGAAAATCCTTATGGATTTTAAGATTTAGCAGTCCCCATCTTTCTTGCTTTATTTTAAGTGCAGCAACCCTTTTTGGGCAGAGGTGGTCAAAGGAACACCTGTAGAAAATGCTACCTTCTATGCATTTTCCCCCTCTTTTTATCTATACTAATAAAAGGGCAATATGCTAATTAGGGTGGACATCTTGATGTCCATCCAGACAAAGCTACAGCAGCTGTGAGGCCTGGGATTCATGTAGCCATGGGCTCAGGCAGCCTTGATCCCCAGCAGTGGCAGCAGCAGCCAGTCGCCTCCTGCAGAAGGAGGCCAGACTGTGGCTTAGGCACAGGCCAGACTGTGAGAGGGGGCAGGCCGGGCTGAGGGGCTCCCCTACCCAGTGACGAATTTTCATGCACTGGGCCTCTAGTTGTTATTAACAAATACAAAATATTTTTCTAAACTTTTCTATTGTTTTTTGGCAAATGTTGGTATTTGAAATAATTCTATGATCCTTTTCTGTCCTTTTTTCCTATTTCTAAATTTTGAGAATTATAATTTTAATGAACATTTAAAATAATATTAATTAATAATAATATTAAAAAATAATGCAAGGAAGATACAGTAGAAATGTGTTTACGTTTCAAATTGGGTAATGTTTGGACCTGTTTAGTGTTGGGTAGTTTGCATTCAACCTAGGAAATGCAAACCTGAGATTATATGTTTACACTAATATATTTAACTAAAGTCTTTGTTGTCCAGAGAGAAGGCTATAAATTTGTGTTGAAATTAACACATATATGTTTTATTTATGAAGCATATTAAATGATTCTCTTTTCATGGCAACTTTTGTTATACCTTGTCTTGAGTAAGTTGGGAAATTTAAGAAAACATCCTAATGGGGACAATGGGGAAACACTTGGGCTTTTCTGTTAAATGTAAAACGCTGACCAGATGAATGACCAGTGGAGCAAACAACATAGGGCTAGAAATAATGATGGAGGTTAGCATGTGATGTGCGAAATTATGAGGGCCCATAGAACCGTTAAGCAGGAAGGATATCACACAGATGTTCCTGTGTGGAATTTTTTCACAGATGTTCTTATTCTGCAGTATGGGAGTCATTTTAGAGATCTAAGAAACTAGTAACTACAGATCTATTTGAAATAATTGAGAAAAATGGAGGTCTTCCTGAGAAAACAGACTTGATCCGGGTAATAACTGGTATTACTTGCTTGAAAGCCATAAAGATTATAATACGTGGCATGATGTAACCAGAGTAACTGCTGTATCTAAAACCATAATGAAACTCAACCTAAAGTTTACTATTGTGCCTTTCATTCTTGTGAAAACAACAGTTACAGCTTCCATACCTTTGGGAACACATAAATTCAATACATATTTTTAGAATGTCTTTTCTGTGCAGAGCACTGTTCTAGATTTGGGTGAAGAGGACAAGCATAAGACATTCTTCCTGACATGAAAGGTGTTCAGATACATCAGAAATGCACACAGTTCCATAACTGTATTATGCAAGATGATATGTGATATGTATGGTAAAAAGGTGATTCATTAGGCAGGTAAGTTTATGTGTGGCTTTTAGATTAAAAACAATATCAGCTTTATTTAACCTCAAAGAGAAAAGAACACAGTGGCAAGAAAAAATTGTTTTTGACATTTTGGTATTACAGTGTACCTGTCAGTTGTGATTAAAAAAAAAAAAAAATTAGAACAATGTAGCATTTTCACCTTAGAAGTATTGATATTACATTTATAGCAATTTGATAGCAGTTTGTTACTTTTCATTGTAGTACATTTTGTTTCAATTACTTGTTTTTCCCCTAAGTACTGCACAAAGGAAACTGCTTGATTAATCCAGTTCAAATTCATAAGTAAAATGTGCAGACACATGTACTAATCTAAACAGTTTACCACAAGCCACGCAAAGCACAAGTGTAGCATCACTGGTAGATCTCAGATAATATATTCTAAAATGAAAGAATGCTAATATAAAACATTGGGAGTATGTTACAGTAAAGAGATTGTAATCTATTACAAAAACATAGTGTTTAAATAGGAAGATTTATCAGATGAGAAAACAAAATTCCATCTTTTTTTAACCATTTATAATCATAAAAATCTTGTAGTTAACATCATGTGGCAGTGAAGTTTATTTTTATGTCTATTATCATTTTATTTTGTTCTTCTCTTAAAATATCTTGGTTTTTTTCCTTATTTTACTCAGAGAGTAAAATTTGAGATATAATGTTTTTTTAAAATCTACAAAAGGAGATATTTTCTATAAATGTTAAAAATTAAGATGAGATTTTTTTAAAGATAAGTTTGTTGAAGCTATTAAATCCTAAAGTGATATATTTTATTCAAAATACATCTGTTTACTTAAATTAATCTTGAAAAAAAAATTGAGGTTAATTTAGCTTCTATATAATTAATTCAATAGAGAATTAATCAATCTTTGAACAGTAAGCATTGCTATGTAAAATGTAATTTCTTCCTTATTACTTTGGTTTCTGAAATAATATATTTTTGCATATATATAACCTTGCTTAAAATTTTATTAAAATTACCAAAGTATAGGGTCTTTCAGCATATACCTCCCAGGGGATGTGCCATATGGATATATATCTGAATCCCCACAAATTACATTGCTTACACTAGGCAATTAATTTGTTTTCACTTTAATAAGTACTGTGGATGCCAGAATTATTTCTTTTGGCTAAGAGCTAGGGAACTGATCATCCAAGGCAAAGAAAAGCGTTCAGGCAAAGGTAAATGGCATTGCTTTATAAGCCATGAAGCCAGTTGTTCGTTTTGTTTGCTTGTTTTTAGGAGTGGGACAAATAGGATGGCTTAGCTTAATCTGGAAGATAAGAAGTTACCATATTCCTTTTGATAATCTAATTATGTTCCTAAAGGAGAGATAGTCAGTGAATTTGTGAACTGCATGAGTAGCATAGAATGTACAAGGAGACTATTGGAAGGGCCTTATACTATTATGATAGCAACAGTCTCTTAGCACTGTAGTGTCAACAGGTTGTCATATAATAAATTTTAATTACAGAACATTAAAAGTTATGTTCTTCTCAGCTGAATCAATGTGCCATGGATTCTTCCTTCCTATCCCAGATGAGACATTTGTCTAGCTAGCACTTGCCACAACAATCTTGATGGTTGAAAGACCCACCCGATCTCTCATTCTTTCAACTCCCAGTAGTTGGGCCAGAAACAGCATGCAATGCAATGATGACTACATTTGGGTATACTATTTTGGCACATATCCCTAGCCTACTAACTGAAAGCAGCTGAAATTTAACTGAAAGAACATGGTGGATTGAAACCAAGCATATGAAATTTCAGATTCAAAGAATCCCCTGAAATAAAGAAACTGTAAAACAAGTGTAATTTTTGGCTTTACTCCTGTAGTAACTGAGAGGAAATACTGACCAAGTGGTAGGGAGACTGCCTCTTCAGATCCCAGATACTCCCCGCTCCTGACATTGCCTGCCTGTCAGTGGTACCAGGCTATACTTGGCAGTGGCTTGTGGTGGCCTCCCTGCTGCCTTGCCATTGCCCCTTATTCTGCATTCGCACTGTTTCCTCACACATAGTTTGCACATTTCCTGATTGGCTGCTGCTTCTTGCACTTAGTTTTAAAAAGTCTAAAGGTTTGTAGTAAAAAGTTCAATATGGTCTTTATAAAATATAAACTAAGGGAAGGTTCCAGTGGCTGTTAGATGCTCTCACAAATCCAAATGGATCATTACATGTTGAGAAGATTAGGTGATTATAATCTGTACCGCTTACGAGGTGTGAGACACAGTGCACGTTGGTTCGCTTGTTTTCCCTGTTTCCTCATCTGAACAACAAGAAATCATAGAGACTAGCCTATAGGCTCTTGGAAAGAATTAAGTGAGATATGCCATGTGGGACATATCCTGGTTCAGAGCAAATGTTCTATAAGTACTTTTCCATAAGCATTCTGTTGCTTTTATTGATATTAACCTGGTGTAGACATGGTTAGTTATTTCTTCTGAAAACTGGATCTTTTACAGACAGTTTAAAGATCCAGTTTTCAGAATTTTAAGTTAGCTTAGGTTTCATTAAGCCAATGTCTTTAAATAACAAGGTTGGTGCTTGACATTTCCAAATCAGTGCTAACTAGCAAGTCTAGATGAGGGTTAGAAGGAGTTTTTGAAAAGCAGTGTCTTACAATTCCAAGAGGACATGATTCCCCACTTACTATGGTGTAAACATTCTCCACCAAAGACTATCCTCTGATCACGGCTGAAAGGTTTGTGTATCTCTCAAATATGTTCACAGTGGGAAGGAAGCCAAGGACCATATTTATAAGCTGTTTAGACAATATTTTGACTTACTTAAATTTAGTCAGGTTTTCCAGGTGTGCAAGTACGTGACTTCAAAGTCTAATCACATGGTCTCCCTCTCAGATCCTTGACAAAACTGCTGCCATGCATTTGTTATATTCATTTCCTGTAGCTACCTTGAAAATAAACACAAACCAGGCAGCTTAAAATGATGCTCACTATTTCACACATTTCAACAGTGGTTATCCAGGGCAGAAATATGTGTAGGGTCCTACAGACTGGAATGAAGGTGTTGGTTAGGGCTCTGCTCCTTACTGAAGGTCCTGAAGAAGCGCTCACTTCCAGTCTCATTCGGGTTGTTGGCCAAGTT
Organism: Pipistrellus hanaki; assembly: GCF_964339955.1. Taxonomy (NCBI): domain Eukaryota; kingdom Metazoa; phylum Chordata; class Mammalia; order Chiroptera; family Vespertilionidae; genus Pipistrellus; species Pipistrellus hanaki. Next base: position 88,379,901 of record NC_140504.1, read on the forward strand.
CAGTTCCTTGTATTGCGGTAGGGGAATGAGGTCCCGTTGATTTGCTGCCTGTGAGTCAGAGCTGGTCTTTGCTCCTAGAGGTTATTCCTTCTCTTGCTTTTCTGGAGGCCCATCCAGCAGGAGCTGCCCAAGAGCCTCTCATGTGTAGAGCCTTGATGAGTTCTGTTGCATCCCTGTGATACCAAAAGACAACATTCTCTGCATTTAAGGGCTCCTATGATTAGATTTGACTCACCTGGGTACATCAAGTATGCTAGTCCCTTCTTATCTGAGGTTTCTCTTTCTGAAATTTCACTTACCTATGGTCAACTGTGGTCTGAAAATATTAAATGGAAAATTTCAGAAATAAACAATTCATATGTTTTAAATCGTGCACCATTCACAGTAGAGTGATGCAATCTTGAGTTGAATTGTTCCATCTTGCTTAGGACATGAAAAATCCCCTTGTCCAGTATATTCATTCGGTATGCGCTCCCTGCGCATTAGTCACTCAGTAGCCCTCTAGGCTCTCAGATCAACTGTTGTGCTGTCACAGTGCTTGTGTTCACATAGCCCTTATTGTCAGGTTGGTAGTAGCCTAAGGGCACTTCACAGTGCCCAAGTCATCCACCTCACTGCGCCTCATCATGTAGGCAGGGAATCATCTCACAGCCTCATCATAAGAATGTGTGTCATACAGTAAGATAATTTGAGCTAAGAAAAATACTTTGATGGCAGTGTATTGATATAATCTTTCTATTTTAATATTAGTTGTTAATATTGTACTGTGCCTAATATATTATATAAATTAAACTTTATCATCAGTATATATGGGAAAAAAAAACATAATTTATACAGGATTCATTGCTCTCTGCAGTTTCAGGCATTCACTGGGGGGGATCTTGGAATATATCCCCCACAGATAAAGGGGAACTACTATATGCTTTCCCCATCTTAAGATGTATGGCCTCAATTACACCTGCAATGTCCCTTTGCCAAGCAAGGTAATATATTTACAGATTCTAGGAATTAGTAATGGCTATCTTTGGAGAGCTATTGTGTCTACCACACTGGGTTATTCTAAATCCAAATGTTCTCAAATGTTAAAGCCTCAGGGAGCCCTTTCCTGTTCTCCTCTTTCACTTGTCCAGCAGCTTATATTAAATATCCTGGGATGTCTTAGAAACTTAGGGTCTAGTTGGAAAGTGAAATCTATGTTCTCATACTTAGATATAAGGGGCTCAAGAGAGCTACAAAACTCTGTTTGGGACACAAAAGAAATCACAGTTTTTCATGGAGAGAAAATAGATCAGGGAGAGATTTTTCTGCAGCAGGAGCTTTTGAAGTATATCCTGAAGGATACATACAAGAGAGTTGTTGCTGCTGTTGTTGTCTTAGAGACGACAAGACAAAAAAAGCAAAGACATGCTGTATCTGGGATGTGGCCCAGGCCTAGGATTCATGATCATTTATAATGGAAATGGGACTTTGTATAACCATGTCAGAAGTTAGAACTTTATTCTATAATGAATCATTGAAGCTTTTAAACTGCAGGATGTAATAGACTAAAAATCATGTTTTAGAAAATGAAAGCCTAGTGTGAAAGGATGTGTCGGAGTGTGAAGACCTGTCAGTAGGTTGCTGGTGGTGGTGGCGGCGGCGGCGGCGGCGGCGGCGGCGGCGGCGGCGGCGGCGGCGGCGGCGGCGGCGGCGGCGGCGGCGGCGGTGGTGGTGTGTGTGTGTGTGTACTGGGGGAGGGGAGAATCAGAAGACAGGAAAGTGGTAGCAGAGATAGCAGAAGTGATGCAGTTATTAGATTGAAAAACTGATGGAATGAGGGATTAAAGGTAAATGTTTAGTTCAGATATGATACTTTCTCGCCTTGGAAACAGGAAGTTGATGTCATTTTTCAAAGGTAAAAGAAATGAGAAGAAGAATAGCATTTCTTAGTGAGAAGATAATGAGTTTGGATTTATACATTTAATATCCTCATGCAATTTGAGAAGGAAATCATAGAGTTTTGGGCCAGAAATATGTATTGGAAATTCATCAGCATTATTAATATGATCGGGCAGAAGAATGGGTAAGGACATTTGGTAAAAAACTGAAGAAAAGTAAATCCATAAACTCCTGGTGAGACTTGAATAATTCATGCATGAGGAGGAGGTAGCAGAAATTTAATTGGTAAAGGCAGTTCAGGTAAAGGCAACTGGTGGCTTCCACCTGGGGCTTCAAAACTAGAGCAGGAGAGTTTGTTCCATTTTATCAATCTCTCTGTTTCCTCCAGACAATAAGGTCTGAGTATCTAATGGAAAACACAGTGATTGTAGGTAATAACACTGTGTTATATAATTGATATTTTCTTAGAAAACTAAATGTTCTCACAAATACAACATAAATATGTGAGATGATGGATGTGCTCATTAACTAGATGGGTGAAATCCTTTCATCATATATACATATATCAAATCATCATGATGTACACTTTAAAAATCTTAGAGATTTTATTTGCCAATTATATCTCAACTACAGGCCTGATGCACAAAATTTGGGACCCCACAGGGGATGTCCACCTGCCAGCTTGGGCCCACTTCCTGCAGGGATTGGGCCCAAGCCTGCCGTTGGACATCCCTCTCATAGTCCAGGACCCACCCCTCTTTCATTACTGCCCACCTGCTCATTGTTCCTTACCACTAGGCTTTTTGCACCTGAGCTCAGCTATTGGCTGAGAGGCACTCCCTCTGTGGGAGTGCACTGACTACCAGGGGGTATTTCCTGTGTTGAGCATCTGCCCCCTGGTGGTCAGTGCACATCATAGTAACCAGTCATTCTGGTTGTTCCACTGTAACAGTTGCTTAGGCTTTTATCATATAGATAACTCTGGGGGGAAGTACAGAAACTAGAGGAGGAGTTTTGGGGCTCGGTGAGAAAGTGCCTCCTCCAGGAAGAGGCAGCATTTGCTGGAAGAGAGGATCTTCGAGCATAGATGACAGCCAAAGAGACCAATGTGAGAGCCAGTACCTGGAAAATCGTGGCAAGTTCTAGAAAGCTACCTGGAGTTGAGCTTAGTTGAAGACTTCTGATCTGGCATGCAAACTCCTGGGATCTGGGTGAGGGAAATTTATCAGAGCAGAATGCTTGGCCTTGGTTCCAACCAATTCAGTCTGTGCTTCAGGTCACTTAAGTTGGAGACTCTTTGTTAAGCTTATTCATTTCTGTGCATTTATTATTATTGCAGTAGCTCTGCACACTAATCTGTGCACCAGTAGCTCTCTGTGGAGCTTGTCCTTTCTATGCCCGCTGCCCAGAGGCCCCTCACACTGCCCGCTCTCAGGGGTTACCCCCCAGGAATGGGGGACTCTGGCAGGACTGAGAAGACTGGGCACCACCATCTAGTGGCTATGGGCGCCGCCATCTTTGTGATGGAGTGATGGTTAATTTGCATATCATCCTTTTATTAGATAGCGTTATTTTGTTTTGTTCATCTTCCTTAATGTCTGGTAGAGATCCTTTAGGGGGAAAGAAATCCATCACTGAATTCTCTGAACCAGGGAGAAAATCTAACCACAGTTACACCAGAATGACTAGGGATATTATCAAGCTCTTGAAGAAGTGGTGCTCCACATTTTTCCACTCACAACACATCATGAGGTAACAAAAAGTATTATTTCTCTTCCCTTCTTTTCCAAAACCCCTGATTTTTTGAAGTTCATTTAGGGAGACTCTACCTCCCTCATTGTTATTGTATACTGAGACCCCCCCCAGCTCTTCTCCTTTATGCAGTAATAATGTTAACCCTTTTTTATTTTATTTATTTTATTTTCTAATTTGATGCCTGTCACCATCTTGAAGATCTAAACATCAGATGATCCGTTCTACACCTAGGCCCTTTAGTTCCCTGACCTCTCTATCTGCAATGATCTTTTTTCTTCAACATTTTTTTTTTCCATATAAGATCTTACCACCACCAGCAATTGTACTTCCTTTAAAACACTTCAAACTCTGTGCCCTTCAATTTAATCCACCAGTAAGACTACTTCCAACACACTTTGACTCCAGCTAATACTGCTCTCTACATCTCCTAGGACCACCCTGACGTGTGTTGCTTTCTCTGGCACTACCTCAGCGGTCTGTCACTAATCTCTCTGCCTCTCTGTAACCCACCTAAAACCCCTTGTGGCACAGAACCAGAGTTCAACAGACGATTGTTGAAAGAAAGAGTCCTTCATGCATGTTGAGGAGAAAAGGAAAAGTTTGTGAGTTTTAAAAGCAGCACCCAGACTAAGTTCTGAGGTAATAATGGTCACTCTTTGCTAGCCTCTTCCTTACTAGCTAAGTTGTCGGACCATACCTGTGGATTCCTTTAATCAAAGTGCTTTGGTCACTCACCCACACCAATTCCAGGTGCCACTTAAGGATCTGCAGTTACTGTGACCACTTGGTCACACTGTCAGGATGGATCTGTGGCAGGTTAGGTGATGGCATAGTTCATCAAAAGTGTGCTTTTAATCCTGGTGAGGGAGGGTCTGAGTGACTGGAGTGGTGAACGAGGGAACTGTTTTAGAGGTGTGGGGCCTATGTACTTGCTCCTGGTTTCATCTCGTGTATCCTGTAAGAGGATGAATGTTCCCAGTTCTTTCTTCTAAATTTAAGCCACCCTATCCTTATCAGAGTGCCAGTCCTAACAGCCTGTTCCTCCCTATTTAATGAAGGCATGCTTGTAGCTTGAGAGAAGTGGGGTGGAGAGAGAGTTAGTCTGGCCAGATCAACAACTAGGAGCTGGAGGAGTCAAATATTTCAATCTCAAATCTTGGCAATCATGCGAATGTTTCCTGTGTTTTACATGACAGTTGAACATTTTTCAGAATACTGACCTTGAGGCATTGTAAGATTCTGTAACATCAAAGCTTCCATTTTGTTCAGTACACTATCTTTACTTAATGTAACATAGTTTAGAAGGAAATATGGAATTGAAACAGAAAGGTTCTCCTTTAACTGAAGGCCATATGTAAGGTACTGGCATAAATCTTGGGTTTTAAAAGAGCAGACCTACTTGGTTTCCCTTTAGTTTAATTGATTATGGGATATGTAACCTTATGCAAATTTCTTCAACTCCCATGTTATTCTAAATTTTAGCATACAGCAATACCTGAAGGGCTTGATAAAACAGATTGCTGACCACACCCCCTGAGGTCTGGAATCCGTCTAAGGTTTTGCATTTCTAAAATGTTCCAAAGTGATGTTGATGCTCCCAGTGCAGAAACAGCACTTTCAGAACCACTGCCTTAACCTCTTCAAGTTCATAGCACTGTCTAGAGCTGACTTCTCAGGGGCTATTGTATGAAATAGGCCCATTTCAAAACATCAGGTCATTCTCAGGAATCAATGAACTTGTGTAACTCTTAAGTTGACCTTTTTTGGTTAATTGCCTAAAACTTACAAAATTTAAATTTTCAAAATTTTAAGTTTTTTAAATCTGTTGAGTAACCTACTACAGTTGCAGAACACATTTTCTTAACATCATATTTACCATGTCTGATAGATAAAACATGGAGCTTGCCTATGCAACTACAATCTTCTTTACATATACACTAGTGGCCTGTTTTAGGAAGATTCCTACAATAGGGCTTCCTGCTGTGGTAGCTGCCCTGCCTGCTTTCCTCCCTTCTCTGCAGCCCTGCTTGCTTCTCTGCAGCTTAGCTCCCTTCTGCAGGCTTGGCTTCTTTCTATGCTGCATTGATATGCAAATTAACCACCATCTTGATTGGGTTAATTTGCATATTTTCTGATTGCCTGGTGGGCGTGCCTTGGTATAGCAAAGGTGTGGTCAATTTGCATATTACTCTTTTATTAGGTAGGATTCTCAGTACTTGTCACATTCATTTCCACAAATTTGTTATTTAATGATCATACCACCTATTTGAGGTCTTGAAAAACAGATTTTAAAAGTATGAATATTGTGTGAATAAATATCATAAAACATATTTATCACCCGAGCTCTTATTAGTAGGCTTGTGTCCTCTTCCCCACTGTGTGCTGGGATTAGGTCCTGACTTGGGAAAAAATTTTTTTTTTGAGATTCACACAGGAGGATGAGTGATTTTTATTTGCAAGGAATTACATCTTTGGGTTTCCAAAGTCCCATTCCAGTTATAGAAGAAGTGTAGCTGGGGATTCAGCAGAGTTAAAGCAAAGCCAGTGTCCAGGGTTTCCTTTCTGAGTTGGAACCAGGTCAGCATGAGGCTAGCAGCAGTCCATTAGTCTGTTATGGGTGGGGGTCCCTGGGCCATGTGGGCAAATACAGGAGAGAGTGCCCGAGCAATAAGAGTCACAAGAGCAATAAGAAAGTGAATTCTTTTGTTCAGGGGATTATTATCCCAAATTTCACATCTTGCAGTGACCATGTCCATTCTAGCCAATGACCTGTTCCCAGGTGTGACTGACAGAAAGCACCTTCCCTATGTCACCCCAACTTTACTGGTCATGTGTCTGTTCTTCTCCCTGCCCTGCCCCCTTGCCCCCTTCCCTCCCCGGGGAACTATACCTGTGGCTCCATGGGGAGTGCATAGCGTTAGCTTCCTAGTGAACTGCCCAAATAACATATGCCTATAATATTTGGCCTTCCCTTTGCTCCTTTCCTATTATTAACAACTATCAATAGTTTAATTACAGAAGTATTGCAGGTATGAATACAATTGTTTAAAATTTCACTTTCAAATTTAATTAGCCTTTAGTTAATGTTGTAATCATTGTTTGAAAAAGTCAAAAGCATAATTTCAGATGGGATTAAAAGAATCAAAGATTGAATTTATAAGTGATACTTTAGAACTAGAGAAAATTATGGTGATAATTTCCAAATTTCTGTCACCTTTTATAGGTTCCACTGATGACCCAATTTGTAAAATATATTTTGATTAAGTGCAAAGTATTAATTTAATTATATGAAATGTAATTTTTAAAAGCTAATTTTCCGGTGTGCACTAAACATGAAATATATCAAAGTAGATTGGATAATTTAGTCTACTTTTATTAAGTTGGCCTACACCTAAAGGTCAGGGCACATAGGTAAGATATAAACTTTATGAGACATAGCAGGGGCTCTTGCTCTTGCAATCATTGGGTATACACTAACTGTTGGGAGAATTAATTGCATGCCCTTACAATGTTTGGATTACCTTGAAAAATTCAGTGACCTTTGTATTTATGATACTATATTTTATCTCCCAAGATGACATCCTTGTAATAAGCATAGGAAAGTTATTTGGCTTTACATGGCTTCTATATTCTCCTGGTGACATGTTTATTCACTTTGTTTATGTGTTTGTTCTTGGCCTTTTCCCCTGTATTGCTTTATACTGTTCTTTGCTAGGGTATGATATTTAATGTTGGCTAAATATACTTCTCAAGTTTAGGTAAAGTTTTTGTTTTTCATATAAAACATATACAATAATTTCTGGAAATAACAATCCAGCTTTCCTGTTCAAAACCCATTTCTAATGTTCAAAACCATAGAGGAATTCCAACCATTATATAGATTGCTTAGAAAATAGATCTTTCTCTTAGAATGTAATTTGCTACCCATGAAATGAAAAAAAAAAAAAAAAAAAGGTTCTAGTAGTTAATCATTTCTGAATATTCCTTGAGAATTAGCTATACTTTAACTGTTAAGGGTTTTCCTTTCTTGAAATAATAAAAACAGCATGTAAAAGTAATTTTTGATCTGGGTGAAGTTTCTAAGTTTCAATTCTCTTAGTATTTAAAAAGGGAAAACAAGGATTCTCCTCATTCTCATCATTTTATATGGAATGGGTGACCATTTTGTGATACTTTGAATTTCTTTTGCAGTAGTTCTTTGTTCTTATTAGGAAGTTTATTTAAATAGAAATTTTTGTTCTCCTTAATGATATTTGAGATACACTTTTCTTTGCCCTAGCTGTTTTAGGCTCAGTGGATAGAGCATCTGCCTGCAGACTGAAGGGTTCTGGGTTCGATTCTGGTCTGGGGCACAGGCCTAGGTTGCAGGGTTGATCCCCAGTGGGGTGCATGCAGGAGGCAGCCAATCAATGACTCTAATCATTGATGTTTCTGTCTGTCTCTCCCTCTCCCCTCTTCTCTGAAATCAATTAAAAAATATGCATATATATATATATATATATATATATATATATATATACACACACACACACACACACACACACTTTTCTTCCTTATTGTACTCTTGTCAATGGCCTACTTTTAAAAGTTTAGCTTAAAGCAACGCTAGTTGTAATAGCAATAGTACTGCCTGAAGCCAGAGAAGAGAAAATTACACACATAATATTGGAAAGCATAGTTATCTGAGCCATTTTAACTTACCATATACTTTGAGTAATTATGGTGTAAAACATTAATGAAAAAAACTCACATTACCTGGCAATGCAGAGGCATGCCACTTATTTAAGGCAAATTAGCTACCCAAGCAATTATCTCACATGGCTGCATTAGCAAATTTGCCTTGGTGAGTTTATGGTTGCCCAGGTTCTACCTGACAAGGCAGGCTCGGAAACTTGGTTTGTCAGAACTCCAAGGGTAGATCTCTCTCTCAGAGTAGACTTACATTACTCAAGCTCAGGGAGACATAAAGCAGAATGCTAACTTGGACACTTACTTTCTTCAAACACCAAATATTCTCTTAATGGTCATATTATCAAGAAATATTCACTTTGAGGTGCTGCTGGGTGAGCATGAAATCAGAGTAAGTGTTCAAGGTATGATTCAAAGGTTTACTGGCATCAGTCTTAATAAACCTAAGGATATCATCTTCACACGTGGTGCTCTGTGTGTTCCCTGGACTGGATAAATCAGAGTTTTGTGTATTGGCACTATGCTCAGTGGACAGCGGTTGGAGGTTTAATCCTAAACAATCTTCTGTTGTCAGCTCTCTTTTTGTCTGTTCTTTTGCTGATCACTTTCCACTCTTTCTAATTAAAACCTTCTTTTTTAGATATGCCATATCATTTTATCAGACTAAACAGATAATGATGCCCTGGAAAATATCCCTTCTATTTGACAAAGACATTTAAAATTTTAATATTTTGTCAAACTATAGAAGTTAGTTGAAATATGAGAAAATAATCTATAACCTTCAATGTATTTTTATTAAACAAGCCATTTTCAATATGTATACAGCCTTGGAAAATTTTTAATAGTTGCCTTAAAATATTTATTTAGAGTTGTAAAGTGCATTTCTAATTTTTATTTTTAGTTAAGAGAATTCATGGCTTATATCTGGTTATAAAAGTAAAACTGATGTATGCTCATCCAAGAAAAATCATAGAAAACAGAAAATAATAAAGAAAAAAGTGGAATTCATCAAAAATCCTGCTGCATATAGAGAGCCACTCTTCTCATTTGGCTTATAGAAGTTGTAACACACAAATGTATTCCATGACTACGAAGTGATTACATTAGTGACATCTCATCCCTCCAGAGAAAAATAATTAATAGGATGTATATTAATAGGATATATAATATATATGTGTGTGTGTGTGTGTGTGTGTGTGTATAAAGGCAGAATTCCCTTTTGCTGTGTGTATGTGTGTGTGTGTGTTTGTATCTGTACATGCATATGCCGTTTGCCTGTGCTTCTTAGTCTTTCTCTTAAATTGTTCTACTTATTGGATGAGGCCCATCCATACTATGGATAGAATTCTATTTAAAGTGTAATATTTTAAATGTTAATCACATCTAAAAATATATGTATAGTAACATCTAAATTGCTATTTTACTAAACAACTATGTACCATTGCCTAGCCACATTGATATATAAAATGAACCATTGCCATGTTATATTGATATGTAATATGAAAGGGAATACACACACACACACACACACACACACACACACACACACACATACACACACACGCACACACACACGGCCCTACATATAGCGTCAGTAGCTTGCTGCCACTTGCCTCAGCTGGCCGGCCCACCACTGCCACTTGTAGTTCTCCTCTGCATATAGCTAGCTGCCTTGCCCTCCTATAGCACTCAGCCAGATGCCCTGCCCTCCTGTAGCTCTCTGCCCTACCCTCCTGTAGCTCTCCGCAGCTTATAGCTTGCTGCCTCTCCCTCCTGCTGATTGGTCATTATGTGACAGTGTCCTGACCAATTTGCATATTGCCCTATTATAAGTATAGATGTGTATTTATACATACATACATACATACATATATACACACATATATCCACATAATTTACACACATACTATATATACTGAGTGGCCAGATTATTATGATCTCTGCATGAATCCATGCATGGGTGGGGGTCCTGCCAGCCTTGCCAGGGAGATGGGACATGGGCGGTTGGCCAGCTTTCCTACTGGTCAAACTCCTGGTCGAGGGGACAATTTGCTTATTAGCCTTTTATTGTATAGTATATACACTGAGTGGCCAGATTATTATGCGTTCAGAGATCATAATAATCTGGCCACTCAGTATATATGTGTGTGTATGTTTGTGTGTGGGTGTGTATGTGATGTTTCCTACTTTTCTTGTTTACAGTGAGTGCAACTTTTGCTTAACTTACTCCCTCTCCTCCCTTTCCACTTCTTTCCTCCTGTCATTTCCCCTCTACTCTCTTCTTTCCATTCTGCTTCTCTCCCCTTCCCAGCTCTTCCATGTAACTGATCATTCCCAGCACAACCTTCTGAAGTGCAGATTCAATCGTGCAAATGCATCTTCACTTGAACATTCTACAATCAGTGCAAAAATTTTTCTGAAATGGAATTTATTATTCCTTCAAATCTTGTTCCTTTTTCTTTTTTTCCCCTTTCATTAATGAAAACAGTTGGCTAAGTGTTTTTTTCTTTTTCTTTTTTGTTTTGTTTGTTTTATATATTTAGTTATTTTTTCTCTCCTTCTTCTTCCCTATCCTATTTCCACTCAGCGACCATCATGAATAGAATCTGTTGACCCAATACCTCACAATCCATCACTACTTGTCATTTCTTAACTGTGCCTTTGTTTATAGTCACCCATCTTTTTAAAATTGTTTTTCACATTACCACTGTAAAATATATATTTGATATGCAAATAAAATCTTCTCATTTCCTTCCTAATTTTTTTTAAAGGGTCCTTATAGCTTTCATGGTAAAATCAAAATTTCTTAGCCTATTATCCATAACGTTTTGCAATTTGATCCTGGCCTAATTCCCCTGTCTCATTTGTAGACACTTTCTTTCTCTTTCCTAAAATAGTAGGGCATAGAATAGTGATGACAAAAAATTGCACAATGGGAAAGCATTGGTATTTTTAATAGAAAGTTACAATAAGGTAGAATAAAATCACAATGCCAAACACACTTTACCCCTGATTTTTGGTTCATGACACTTTAATTTTATCTGAATTGGTAGTCACTGAAAGTATTATTTATAAGATTTGTCATATTCCAGAAAGTAGAATTGACATCATACTGAAGACAAATGTTATAATTATAAAGATTCTTACTTAATTGGCATCAGATATATTTCAGAGGTTTAAAGTATTCCTTCCCACAAATCATTTTTGCACTTCTACTTAACACGTACTAAATTGCTATGGTTAATTATAAATGTCCTATAATGCTAAATGAGATTCTTAAATGGCTTTAGGGATTGATAGAAACCATTAAAAATGAATGCATACTAGAAGTTATGTTTCATTTCTTAGAAACTAATTTTAAATTAAAACATGGTTAAAATTTCTGGGAAACTATACTCATTGTTTGATGTGTTGTTTAAATTTATATTTTATGGAGAGATTATTATTCATAACCTATTGATACATAGCATAAGTACCTTATAATTGTGGCTTAAAATATATGCAGTATATTATTATAAAAATTACTAAATATTTAGTATTTTTTAATTAAAAAGTCAGTGTGTTGGTTGATGACCTATGCATTATTGTGGAATAAATGAAGAGAGTTAACTCTTCATTTGAGACTCAACAAGGCTGCCTTACCTTCTTAAAAATGTCATCTGTTTTCTTTTTAAATAATTCTATTAACTTTTTGTAGCTTTCATATTTTCCATTGTTGAGGATTAATCAATCATGGTTTATAATACTGCTTTACAGTTTGTGATCAGGAAACCTTCAGGTCTTTTACTTACCCAAAGTCCTTATTCTCTTATTTCTAGAACAAACAGCCACTAGATTTTCTTTTTTTTTTTTTTTTTTTTTTTTTTTTTAAATCAATCTTTATTGTTCATATTATTACAAAGGTTCCTCATTTCTTCCCCCCTCCACCAGGTTCCCACCCCACCCTCTGCCCCCTCCCCATCGCCCATTGTCCTCATCCATAGGTGCACAGTTTATGTTCAGTCTCTTCCTCCCTCCCTCTCCCCGATAGTAAATCCCTTTTCAGATAGTAAATCTGTTACTTAGCATTTTCTCATATCAATAATACCTCCACATGCCCAATGATACTTCACACAAAAGACATTTCCAAATAGGTCAACCAGCCTCATCCAGGCCCCACCCAAGGCACTCACAGATCAACACCCCAGCGCTATACTAACTCAACACATCCAGATCTAAGCCTTCATCACTTGATTCAGCAGACCCTCAAGTTCCCGCAAAAGTTTCCAGCCATGTCTGAGAGGCAGCCGTGGGCAGGTACAGGCGAGGAGCGAGCTGTTTCGGGCCTGGATGCTCCGGGCCTGGCCTCTGTTGCTCTGGTTCGTTCCACAACCAGCTGCTCCGGGTCTGGTCACTGCCGCTCCCGACCTAGTTGCTCTGGACTTGGCTGTTGCTGCTACAGGCCTGGCCGCACCCGACCCGGCTGCTCTGGGACCGGTTGCTCCGGTCCCGGCCACTCCGGGCCTGGCCGCTCCGAGCCTGACAGCCGCTGCTCCGGGCCTGGCTGCTCCCAGCCTGGCAGCCATTGCTCCTGGCCTGGCCGCACCAGACCCTGCTGCTCCGGGCCTGGCCGCTCCCAGCCTGGCAGCCGCTGCTCCGGGCCTGGCCGCTCCCAGCCTGGCAGCCGCTGCTCCGGGCCTGGCCGCACCAGACCCGGCTGCTCCGGGCCTGGCCGCTCCCAGCCTGGCAGCTGCTGCTCCGGGCCTGGCCGCACCAGACCTGGCTGCTTCGGGCCTGGCCGCTCCCAGCCTGGCAGTCGCTGCTCCGAGCCTGGCCGCACCAGACCCGGCTGCTCCGGGCCTGGCCGCTCCCAGCCTGGCAGCTGCTGCTTCGGGCCTAGCCGCTCCCAGCCTGGCAGCCACTGCTCCTGGCCTGGCCGCACCAGACCCGGCTGCTCCGGGCCTGGCCGCTCCCAGCCTGGCAGCCGCTGCTCCGGGCCTGGCCGCACCAGACCCGGCTGCTCCGGGCCTGGCCGCTCCCAGCCCGGCAGCTGCTGCTCCGGGCCTGGCCGCTCCCAGCCTGGCAGCCGCTTCTCCAGGCCTGGCCGCTCCCAGCCTGGCAGCCACTGCTCCGGGCCTGGCCGCACCAGACCCGGCTGCTCCGGGCCTGGCCGCTCCCAGCCTGGCAGCCGCTGCTCCGGGCCTGGCCGCTCCCAGCCTGGCAGCCACTGCTCCTGGCCTGGCCGCACCAGACCCGGCTGCTCCGGGCCTGGCCGCTCCCAGCCTGGCAGCCGCTGCTCCGGGCCTGGCCGCTCCCAGCCTGGCAGCCACTGCTCCTGGCCTGGCCGCACCAGACCCGGCTGCTCCGGGCCTGGCCGCTCCCAGCCTGGCAGCTGCTGCTCCGGGCCTGGCCGCACCAGACCCGGCTGCTCCGGGCCTGGCCGCTCCCAGCCTGGCAGCTGCTGCTCCGGGCCTGGCCGCTCCCAGCCTGGCAGCCGCTGCTCCTGGCCTGGCCGCACCAGACCCGGCTGCTCCGGGCCTGGCCGCTCCCAGCCTGGCAGCTGTTGCTCTGGGGCTGGCCGCTCCCAGCCTGGCAGCCACTGCTCCTGGCCTGGCCGCACCAGACCCGGCTGCTCCGGGCCTGGCCGCTCCCAGCCTGGCAGCCGCTGCTCCGGGCCTGGCCGCTCCCAGCCTGGCAGCCACTGCTCCTGGCCTGGCCGCACCAGACCCGGCTGCTCCGGGCCTGGCCGCTCCCAGCCTGGCAGCTGCTGCTCCGGGCCTGGCCGCACCCGACCCGGCTGCTCCGGGCCTGGCCGCTCCCAGCCTGGCCGCCGCTGCTCCAGGCCTGGCCGCACCCGACTCGGCTGCTCCGAGCCTGGCCGCTCCCAGCCTGGATGCTCTGTGCTTGGCTACTGCTGTTCTGGGCCTGGCTGCTCCCAACCTGGCTGCTCTGGGCCGGGCTTCTCCGGGCCCAGCCACTCCGTGTCTGGGTGTTCCTGGACTGGCCACCCTGGGCTTGGCCGCCTCTGCCTCAGGCCTGGCTGCCACTGCCCCAGGTCTGGCTGCTCCAGTGCTGGCCGTTGATGCTCTTGTTCTGGCTGCTGCTGCTCTGGGGCCTGGCCACTGCTGCTCCGGGCCCAGCTGCCACTGCCTTGTGCCTGGCCACTCTAGGCCTGGTCGCCGCTGTTCCAACATTCTGTCCCTTTTTTCTCTTTTTTTTTTTTCTTTTAAAAAAACAAAACAAAACGCATTTATGTTGCAATGTTGGCTGGTGCGTTGAGTTCTGACTAGTCTTTGATTTTTCAAGATCTTCTTTGTATTCTTTCTTAAGTAATTTTACTATCTTTTGCTCTCACTTGATTTCTTCACATTGAGAACTTCTTTGGTTTCTTCCTCCTTGTCCTGGGAGCTCAGCAGGTTGGCCTGTGGCACCCCTTTGTTCTCCTCGGGCTCCCGCGCTGCTCCAGCCTGTTGCCGGGGTCGGCGCCGCCCAGGAAGCAGCCCCCGTCCTTGGCTCCGTTGCCAGCGCTCAGCAGTTGAAGGCTCAGGGGCACCCCCCCCACTGGGGGCCCCGTCGCCCGGCTCCTTGCTGGCGCCCGGCTGGCCGGTGTCCGGCAGGGGCTCCTGCTCCTCGTGGCGTTCCTCCAGTCTGGGGCTTTCTTTCTCCCTCCCACTAGGGGAGTCCAGGATCAGAGTCAACAGACTGTCCTCTGCGCACAGTGTGCGCGACTCCGGGGGCTCGGCCTTTCGCTGCGCTCCCAGGACTCCACCTCACAGCTCCGTCTCCCCCTGCCCGAGCCTGGGTCCCCAGGGACTGGCCCAGACCTGGAGTTCGGGGCGGTCTGGACTGAGGCTCAGAGCTGCCGCCGGAGGCTTTGTTTCTTCCGGCTAGGGTAATCCAGCATCAGAGTCAACATTCAGTCCTCTGCGCGCCATGTGCGCGCGACTCCGGGGGCCCCACCTTTCGCCGTCCCTGGGATTCCGTCTCACAGCCCCGTCTCCCCCTGCCGGAGCCTGGGTCCCCAGGGTCTGGCCCATAACTTGGGGCTCAGCGCTGCCGGTTCGGGGGTTCAGCCCAGGCTGGGGGTTCTATTTCCTTCCTGCTAGGGAACGCCAGGCAGCACCCAGCCCTCTCCTCCTCTCCGCGCGCGCGCGTGCGTGCGAGCGCGCCGCATGTCTCCGTACCTTAGGCTTTTTTTCAGCTCCTCTGATTTTCCTTCTGGTTTTCTCCCTCCTTCCTATTGTAGAGTTTTCAGTCAGTTGACTACCTGTAGCTCTGGGCAATGTCCACTCTACATTTTAGTTGTATTCCCTTGAAATTGTTGTGAGCTGCTGCGGCTAGGTGTATACCCGAGCAGCCAACTTGGATCCTCCCCCACTAGATTTTCTTGATGACATCATAGTTAAGCTATCTGACATCCATTTAAACCCCCCCCCCACACACAAATTTAAAATAATTTGAAATCTCTCTATATAAAAGCCTAATATGTAAATTGTCCCTTTGGGAGTTCATCCTGGAGACCAAGAGTTTAATTGCTTGCTATCTTGTGCCCTTAACACCAGGGGATGGCTCTGAATGAAGGAAAGCCCCTGCTGGCAGCCTGCAGCCAAGTAAGGGAGGCCACAGCCGGCCGCCAGAAGCAGGAAGGCCCTGATCAGCCCTGATTGCTGGCCACGAGTAGGGACCCTATCCGTGCACTGGGCCTTTAGTATGTATATGAAAGAGTAAATGGTAGTACAATTTGTTATCTCTCAGTGAGGTATTATCCGGGCCAGGCATGGACTTTCAACAGATAGACACATTCTATGTTAAGCTTTTAGAATCTTTTGCAATTGTATTCTGTATCTAAAAGTTTACATGGATCAATAAGCAGGACAAAAAGAAAGAGCTACGTGGAGGTAACAACAGATATAATTTGCTGCCCAATCCCAAGAAACAGCACTTCTGCCTGAAACCTATGTGCTGTGCTGCCATCATTGCTATGTCTTCCTTTCCTGCTGTTTGCTCATCACTTGCATTGTTCTTCTCGTTGCCCTTCTCCACATAGGACTTCCTGACACTCTCTTGGTTCCCTAAATCCAGAAAGGTTTTGTTTTGTTCTGTATCATATATTTGCTTCAATATTCTCCTTATGACTTGAAGTCCTGTGCATCAGCAAGAGTTAAGAAAGAATGAGCTCTTATTTTTTTACTTTTTTCTTGTGTTATAGCCATTACCTTCATGCTTCATACCACTTCATTCTTTTCTCATTAAACTTATCTGGTTTCACATTCAACATTCAAATTTACTAATACATATTAAAGTATAGATTGATATTGAAGCTTCTGTTATAAAAATATATTGTCACACTTTGAAATAAAGCTTATTAACTCATATTTCAGCCAAAGTCGATGCTCAATATTACTCAAAAAGGAAATTAAAATCTCTCTCTCTCTCTCTCTCTCTCTCTCTCTCTCTCTCTCTCTGTGTGTGTGTGTGTGTGTGTGTGTGTGGTATATCTGTTTGTGGGTGTATAATGATATATGAGAGTGATTGAAAACAAGAATATGATGGACCTACTTAAAGATCTGTAAGACTCATCTGTCTTAAAGGTATTTGTAAACCAGGAATTAAGTAATAAAGTGTAGGTGTTAATCATAGAATGGTGCTTTGAACCTCCCCTCAAGCCCTTTTTCTTTTACAACTAATGTACCTGCTCATGGCAAATACACTAACATTGGCTCAAAAAGAAGATTTTATCAGAGATTTAAATTATTTTTAAAATTATACATAAGTAATATTCTAATATATTGATTTTCTATTTTATGTATTTATTGGTATTTAGATAATAACTCCAAGTCATCCAAAAGATACTAACTTTTGCTTTGAGCACTCTCAAAAGAGAGTTAACTAAAATAACTTCCATTAGGTCAAAGATTTGAAGTGCAGTCCTTGCTTAAAGGTGCTTTATTATTATTATTATTATTGTTAATAGAGGCCCGGTAAACAAATTTGTGCATTGGGTGGGGTTTCTCTCAGCCCAGCCTATGCCCTCTCACAATCTGGGATCCCTTAGGAGATGTCCAACTGCTGGCTTAAGCCCGATCCCTGCAATCCAGATCCCTGGTTCCTTACCACTTGGCTTCCTGCTCTTTAGTGCTGCTGCGGAGGTGGGAGAGGCTCCTGGGCCCAGCTTCTAGCTGAGCAGCAGCTCCCCCTGTTGGGGCACACTGACCAGCAGGGGGCAGCTCCTACATGAGTGTCTGCCCCTGGTGCTCAGTGTACATCATAGCAACCAGTCGTTCTGCTGTAACAGTTGCTTAGGCTTTTATTATATAGATTTATTATATAAATTACTATTATTATTATTATTATTATTATTATTATTATTATCATTATTTTACTAGTGACCTCATACATGGATTTGTGCACACTGAAAGGAAACCAGATTTGGGGCCAACAGTGCCCCAGCAACAACATAACCCATGGCCAAAGGTTGGCCCTGCGAGGAGTAGGGCCCCCTCTTCTCTGGTTTCAGGGTGCATCACCATAGACCTGCCACTGCCAAGTCACTGAAGCTCAGCCGCTCCTGTGTTGAGCGTCTGCTCCCTGGTGGTTAGTATGCTTCATATGTACTGGCCAGTTGGATGGTGGGACAGTCTGCTGGTCACTTAGCCTTTTGTATATATAGATATTTGTAAAGCCAGAAATGCTTTTAAAAGATAATGCCTACAGTAAATAAAGTATGTAGTCTTGGGACCTTGAAATAAAGTCAATGAATAAAAAGGAACACAAAGTTCAAGAGTAGGAAGAATAAAAGTTCTTTTTGGTTTGGTTTGTTCCTAACATAGGTAGAAAGGGAAACAGGTATATTAAAATTACAGGTAAAGGTTTCTGTCTGTCAAAGTACTTAACACTTTAACACTGGCCTCTTTCTTCCTGATCAGAGCAGTCTTTTTTTTCATTGGCTTCGAGCATGTGTTTGTTGTCTGCCGGATAGAGGCAACACACCAGGGCCGAGCCAGTGCTGATATGGCTGGGATCACCCAGTAGGTCCACAGTCTGGGATTAGAGTCAATGGTAGTAATAAGAGTTTTCAAAGGCTTGGTTATCTTTGATCTGCCTTCTAGGGGTGGCTGCCCAATGATAGATGTTTTGGATAATCCTCTAGCATCTGTAGAGAGCCTAACATCCTTGAAGTTCTCAGTAGCATCACCTGCAGCTTGTTTTAGTAAGACTTCTTTCCCACCAGGAAACTCCCTCAAAAATCTAGTCAAATCACATCTTATGGTGCAGGATCAGCCAGGTGCCCTTGCTGTGGTGGTACTTCTGGAGCTTTTCCAGGTCATGGCTGAAGGCTCGGCCCTTTCTGAAGGCGGTGAGTTTCAGGCTTTGCAGACACCAACCCAGCCGAAGGTGAGGGTGGTGGGGGCACAGTGCCTCTCAATGAGCCATGGCCCCTACATTCTCCGTATCTGGTCCAGCACCTGGGGTAGGGCAACTAAGTGCAACAGAAGGTAAATGTCCTTTAAAAATGGACCATTTGTCGAAACCGGTTTGGCTCAGTGGTAGAGCGTCGGTCTGTGGACTAAAAGGTCCCGGGTTCGATTCCGGTCAAGGGCATGTACCTGGGTTGCAGGCACATCGCCAGTAGGGGGTGTGCAAGAGGCAGCTGGTCGATGTTTCTCTCTCATTGACGTTTCTAGCTCTCTATCTCTCTCCCTTCCTCTCTGTAAAAAATCAATAAAATATATTTTAAAAAAATGGACCATTTTCCACATGTAATTTTAATATAACATAATATACTGATGTAAGGGATAAATTGGGATTCAGGAGACCTTGGTTTCTGCCAAAGCTTCTAATGAACTTGTGTTTGTGGGAACACTGCCTATGCATTCTTACAAGTAAGTGAAGGGAGTTGGTTACGATCTCTTAAAGCTCTATAATTGTAAAGCATTGCTGCCCTGAACCCCACTGAACTGCTGACTCAACCCATGTACTGGAAGATCTAAAAGACACT
Organism: Pipistrellus hanaki; assembly: GCF_964339955.1. Taxonomy (NCBI): domain Eukaryota; kingdom Metazoa; phylum Chordata; class Mammalia; order Chiroptera; family Vespertilionidae; genus Pipistrellus; species Pipistrellus hanaki. The sequence goes on from NC_140504.1 coordinate 88,399,201, forward strand.
CTGCTTACTTTGTCCAAAACAAACACCTGAAGACTGCCTCACTCCTAGCCTTCCCAGCTCAGTAAAAAGAAATTCTACCTTCTAAATGCTTAAGTAAAGTGCCATAAAGTCATCCTTGACTTTCTTCCTTTGTACACCCCATCTAGTCCAGCAACAAATCTTCTCGTCCCCACCTTCACATGTGTCCTGTTTTATGGTTGCCCTGCCAGTGGCTGACTGAGCCACTGTTGTCTTTACCTGGATTTTGTAGCCACCACCTGAGTGGTGCTTCCACTTCTGCGCAATTCCCACACCCCCACTTCTCAAGGGAGCTAGAGTGATCCATTTAAAATAGAAACCACTTCATGTTCTGTTCTAAACTCTTGGAGATTTTCAGCCACTTTGTGTTAAAGTCAGAGTCTCCACCAGGACTATACACCTGACATTTTTCCTAGTCTCCCTCAAACCTTGATTTTCGTGCTAAGCTCTCTTTTCTCCAGACTCCCAGGACATCTTTGGCCTGGCCAGTTCTGTCCCCAGAGGCCCATTTGGTTAACTCTCATATTTCCTTTCAGTCTGTATTGCCCAAGTTCATGAAGACAGACTTCCCTGATTATCTGTATAACAGCGCAACCCACACTGCTACCCTATACCCTCTGAAACTTTAACCCTCTTCAGTTTTTCTACTTAGTACTCATCACCATGAAGGCAAGGACCCCATCATCTTTGTTCACTGCTTTATCCTCAGGACCTAAAACAAATGTAGTTGAATGAATGATTGATTAAATGGAAATATTTTCTGCTGACATTATGTGATAATTCTTTGAAATTGTGTATCTTTATAGTTGGGATAAAGAAATGAAATAAATAAATCTCTCCTAATTATTTAAAACTGCTAATAGGTCAGCGAGACTCACAAATTAATTTGACTGTTGAGAAAACACAAAATCAGAAAATGTTTCCTATGTCCTCCATGGTGCTATAGTTCATTTGCAGAAAACTAGCAAGGTTATTAGTATTCAAAATGCACAATTTGACTTTCTGTGTTTTTTTGTTTTTAAATTTTTTTTGTTTTTTTACAAAAATGAAAAAAAATCAGGCTATTTAATTATCTGATAAGTTTTATAATCTTTTTTTCCCCCCAGGTTGCCCTTTTCCCCCCAAATATATTGTTGTTACACACACACACACACACTATATATATATATATATATATATATATATATATATATATATATATATATATAAAATGTAATGCATTCAGTTAACTTTGTTTTTTACTTAAAATCACAATTCACTGCTAATGAACAGTGAAGAACTTCTAGACCAAAATAAGCTGGCCTAGCTACATTTTCCACTTTAAGTTAGTGTGTGGCCTTAGAGAAGCTTCATGCCCTTACCAAGCCAAGGCCCTTATCTTTAAAATAGGTGTAATAATGAGTATAATAATACCACTTTTGCTTGCCTAACTGGGTTGTTAAGGTTAATAAGATAATGACTATTTAGAACTTTGAAGTCCTTGGGAGGAAGGTGTTATTAATATGAGAAGAGGAATCTTATTTTTTTTCCTCTGATATTTATAATTATTTTGGAAAAGTGCCCTATCCAGATATTTTGCTGAAGTTTCTCTGACAGCTCCATGGAAGCATGTCTGTCCTCCTGGGACAATTATTTTGAGGTACAGCTTCAGGTACTCCACATGTTGACACAATTCATCTCTAAGATCTACCAGCCTGACACGTGAGTTCTGCAAAAGGAAACACACTATAGCCTGAGACATTTCTGGCACCTGTTATGGAAGATACACATTTGCCAAACTGCAATTTTCTATTAAAGTAATTTGAAACTCTTTAGAAGTACCTGTCCAAGGTAAAACTTACAATAGTTTCTTAAGAAGTTATATTCCGTCCTCTATGATGTCTTTTAGTCAAGATAATGTCTCAAGAGGGATATCTCTAAAAATCTAGGAGGATTTCCCCTTCTCTCTCTTTTTTCTTAATCATTTCATTTTTCAGCCTGGAGCCTAGATTTGATTAATCGATTTTCCTGTTCTGTTTGAGGATTGTTTTTATTAATGCACTTTTCAAGCCGAGACCAGCATTATCGCCTTCTCCATCACTGTACTAAGTGTTGAGATCTGAGCAGGCCAGCTGTAGCAGCTGTGTTTCCCCTTGGATCTCAAGCTAAAAACTTTCATCTCCTTTGCTGTCTCAGCTGCTGGACTGAGGCTATGGCCTTCCCATAACTCAAAGCAGTTTCAAAGCAGTGTAAGTAACCTCTCTGGAATGCTTTTGGAAAACCACAGAAAGGTTCTTTAAAAGTACACCACTTATATACTTTTAAATGAATGTTTCCATTTTAAGGTAATAACAGCATAATGTCAGGAGTCAATGCATGGTATTTAACCACTCTATGAGCATAGTGTAGGCTTGTCTAGATAGACCTTTTTTTTTTTTTTTTTAAAGGAACAAAAGTCAAGAATTGGAATCTTTAAAATGATCTCATGGTTGTGGAATCTATGAATAAAATATCATATTTTCCAATATTCGGTTTTTAAAATACCATTTTCTATAGGTTTAAAGACTTTTTCTTATCTGAAAGATCATGCAAAAAGCTGCTATTATCAAAATGAAAATGACATCAGCTACTGTCACATTTTAGACTGGACTTGGTTTACTTGAGGGTGGGCAGGATCAAATTTACATGCCTTTTCATAATAATTTGTTATATTAAATCATCAAGGTAATAAACATGACTGATGAGCTATTCAGTTAAAGGTCATCTTAGTGAAATATGAAATGTACCACCCTCCAAGTCTGGACAAGAAGAAAAGCTTTTAGTTTTCAGGTCTGTCTAGACCTCCTTCGTGGAGAGGTTGTCACTCCAAACCTCACTCGTTCTGACTTTGTGGTGACTTAACTAAAGAGGTCTCCTTGATGCAGCTTGTTTGAAATCACAAACAAGATTACAAATTAGATTTTACATTTATATCTTTCTTACAGTCTCCCCAGTGTTTAGTGGCAGGAAAAAGCCTCATCCTTGGGTGTTGGTGGAGTTAAAGGAATCTTTGGGGCTGATTTAAAAGCCTAGCTGCTGTTATATAAAAACAAGCCAAATTCCAATATTGCAGTCTCCAAAGGCCGCTTTTACCAACCAGCCACGCAGAGCACACTATCCCCAGCCCAGGAGAAATATTTTATTCGCTTAACAATTCTGAACACTTTTTTTTTTTTTTTTTTTTTTTAAGTGATTTACTGCATGGATTTTAAAGCTTTTCTTCTTAATCACTTGTATTACCTTATCTGGAAAGGCAGCTTATTGCAGTCTTCCTGAGCGACTGCCTGTGCTACCGGGGGATTAAACCGTGTAGACATGCTATCACTTTCCCCTCTGGAGGCTCTCCTGACACCCTGGGCATTATGCGCAGCTTCCAGTGACCTGTTCTTGAACCTGTGCCATTCAAAGCCAGCATTTGTTTGTGTAGTATTTAGAGTAGCCTTCTTTAAAAAAATTCTACCTGCTTCATGAAAGTATTTTTTATCATGTAGTCAATTTCTTTCCAATAAAACACTTTTTTTCTTTAGAAATATGTATATATGTATAGTTGTATATGCCTACCCATGTACATATATTACATATATTGAAGGATATACACATAAAGGACAATGAAAATATAATGTAAGGTACAAATGTGAGCCACATGTAATTTTAAGTTTTATAGTAACCACATTTAAATCAAGAGAAAGGTGAAATGAATATCATTAATATATTTTATTTACCTCAGTATCCAAAAATACTTACATTTTAAGGTATAATTAATATAAAATTATTAATGAGATCTATATAATTTTTCCACGATAAGTTTTCACAATCCATGTGAATTTTATACTTACAGTACATTTAATTCGTAGTAGTTAATTCTCATAGTTAGTTGTTACCATTTAGACAGTGCAAGTATGCATATATACTAAAAATTATTTTGAAATAAGCCCTTAGGTAGAGTTTCAGAATTCTAACCATATCCAATTTGCCCAATTTTTCTGTTCAAACCTCTTCCAAGTATAACTTATGTTTAATCAAGTATTATTTTATTTTAACAGAATTACTTTATCTGCAGATATATAGTTTAAAACAGCATTGAGGAACAGATTAGAGAAAGAACATTTATACATATATGCATAGCTCATAGACACAGACAACAGTGTGGTGCAGGTGGTGGTGGAGGGTGGTCTGGGTGGAGGTGGGCAAAGGGAGGAAGTACGGGACATCTGTAAAAGTGTCAGAAAGAAAAGTACACACTCTGATTTGGTGGTGCACTTAACCCTGCACCCTCCATTTTCCAGAGAATGGTTTGGAGGAATTTTAAGACATTGCCCATACCCACATGGAAGCTGGATTCATTAATTATTAAACTATGAGGCCATCCTAACTTTCATATTATTCACTGAGTGTATGTTTTCTTGAATTACTTCAAAATACATGGGAAAAACTTGCATTTAAAATACTTTAAATATTAGAGTCTTACTTCAAATTCGTATTTTGCCATACTTATACTGAGAATTGTAATACAAGACAGGCGGATTTTTGTGTGAGAGAAAAGAGCAAAGAGGACACTCTTGCCCAAGCACAAGGTTTCCCTGACCCCTCTAAACGATTTGCCCTTTGCTCATAAATCTTTCGTCATGGTTAACTCAAAGCCTGGTATTGATCTGCCAGTAAACTATCTTGTCATCTCTGGGCTTGGGTCCTTTGACCTTTTATTTGTTCCTGTAAAATTATGGTGTATCACAAACTTCTTTTCTAAAAGCCCTTTAAACTTTGAAAGGTCAAGGGGATCTGTAGGAATATATTAAACAGTTGGATAATCCAGAAAAAGAAGGTGTGTGTGTGGGGAAACTGTAAAAATCTAAAGGTCAAAAAATCCTTATTAAGCCCAAAATCTCTTAGGAGGAAAGGATTGAGGAGAAGGCCTGAGGTTAGTGTTTGATCCTAGCTAAATTCACTTTAACTTTCCTAGTAAAGCATGTCAGATAAGCCTTTCCTGCTTATTAGCTGAGTGGGGGACAAAGTGAACTTTAAAATGCTCACTAAGCAATGGGAAGGGAACACAGACACAGCAATTTAAAAAAGTACAATGTATCTAAATGGGATGATCACAGATTCTCAAAATACTGGTATTAGCATAAAGAAATTTCAGTGAAACTCATATAGTCTTCTTGGTGCTATTTGCCACATACACATGTAGATAAACTCTACATACTCTGGTTTATAAATAAGCTAAAGGTAGCTTAATGAAATAAATGTGGAATCAGGACTTCATCTTTCATTCAACAAGTTTCATAATCTTTCATTAAGTTTATTGAGGGTGTAATTTATTATAATAACTATTACCTGATAATTACTCTGCTAATTATATATTTATTCCCTGCAGAGAGATTTCCTGTTGAACTTTAGTTTCTGAAATTACTTTTTGCTACAGACCTGTCTATAAAAGTGAATGAAAGTTAGCTTTCATTTTATATTGTTTCATTTTTCCCCCAGATCATGACAAAGTTTTTATTAAAACTTTTGGAGAAATACGTTATTATTGAAAAAATGCTTTCTCTAAGACATGTTTCATTAGTACCTATTTGTCCTGGGTGATGCTAAAATGCTCTTTTTTGTACAAGTATAGCTAAATAATGGGGCATCAAAGAGCTTTTGGAGAGTTCATGTATATAAAACAAGAATGGTAGGATCAAATATATATGTGTATGTGTGTGTGGGTATATATATCATTATCTATATCTACCTATCTATCTACCATATATCTATCTATATATCTATGTTTCCTCTCTCAACAATTTTTATCTTAAGATGGACATCATTACTTAGAGGGGAATCATGAATTTATATTTGGCCCCATGCAAGGCAAGTCTGAATCTCCTAATCAATTAAATGAATGAAGCGCTGATTTTTTGACTCTGAAACCAAATCATTCTTTTAAATTTAATTGTTTCAGTAGTTGACATTCTCATAGTTCAATATTCAAAAACTTTTAAAAGTATCTGTAGTAAAAGTATTCCTTCCTCTTAGTTCTCCTCCATAGAAACCCTCCAAATTACTTGTTTTGGAGGAATCCTTCCTAAGATAATGTTAAACATATTAAAGTAAATGCATGTTTATCATACAAACAGCAACATGTTATTTATATTGATATTAGTAGGTAAGCAACTTTCTTATTCTTTATTATAGGTGGATAGTATTCAATTATGAATAGAGTATAGTAATACTTTATTTAGTTTCTTCTTAATAAACTTCCGTTTTCCAATCCCTTTACTGTAGCAAACACTATAATAATCCTGTACAAATGTCATTTTATAAATGTGAAAAATTATCAGTAAGATAAATTCCTAGAGATATCACTATTTCAAAAAGTATATGTATCTGTAAGTTTTAGATATTGCCACATTTTTCTTTGCACTGGTTATAGAAATTATTTTCTCACCAGTAAGGTAGGATCACAATTTCTCCAAAATCTTTATTAATAGCATAAAATATTTTTTCTTGTTGAATTTTCCCTATGTCAATATAATTTCAATTTACATTGCACGTATTATGAGCAATATGGTGTATTATTTCATGTATTTAGGAACCTTTTTTTATGTTTACAGGCATATAGTTTGGTCATATAGGTTTCCATATTTCTCTTGCTTGTCTTTTTCATATTTATTTATCTGAGTTCTTTATATATTAGGGAAATTGGATATTGTCTGTAATATGTCATAGGAATTGCAAGTATTTTCAGTTTGTCATTTTTCTTTTGATTTTTGTTCATGGTAGTTTTTGCTGCAGAGAATATTGGGGTTAAGTAATTGAATTTATTGATTTTTTTTCTTTTATGGTTTTGGCTTTTGTGACATTGTTAGAAAGGCCTTCCATACTCCACAATTATAAATAATTAGTTCTCCCTTTATTGCTTCCACTCCATTTATGGTCAAAATCAGGTAATTGGATTGAAGCAAGTGTTAGCAGTTCTGAGCATCATATTGCTTTGCTTGTTAATTGTGGGCAGCGCACTGCAGAGACCTCTTATTTGTTCTGATTGAGAAAGGGAGTGGCTCCTTTATGTTTCCACTGGGACCCAGCCACAGAACTTGACTGATCCTCCTTGAAGCTCAAAGAATCTAGCAATAAAAAGTTAAATTTAAGTCCTGCTGGAGAGACGAATGAATGCCAGATTTCTTCTATGCCTTTTCTGTGGTTTATGTATGCTCTGATAATTGAGCATTGAATATAGTTAAGTTCTACCTATGATTTGGGTTCATCTGTGACCCCTTATCATTAATATCTTAAGTAATCTGAATATGATTTTGTGTTATTAGTGTATGTTATTGTATCATGATATTGCCTATTTACAGCATAAATAATGAACTACACTATTTTATGCACTTCTCATAATTTAATTATTAGAATTGAAAGACTTATTCTTACACTTGCATCAGTATAAGTAGAAATGGACATTAATTTGTAGTTCAGTATTTAATTCAACTAAATATTTTAACCATAGGATGAAGGGATTAAGGCTTGACAGTAGAGTGACTCAATTACTACCTATGCAATTTTGCACAATTATTAGCTGCATGACTTTGTGCAAGTGTGACCTCATGCCTTGGTTTTCTCCTCTTTGAGATCTGGGTAATGCTTGGCCCATGTGGCTCAGTTGGTTGGGTGTTGTCCTGTGCACCGATAGGTCATGGGTTTGATTCCCAGTCAGAGCATATAGTCAGGTTGTGGGTTTATTCCCTGGTGGTGGGAGTGCATGTGAGAGAGAAATCGATTGATGTTTCTCTCACACTGATATTTCTCTCTCTAAAATAAATTTAAATTTTTTTTAAAAAAGGTATGGATAGTAACAGTACTCAGATCAGATGATTATTGTGAGAAATGAATGAATGAATGAACACTTATGAGTCACCGAGTCTAATAGGTGGCACACGGCAAGTCTCCAGTAAATGGTATTGATATTGTTTTTATACCATCACATTCCCATTATGAAGTACAGATTCAGGTAATTTGATAGCGGGTGAATATAACTGGAACACTGGTGGTCATCTATGGACTATTTGCTCCATTTGAAGGTATAGTTTTTGTCGCTTTGAGATATCACCAGATCACAACAACTTTTTGTTGTTGTTTGTTTTTTAAACTCTGAGACCATCTCTATTTCTTTTGGATGATTGGGACAGCTGAACATCTACTCCATTCATTTTGGTCCGCATTGTGATTAAACACCTAAATCCATCATGCAATGATTTGCTTTGATAATGAAGACAGCCAAAATGAAAGCATTGGCCATGCTGCCCAAAGTCCATTTATTTTGGACATAACTTTTGATAGGTAAGACCTAGTCCCATATTGCCTTTCTGACATTTCATTGATAACTTGTGTGGCTTCTGGTAGAATATTCATCATTTAGCTAATGCACTTTCTTGTTATCATTTGTTCTCTGTTAGCTTAATAAATGCAAACAGATGATTCATGAGATGATTCATTCAGAGCGATTTTAGCTGCAGATGGCCTTAAAGGCGGCAGAGGAGGTGGCATATTGTGCTTTTGTTGCCAATGCATGTGACCTAAGGGCCAGTGATTGTTCAAAGGAGAGTAGAGGTTATTCAAGGGAAGAAATGGTTTTCATACATAGTGGCTACCACAGGGTCTACCTACATAGTGACAAGCAAAATATTTTCAGTCTATAAGAATTCAGTTTGAAGTAGATATTATTGAAGGTGATAAAATTACAGTTATTACTATAAACACAAATTTGTTTCTAATGAAGGGGTTTTCATATTTTTTTTTATAAAATAGGTTTAAAAATAATTGTTTGTTTAACAAATATTACTGTTTATACTTTTCTATCCTATTAAATATTAATTGTGATACTCTATTAATGTTACTGACAGCTGTCATTGAAAAAAAGAATATGCAGTATAAACCAACACCAGTTCCTCCGCTAGGGAAGGCCACCGATTTCATACAGATGCAAGCAGGCACGTGCATGTGTGTGCGCGCACGCACGCATACACACACACACACACACACACACACTCACACACACACACTCACACACACACAAAAGCACGCATGCACACATACAGATAAGAAGATTAGGTGACCAAATGCTAGCAACCAAACTTCTGTTTTGAATCTTGGACAACTGGGAAAATGGAAAGTCATGAATCCTAACTTTTAACACTTTAATATCTTCTGGTAAGCAACTTATTGTAGATTGATAGAACATGGGCTTTGATTCTCAATTGAGGGTAGTTTTCAGAAAAAAAAGATAAACCTACAAAGAAAATGTCTCCAGAACTCTGGACAAAGGTTTTTTATTTGTTTGTTTATCAATCAAGGACATGGTTTGAAATTGTTGAGAAGCATTGCATTAGCCCCTAGAAATAAACATTTCAAATGTAGATTTAGTGAAGGAAGTGCCAGAAATGTCTTATGTTGGGGATTGTGAGATGGGGAATAAGGTTGCCCCTTCTCTTTTGGGACACTTAAAAAAAAATATGACTCGTGTAAGTAGAATAATGGAAAATAGTGATTGATTTTGTAAGTAATCCCATCAAATAGCCATCCAGAGTAAGAGAATTGAACAAGACTGTTGGTCATGTATTGATCCGTAAGCACACATAGATTGTGATCACTGTCAACATGACCTTTAATTATGATGGACAGCTTTTTTTGGTAGTTTCTTTCATAACAGCCATTTATAGAATCAATAAAAAAGGGGGCATAGAAAGGTTACCTTGTAAGTTTTTACCAATCTGAATTAAACTTAAAATTTTTTAAATTAAACCTGAGAAGTTACTGTACTCTCTGAATTTATGAAGAGTAGGCTCCTTTATGTGTATAAATGTGTTCAGCACTTTTAATAATCTTGAAATAATTTAGAATTTCAACATAGTCTATAAAGATAAAAGTCCAATGTTAAAAATGTTAAGGCATATTAGCAAAATTGGGAATTTAAATAGATAATATTTGGTTAATAGATATTTACTATCTTTTTAATCAGAAATTATCTTATTATACAGCATGACATATGTTCTCCCATCTAGTTGTCTAATACTTGATGTTCTTTAATGGTGTGCCTGTGTTTGGGCACATGTGAAAGCATTTGTGTGTTTTGCTTCATAATTGATCCTGCACATCTTAAAATCATTTTTGTATGTTTTGTGTTTTTGTGGCTAAAAATAATTATTTTGTTTGTATTCTTGCTGGTGATACATAGGAAAGGAAATTGCTTTTATTATTCAGTTTGAACAATTCCTTATATATTCTTATAAATTGTAAACTGATTTTTTTTTTTTAGGTCGCCACATAAGTATGTATATCATAGAAATGATAGTTCTGCTATTTATTTAGTAATATCTGAACTTGCAATATTCTTTCCTATTTAATTGCATTGGGTAGTACATTCAGAAGAACATAAAATAATAATTGATATCACTTTTTTCTGAACTTAATAATACTGACTCACTGTTGATTAATTATGATGTTAGCTAATGAAGGGGTTTTCATTTTATTTACTTATTTAAAAGATATAAAACATCCATTTGAAATTACATTAAGTAACTTTTTGTTTTAATTCTTTCAGCAATGTTCTATTAACTATAATATAAACGCAACAAAAATTCCCATTGTTTGGCAGTGTCATAAAAAGAGTTTTTAGGCAGATTTTTTGTTGTTAAGGAAATTTTTCTTATATATTTGTCTACTAATTCAATAAAAATACCAATATTTTTTCTTAACTTGAGCTTCAGTATTCAAATTAGGAGTTGGATATAGCCAACATTATAAACAAATGTAACAAATCATAATAATTAAGTGTTTTTCATTGAAGTTTGATAAACCTACATTAATTTTGAGTAATTGTTTCATGTCATTTATTTACATTAAAATTCATTTGTTAATTTTAATTCCTTTAAAGTATCTATTTTGTATTATTTTACTTTCTTGTTTTCTTCTGATAGAATAATCAGGTGATAATATGGGACCTAACCTGATGGATATATTCTTCAATATTTTGACAGGGAGTTGTATGGATGCCATTTGAACTTTTTTTTGTGTTGTTCTGTGTGACTCACAAAAGATGCTTATACTCTTTCCTTTTTTTTTTTTTTTTTTTTTTTTTTTTTTTTTTTTTTGTGTGTGTGTGTGTGTGTGTGTGTGTGTGTGTGTGTGTAAAAGAAAAGGATCTTAGAAATTATTAGATTTGAGCCCTGGCATTTAAATATAGTTATTTTGAAATATTTCAGTGTCTTACATAAAAAAGAGACATTTTTATAACTACATTTTATGGGAGAAAGAAAGCTTCTGAGGAGTATGAGTCTTTCCTTTATGATCATGCAGACCTGCTCATCCCCTTAAAGAGCTTAATGTGCAATTTTAATTAGCAAATGATTATTCTACTGAATTTTCTTGGCTTAACCTCAGCAATGTTATTATTATTATTATTATTATTATTATCAATAATTGTTGTTAGTTTTCAATTGAATCTGTTAAACATGAGTGCTTTTTATTATTTCTAAAGGAATTCCTAAATGGTAAATTTTATAAGAGATTTTGCAAAAGATTTGAAAAAGTATCAGACGTCTTTTTTACAAGTAAACAGGGAAATACAGGTACTTCTAAGCATTGGTTTATAAAAAAATCTATCATAGACATATTTCATGATATTTTATAGGGTAGGAAACATTAGTATAGGAAATTAGTATAGGAAACATTGTTTGCTCAATATATATTTTATTTTTTGCCCCTACATCACTAATTTATCTAAAGTAAATTGAGTCTAACTCAAGTGGAATGATTTTATCCATGACAAAAGTAGGTGAAATAATTAAGAATTCCTTTAAATGCTTAAAAAAATATGGGGGCACAATTATGAAAAATGCCATGTTTAGAATTATAATTAAAATCTTACTTTTATAAGATGGGATTAGTTTTCATGTAAAATCTGAATATATGACTATGGTTTTAAAAAAAACTTAATTTGGAAAAAGTAGATCTGAGGAGAAACCAAGATGGTGACATAGGTAAACACCTAAACTGCAGCCTCGCGCAACAATTTCAAAAATACAACTAAAAGACAAAACGGACATCATCCAGAACCACAGGAAAGCTGGCTGACTGGAAATTCTACAACTAGAAGGAAAGAAAACTACAAGGAAAATCAGAGGATCTGCAAAAGCCTGAGGTACGAAGACACACATGCACGTGCGGGGAGGATGGAGCCGGAGAGGATGGGCGGCTGAGTACCTGGCTAGCATTTTCTAGTGGGATGGAGATAAAAGCTCCAGACTGCACTGAACTCCAGTTCCCACTGCACTGAACCCCAGTTCCGGGTGAGATCCTGGGGACCCAGGCTCAAACAAGGAAAATCTGGGCTGTATGGTGGAAACTCAGGGAAACTGTGAAAGGCAGAACTCTGGAGGTGTGCACGTGAATGCATGTAGAGAATGGACTGTTAACTGTGCTGCTGGATTGCCCTAGTGGGAAGGAGACAAAAGCTTGGACTGTGCTGAACCCCAGTTCCCAGCGAGAATCTGGGAATCCAGATTCATTGGGGGAGAGACTAGACTGTCTGGCTCTGGGCGAAACTCAAGGGCACCTTTCTCTCAAAGGTGCTTGCAGCGGTAGGGCGATGCTGACAGGAAGCCAAGGCTATAGACTCCACTTTGAAACTCTGCCCCATCCAAGCTGACCACAGAGGCTTTTGCAATTTTGCAAGTCCAGTCGAATAAGGCTGTCTCTTGGCATAAACACAGCTGATCTTCACAGAGAATTGGCCTGGAGATCAACTCCTCCCACTGATACCAACAACAATCAAGACTTAACTATAACAAGGCTGTACACACAGTCCACAAGGAGGTACACCAAGAGTGTCCAATTCAGGTAACGGGGGAGGCTGAGCCTCTGGTCTATATAGGACATCTAGCAAACAAAGCTACCCTACCAACTCAGGGAAGCAGAGAAAATGCAGAGACAATAAAACAGATCACAAACGAAAGAAATGGAGGAAAACTAACAACTGGAGATAGAGTTCAATGCCAAGGTTATAAGGTTCTTCAAGAATTTCCAAGAATAGGCCGATAAATTTAGTGAGACCCTCAAGGATATGGAAAAGGACCAACTAGAAATTAAACATTCACTGACTGAAATAAAAAAATATATATTATATAGACACCCAACAGCAAACTAGAGGAACACAAGAATCAAGTCAAATATTTGAAATACAAAGAAGCAAAAAATCACTCAACTGGAAAAGCTAAAACAAAAAAGAATCCAAAAATTTGAAGATAGTGTAAAAGGCCTCTGGGACAACTTCAAGGGAACCAACATCAGAATTATGGGGGTGCCAGAGGAAGAGAGAGAGCAAGATACTGAAAACCTATTTAAAGAAATAATGACTGAAAACTTTCCTCACCTGGTGAAAGAAATAGACTTACAGCCGAGACCAGTTTGGCTCAGTGGATAGAGCGTCGGCCTGCAGACTGAAAGGTCCCAGGTTCGATTCCAGTCAGGGGCATGTACCTTGGTTGCGGGCGCATCCCCAGTAGGGGGTGTGCAAGAGGCAGCTGGTCGATGTTTCTCTTTCATTGACGTTTCTAACTCTCTGTCCCTCTCAATTCCTCTCTGTGTAAAACCAATAAAATATATTAAAAAAGAAAAAAAAAAGAAAGAAAAGAAATAGACTTACAAGTCCAGGAAGCACACAGAACCCCAAACAAAAGGAATCCAAAGAGGACCACACCAAGACACATCATAATTAAAATGCCAAAAGCAAAAGACAAAGAGAGAATATTAAAGCAGCAAGAGAAAAACAGTTAATTGCCTACAAGGGAGCACCCATATGATTCGTAAGCTGATTTTTCAACAAAAAGTATGCAGGCCAGATGGGAATGGCAAGAAATAGTCAAAGTGATGATTAATAAGAACCTACAACCATGAATACTCTACCCAGCCAAGCTGACATTCAGAATTGAAGGTCAGCTAAAGAGCTTCACAGATAAGAAAAAGCTAAAGGAGTTCATCAATACCAAAATACTATTATATGAAATGGTGAAAGGTATTCTTTACAAAGAAGGCGGAGGAGGAGGAGGAGGAGGAGGAGCAAGAGGAGGAGGAGAAGAAGGAGGAGGGGGAGAGAGGAGGAGGAGAAGAAGAAGAAGAAGAAGAAGAAGAAGAAGAAGAAGAAGAAGAAGAAGAAGAAGAAGAAGAAGAAGGTAAAGATAAAAATTATGAAAAACAAATACATATCTATCAACAAGTGAATCTAAAAATCAAGTGAAAAAAATCTGATGAACAGAATAAACTGGTGAATTTAATAGAAACACGGACATAGAAAGAGAGTGGACTGACAAATCTCAGGGAGAAAGGGTTGTGGGGGGTGTGAAAAGAGACCAGACAAAAATTGTACATCAATGGATGACGACAGTGGTGGGGGATGTAAGGGAAGAAGGAGGGATGGGAACCAGGTGGAGGGGAGCTATGGGGGGAAAAAGAGGAACAACTATAATAATCTGGACAATAAAGATTTATTAAAAAATAACAACAACTTAGTTTGGCTCTCTGATATACTGAGATGTAGAAGATTGATATAACAGTTAGAAATACAATGGATGTACATTGCCCAGAAGCTTAAATGTGGGAATTTATACTTTGTAAGTTTATATAATTTCTTAGACATATCATCTACATAAAACTATGGGTGTAGCGTTCACAGCAGGATTTTTACCCAGAAATTACTATTCTTTAATGCAATTTTAATTTAATTTTTACCCAGAAATTACTATTCTTTAATGCTCCCTGTAGGAAATTTAGTTGGCAGTATTGTAATGTGAAGAATGTAGACCACTGTGTCACAGCAGTTTCTTCGTGTTGTTTTCATTTGGAGGCATTAAATCACTCTCCTTTAAAAATGCCACGTTCAGGTCTCTTGTCTGCCAAGTTATAAATCTCATGTCTGAGGACTTTTCTGTTCCTTTACTACCAAATAATAATCCTGGCGTTTTCTTGAGAAAATTAACATTTCTATTGATTCCTTTTTGTTTCACCTAGAAAAAACAAAATAAAACAAAATGTAGAGAATATTTTAAATACACAATTTGTAGTGAATTTACTAACAGAAGAAAAAATTATTTCAGTTCCTTGACATCTGGAACTTGAAGGGATGATTCTAATCGGGGCTCCTCTGTGTAATTAATATGAAAAAGCTGGATGATGAAAATATCTATTCAATACAGAAATGGCATTGATTTATCTTCTTAAATAATCAGTCTCTTAAAAAAATCATTCTGAAAGCTGTTAACTTTTCACTAGTAAATAAGTTCATTGTATTGTTTTTAAAGCTTTAGTTGGGGACCAAAACTTTACTCTAGACTTTTTAAAGTCATGGCATTATGTATACAAACATTTACATTTTAGAAAAATATACATATTTCCATAATATGGGAGAGGGAAATTACTCTATACTAAAAGTTTATTATAAAACGATTATAATATTCTGGGAATATAACTTCAAAATATTTTCTGAGCAGGTTTTACAGAATCAAGTCCAATAATGACTTTAAAAAATTTAGCTACTGTACTTGTAAACCAGGTCAGTTCCTTAGATCAGCTCAGTTTGATATTTCATGAGTAGTCATTCAAAGCTTGATAAAGAAAAATATGAATAGATTTAATAATTTTGCCTTTTAATACTTGGCTTATATTTTTCAAATAAATTAACTTGTCTACATATTAATAATTTTGATCATGAAATAGTTTAAATACCTTGATAATGAAAATAATAAAAATTGGAGCTTATGATATGACTGTGGAAGTATTGGAGGTATACTTCAAATAATCAAATATGAAAAACTCACTTTATTTTTGTGTCCTTTTCACATTCATTTGCCTTCCTCACACAGTTTCATCTTGTCCTTCCTCTGGTCCTCAACTCTGTCGAGTTATTCCGTTTTTCTATCACTTCAGATTCTCATCTCCTGTTAAATGTCTTCACTTTCAGGATCACTACCTCCACTACAAAATATATCTCTAAACCATGTGATCTGTTCTCGCCACACTCTCTCTTCTTTTATTAAGATTTTTTGAAAGTTTGGTTTACCCTAACTATTTCTAGTTATTAGCCTTCCATTGTCAGTAAAAACTCCTATAATCTGGTTTCCATTACCATCACTTCATTGTGACTCTTCTTAATTAGTTCACTAATGCCATCCTATATACAAGCATATGTGATCGTATTTCAATCATCTTAATGGATCTCACTTTATTTTGCATTTTTGTAATATTATTTCCTTGGATTCTATTTCATTTCATCCTCTAATATTATCTTACTGTTCCTTCTCTCTGCTTACTTCAGAATTGGTGTTTCCCAAAGATCTGAACTAAACCTGTTGTTTTGTTTTCCTTTGTGTACTAACTAGAAGCCCAATGCACAAAAATTTGTGCAAGAGTAGGCCTTCCTTCCCCTGACTACCGGCACCTGCTTCCCTGTGGCATCCTGGATGAGGGCTGCTATCCCTCAGGCTGCTGGCAGGCATCCAGGACCCTGGCTTCACTCCAGCCCCAGCTTTGTCTGGAAGGATATCTGGAATGATGTCCAGAAGGATGTTGGGTCTAATTAGCACATTGCACTTTTATTATTATAGATATTTTTACATACTCTTTCTGGTTCAGCTTATTTAGGATAAGCTTTCAAATCTTCTTTCAGACCTTTCCAGATTCTCTCAGAAATTTTACAGCCACCTGCCTATGGTCATTTCCTGCTTATTCACCATAAGTTCCTACATCATAGGTAGCATGTATGGAACATTGTCTGTACACCAGGTCCAGTACTAGGTCTTATCACACAAAACAATACTAAGAAGAGAAGCATCAATCAGACCTTCAAACCTCAAAGGGGAAGCTAGGTGAGGTTGGGAGGAAAACGGAGAGATCAACCAAAGGACTTATATACATGCATATAAGCATAACCAATGGACACAGACACGGGGTGGTGGTGGTGAGGGCATGAGCCGGGGCGGGGGTAGAAGGTAATAGGGGGATAAGAACATATGTGCAATACCTTAATTAATAAAGAAAAAAATTAGAAAAATTCCTAACTGAAATAATTTGTATAATTGGTCATCTTTTTTCCTCTAATATTTTATTTTATTAAATTTTTGTTTTTATTATTTATTTATTGATTAAGGTATCAATATTTGTCCTCAAGCCCCATTCCAATCCCCCACCCCACCCCTACTCATGCCCCCTCCCCCCTATTGTCCTTGACCACTGGTTAGGCTCTTATGTGTGCACATAAGTCCTTTGGTTGATCTCTCCCTTTTATCCCCACCCTCCCTTTGAGGTCCAACAGTCTGACCCATGGCTCCTTATCTTTGGGTCTGTTCTTTTTTATCAGTCTATACTGTTTACCATTTCCCCTAGATGAGATCATGTCCTATATTATTTATTGGCACAATCAGTTTACCTGGTAAACTAAACTAAAAAAAACACACACACTCAATTAATTGTAATCCTATGCTTTCCCTTCACTAAACTCCTTGTCTCATTCCCCACATCTAATTAGATATGAAACACTGTTTAATTTATGAATTAACTTTTAAAACAATTTCATTTCTTTATTATTTTCTACTGCACTACATTAAGCCCTTATGCTCTTTCATCTGGACAATTATAAAAGTGCTTTCACTGATCTCCCTTTGAAATCAATCCTGTGTAGAGTGGCCACCGTGATCTATCTAGAATGGAAATCTGATCACATCATTTACTTGTTTAAACATTTGGTTTCTAATTACCAACAGGATAAAGTCCACGTCCTTCACATGCGATAGGAAGCTTTTTGTTATCTTGCTCCTGCTAGATCTCCAGCCCATCTCCAACCATCCTGCACTAGAAGTTTACTGTCAATAATAGTTCTCTGAATACACTACCTTGTTTGTTTTATGCTTCTCTTTGGATTATGCTCTGTCCCTGAAGTGCCTCTTTCCATCTATGTATTTATTTTTTATTCTAAGAAAGTACTTCCTCCAAGATGTTTTTTCTGCCTAACCTTCCAGTTCATCTAAATGCCTTGGGTATCCCTCTTTTCGGCTTCAGGAATATTAAAGAATCCATTATTGACTTGCTACCTAATATTGAGAGAAAAAGATGTAAATTGTGTTCTATTTTTCTTTGTATACCCAGTACAATGTTAGCCTTTATTTCATATTCAACAAACATTAGTTGAATAAATGAGAGAACGAAAGCATGACTGAATCATTTATCCTCAAAAAATCATTATTTAGAAGCCAGATGCCAGATAATCCATGAGGTTAGCCCTTCTCTGAATAAAGGAGAAGGAGCAAGATAAACTGAGATCTCTGTTGCTGACTAATTTTGGCTGAAGTCTGCTTTAAAGGTGGGGCATATATGCACCTGCATAAATATCTGTGTTTACACAAAAGAACAAAGGATAAATCAAAGAAAATATTTTGAGTTTAGAGAGAAAAAAGGACTGTGGAGAAAGGTTACTAAGGGAGACCATCAAATTAAGAAGTATCTAACGTTGGATTATTTATGAGCTATTAAATGGAAAAAATATATTTCAACTGATTGAAAGGATGGATGAGGTTCAGTGAGTGATTAGTAACTTTTTGAAAATGTGTAACAACCTCAAAGGCAGAAAAATATTATAATTAACTTTCATGTATCCACTACTAAACATTATCAATAGTTCACCAGTTTCTTTTCTCATCACCTGCCTCACTTATCCCCAGACACACCACACATGCTTAGTGAGTGAATCTGAATGGTGAATTTCTGGAGAACATTATGTTAAGTGAAATAAGCCAGGCACTGAATGACAAATATTGCCTGATTCTACTTACATGAAGTATCTAACATACTCACACTTATTGGAACAGAGTTCTATAGAATGGTGCTTGTCAGGTACTGGGGTAGGGGTGTCGAACTCAATCAGAGAAGGGGCCAAAATCTAAAATCCAGCCTAAATCGCGGGCCGAATGGTTTACTGAACAGTCATAAACTGACAATGTCATACACTGACAGCGGAGTGCAGTGATGACAGCGCGGTGAGGGCCACATTGCAAGGCCTGGCGGGCTGGATTTGGCCCGCGGGCCTTGTGTTTGACACATGTGTACTGGGGAGAAGGGCAAGTGAGGAGTTGTTCATCAGGTGTGAAGTTTCAGTGATATAAGATGAGAGGAAGTTCTAGAAATCTGTTGTACAACATAGTGCCTGTAGTTAACAATTCAGTATGACTTACTTAAACGTTTATTAAAAGGGAAGATTTCATGTTAATTGTTCTTACCACAAGAAAACAACATCAAAGGGGTAGGAAGAAACTTTTGAAAGTGATGGATATGATTATTACTTGATTGTGGTAATGATTTCATGGGTGTATGCATGTGCCCAAAGTCATCAAATCTTGTATATTAAACATGGTCAGTTTCTTTGTACATCAATTATATTTATTTAAAAATATTAAAAAAATAAAATAATGCCTAGTAGTCACTTTCTGTTGAGTAGAACAATCGGTTGACTGCTCTATATACTGTACACAATTGTACATTTGTGTAGTGTATTTTTTAACATTTTTAAAATGTAATAGGAAATACTGAGAAATAGCAGACTAGAGATAAAGTCATTAAAATTCTCCTTTTACATGCAATCACATTAAAATAAATATTAAAAGCTCTAGCCAGTTTAGCTCAGTGGATAGAGAGTTGGCCTGTGGACTGAAGAGTCCCAGGTTCAATTCTGGCCAAGGGCACATACCTGGGTTGCAGACTCAATCCCCAGTATGGGGCATGCAGGAGGCAGCTGATCAATGATTCTCTCTCATCATTGATGTTTCTACCTCTCTCTATCCCTCTCCCTTCCTATCTAAAATCAATAAAAATAATTTTTAAATAATAAAAATAAATATTTAAAAACATATTTGCAAAATGTTTTCATCCATCTATCTACATATTTATAGAAGAACTTTTAATACCATTTATGAGATGAGTTAGCTTTGCTATTTGTGTTACCAAAGTGGTAGAAGTCATTATTATTGTTTATAATCAGAGTTGCCCATGTGTCTTAGAAGTACTTTGTCAAGAATATGGCTTTAAAATTAGAATCCAGGTTTGCCAAAGAAGGAGTTGTAGGATAGCTTCAATCAGTAAATATTCCAGTCACATTCAAAATATATTTCTAGATTTATATTCTGAAACTTTCTGCCAGAAATTCCTGAGAACCTGGTTTCTATTCCTGTTGCCCTTTTTAATTAAAAGAGAGATTGAATAAGTCATTCTATCTGGGCCTACTTCTTATTTATTTTTTAATCTTCACCCAAGAATGTATTTTATTGATTTTTTTTTTTTTTTTTTAAAGAGAGAGACAGACAGATAAGTATTAATCAGCTGCCTCTTGTACCCACTCTGACCAGGGATCGAACCCACAATCCAGGTATGTGAACTGATCAGGAATAGAGTATGGGACAAAGATCCAACCAACTATGCCACTAGGCCAATGCCCTTCATTTTTTAATCTGAAAATATGGATTATAATCTCCAAGGTTTCTCCCACCATAGCAATATGCAAAATACATGTTAAAAACATGAAGTAGCATAGCTGTATCAGCAATTTCAGGATGACAGCAGTACCAGGAGTGAAGTCCTCAGATATTGTAGTGGGTTATTGTTCTGTTATAATCTGAGGCTGAGAAATGTATGGGCAGACATTTTAATCATTTAACAAGGACCAAGAGATAAATGAGATATACTTAGAAAGAAAAATAGAAATGGATGTCTGACTGAGTCTTGTCTGCACCATGGGTGGACTTGTTTTTTAGACTTTTAATGGGGATTGGCTGGTGATTAAACAAGTCTACATTTGGATTTGTATCACCTTTATTTTATACACCTAGACCAAGTCTATGAAAATTTTAGAAAAAAATGTGAAATCTACCCCTAACTTTGTGTGTATTCATGCTGCTAATTAATTTTTTACTTTACAGTTAATATTTTTTATGATTCTTACATACTCAGGAAAAGGACATTCAAACATTCCAATAATGAAAACTGATATTTCCATCATGAAATATGTTAATGCAAGTAATCCCTTGACCCTTATTTATACAAAGACACAAGTCACACAATCAACTGTTAAATGGCATCTCTCCCTCTCAGAGGAAGTTAGAACTGCTCTTATCTGCAGCCCTCTTCTTGTCTCAAGAGGGACATTAGGGTCTTTTTAAATGGTGAAAACAGGCCCAAATCTAAGGGCTACCTTAGGAAAATCATTAGCTGCTGATGACATGGCCATATTCATGTTATCACAGATCTCTCTTCATGTTGGGGGAGGCATGCAAACACTTAACTCTTATTACCTGCTATAAAGATGTTTTGAGGACATAAAAAATGGACTAGACACACAAAAAGATCTAAGACCAGAATAACACAGTTAATCCTGACTTGTCCACTTAGATTTTGAATGATGCTACTTGTAGTGAGGGAGCCATTGTTTGTTTTTCTGGATATGTTAAGAATTACATTGGCTTTTGAAAATGACTAGTGTTATTATAACTATACTATAAAATCTTTTCCAACCTTAAACCCTATCAAGTATTTATTGAGGACACTATTTCAGATACAGTTCTAAGTTTCTTTTAGGTTTGTTTAAAAGGGAATTATACAATATAATTGCAAATTTTTTATTCAGCATATTGTATCTGGAAGCTAAATTTATAGTATCATTATACTACTTAAATACACCAGAATATTCATGTCTTTCCTAGCAAATGATTCCTTACATGGCACCTGGCTCTCATGTAATTGAAGTTTCCTTAATGCAGTTTTATGACCTAGTGTTTCCTTGATAAATATTTCACATTATTTTTCTCATTAAAAAAGCTTGTTTTGAGAATATATGGGAGTTCTTTTTTTATAGTTAGTTAGTTGGTAAATTACCAGATTGCGTGCTTGTTACTAGGTAGTTCTACAAACTTGATTGATGTAATCGTGGATAAAGAGCTTTCCCACTGGGAAGCCACCTATTAGAGTGGAAGAAAAACACAAGATACCAAGTTTTCTGACATGGTTCATGCCTAACAAGCTGTTTGACCTTTGTCAAGGGCAATAGTTTGCTCATCTAGAAAATGAGGAATATAGTTTAGAAATATTCTGAGGTACCTTTAAAATTGCTATATTCTATGATTTTTATATACTCCCAGTGATTAAAGTCATGTGATACTGTATTTTAGGATTTAAATAAAATTATAATTTATTTGTAATTAAATTCATGTACCTATCTTTCCCTCCCCATGTGTACATGATGGAATAATTTGTTTTAGGGTTAGTATGGTTGCATGAAACTTGTCCACCAGTAAATTATTGTTTTTATTCTTGGATCTATGCAACATTTTCTTAGGTCATTAAACAAATATTTTCAAATGAATACTACAGTAATAAATTAATATATTCTAGCAGGCAATCAGTTTCACGGACCACCTTTTGCCCTATTGGAAATTCTCTGGAGCTTGCTAAAAAATTGGCTTTCTAGAAAAGATAAAATTACATTCTGGACGACCAAATATTCATAACATGAACCTGAAAAATGCAATATCAATGAAAGTCAACTTGGAGAAAATTAATATTATGCTGAAAAGAATGAGTAAAATTTATATTGCAGCCAGATTTTTTAGCTATTGGATAAGCTAGCCTACCTTCCAACTTCCTATACTTAAACTTCTCTGGATAGGAAGCAAAATAATCTAACTACAGACTTTGGATTTAATTTAAACCCTTGGGTGTTTGTGTATCAAAATGTTGATAGCATCTGGTTTTGTTTATTTTGTAAATTGAATATTTTAGCACCATTTGACGGTTAATTTTATGAGCCAATTTGGTTATGCCCTGGTTCCCACATATTTGGTCAAACATCCCTCTAAATGTTACTGTGAAAGTAATTTTAAAATGAGATTAACATTGAAATTAGTAGACTTTTAGTAAATCAGATTTCCCTCCATAATGTATGTGGGTGTGTCTCATCAAATCAGCTGTAAAGCCTTGAATGAAAAAGATTGAGGTGCCCTGAGATAGAGGGAAATCTTCCTCCAACTGCTTGGACTTTAGCTGCAACGTCAGCTCTTCCATGGTCCCAGCCTGCAGCCCCCTCACAGATTTCAGAGTTGCAGCCCCCACAATTGCATGGACCAGTTCCTTAAAATCCCAATCTCTCTCCCTCTCTCTCTCTCTCTCTCTCTCTCTCTCTCTCTCTCTCTCACCAGTTCCTTAAAATCCCAATCTCTCTCTCTCTCTCTCTCTCTCTCTCTCTCTCTCTCTCTCTCTCTCTCTCACCAGTTCCTTAAAATCCCAATCTCTCTCTCTCTCTCTCTCTCTCTCTCTCTCTCTCTCTCTCTCTCTCACCAGTTCCTTAAAATCCCAATCTCCGTCTCTCTCTCTCTCTCTCTCTCTCTCTCTCTCTCTCTCTCTCTCTCTCTCTCCCCCCCCTCCTCCTCCTCCTCCCCCCCCCCCCCCCCATACACACCACACCACACCATACCACATACCAGTTTTCTTTCTTTGGAGAACCTACACCCTAGAAGGACATGATTCACAATTATAGATTGTGAAGTAATAGAAAGACCACTGCCACCTGCTTCGTGAGCTTATAATAATTTCTTAGATTAGTCTTTTTAACTTTCTGGACTTCAGATTTCTTAATTATTACTTCAGGATATTGGAAAAGATATGTCATTGGTAACATTTTGATGCCTCAGAAATCAAGTATTATGGTGTAGAAAGTTAGGCCATATACTTTATACTCTCAATGGAAAATGTGAATAATAGTCTTACGTGTAGTAAGGCAAGAAGTTCCAGTCCAAAAATAGCTAAAACATGTAATTTCTAATTATATCTTACTGTTTAAATATAATATTTGACAATATTATTTTTACAATTCATACATGTTCCTTTATTTTATATTTTCCTACCCAAGTGAAATATTTCCATTGAAGTATTCAGTTGAAGTTAAAATGAACACTTTCTATATGTCCAGTTTTGATTTATAATTATATTTGAGGCCAATGCGTATTACTAATGTCAGCGTTTTATTATTTTTATTTTTTTCTTTATTTTTACAAAATAAGAGTAAAATTATGTGTTAGTACATACACACACATAATCATATAAATATAGATAAAATTACTGTCCAGAAAAACATGGCAACAACTGCCAAGTTTAAAATGCCAGCTATCAGGTTGTGTCACATATCATTACTTCAGTTGAAGGTTCTCACAATACAGAGAACAATTTGAGGATATCAAGATATAATGCGTGAATGCATAGGTTGTATGAGAGAGGAATATGTCAAACTTGAGGACTATAACAGAACTGCTTTGATTGAAGTAGGAATTGGAGAACTAGAGCCACTGTAGATATCTTTAGTCCTTTAGTAACACTTGAAACAATTCAGTGGAACATGGTGTCTAAGAAGTACGGATTTCAAATGGTCTCCATTCTCAACCTCAGCTCTTACACTGATTCCGATAGGGTTGTGGTGAAAGATGAATTTCTTATGCAACCATCTCTCAACTATGACACTAAACACATGCTTATGCCTCTCTGATCAATCTCTAGCAACCTCAGATTTTTTTCCATTGATGTTGAAATGGCATAAAGGCAATCAGCTTTCCTCAAAAACTGTTTATTTCAGTCCCAAAATCATAGCATAGTATAGCATATTATTGTTTCAAAATTAGGCAAATTACAGTGAAAATCATTTTTAGAAAGACATTTTTATATTGTCCAATAACCATAAAGTTCCTTGAAGCAATAATGGCTCATGCACACTGATTATTGTAGAAAATAAATTGTGCATTGTTTATGCGTTGCAGGATTACATGAGATTAAAGGAGTAATGCTTAAAAACTAGCTAGTCTTTTCTGAATCTATTACCAAAGCAGAGTTCCTTTATGTCAGATGATGCAGTTTCTGGAAAATTTGATTTGGCTTGAACAACTTCTTAATGAATTACAGCTGACTGGGAACTGATGAGGGAAAATAGAAAATGTTACAGCTATGTGACTGTACTACAAACAGCGACATGGGTATGCTGATTCTGAGATTTTTTTGATGTCCAAGATGGTAAGCATTTTTTAATGTAGAATGTTTATTTCCAATAACAGCTACAGCAACGTGATCTTTGTGGAAACCTCACTTCTCATCACTCCTTCTATTTAATAAAAATCCTTGGGATATGACATATTTAATTAAGGCACTGAAATTGAGCAGTATCAGCACATTTTATATGAGATGATTGTCCCAGAGAGAATATCACTTTTGCAGTTGATATCCAAATTGGATTTACATGAAGCTACAGTCTTTTGAATTAGAAACAGGGCTGACATGTACATAATGCATTTTTATAATGTAGGGTCTCTGTTAAACATCTGATGTTGAAAATGACACATTCTAGGGGTACAAGTACCCAGTATCTTTGTTCATAATGATTTGATTTAAGGGACAGAAAAGAATCAACAGCTGACAATGTATTTTGCTGCTCTCCTTGCTTTCCAGATAACTGATGGCATAAATCTTTATGAGTGTTTCCCTTTGAAGAAAGACATATTTGGCTGTCTTAAAACTTCTGTTGGGGCTAGGGCATTTCTAGTGCCTCTGCTGAGGAAAAATTTGGTCAACTTGTCACCAGCTGCGCTATTCACATGTATTGCTTGAGGACACTCTTTCCTTTTTGACTTCAGCTATTCTAAATCAGGTCTCATTTGATGCGTAATATCACCTGGCCAAAGACCCATTCTCTACAGGGCATGTTTTCTGCTGCATCAAACTGGTTTGGCTTTCTTTGCATACTCTTGTGCTTCCTATTAGGCTAGCAGTTTTATAGTGTTGGAACTGCCTCTCTAAGTATGAATGCAAACCACATGAGTCTGCTATTTATAAAATATTTACCTGTATTAAAGACAGTTATTTGGAACAAATTAGTTGTGTATATATTTGAAGAAACACCATTGTCTTGTAAGAATGATAGCCTTAAATGGGATCAACTTGAGTTTTATTGGGGGGGGGGGAGGGATGGGTTATTCAGAAAGAAATTTTAGGAGAGTGAAAAAAGCCAGATGCAGGATTTTGATAATAGGAATCTCTTTGTGAAAGAATAGAAACTAATTTCTGAGATGGAACAAGTCCTACGTAGTAGGTGCATAAACAGAAGTAAAGGGGACAGAATAACAGATTAGGGAATTTAAACACATATCCCAATAAAACAATAATTAATAATGTAATTTGTATTAGTGTAGCTATCCTGTATTAGGAAGTTACTGATTGCATGTGTATATGCACCATCACATTATTTGTTTAATTTAGGCTTTTTCAATCTCTACACAAATATGAGTACAATTATCCCTATTAAGTGATTTATGAAAAGGAGTCTTCCTTGGGAGTCTAAATAATTTGCCCAAAGTCATGTATTTTTCAGGTAGCAAAATTAGGATTTGACTGTAGATTTATTTGATTCCAGCTTGTTTTTTCATAACTTACTATTATATCCTGGCTTCTATCACATCCTGGCTTCCGTTATTATAAATGATAGTTCCAAGTAGGGTCTTAAGCCAACATTTGACATTTAGCTTAACAAGCATATTTTGTTCAAAATCCAGGAAAGTTTTGCAATCTGCTTTGAATAATGCAAAAAACCACAAACAATGAATCCATCCTAACTCGATATTTTATATTGACTTTATTTAATCAAACAGTAAAAGAAATCTCAAAATCAAATTTAATGTTTTTAGAGCCTGGAAGATAAAAAGCATTGAGAATATGATATACTCCCTGCCACTGACTAATGTGAAAATTTGGAAACTATCATATGCTCATTGATTTACTTAATGCTACAACCTTTTTTATGTTCCTACAGTATGCCAAACACTATTCTAGGAAAAGGAAACTAAAGCCAATAATTTCTAGTTTGTGCTCCTGAAAAGCTAGTGTAATGCAGCCTCAAGGAATCAGCAAGTCATGTCTCTCATTAATCTCAATGAATAATAAATACGCAGATCTTTATGCCAAAGTTTTGAATAAAAATTGTTACTCATGTATCCATTAGTTGATGAATATTAATTGGGGAGTCACTAAGTGTGTTAGATGATGGGTACCTGATAATGCAAAAAACAAATACTTCCTGGTCTCATAGCCACACATGCCATCATTAAGATCCGCATGCATGCATATTGTGAGGAAGCTTGTGAGGGGAAGAAGGAATAATTAGAGAGACAGTGCTGGTGGGATCTACTTTGTATTTATATGGCAGGGAAAAAGTCTCTATGGAGGTTAAAAATATCTGAGAAATAAAGGGCACCTACAGATTAGGCAGATAAATGACTGGAGCTGAATGTTCCCTGTAGATGTTTAAAATTCTAGAGGCAGGAAAGAGCTATTCATATTCAAACTAGGGGAGATGGTGTGAGTTTGGGTTGGAAATGTAGGCAGGGCCAGACCTCAGAGGTCTTTATAGACCCCATCATTTTGCAGAAGTGCATTGCCTGGATGACGACTTAAAGGGAATGACATTCTTTCTGGCATTTACTTTATATGGATAATTTTATAGTTTTTTAAATTTGTTTGCTTTGAATTATTTCATGAGGGAAAAGACATAGGATATTGTTATCTTAAAATTTCTTGATACTTCAGTATGTTATAAATATTTGCTTGTCTAATGAGAAATCTTTAAGGCGTGACATTTTCTGTATATGTAGTAATTGTGTTGCATTGAAAAGTAAGGAGCAAAAGCCAGGCAGCAACTGATGGGAAATGTAGACATGAGGACCCTAGAGTGGAGAATGCATCAGCAAAATCAAAATCGTATTTTAAATGACTGTAATTATCTTTAAAAGTTTTCTTTTAACACAAAAGCCTGAATCTTCACGATTGAAGACATGTCAAAAGTTGCTTGATTGAAGACAGCAGTATTGTGTTTTGCTCTTAGAATAAAAAGACTGAATTGTTACTGAAAAGCCATGAAATGCAGAACTCTGGAATTTGTGGTGAAAGGAAATTGAAAAAGAACAGAACATTTGGATTCATGTTTCATGAAATAATTTGTGTGACAGAATAGGAAGGCAATCTAAGGGAAAATTGACATAATTTTTTCCTAGGAACAGGAAAGGCCAGATAAATACGTCACTGTTAACAAATGGACTATTGTGCAGGGACAAAGCGCATTCTACCAAATTGGTAAACATTAACTTTCAACCACTGGAAAGTATTTACATGTTTCGTAAGCATAAACAACAACATGGACACCTCTCCTTTTATTTATTCCCTTTTTCCTTGGCCTCCTTGTAATTTTGCATAGACTTATTAAACTGGACCCAAATAAGGAAGGCAGGAATACTTTTTAAACAGTGGGAATGTTGATTCTTTAAGAGGAAACTTGTATTGTGATATGTATGGTGGAATGTGTAACAGGTCATCTGCCCATGGTCTTCTTGAAGTATCTAATATCTAGTTCCTAGGGTGTGGGGAGAACGCTTCCCCCAGATCTGAACAGCTCACCGCTGCCTGTCCTGGACACCTTTTTCCCTCAGTGCCAATTGCAGAGTTTGTGCACAGAAGGTACTTGAAGCACTTTTTCTTGATTCAGGGTAGCAACAGAATCAGAAACAGAGAGATAATCCTAGATTTTCTCCTTATGCAGTTTAGGGTGTTATAGTAAACTAGAGGCCTGGTGCACGAAATTGGTGCACGGGGGTGTGTGTCCCTCAGCCCAGCCTCACCCTCTCCAATCTGGGACCCCTTGCGGGAGGTCCAACTGCCCGTTTAGTCGGACATCCCTCTCACAATTCAGGACTGCTAGCTCCCAACAGCTCACCTGCCTGCTTTCCTGATTGCCCCTAATTGCTTCTGCCTGCCAGCCTGATTATCCCCTAACCACTCTCCTGTCAACCTGATTGATGCCTAACTGCTCCCCTGCCAGCCTGTTTGCCCAAAAGTGCCCTCCCCTGCTGACCTGGTCACCCCTAATTGCCCTCCCTGCAGGTATGGTCTCCCCTAACTGCTCTCCCCTGCAGGCCTGGGTCCACCCCCTTCCCCCCCCCCCCAACTGCCCTTCCCTGCAGGCCCAGTTGCCCCCAACTTCCCTCCTCTGCTGGCCTGGCCCCTCCCAACTGCCCTTCCCTGCTGGCCATCCTGTGGTGGCCATCTTGTGTCCAAATGGGGGCAGCCATCTTATTTGTTGGGGTGATGGCCAATTTGCATAATACTCTTTTATTAGATAGGATGTTGCAGGTTCACCACATCTACTTTGGACTTATTGCTTCTGTACATGCCAGTGACTTACTTCTGCATATACCTGTGACTCCTCTACCCATGCTGGGCTGTGAATGTAGGTACTCTGGGAATTGGCATGTCTGGAAGTAGCCCTCAATCAACTGTAGGCATTTGTTTTATTTTGTTTCCCCCAACAGGATTTGTACTTCAGCTTTTTTCTATGATGGGATAACTGAGGGTGTTCCACATACTGCCCAGGAGGGACCCAGTGGGACTGAGCATTGTGCACAATGGCTCTCTGTCTGCTCCTGAATACACCCTGTGTTGGCTTCCTTTTATCTGTGCTGTATCCCCTCTCCCTTCAACACGATGGCTCTCAAAACTTTGTCACAGGATCTTCTTCTGGAACAAGGGGTAGGGACCTAGGTTTCTGGAATATTGAACTAGCCACAGATGTCTGCAAAAGTTGGTTGAAAGGAATTGAATCATGTAAAATTTAACTGAATCAAATTATCTTGCAACCTCATTTCTGTGGGCCAAATTCAAATACCTATTTGAAATGGGTAGGACATGTTATTATGATGACTCTGTTGACAATTAATTCATAAACAGTATTAACTATGTAGTTACAGTTTAGTACATAAAACCTATTGTATGTGAAAAGCTACCAATTTAGAGAAAAAAAATAAAGTTTTAAGAATAGGCACATCAGAATAAGTAAAATGACTTTATGGATGATATAGGATGAAGCTGAAACACCATCAAATGCAGATATCAGCAGTTATCTTACTTAAACTCACCTGTTCTGGCTAATATCTGCATATAATTTGAAGTTCCCACAGTATATTGACATTGTCATTTTAAAAGGTTAACTTTGCTTTACATAATTTGTGCAAAAAAAAAAGGGAAACTAGCTAACTTTATTGAGTTTTTTTGTTAATCCACCTAAGGATATTTTTTTTTCCATTGCTTTTTTTCTTTTTTCTTTTTTAGAGTGGAATGGAGGGAAGGGGAATGAGAGAGAAACATCCACCAATGTTAGAGAGACACATAGATTGGTTGCCTCTTTTGCATGCCCCATTCAGGGCCTGGAAT
The DNA here is from genome assembly GCF_964339955.1 of Pipistrellus hanaki. NCBI lineage: Eukaryota > Metazoa > Chordata > Mammalia > Chiroptera > Vespertilionidae > Pipistrellus > Pipistrellus hanaki. The sequence continues at coordinate 88,429,594 of NC_140504.1, forward strand.
CATGCAACCCAGGTACATGCCCTTGAGCTGGAATCAAACCTGAGAACTGTCATTCTAACCACTGAGTAACACCACTGGCCAGGGCTGAGGTGTTTTTTATTTTTTATTATTTTTATTTTTATTTTTAGTGGACCAAAGAAGTTTTACTATAATTTGAAACATATTTTAAGTCAAGAAAGATTACAAAGCAGTTTAGATGATATGTAAGTCTGCATGAGAGAGAGAGAGAGAGAGAGAGAGAGAGAGAGAGAGAGAGAGAGAGAGAAATGAAACTAGGGCAAACTTTATAGCTACTAAATTAGAAAGAAGTTGTGGTGGCATATTGCCACTGGACTTCTGGTTTGAATGATATAAAAGACAGTCTGTTAAGCAGTTGTTTGCAGAAGTTTAAATCTAGTTATAGATCAGTATGTAAGGCTCCCTGGACTGGCTGAGGTTCTTGGCAAGAGAAATAATGTGTAGATCTAGCCACAGCTAAATGGAGTAATTCCAGAGTAGGAATCACAAGGTCTTGTGTAGACTCAAGCTATCAACAATGAATGATTTAAGTAAATAAAACTCAATTAACATCATACATCTTTAATCACTTGCAGTGCATTCACATTGGTGTCTTGTAAATCTGAGTGCTACAGCCATTTTTATACATATTGCAAACATTTATTCAGCCTACTTTAGAGTTAGAAAAACTTGGGTTTCAATCCAGGTCTTGCTATTTCTTGGGCTTTTTTCTTTGGGCTTGTTATTTAACCTCTCTAAGATTCAGTTTCTGTAACTATAAAAGTAGAGATCACAATATCTAGCTTATAGGATTATTGTAAAGATGGATGATTAAACATAAAATATTAACTCTGTGTTGTACATGATCTATATAGAGCCTCAAAAATTGAGAAACATTTAAGACAACTGGATAAAATACAAGAACTGAAGCGTTTAATGGGACTGAGCAAACTCCTCTATCTTTAAGGAATTTGCTTTTAATCGTACAAATAATGCATGCACTAAAATAATACAGCAAATAATTTATTGAATGTAAGCTAACTCTAAATTCTTTAGTTTAAAATTGGATCACTATATTTCTATTATATTGTACTCTTTCGATGTCATTCCAGTAACTTGATTACATTATAAAGACTTGTTACAGAGATGAAAGAGTGGAATGAATAAAAAAGTTGTTAAACTTCTATCCTTTCAGACTATAAGTAATCACTGTGGATCTGAGCTGGGAGTCATTTTACCTTTTGAGAAGGGATTCTGCTTTTTCTTTTCTTTTTTTCCTCTTACTTTCAATTACAATAAAAATCTCATCAAGTAGTTGTGTGTGTGTGTGTGTGTGTGTGTGTGTGTGTGTCTGACTGACAAGCTATATAAAAATTTTTATATAAGGGCAAGAAACCAAAATAACTTACTTAAGTCAGGTCTAAGAATAAGAATTAGGTAGGAGGCCTTGCTTTATTAGATATAAAAATTCCCTCCTAAGGCTCAAGTAATGAAGATTGGTGGCTGGATAGGGGAATAGATCAACAGCAGATTGAGAGTCTAGAATCAGACTCAAAGAAAATGCAACCTGATTTACAGTTGATATTACAGTTTGGGAAGAAAGATGATAATTTTCAGTAAAAAGTGCTATTAGGATAGGTTATTGCTATGGGGGAAAGAAATAAAGGTAGACTTACTCCACCTTCTACAGAGACATAAGTTTCAGACGGATTAAAGCTCTAACTGTTAAAAGAAAAACTCTAAAACTATATAGGGCTATATAGTCAATAACATTGTAATAACTATGTATGGTGCCAGGTAGATACTGGAATTATCGAGGGGATCACTTTGTAAAGTATATGATTGCCTAACCACTATGCTATACAATCTGAAACTAATATAAAATAATATTGAAAATAGACTGTTATTGAAAAATAAAATTTAAAAAAGATGTGTACCCCCTTCCCTCTTGCAAAAAGAAAAAAAAGCAATAGAAGACTGAAGTTCTGAGAAATTTTGGGGTAATTGAACAAGAGATAAACAGCACTAATTATAAAGAAAAAGATCACTAAATGTGACATTAAAATTAGGATCCATAGGGTATGAAAAACATACCATAAAACATATGAAAGGAATGAAGAGGTCTTCACAACACATGTGACACATTGTTAGCATCTATTCAGGTGTCTCACGTGAGCAGGAGGGCACACATAGCCCATTTGAAAAGTGGGCAGCAGTGTTGAGCAGGCCCTTCTTGGAAGCTGCACCACCAATGGTTAAGAAACGTGTACAAAATGCTCAAGCTCATTCGCCCTCAGCACCCACAGCCATGTTCCCAACAATACTTAGGCTTGAAAGGTGGGTGTGGGCACGTAGGGCCTCTCACCACTGCTTGGGTCTCCAAGGCACGAATGTCCTCTACTTCCACTGGGTTTGGGGATACTGTCTTTCATTGTTCAGAACAGCAGACCCCTGGCCTGGATCTAAGACCAGGCATCCTGGCTGCTGTGATGGTGGCAGGAGCATTGCCTCTATAAACTGTCATTGGTAGGTTTAGCTTCTAAGGCGATTGAGACAAGTTGGCACTTGCAGCCATCTTAGGAACCTAGGTCACTCATTGATGTTTCTAACTTTCTGTCCCCCTCTCTTCCTCTCTGTAAAAAAAAAAAAAAAATATATATATATATATATATATATATATATATATATATATATACACACACACACACATACACACACACATATATATATAATATGTGTGTGTGTGTATATATATGTACACACATATATATGTGTATATATATATGTGTACACACACACACACACACACACACACACACACACATATATATATATATATATATATATATATATATATATATATATATATATATAAAATCCACAGATATAGAAGCATCTAACTGTCAAACCTCAGAGAGAAGGCAAGGTAGCGAGGGTGGGAAGAGATCAACCAATGAACTTGTATGCATATATGCGTAATCCATGGACACATACAATAGGGTGAAGGCTTGGGGTATGGGATGTGAGACAGGGGACAGGCTAGGAGAAGTCAGTGGGGGGAAAAAGAGGGACATATGTAATACTTTCAACAATAAAGATGAAAAAAAAAGGAAGGTCTATTAGTAGTGGAAGAGCCATGCCTTAAGCTTCTTGTACCCTATTTTAAACATGTGCCTCAGAAGCATATCCTTGCAGTTTAAAAAAAAAAAAAGAAAATTGACATGCATTTAAGTGAATAGCCTGGTAAGCTAATGGGTCTAAGTTCTGAATAGTATAAAACACTTATTTAAATATAAATGCATGAGTAAATGAATGATCAAATGAATCTCTCTACTATGAATCCAGCCTAACAGTACAATACCCATCTATAATAATAAAAGCATCATATGCAAATCGGCCAATTGACCCGAAAGCAGAACAATTGTCTGGACAACCATGTTATGACACCCACTGGTGCCAGGCCAACCAAGGCGGGTGCAATGCAATTGGTCGGGGGCCAGGCCATCGCCCCATGATCTCCCTGCAGAAGGAGGCCAGGCCACTGACCCGTGGCTGTGGTGGGTGGTGGGGCCTCTCTTTGTGGAGACGATCCATCCTGGACCCCTTCCCAGATGGGCAGGGCCTACTTCTTTATGGCAATTATGACCGAGCCCTGCGATAGAACGCCCCAAAAAGGGAGGCCCATGCTACCCACTTGGCAGCCCTGTAGTGGGTAGCCTGGGCCTCCCTCTGTGGGAGCAATCTATTTCGGGGCTCCCTGACTGTGATAGGGTACAGGCCAGGCTGAGGGACCCACTCTCTCAGTGCAGAATTTTGTGCACCAGGCCTCGATTGTAGTAAATAATTTAGAGCACAGAATTAGGACTCAAATAAGCATTGCTTGCAAAGGACATTCAGTAAATAACAACTGTTCTTTGAAAAAGGTGAAAGAAGAAATGAATGTCAGCAGCCACAGGGAGGTAGTATAGAGTGGTTATTAAGACTGGGCTCTAGAGTAAGGCTGCCATATCGAGATCACTGATCCTCGAGGTGGGCAGCACTGCACGATTTTGAATCGCAAGCTGGGCTCCTAGTCACTTTTAATAACAGCAAAGTCAAGAAATGATTTAAACTTGAAAGATGTTTCACAATCATGAGCCTTTTGCCTATATACACAAACTTTATGACCTAGAAGATTTTCTGTATTCATTTTGTTACCAAAGTGGTGTGTGTGTGTGTGTGTGTGTGTGTGTGTGTGTGTGTTTAAAGATTCTAAATGAGTAATATTTGGTAAAAAAGAAAACAAACCTATTATTTGAACTTTGGTTATAATGTAGTTTTATCTTTCCAAAGATTAGCTCATATAATGACTAACAAAATATCTGTGTGTGTTAGTTTTGTTAAAGAATTTGGAACAGTTTATAGTTTATTTTTTTTCTAAGGTCTAAAAAAAAAAAATTGTTAGAGCTCTTCTATCAACTTCAGTAAAACTGCAAGAATAAATAAAAGTAGTTTTAAACATTTGTATTTTATCCTCAGTTTTTAATTCTATCATGTGAATAATTGCAATAATACAATTATAAACAATAAGGTCTGGATTTTAGTGTATTTATTTTAGTTTATTTCGAAGGCTGGGGCAGAGTGAGTACGTTGGCAGTATATTAAAAGAAGTGAGAGAGGTAATGGATGAGCGAATGGTAGACAGGGTCTTGTAGACCATTATAACAATTTTGGCTTTTCCTCTGAGATGGGAAAATTGGAGTTTTTGAGTCAGGGGTGAGTATGGGAGAAGCATTGTTTAATAGAAGGGCTAAAGGAGAAAGTTCAGAGAAGAGACTGAGTTTGAAACAAGTTAAGTTTAGAAAACTCATTTTTTATTTAGCAGAATTAGCAGATTCAAGAGAAGTAGGCACAGGGTCTCTACATAACAAATTCTTTGCCGGTGATGTAGAGTTACTAAGAGTTTTCAGTTCCAAGCATATTATCACTCAGCTTTAAAATTCAAGTGCCATATAGGAAAGGAGGATTTTATGGTAACTATGAAGGAGCTCCTACTATGAAGGAGCAAGGGTGAAACTGACAGGTGTAATGCACTCTGCTTTCACAAAGGTAAGGGCTGTCTTGTTCCAGGTGAGCACATAGAAATGAGATTTTCCTTATGTTATGTTAGGGAGACAGTGATGGGCAGGTAGATGCTGTAGGAGGAAAGGAATTAGGAAAAACTTAAATGTGAAATAAACCAACATTGAGACTGAGAGAATATATAGTAGTTAACTGGTTAAGAATTTAGCTTGTAGAAAATAATATACTAGCATCTAAACTACAGAGATAATGACTGGTTTAGGAACTGAAATTAGCTCAGTTGGCCTGGGATATAGAGGCTCAGGGAGGTCAGGAGTGGCAGCAGGTGAAGTGGACAGGTGAGAAGGATAGTAGTCAGATTATAAAGGTAGTCATCAAACAGAAACATGGATTCTATTCTCAGAGCAATGGAGAAAATTGTGGGATTTAGCTCTTTCTGTGGGCCTGGAAGAACAGCAATAACGTCAAAAGATCTCTAGATTCATGTTGAGAAAGTTTTGTAAGGTACTTTGCTTTCTTAGTTGGCTCTTATATCATGGAAACACTTCCAAGTAGCAAATGTTTCCCAATTAAGGAGCGAATTATAGAAAATTCCATTAGGGCTTTAAAACTTTTTGTCTCTAATTACACCAGAAAGTGCAGACTTTTTGAACATGAACCAACTTTAGTTGAATTTGTTAACGATACTTTATTACATTTGTTTTAGAAACAAAACTGAAATCCAAATTATTTTGGCACTTTAGCTAGCAGCCTAAGTAATTTCATAAATAGTTTTTAGGGCTTCCATTGAATCCCATTAAGGGTTTCTGAATAATTTTGAGAGGTATTAATAATCTGTATGGACCGAGAGTGATTTTTAAGAACATATTCTCAGTATTTCCAGCCAGACAATATAATTTCGGAGAAAGTGCTCTGCCCATTGACAGAGTAGCTGGATAGGGGTGAACCCATTGGCTTTCCCAGAATCAACTGGACCTGTTGTTTCCTCCCATTTTGCTAGGAAAGATTGATTAATACCTAATTGGGGAAATGACTAAGTTAAAGAACAACATAAATATTTAAAATATTTCTCTCTGAAGGTGAAACACATTCACTGTTCTGCTAAAAATCAACCAGAGATATATGTTTCCATTTAGTGAATGATGATCTCAGAATCTCTAGGGCAGCGAGAATGGATTGCAGGGTTTCGGGAGGAGGAATGGAAGTGAAATGACTCTGGCATTTTAGAGTTAGTTAATGATGTTTTGGTCATGTAAATCAACCCCAAACTAAATCTGTCAATCATCTGTATTAATATAAGCAGGTTTAGAATGTCTAGTAACCAAGATTTGTTTCATTAGTCTTTAAAATATAATCCATGCTTTGACAGTCTGTTCAATGCTTCTTTGCCTCTACGTATCTGTTTTTGTTCAACAGTTTATAATGTTTTTTATATTCTGTGAATGAGTGAGATCATGTGGTATTTATCTTTCACTGACAGGCTTATTTCACTTAGTATAATGTTCTCCATTCCATCCATACTATTTTAAATGGTAAGAATTCTTTCTTTTTTACATCAGCATAGTATTCCATTGTGTAGATGTACCATAGTTTTCTAACCCATTCACCTGCTGATGGGCACTTGGTCTGTTTCCCAATCTTAGCCATTATAAATTGTAGGGAAGGTAGGGGAGGATATGGGGATAAGAGATCAACCGAAGGACTTGTATGCATGCATATAAGCACAACCAGTAGATGCAAGACACTGGGGAGGGAGCAGTGTGAGGGCAAATACCTGGGGATAGGAGAGGCTGGGGGGAGGTCAATGGTGGGAAAAAAGGAGACATAAGTACTACTATTTGTAATACCTTAAACAATAAATTAAAAAAATACGAGAAAATAAATTTCAAAGTCCATTCATAGGTAGGGTCCCTAGGCTTGGCTGGTGATCAGGGCCAATTTGTGGGACAACTGTTGGGGGTGATCAGGGCCCTTACTCACTCCCACATTGGCCTGGTGCCACCTGCTCACTGGCCCTGTCCCCCACTCCCCCACCTCCGTCACCACAGCCAGTTGCTGTCTTTGGGGTGACTAGTGGGGCAACTGGGACCCCTACTTGCACCTGGCACTGCCTGCTCACTGCCTGCTCACTGGCTCCTCCATCACGCTGAGGTCCTGCTCTTGTTGCTGCTGTACCAAATTGCTGATTCCCACCCTGCCCCCTGGTGGTCAGCGCACATCTAACTCTCAGTCAATTTGCATATTAGCCTTTTATTATACAGGATATATATAATCCATGCTGTCACTCAATATGTTTACTCACCAATAGTATGCACTTCATTTTTACATTAGCAATTCCTTGACTGATCACCCCCCCATCACCAACTGTAAAAATAAAAGTAAAATAAATAAATGCACTTTCTATCAGTTTCTAAAGGCTTTCAAAAAGAGAGGGGGAAAAAAACAAACAAAAAAGCACACCAAAAACAAGTATTGGCTCTTTCCCATTAATACAGCAAATTGGTACAATATCTATTCCAATGGAGAAGCATCCTTTTCCCCTTTGTGTGTAAAAAAGAAGTTAGTGCTGCAGTTGTTGGACAAGGGATAACAGTTGATTTGGAATGAACCCACCCAAAATGTCCCAAACAAATTAATAGCATAGAAACATCTGCTGCTGTTTTATTAGAGTTTCACATAAAAACCTAGTTTGCAAGCTGGCGTTTGGAAAGCTTTTCTTTACACTGAACTCTTAATGTAGCTGCAAGAGGCAATCAAGACCATATGTCTTTCATTTTTATATCCAAATATTCCTGCATCTCTCTCCAACCTGGGACAATTGCTGGAACATGAGTACTGAATTATGAAACCCACTTTTAAGATCTGGATTTTTTAACAATATATATTTTAGCCATTGAAGCTATGGCATTTACATTTCTTTGTTTTGATTATTACTATAATTTGATTTAAATCTTTTTACTTTAATCACCATATTTTCCGGCGTATAAGACGACTTTTGAAATGAAAAAAAAAAAAAAAAAGTCAACGGAAAATCGGGGGTCGTCTTATACGCCGAGTGTATCCCGAAAAACGTCTCTATATGCCTCTAAACGAATTTTTCAACTCGATCCCGAAAATCGTCTGGATATTCACAAAAGGAGGAAACATGCGTGCGCCACAATTGGATGTTTTGTGTAACTTTGTCATAAAAGCCTGGAATGATATTACTGAAGAAACAGTAATCGGGTCTTTCAAGAAGTGTGGCATATCAAATTCTTTGGACGGTATGGAGGATGACTTCTTGTGGCAAGATGAAGGGGAAGCCAAAGCTGAAGCCACACCATCTGATTCGGAATTTGATCCATATGTTGACTGTCTTACAAATGTACCACAAGAGGTCATTGATGAACTTATGATGTCAGAAGAAGAACATGATGAGGATTTTGAAGGATTTTAAGCTCACAATGCTCCTCTGCCTAGAAAAAGCTCTTATCATCCCAGTCAGTCACAAACAAGCATTTTCTGCAAGTTCTTCATGTAATTTTCTTTCCAGATGATGCCATCATTGTTAATGTTCTCCTTTGGATTTCTTGTTTCTCGGTCAAGTTCATGGCATTGCCATTTGTGAAGAGACCTTCCATTTATCGTATCAATGTACGGTATATTATGGTATGTTCGAAAAATGTCATTCATTAAAAATTTAATTAAAAAAAGAACTGGTGTTGCCTCAGAAGTGAGGGGTAGTCTTATAGAGCGAATATAGGCCTAAACCCATGTTTTAACTGTAAAATTAGGGGGTCGTCTTATACACTGGAAAATACGGTACCCATTATGATTTTAATGATGTTAGATTTAGCTAGGCATGACATTTAACATATACATTACAGCACTAATATGGGATAGTTTGAACCCTGCATTGTTCTAGAAAAGGATTTTCTGAGTTTTGTGGAGATAAAAACCATATAATAGCCTATGAAATAAATGATTTTGTTCAACAAATTTTATCATCCTTGTTATAATATATTTATCTAGTATTACTTAATAAACTCAAGACCTTCATGAGGAAAATGGACAACTTTCGTTTCTGCATTATGAAAGCATTTGATTCATTGTTCTATCACTTTTGTGACAGAGAACTGTAATGACAAATCTTAATGTGTTGCAAGGTTTTAACAAATGTTTCTTGTATATTAATACTGTGAAAATTTATTTTCATTTTGTAGTATGGCATGCTAGCTATTCAATGCTCTCCTTTTTTCTTTTTTCCTCTTCTTTCCCTGGTTTATTTCCCCTTTGGAACTTCAGTCTTTACTCTCTCTCTCTCTCTCTCTCTCTCTCTCTCTCTCTCTTCTCACACACACACACACACACACACACACACACACACACACACGGTATATATGCATACAAATGTTTAAATTAGAGTGTAAGAGAATGACACCACATGTTCTCATAAGATTTTATTTTTATACAACAAACTATTATCTTTAATATCACTTTTATTTTGCCAGGAATGTAAGAAAGTTCCATAGTAATTTTCTCTTTTTTGTCACTTTTATGTTTTTCATCACTTGCACTACTATCTCTTTAATTCCCATTTAACACCGCTGAAATTGGGGTCACTTTTTTAATTGATGGCATGTTAGTTTCAATGAATTATGACAACATTTTTATTATAAGGAAAAAATAATAGCAAAGCTTCATTTTGCCCATGGGATGAAAACTCCTTTTGCTCTGAATGCCAGTTTCCTATATTATTCCTTTTGACAAAGAGCCTTTTGGCTTCTTCTGAAAACAGCTTATAATAACTAACCAAAGTTCAAAATCAGGGAAAATGTTATTTGTTTTCTCTATGAAGATGTTTACAGTAAACTGTAAATTATTTTCTTACGAGAAAAATAACCAAATGAATATAATTTCAATTTTTTCTTTTATATTCCAGAATTCTTGACTCCACTACTGTTTGTATACAAGTTCTTATAAATTGCTCTGTGATAAACTCTTGGAAAAGAATTACATTGTCCTGTTAATTTTCTACTGTTCCTTAATCCTTTAAGGAGAAAGATCTTCTCCTTAAAAACATCCTTTGTTGCTTAATTCTAGAAGATCCAAATCATTAAGCAAGTATGTGAATGGTTTTTGTACCTATAAAATACTATATAAATGAACAATTAGCATTATTTTTGCCTGTAAAGATACCATATACAGGAATCCCAGCTAAGAACTCATGCACATGCAAATAGGTAATTAAAAGATAAAGGAGACATCTACAATACTTTCAACAATAGAAATAAATTTTAAAAAAAGTCATTTTAGGGGACTGGATGAAAGAAGGTGAAGGGATTAGCCAAAGAACATATGCATAGCCAATGGGCACAGACAGCAGTGTGGTGATGGCCAGAGGCAGGGAGGGTAGGGGGCATGGCAGAGGTGGGTAAAGGAAGGGGGAAATGGGGACAACTGTAATAGTGTCCACAATAAAAAATAATAATTTAACAAGTAATTTTAAAAATATAATATGCAGAGATTTATAATATTAAACCCACATGTTTTAGTATAACATTATTTATTTAAATTTATTTTCTATGCTGTGGGCTTTTATAAGTTTTTCACTGTACAGGGACACCTGTGTCATTGGAATGGCTTTCTAGATATCTTCTGCCCAAATAATCTTTCTGCAAAGCAGATCTGGTTCTGTAACTACCCAGCTTAAAACAAAACAGAAGACCAACTGTAGGGATGTCCCAATTTCTAAAATATAAAGTTCAGACTTCTTCATATGGCTTATAAGTCCTATATAATGTCATTTATTTATATCTACAGTCTCATCTCACCTATACTTCCCACTTCCACAAACACTAACTGTATTTCCAAATGTTCTTTAGTACACAGCGTGCCATGCTCTGTCTTACCATTTTGCACATCTCACTTCCTCATCATGCAACACTTTCCCCGCTTCTCATCCCAACCCTCTCCCCTCACCTGTCATTTCTCAAATTAGGCACCACTTCCTTCTAGGAACCTTCACTGATACCTTTACTGAATCAAGTACTGTGTTGATTAGGATCAGGGTCAGCCATAAATAACTCTAAAACTAAAGATAAGCAAATAATATTTTTTAAATTTCTTTTGAAAAATTTTATTTATTACATTATTGATAAGCTCTATAATAATTGCAAATATAACACTGGCTAAAATAGATGGATTATACTATACAACATGTATATATTTTATGCAGTTTATCCTTTAATTTATAATATAATATACTGATTAATAGATCAAAAGATACCATAGGATATATTTCAAAATATATAGTGAGAACAAGCGTTAGGTTGAAAACACTATGAATTAAAAGTACTTTGATAGTGTTAAATGGTATCTATAAAAATTTACTTATCACCTAATTGGTATAAGAAATCACCTATTTCTTCAATAGACTCAAATTACTCTAAAAATAGATGCTGTAAATAATGTTATTAAAATTATTCATTCTTCAACTCTAAATTATAATTAGATGGTATTATGCTTATAAAAAGAATTAAGCGATGGAAATTTTAAGACCAAGTTTAGAATTAAAAAAAATATTTACCATAAGTAGATCAAATAATTATATAGGTGGTTTTTTGTTTGTGTTTGTTATTTTATTACAGAGAGCCCTCAGGACCAGCATAGAAGTGGTTTCAAATGTGCTTAACTGACAATGATGTTTGTATAAGTAATTTATATGCACACTTTAAAAAGATATTTATAATTCCATTTGTCTTATTTTCTCATGTGCTTTGTTGTCATTAAGAAACAAATGTGGGAAGGAAATAAAATTAGTCACAAGAAATCTTCCAGCAAATATATTTCTCAAGATTTGAAAGTGCAAATATTTGGAAAGGAAAAAAAAAGTAAACACACATTTTAAATTTTTCTTAATTTGGTGTAGACTTTCCCACAAAAAGCCTTAGTAGTGCATGAGTGAGACTATGTTAATTGGACTGACAGACTTTCAAGTGGTAGAAAGAGCATAGGACCAACACTCATTCTTTCCAAGCATTTGAAGATCAAGTGAATCATTATGAATCTCGAATGAGTGCCAGCAGTCAATGGCTACTTGGAAAAGGGCATTTAATAAACAGGCACAAACAGGAAGCTGTATAAAGGAACAAGCAGAAGGAGCTCTTGTGACCAACAGTGGTTTTTGAAATTGAGCCTTGGAGGAGCTCTTACAAGACCAAGAAGTGCTGAGCTGGAAGAGAAGTGACTGAAGCACATGAATCCAACCAATAGACTTTGGGCCTCTTAATAGATGTACAGGAGCTGTGCCACAAACCAATGGAATATGTCCAGAGGAAAATTTCCCCCCAAATCCTGAGAATTTTCTCTCTTGCTTTTGCTCCAGTGAGTTGAGTCAAGGAACAGATAATTTCCCATCAAATTGTTAGATTTCAGACCATTCATCAATGGGGGGTGGCGGAAGGGGGAAGGCTTCCCCAGAACTATTTTGTTTTTCAGATTGGGGAAAAAAAAAAAAAAAGAGGTTGGAGTAAATGATTGAGAGGAGCAGTGTTTTTTTTATTTTTTTTTATTTTATTTATTTAAAAAAATATATTTTATTGGTTTTTTTACAGAGAGGGAGGAAGAGAGAGAGAGAGAGCTTGAAACGTCTGAGAGAGAGAAACATCGACCAGCTGCCTCTTGCACACCCCCTACCGGGGATGTGCCCTCAACCAATGTACATGCCCCTGACCCGAATCGAACCTGGGACCTTTCAGTCAGCAGACCGATGCTCTACCGCTGAGCCAAACCGGTTTCGGTGGAGCAGTGGGTTTAATAAAATACTCCCCCCCTCCCCCCAGGAACATAATAGTAGAACAAAATAAAGCAACTTTGAAGTAATAGTTTTTGAAACATTACCCTTAGTGAAAAACAATTGTTGTGGTTTTCCTTAATTATGTTGTATACACAGATGTTTCTGTGGAAGAAGAAAACTAAGTTAAAATGCTTTAGAGACAAGACTCGCTTAGCTTCGTTTTTAATATACGAATAAAATCTAATATGTTTTTGTGAGAAATAATTAGATAATAGCTTAATATTCCATTTTTATTAATTATCAGATTTAGAACAGAATTAATAGTGGAACTGTTAGAAAATAAACAGAGGTCTGCACATAATAGTCCAACATATTTATCAAACCTAATTTCAGTCATTTATATGAAAAGGTGAATTAGTGCCGAAACCGGTTTGGCTCAGTGGTAGAGCGTGGGTTTGCGGAGTGAAAGGTCCCGGGTTCGATTCCGGTCAAGGGCATGTACCTGGGTTGCTGGCACATCCCCAGTAGGGGGTGTGCAAGAGGCAGCTGATCCATGATTCTCTCTCATCGATGTTTCTAACTTTCTATTCTTCTCTCTTCCTTTCTGTAAAAAAATCAATAAAATATATTAAAAAAAAAAAAAAAGAAAAAAAGAAAAAAGAAAAGATGAATTAGTACCATCAGTTTTGAAAGAGTATTTCAAAGTGCCGATTCCTGGGGGTTGTTTATTGACTTCAATGAAATCTGCAAAATATGAGCTTCGAAGGAGAATGATTTTGTACATTCTGAAAGGCTAGATACTTTATGGCACAGGAGTCATGCAGGGTTAATTTTAGGTGCATATGGTTTTTATGGAGAGAAAAAAAATCTACATCTTGCAATACACAGTGTCATTGCACAATTTCAAATATTTTGAAAAATGGATGCACATTTCATAAGCGAGTGATAGTACTAAGACTTCCCGTTATTGGACAGTCCTATTAGTGCAATTCCTCCTTATTCCTTTTGGTTTTCTGCAAACTAATAATTCCTTCTTATTTCTCTTTTTTTTTCTGCAAAAGAGGCTGCATGTTTGTTGCTAGTTTTCTATGCCAGAGTTGAATCCACTGGCTGATCTATGCCTGTACTGTCACTATGCTGTTAATAGTAACCCTTTCTTACCTTATAGATAAAAAATAGGGGGAAAGTTTTTATTAATTTATTGTTATTCATGGGAATATCTCAAAAAGAAGGCCAGATATAGAGTGCCTCTGAAAAATAGTGTATGTAGAAGAAGATGAAAAGACTATTTACACTGGAACTAGAATTATTAGCAGGAACTACCTAATAGAAAGTGAGTACTTCTGACCACTTTATGTCTCTCTGGTCTAATATTCTATAATGAACATAATTGGTTCCTCAGTTTTATAATCTATCATATTTTCACTTTTGTTTTTTATTTAATTTTTTTTTCTCTGCAAGGATGAACATTTCTTCAAGTACAGGGACTATAAAATGTTCTCTTTAGCATAGCATCGGGAAGGAAAGGAATAATTATTTTGTGTTTGTATGCACACAGCATGTTATAGTCTTTGCACTGAGCCCTTGTCATATATATATATATATCATTTAATTTGTACAGTAACCCTGTGATGGAGGGAAAGAGAGGCTTTATTTCCAGTATGCGGATGAGGAAGTTTAAGGTCAAGCAGCTTAATTAACTTACCAAAGATACACAGCTAATAAGTGAAGAAGTGGGGCTTTGGACTCACATGTGTCTGATGCTCAAGCCATTGCTCCTTTCACAATGGCATACTTTCTTCTCTTTGAATTAGATGACTGCATAAATCAGAGATGACTCATGTTTTTCAATGTAGGTTTGATATAATTATTTTTTAATATGAATTAAAATAGGCCTTTATTTCAGGCAGTATTTATTCAGAATACTTACTAGTCATATTTCCTTGGTCAAGTCCTCAAGTAAAGCTTACCTACCTTTCAATGCTTAAACTTTTATACCTACAAAATAAAAATATCTATATTATCATCCTACTTATAGAGGCATTAGAGGCCCGATACATGAATTCATGCACAGGTGGGGTCCCTCAATCTAGTTGGCGATCAGGGCCTGCAGGAGTGCAGGGGGTTGGCCTGCTGGGAGAGGGGCTGCTGGAGGTTGGCGGACCACCCCAATCAGGACCAATGAGGGCTGACTGGCCACGGATGGGAAGAAAGACCACGGGATGTTGGCTGGCCATGGGAGGTTGGCTATGGGAGCACACTGACCACGAGGGGGCAGCTCCTGCATTGAGCATCTACCCCCTGGTGGTCAGTGCATGTCATAGTGACCGGTCCACGAGTCTTTTTGTCATTTGGTCATTCGCTTGCTTAGGCTTTTATATAGAGAGATTATATAATTTTAAGAGGAAAGAATAAATTTTAAAGCACATCATAGAATGCTTAAAGTCTTATTGGTGATGTTGACGCTGCCAATGGTGTTGATGATGATATTTCTCTGGGATATTTTCTATAGTATCCTTTACCTAAAAGTCTTTTACATGATTGACATCACTTATTGGTTACATTAAACTTAAATAATTAGGTTTAATAAAAATAAAGCAGGTATATGTCTAAATTGAAACCTAGTTTTTTGTTTTGTTTTTACCAGATCATTTGAGGACCTCCCTAACTTTTTTGACATATCTGTTATACATTTGGAGCATTCTTGCTTTAACTTAGTAAATAAATATCCCAGTGATTAAGAAAGATTTCACAATGTGCTCATTCATGTACTGAAGATCTTAACATGTAATTTGTGTGTATTTATTAACTTGAATGGTATATCATGAAAAGCTCTTTGTTTTCAACTAGTGTCACAAATGGTGATATGCCATTGCAGGGATGTCCACCCATAAACCATACATTCTTCAGAAACAGATAGAATATGGAAAGTATACTTTTATAGAAAATTGACTAAAGAAACTATGCAACAAAGAAATATTTTTGAGTCCAGCTGATCCATCCCTGAATCCCTGTAAAACTGCTCTGGCTCTCAGGAAAGTCTCTTTGTCGTGTAACTTCTTAGTCTGTTGAATCATCTGATCTTTATTGCAAAGTAAGGGAAATAATGACCAGAAAAGCTGCTTTATGTTCGGAAGGTCCTGACATTTATGAGACCTCTTTTGGGAAAAAGATGAACATGGGAAAATGTGTTTAAGTGTGGTCCAATGTAATCACAATATAAAGTGAATACATTCATTACAACCATGACATCAAACACTAAAAAAGGCTTCACAAACCCACAGGAAGTATTTCTTTTCCTGGTTTTGTCATGTCATATATATCACACGTGTAAACATATCACCAAATGATTCATGAATATCTCTGTTTTTAAATTATTTAGAAGCATTTCATTTATAAGCCAATTTCATTCCCACTTGCTATATTTGTATGGAGAAGTATAAATTAGTTAAAATAGTCATTTGTTAGCAAAGTAACTTGTAGAAAGCATCCTATATTATATTTATAACACAAACTACTTCTATATTCATTACCTAATTGTCTACAACTAGTCACTTGTTTTGCATTTCTGTTTTAGGTATTTTTGTAATAATTTTTAAATTTTTTAAGTTACAGTTATCTTACAATATTATACTACTTTCAGGTGTACATCCCAGTGATTAGACATTATACAACTTACTAAGTAACTATCCTAATAAATCTCATACTGATTTGACTACATGCATGGTTATTAAAATATCGTTTACTACCAGTATATTCTCTATGCTGTAGTTCACATCACCATGATTATTCTGTGACTACCAATTTGTACTACCTAATCCTGTCACCTTTTTTTTTTTTTTTTACCATCCTTCCAACCTCTCCTCCCATCTGGCAACTATCAAAATGTTCTTTGCATGAATCTGTTTTTGTTCTGATTGTTTATTTTGTTTTTTTAGATTCCATTATTGATAGGTATGTATTTATGGCCATTTTATTGTTCATGTGTTTTTTTCCCCCCTTCTTTTTCTGAAAAAATATCCTTTAATATTTCCAATAATACTGGTTTTAGTGGTAATTAATTCCACTAACGTTCTCTGGGAAGCTCTTTCTCTGACTTTCAGTTTTAAAGGATAGCCTTGCTGGTTAGAGCAGGTAGAGTAATCTTTCTTATAGTTCCTTGCTTTTCATCACTTTGAATGTTTCTTACCAATCCCTTCTGGCCTGAACACAAAAACAAAAAGAAATATAAAACATTAATTCATGCCAATCAGAATTATTTCCATAGCGATTATAGATCCCAATTCTTTTTACAAAACAGGTTGGGAGAGTCACTAATTTCCTTTAATAATATCTTCTGGATCTATAACTTAATAGCCCTGAACCTCATGTGAATTGCTTATTATTAGCCATACCATATCAGACAATGTTGCATGCTCTAAGTTTGTGCTCAATTGAGTAATATAATGTTCTTTATACTCACCAAACTTTAGTGCTGATGCATTCAGTCTGTGATTAGGCAAATTGGATGTTCCCTTCATTAAATAGTGTGTGTGTTTTGTTAATTAGATTCCTCTCAACTTTTAATTTATAAATTAAATTCATTTTTGGAAATTTTATTGATTTTAGGGAGAGAGGAAGGGAAGGGGGAGAAAGCAAAGCATTCATGAAAAAGAGAAACCTTGATATGTTGCCTTCCATACACACCCTAACCATGATCAAACCTGCACCTCAGTTATGTGCTCTGACCATAAATGGAATCCTAGACCCTTCACTGCATGGAACAGTGCTCCAGCCTACTGAGCCACACTAGCAGAGTTGAATACATTTTTTTTTAAAGCCTTTATCATATCATCTTCATGTGAGGTTAATAATATGTTTAGTATTACAACATAAGGGTAAGTCATTTTGTTCTAAGATTGAAAGCTGATGGCTTTTAGGGACCCCTTTTCATTGCAAATTAATTTTCTTGAGCATGCAAATTAAAATTGTTTATTACCTTTCTTCTAGTTTATATTTAGGCAAATACCTTTTAAGAATTTAATAAAGAATATAAAAATTAGCATGGTTTTATTGCTTACCACTGATCCAATCTTGGCAAATGAATTAGCTATCATTTTGTTACTTGTTTCAGGGCTGCTTTCTAAATCAATTTTTGTCCCAGAAATTTTGCAGTATTTTAAGATGTATTTGAATATCAAAATAAACAAAATACTCCACTATGAGGATAAATGAGAATTGTTAATGCCAGATATTAGGAATGCCATTATAAAATCACTTGGAAAGATTAACAACATAATTTTTTTGTTAGCAAAACATCTGAGCAGAGTTCCTACTTTGGAACCAATTACAAAAGAGGAGACAGTGGGGTGCTCTGGGAAATTACTGGAATGAATTGGCATAATATTTGTCAGGCTAAAGTGACCAGGGCCCTGACAGGCCCATCAGGAGAAAGGAAAAAAAAGGGTGAATCGTTGAGCTGAGAGCAAGATTGAATCTGTGCAAGTGACCCAAAGTACTGTTGAGTAGACAAGCAGTGTATGGCATCAGGAGAGCCTGCCAAATTGCGGGTCCAGGCTGGTAAACGATAATCCCAAAAGAAGCTTAAATGTGGAAAATGGTAATTCAGTCATGGCTGCTGAGGGTAGAGGAAATCCAGAAGATTAGCTAAAGGAAGATCAGAATTTAGGTACTAGACAAAGAGACAGGTAAGCATTCAAAAATGGTAGAATAAAATAACTCAATTATTAAAAGTAAAGTAGAAATGTTTGGATATAGAAGCAGGTTAAAACTCAGTTACTGTTTTGGATGCTTAAGGTTAAGAATGGAACAAATAATAAAACTGATTTGGTTTTGATTCACTGGAGAATAGATTCCACACATCCATTATGTTCCCCCTAACTACAAAAACTGAAAATTTGGCAAACAGAATTCCTAGAATGGTCATTAGACCCCTCTGTGTGATACAATCTACCACTTCATCACTATCATAACTTCAGTAGAAAAATCATCCACGCTGTTTTTTTTATAGTTCCAAATATAACATGTTCATTTTCACCAGCATGCCTTGATTTTGTGATTTTTCCCTCTGCCTAGAAAGCTAACACTGCCTTTTCAATTTATATGTGTTCTATTCTTCATCTCAATCCCTACTTGAGTCTTAACTCCAAATAACTACTAAATAAGTTTCCATGAATAGCTTTACCTGTAAGACGTCAGTAAGGAAAGTATGAAAATACACTAAACTACTCTTCATGAGTTTCACTGAACTGAAAATTTCCAAATTGGTGTACCTTTGAATTACTTGATGTTTTGACATGTCTGTATTCCTATATTTGACTGGTCAGAGATCTGAAAAAAATATGATGAAATCTGTTTTGATCTCCTTTGTTGAACATCTGAAAAAGTTTATTTAGCATGTGGTAACAATTTTAATTTGGGAGCATACTGATAATAAAAAGATGTATGTGCATGCATGCATCCACAAGTTAGAAATGAGTTCACATATATTTCTTCTTTGCATTCAGCTTGCCTTACTTTGTTTTTATAAACGGAACTATTAAGCTTGTGGCTTTGGTAACTAAATGCAGAGTAAATAAAGTATGAGTCAATCAAAAATTTTGATAGCATCTATGCATACTACCTAGTAATTTTGTGTAATTGTTGCATCTGCTCTAACATGCTTATATGACATGTTAGTGAAAATGTTATATCCAGTGCCTACTAATTAGCCATTCAAGAAAAATAACAGTTAACTGAAATGATAATATACAGTATTCTATACTTGAAAAACCCTGCATTCACTTGCACTCGCCTTCACATCATAAAATGTTTTCTAAACACATATATCTTATTTTACTAAATTCCATATGCTATGTGAAATATAAGGAAAATAGCACATACATATATCTAGAAAGTTATGGTTCACTTAGATTATTTAATGTTTTGTTGTGTTTTTTTTGAGAAAGACTAAAAAATCACAATACCTGATAACATATTATATTGCTATTTTCTGTTTCATCATATCATGAAGAAGAGTCATAATATATATGCGAAGAGAGGTCATGCTTTGTTATGCCAGGTATTGTGTGATTTCAAAGGGTTTCGTTTTTCATTACTATAACTAGAGGCCTAGTGCATGAAATTCATGCACTGGGGGGAGACGGAGGGGACTTTCAGCCCTGCCTGCACCCTCCTGCAGTCTGAGACACATCGCTCTTTACTTTCTGCCTGCTGGCTCCTTACCCCTCAGCGTACTGCTCCTCAGCACTGCCGCAGAGGAGGGAGAGGCTCCCGCCATGGCCCCTGCGCTCACAGCTGTGAGCCTGGCTTCTGGCTGAGTGGCACCCCCCCCCCCCGCCCCCGTCCCCTTTGGGAGAGCACTGACCACCAGGGAGCAGCTCCTGCATTGAGCGTCTGGCCCCCTGGTGGTCAGTGCACATCATAGCAACTGGTTATTAGGCTTGTATTATATAGGATATAGTCATTCATTTTATATATACAGGCAAAGCAGTTTACAGTTCTGAGTATACAAAACAGAATTTATTCTTGTATTATTATTATTAATTATTTTGTCATTTTCCATAAAAAACAACTGTAAATCTACTTTTGACCTGCCTGTATTTTCAAAATGCTTCTAATTTGTCATAATGGTGGTCTTTGGGAGAAACTGGTTAAAAAGAACTTGATCCTTTTGGGCATAGAATTTAACATTTCATTAGGTTACTTAATTACTATTATCATCACTGTTCTTCCACCCTGCCTCTAAATCTCTCTGCTTTTTGAAAAGTGGCTGAAAAGTGACTTCTAGTTATTCCTGATTAATTACATCTTCTTTTGGGGACATACTCAATATTGCATTTGGATAAGGAAGGCTCAGTAGTGTACTGAAACATGGCTGGCCAGTACAGGGTTATCAGGGGTGGTACTATTCCATTATATCAGTGTTGGGTGAGAGGGCAGGGGGGGTGAGAGGGCAGGACGGGGCGGGGCCAGCTCCCTGTAACTGGACCCTAGCCCTAACCCAACCAATCAGGTCAGCCAAGGTAGTGGCACCCCCCCCCCCATAAAACCCATTGATATGTTAAATTCTTTCTCTCCCCCACCATGCCTTTGCCAGTGTAAGTGGGATCAAGCTCAGACTATACGAAATAAATACAGGCTTTCTGCAATTGCATCGGATTTGGCTCCCTGATAGTCTTTGGGGTTTATGACACTTGGGCACAACAGGTACAAGCCCTCCCATTCAATCTATATATTTCTAGCAATATGGATTTTTACACTTGATTTTAGCCAAAAGGCCAAAAAATGATAGCAATATGGAATTTTAAACTAAAGATAATAGATGAATTTAATGAAAATAACTGAACCAATTGAATGAAAACCCTATAAAGTATAATCCCAATGATACTTATTTTTGCCTTTGTATTACTTGACAGTAGACAAGGAATTAAGAATTTACCAATGAATCATGACTGTGGCCCTAACTTCTGAAAGCTTTGGTGTTTGGGAGCCTCCATTAAACACGTTACAGTTATGGGATGTGAATGTAGGTAGGAGGATCCAGGCTGATGCCATAGTATATAGCATAGAAGGGGTACCTGTCTCTTTTAGAGAGGGAGGGAATCCTTCAAGGGGAAGTGCTGCCAGTGCTGTGAAGGGGAATAAGTAGTAGGAGCTAGCAAGCCAAGCAAAAGGAACACATGAGATAAAAAGTAGTTCAGTTGGTTGGAGAGGGTAAGGAATGGGAACATGAAAGATTAGATTGTAATAAGAAAGGTCACTGTATCATTTATAAACTGTGCTGTAGATCAAGAGTGGGGAACCCCCGAAACCAGTTTGGCTCAGTGAATAGAGCATCAGCCTGTGGACTGAAAGGTCCCAGGTTCAATTCTGGTCAAGGGCATGTACCTTGGTGGTGGGCACATCCCCAATAGGTGTGCAGGAGGCAGCTGATCAATGTCTCTCATCGATGTTTTTAACTATCTATCCCTCTCTCCTCCTCTCTGTAAAAAATCAATTAAAAAAAATATATAGAAAGAGTGGGGAAACTTTTTCTGCCAAGGGTCATTTGGATATTTATAACAACATTCATGGGCCATACAAAATTATCAACCTAAAAATTATCCTGCTATATTTGGTCAAACATTTAATGAACTCACCCTTACATGTCTTGGCAGGGCCAGACCACGTGACTTCACTGGCCTTCTACAATCCCCGGGCCAGATGTTCCCCACCCCTTCGGTAGACATTGGACTCTCTTCTAAATGAAATGAACAGTCATATAGATTTTAACCAAGGTAGTGATATTTTTCAAATATGCATTTAGATGGCATGCTTTTGTAGCAGAGAGGAGAACTTAGAAGGCACATTTTGGAGATGTAAGGAGTTAATTTCTGTAAGCCAGTCAGGAGAAAGAATGGAGCTAACAGCAGCTATGGAGCTTTAGCGAAGAGGACAGATTGAGAGGTGATTAGAATTAAAATTGACAGGATTTGATAGTAGGTTGAGGGGACAAGAAAGTAGATTGGAAGAGTAGCAATATTTAGTACAATAGAAATAGTGGAAGTTAGGAGTAATAGATGATGAGGAGGGTGGTAAAGATTAGAAGGAGATTTGGATACAGTTAGTTTGAGATGCCTTTGGAACATTGAAATAAGGATGAGTAAAGTAGCTCTTAGGTAAAATTGGCTTGAGATATTCATGTTCTCTGTTTGGTAGAAGTTTGTTACATAATAAATTAAGCATGTATGTGTGTGTGTGTGTGTGTGTGTGTGTGCATGTATACATAGTGTATATACTCACAGTGTATGTACACTAATTTAATATGGAATTCTGTCATTGAATTTCAGACTCTCATTAGTCATGTATTTTAGCCAGATGGTGACTAAGGCAAATGTCTCCTTCCTTCATCTGTAGGAAGATGTTTCTTATTATTTTGGTGTGCTCTGCTCTAATAATTAGAGAAATAATGACAAATGGCTAACATGAATATTTGCCAGGTGGCAAGCATTATCTCAAACATGTTACCTAAATTATTTCATTTAATATTCATTTCCACCACAAGCGATAACTACTATTATTACCATCCACAATTGGTAATGATGACTTGCTAGAAGGAATAGTGAAACTTAAGATTGCATTGTTAATATGTGGTGAGGTGAGATTCAAACGTAGACCACTTGTTGTGTCAAAATCTATTCCATGGACTTGAAGTTCAGATTTAATTTTGCCTCCATCAGTGCATTTAAAGAGGTTGCTTTTCAACAGTGGTTTTCCTGCCATGTGTGAAGGACCAAAGCTCTGCTCCATGCTCATGTGTCTCCTTCCGGCTCTTTGGGTCGTGCCTTCTTGCCTACCCCACTAGTTCCTTCAGTAGTGAAGTCTAACTTCCATATGAGCCTGAAGAGAACATTCTCTTCCATTTGCAAAAATATAGACTCTCAAAAATTTTCCATATGACACTTTTAAACTCAGCAGCTGTGGACTGGATTTTCCTCCTTTCTGGTTCAGGACTATAGTACTCTATTTTAAAAGCTTTTTTTTTTTTTCATTTTTAAAGCTTTTATAAATAATTATAAATCATGCTCATGTCTCCCACCAAACATGTGCAATACTTGAAGAAAGTGAACTTAGAATTTTCTATCTTCTCATAATATTTTATGTGCTATTGTAATAAAGATGGTGTATGGTTCTCTGTCTTAGTGTTATTGAAATATGCAAAACTATTTATGAAGGCTGTGAAGTATTTAAGTTTTCTATAAAAACAAAACAAAACATGGTCTTTAAAGCAAGAAGTTACACATTTTCTGTTTGGGGAGGGAAAAGCAGTAAATTTGGACCTTGAGAATATGTTAGAAAAGAGTTTATTATTTTCATTAAGAAATAGCTTTCCTGTTGTTTTGTTGATGGTCTCTTTTGCTGTGAAAAAGCTTTTTATTTTGATGCAGTCCCATTTGTTTATTTTCTCTTTAGTTTCCATTGCCCTAGAAGCTGTATCAGTGAAGATAATGCTTTGGCATATGTCTGAGATTTTGCTGCCTGTAGTTTCCTCTAAGATTTTTATGGTTTCCTATCTTATCTTTAAGTCCTTTATCCATTTTGAGTTTATTTTTGTGTATGGTGTAAGTTGATGGTCTAGTTTCATTTTTTTAATGTATCTTTTCAATTTTCCCAACACCATTTATTGAAGAGACTGTCTTGACTCCATTGTATGCTCTTGCCTCCTTTGTCAAATATTAATTAAGCATAGTGGTTTGGATCGACTTTTGGGTTCTCTATCCTATACCATTGGTCTATATGTCTGTTCTTGTGCCAGTACCAGGCAGTTTTGAGAACAGTGGCTTTGTAATATAGCTTGATATCTGGAATTGAGATCCCTCCTACTTTGTTTTTCTATCTCAGCATTGCTGCAGCTATTCTGGGTCTTCTTTAAAATTTTTTATTCCAGATGAATTTTTAGAGAGCTCATGCTAGGTCTGTGAAATATGTCGTTGATATTTTAATGAGAAGTTCATTTAGTCTGTAGATTGCTTTGGGTCGTATGGACATTTTAATGAAGACAGTCCACTTCATGGGAGAATGTATTTGCCAATGTAATCTCCGATAGGGATTTATTCTACAACATTTAATGAAAGGAAGATGAACAATCCAATAAAAAAATAGACTAAGTACCTAAATAGATACTTTTTGAAGATGGACATACAGAAGGCTAAGAGACATATGAAGACATGATCAAAGTCACTAATCATCTGAGAGATGCAAATCAAAATGACAATGAGGTACCATCGCATACCTGTCAGAATGGCTATCATCAACAAATCAACAAATGACAAGTGCTGGCAAGGATGCTGAAAAAAAGGAACCCTCGTGCACTGCTGGTGGGAATGCAGACTGGTGCAACCACTGTGGAAAACAGTATGGTGTTTCCTCAAAAAACTAAAAGTGTAACTCCCATTTGGCCCAATGATCCTACTTCTAGGAATATATCCCAAGAAACTAGAAACACCAATCAGAAATGATATATGCACCCCTATGTTCATAGCAGCACAATTCACCAAAGCTAAGATTTGGAAACAGCCTTAGTGCCCATTAGCAGATAAGTGGATTAAAAAACGGTGGTACATCTATACAATGGAATACTACACTGCTGTAAAAAGGAAGGAACTCCTACTATTAGCAACAGTATGGTCGGACCTGGAAAGGATTATGCTAAGTGAAATAAGTCAGTTGGAGAAAGATAAATATCACATGATCTCACTCATTTGTGGAATATAATGAACAACTTAAACTACTGAACAAAAACGGATCCAAAGACAGAGAAGCATCAATCAGACTGTCAATTCTTAGAGGGAAGGCAGGGGAGGGTGGGGAGAAGGGGGAGAGATCTACCAAAGGACTTGTATACATGCATATAAGCATAACCAATGGACACAGACTCTAGGGGGTAAGGGCACAAGCAAGGGTGTGGGGGGGTAATGGTGGGACAAGGACACATATGTAATATCTTAATTAATAAAGGAAAAAAAGAAATAGCTTTCTGTTTACCAATAGAAAACATTAAAATGATGCCAGGAGTATGAGTTCGTGCTCTGACTTTTATCTTGCTTATTTTTCTTATGTAACTGTCAATTTTGTAGTTGAAGAACAATGATTAGTTCTGTACAGTTTTATTTAGAATAGGTATTAGGAGGGAATGTTACCTTTTTACGAATCAATTTTTCCCCCCTGAAAATAAAAGTGTAAATGATACATCAATGGTTTGAACACATGGTATAATTCCCATTAAATCATTTTCAGTATGGATTGTTTCCAGTTAAATCTAAGTGCAATACTAGATTAGTTGTGATACTTTTCTGAAAAATAAAATTAAAAGAAGCAATTTGAAGTTATTTCTTTATACAACTTCCAGAATATTGCCGAAACCAGTTTGGCTCAATGGATACAGCGTCGGCCTGCGGACTGGAAGGTCCCGGGTTCGATTCCGATCAAGGGTATGTACCTTGGTTGCGGGCATATCCCCAGTTAGGGGGTGTGCAGGAAGCAGCTGATCAATGATTCTCTCTCATCGATGTTTCTAACTCTCTATCCTCTCTCTTAAAAAAAATTAAAAAAATAAAACTCCCAGAATGTAGTCACTGGCAAAGAATGACACTGCTGTCATTTCTCTCTTTAGCTCCTTGGTTTTGACTGTGCCTTATATCTGCCTTTTGGAGTCTCTTAGGATTTCATTTCCTCCTTGTAAACTAAATGGTCTCCACACACCTCAAGTTTCATATGCTTTTATTAGAAATTGTACTTAAAAAATTTAAAATAACAGCAATGACAGTAACCATTTATATAGTGCTTATTTTACATTAGGCACTGCTCTGCTTTACCTATTTTAATTTTGTATAATTCTCATAGTAATCCAATGAAGTGGGCATTATGGTTATGATTTATTTCCATTTTATCAAGGAAACTGAGACATGAAGAAGTAAGTGACCTGCTTAGGGAGCACACTAGCTCAAGTTAGAGCCAGAATTCCAACCCAGACAGTAGGCTCCATAATCCATTTTCTTAAGCAATATGTTGTAGTACTTTTCACTGTACTTCTATTTGCTATATTTTTGTCGATTTAGGATTAAGGGTGGAGTGCAGATCTTTGAATATATATAGGTAATTTGGCCAAATATTAACATTAAAAATTATATCAATAATTAATATGATCCTCATTTTTAATATTTTTAATTGATTTCAGAGAGAGGAAGGGAGGGAAAGAGAGAAACATCTATGATGGGAGCAAACCATGACTGACCAGAAATTGAACTGTTACCTCCTGGTTTATGGGTCAATGCACAACCACTGAGCTGTACCTGCCTGGCATATGATTCCATTTTAAAGATGAGTTACTTGAAAATAATTCTGTGCTTTAAAATTTAAGATATTCCAGTATTCTCTTAAAGAAAAAATATGTTTCAATGATTTCATTATTTTGGTCATTAGAAAATTGTCTGCGTTTATGGAAAAAAATCTGAATATCAGTGGACACGTTCATATGGATAAAACTGAGTACATTTAAATTTTTTTTTTAAAGATAATCGTTTTAATTTTTACTTCTCCTCTACCTCCTATCTAAAATACAGTATATCAGCTGGCTTGTGTGACTCAGTGGTTGAGCTTAGACCTATGAACCAGGAGGTCACTGTTCGATTCCCGGTCAGGGCACATGCCTGGGTTGCAGCCTTGGTCATCAATAGGGAGTGTGCAGGAGACAGCCTGGGGATAATTCTCTCGCATCATTGATGTTTCTAGCTCTCTACCCCTCTCCCTTCCTCTCTGAAATATATAAAAACATGTTTAAAAAAATAAAATAAAATAAAATAAAATACGTCTTTGCCACAAACATGTTCATGTACTCTGCTGTCCTTAATAGGCCTTAGTAATTAAACCAATTACTATTAATGATCTCTTTGTCACACAGGCTAGGGAGAGAACTTGATCTGATATACTTGAACAGAAAAAAAAAAAAAAAAGATCAGTGGATCATCTATCTGCAGTTAGACACCACAGTTAGCATGTCTATTTCCTCCTACACACCGTCAAACTTTAGGAGACATTTGATGATTATTATTAGTAATTCCAAATATAATCTGAGGGTTTCAATTAAAGTGTGCCTCAGAATTACTATAGAATATATATTTTTTAAATGTAGGAACCAGGATCCAATCCCAAGATAATATATAGCTAGTACTATAGATAGGGATGAGTATCTTTTTTTTTTTTTAAACTCCATAGGAGCTTTCATTATGTACTACTGGCTAAAAAAAAACAATGAATTAAAATGAAGTTTTAGACTCTGATAAACTAACATTTATATTCTGCCTCCATGAGTTACTAACACTAAAAACTAAGTTAATTTGCCACCTATAAGTCTCTGTTTTTCATATATAAAATATTAATATTATTTATTTCATAAGATTGTTACAGGGATTAAGTGTCTTCATATACAATAAGAACTCGAGCATTAGTAAAGCAAGTCTTAGAGTAAATGCTCAATAAATGGTAAATATATTTAATATTGATTTGTTTTAATTGATATAAAATGTTGAGGAGGGAATGAAGCCACTTTAGGACCTGTCTTTGGTGGGATCCCCAGGGTACGTGATTGTTCTCATCAGTGCTGTAGCGGTGACCAGGATAAGGACATTCCCTTCTTTTTGAAACACAAGCTGCTCACACCCGCACTGCCTGACAGCTTTCCTCTTGCTATTGTCCATCCAGCCTTGACAGCACTTGGGTGCACTGAATCCATGACTGCATAATTACTTGTAAAATTGCTTGTTACCGAATTTTGCTACTTCAGCAGCTCTCTATTTAATAATGCCACATTAGTGGGTAAAATAATAAATCACATTTTGAAGCTCATAACATTTGCAAGACTGACAGGATGATGAAAACAAAGAAGCACATTCCAAACCAAAGTTAAACTCTGCAGCTATTGAGCTGTCTAGTCATGTTTATGGAAATGACACCTACCATCACCACATTCAATTATGAGACAAATTCTATCAGCATCTCTCAGTACCAGGCTTTACAGCAGATGGTAGGGCATAGTTTTCCACAACCAGGTCCCAGGACTCCTGCAATCCTGAGAAGTGGAAAACATTCTAAATGAAAGTCCACTCCCCAGGGCCGGAAGGAAGTTGAGCACGTGGCCAGCAGATGAAGCCCCTTGAAGATCCCCTGTCGCACACCCTGAAGAAATGCGACATCACAGTAGATGGCTGGAGCAAGCCTGCAGCTGACGGGGCATTCAGGACAGCGATGGGGATGGCTCCGCTCATTTAGAGCTTAGCTCTTACAGTGTCCTGGAGACAAGCTGGCAGGAGCAGATGCACCAGCAGCCTCTAGCTGGAAGCTGCAGCCACAAGAGAACACTGTGTATTGGTGATTATAACAATTGCATAGAATGCTGCTACATAAAACTGTTATGTATGTATTTCTGATCCTCATCAGAGTTTCGCAAGCAAGATAGGGTTCCTTCTATTAAACCAATTCTAAGGATAAGAAAATGGATGGATAAAGAGGTTAGTGACATGCGAGAACACATGGGTACAAAGGTTGACATAGCAGAGGCAGATACAGAATTTTAAGTTTGAAGCTCATGAAAATTTCAGAATCTTTGTTAACAAAAATGATTTGGTACTAGAATGGACATTCAGAGCTATTGAAGGAGTTTGTGTCAGTGAAGGAAGGTCCTTGAAGCTTAAACTCTATTAGAAGTAGGACAGATCCACTGTTCATCATTAATTTTTAAAGTTTGTGGCTTTCCCAAAGCGTAAATATCAGATTCAGGTCTTAAGTTGTGATTGTGGAAGTTTGTATTTTTTTATTTGAAGCAAAGGACTTCTCTGTGCCATGCTGCTCTTCTTATTAGATAATTTAGCATTTAAATGTATTTTTATATTAATGTACAAAGTAGTAGCATAAACAACTATTAATATTATCATGACTATTCTGATCTTGTGCTGAACACAGAAACGTGCCTGTATTAATGAAGGAATGTAAGAAGCAAGTGCACTTTCAGAGGGAATCGTACTGGCAAGGAAGTAGAGAGCAGGCCCTGCTGGCTATGTTTTGGGCAGCATTTCTGTCCTTCAATCTCGCTGACAGACCTTCAGTTTTGATTTAGTGAGTCTGACCTTCCACCAGAAGACTTTGGGAATGGCAGTCCTCTCGCTGGCTCTGGGGTAAATCCCATTTCCTTAACAATAATGGAGGTTGAGCCATTTCTCAATAATTAAAAAGAAAGATATGTCTGATGAGACTACTTCAAAAGGTTGAGATGTCATCCCTCTTGTATCATTCCCACTTATGTAGCCTACACTTACAGCAGCCATCTTCCCATGGTAATGGGAAGTAAATGCAGAGGTGACTATCGGAGAGTGGAACGATGAAGGGACCTGGATGCTCAAGGACAGTCCTGAATGGAGATGGTTTAGGGCTGGAGTTTCCTTACCTGAGGTCTTTTTGTTTGGTTAGCTAACACTCTTTCCTTGTGGATTGATTCAATAGAGCAGGAAGCATTGGCAATTTGGAGCTGAATGTCCTTGCTGATCGAAATATTTGAGACAATGGACCATGAATTCTAATCTGAATAGGACAAACTGTAAATCTGGGAGAGGAATGATATGAAAAGAAAGGAAAGGGTTGGAGTGGGATCTATAATCTGGATGTTTTGATAACTTTTAGTGTCCTGACACCAGGTATGAAAAGAGAAATAAACTGGAAAAAGATTGTCTGTCAGAAGTGTAATAACTTATCTTTAAAGTTCAAACTGCCTCCATTCTATTCATTGTTTATAGTTTGTGGACATTGGGGGACAGTCTGCAATGGAGTGGAGATTAAGATCACTATGAAAGTTTAACAAAAAGCTAGGACTTTTGCATGAGTCATTTGTCTTGCTTCTGAGCTAGACCACGCTATTGATAAAATTAGGCAAGGTGTACGGAATATATATGTGAATGGATTGTCTAACTCCTAATACAACTAACAGGTGGTTAAAAGTATGATGAGAAGCAATAAGTATGCAGTTGCCTGTATGGATAGCTTGAGCTGTAAAGTGGGAGGGAAAACTTTTTCCTTGAGAGTATAAAATTAATGAACTAAAAGTCTCAGAGAGCTCAAAAGGAAATGTTAGCACTCCTTCCTCACATTAGAAAGATGTCTGAGTGAAACCTTCCAGTGTTCTCTCAGGTTAACTAGATTTTATTTAAGACAAGAGGGTGTGAAGAGTGTGGAAGAGATTGAAGATAAAGGGCAAGCCATGTATAATTCCCCAAATGACGTAGTAAAAATAGATGGTGGATAATTTTTTATACTAAATAATGACACCTATAATTTATGTTTTAAAGTTGAGCTTTGTTCTTACTTATATGTGAAATATTATCTGGGCTGCTTAAAATGTCAGCACAAATCGTTACTGACAATGAATCCATTGCTTCTTTATTCTGAGGTGCTGAGAGATGATGGAAAACTCATTCTTATTCATTAAAAGATTAGTTCATATTTGAACCCTAATATCATTGGCAAATTTAAGCCAAAAGTTGAAGTCCAAATTAATGCTTTTGAAATGAGAATGCTATTATCAATATCTTAGCTATAATTTCTGCCTTTATTTTCATCATTAAAAGTGATAATCTTGCTCTTATTCATTCCAGTCCCCTGGAACACAAAGCCAGTGAGGACTTGTTGAATTTTGCTTATGTGTGGTCTAGCTCGCCAAGATTGATCCCCACTTATTAGAAATACATTTTAGCACTTTATTTAAACTTACTAAGCAGTTTTATTATTTTGGATGACAATACTGATTTTCCTATCTTGGTATTTGGGCCCAGTCCAAGTTATGTTAGTGAAATGAGTCCATTCATAGTTCTTTTCCTGTAAGCTCTTTTCCTATTCTCCTAAACATTATAATTAGTTGTGATATTAAATTTTTATAGTGTGAAATCTTATCTAATTCTCACTGTAATATATTTGTTTAATGATGAAATTATAGAGTAGCTTAGAGATTTATTTTTCTTATTTTTCAATTATTATTTAATATCTTATAACTTAAGGTTTCATTTAGCTATGTCAGTGTTTCTAATTTGAATAAGCCCTAATATTTTTTTATAATTGTAGTACTCAAGACCTCCATTGCTTTTTTTTTTTTTTTTTTTTAAAAGACAAAACCAATAAATAGTAAACAATTAGATAATTTTGAGTTATTTAAAATTGTAAGTACCTGGGACAGGACTGTTTTCAGAAGAAATTAATGTGGTAAATGCTTCTTAAAAACTAAGCAATATAATTGCACTAAAAGTGGAAGCTGAATTTGGATATCAGAAATCTAATTATTTAATTTGGCAACACTGGATATTCTAGGTTCTAAGAGTGACCTTTTGAAGTCTACTTTTTAAATTTCATCTGAAATCAGTACATGCGAATATTGTAGATGAAACCCACACATAAGTAATAACTTGTATTAAATCACATTTTTATTTACAACACCATGAATCAACAGACAAAAATAAACCCCATCAAAGTAAAAGTAGTTATGGTTATTATGTACCATGGACAAACTCATTCCTTTTAATAAATCAATAATATATTCCTTCCAACAATCATATGAGATTATTTTTAAAAATTCTGAAGTACTTCAACTAAATAAATGGTATTTGAATTTGACTATATTATATATTATTTTATGTATGTTCTATTACAAGGAATCATTGATGTACTTGCTATCTTTAATTCCAATTTATATTGTTAATTTTTAGATACTAGATTAAAAAAAGGTAACATTATGAATAGTCTTATTACAACAAACTTGAAATACTGATGTATTCCTATAGGATTGCTAATGAGTTTATTACATTATTACATGCTACTTAATTAAGCAAACAATCATGTTTAATAATTTAGGCCACTGATTCTCAAAGCCTGGTTCCATGGCATGCAGCATCTGTGTCACCTGGGAGCTTGTTAGAGATCAGATTCTTAGGTCCTGCTCCAGGAGTGACTCCATCAAAAGCCCTCCTCCTGGGTGCCAGTCTGCATTTGATCCAGCCACGTAGGTGATTCTGATCATAAGCTGAACTTTAAGAGACACTAGTTTAGGATTCCAGCCCTGGAATTACACAAGCCTAATTAATTCCCAATCCTGGTTTGTTCACTTATTAACTCTGTGACTTTGGGTTAGTTCCTTAGCTTCTCTAAGATTTGACTCTCAGATTTGTATAATAATAAGATGATAAT
Organism: Pipistrellus hanaki; assembly: GCF_964339955.1. Taxonomy (NCBI): domain Eukaryota; kingdom Metazoa; phylum Chordata; class Mammalia; order Chiroptera; family Vespertilionidae; genus Pipistrellus; species Pipistrellus hanaki. The sequence goes on from NC_140504.1 coordinate 88,462,187, forward strand.
ACCTACCTCATTAGGATATCATGAGGATTGAATTAAATAATAATATGTAATATGCAGCATTATCCTGATACATACTAAGCACTCAATGATAATTTTAAAAATAGTATCAAGAAATAATTATTGAAATTAACTGAAATTTGTTTTATAAAACACTTTTCATAAATGTATTTTTCTGATCTTTACTGCCCCATATTAAGCTTAATTGCATTAAATAAGTGGCCATAAAAATGTTACTTTTTAAAGATATATCCACATCAAACTAATGGGATAAAACCTTATATTAACCCTACTTTTCAAAAGAGGAGAATGGTAGGTTATCCTTAGCTCAACTCTAAGAGAAGTCCAATAGAGCAAAGCAGTAAGTACATATTGGAACCAGTTTTATATCGGGAAGTCTGGCTGTAGGTCTTGAGTTCTTTTCTGTTTCTCTTTGCTGATTTTGTGTATTTTCAAAATAAATGTAGTTCACATTAATTTAATTTATGCACCTTTGTTGGAATCAGGGTTTTTATCATGAGAACTATCTGTTTTTATTGGCACTTTTAAAAAAAATACTGATTCTGATTTTTATATAGTTCTTGAAACCCAACAGCCCTCTTTGGGCTACTGCCTGTGTGAATTGTGGTGAGGTAAGAAGGAAACAAAATGAAAGTTCTGTGATTTGAAAAGGGCATTATAATCTCATTAGGCTTTGTCAGACAAAGCTAAACGAATGCAGGTAAACAGGATAAATCTACAGTAACATTATTCTGCTACAATGAAACTGTGAGGTGGACAGATGTGGAAATTCCTAGGGGTAAGAAATCCATGGTTTATCTTAAGTCTGATTGTAAAAAAAAAAAAAAAAGTGAGAAGGTAATTTCCTTAGTTATTGTGAAGTAAGGAGGAATTGAATCTTAGGCAGAATTTGTAAGATTTGGGTAATTGGCAGGTACATAACACAGGTCTGTCTGCGGAATAGAAGGAAAAAGAAGAAAGTAAAGACAATTAAAAAAAAAAAAAAAAGCAATACACTGCAGTGTTTTGAGGGGAAGGCCTTGATAGTAAAAGGATAAATGCAGTCCATTCATCGGGGAAGGAGGGAAGTTTATGAGAATTTGGAGCCTCACCAGCAAGGACACCACTTCACAGGTGATTATGGCATTCTTGCATTATTTTCAGTTTGAATGGACTAAACATTTCTCTTGACCCTAGACAGGTAGGGAATAGAAATGATACAAATAAACGGGTCTAATATGTATATAGTGTAATGAAATATTACATACAACCATAGGATAAGATCTGACCCTATTAGTGTTTTAAATTCAGAAGGGTAGAACTGTGCATAAACGCAAGCTTACAGAAATGCTGGTTCTGTACTTAGCTACCCCCTCAGTCCTGTGAAACAGTTGTTCTCAACCACTGAGAGCTGTGGAACCATCCTTGCCCACTGAAACTGGCTAATGCATAGCCAAGGCAGCTGGGAAAAACAAAACACTTTTTAAAGTAAGGCCAAAACTGGTTCTGCAGTGAACAAAGCAAAACTGCGGACAGGATACTAAAGTGTAGTGGAGTTGCATGAAAGGACATCAAAGGAAACAAGGCAAGCTTACTGGAGAGAAAAGCCTGAGCACTATAAAGCTGGGGTAGTGTGTATCTTGTTCTCAGGAAGTTGAAGAACAGTCTTTGCACATGCATGGGGCCAGGTGTTGTAATGCTGCCTCTTGTCCAGAGGGGTGACTGCATTACTGGATGTGGGGTAAAATGCTAACTCAAAGAAAATAACTGCAGTACTCTAATGCATGATTTAATAGTCTCACCTGTCTCATTTTATTTTAATTACTTATATTTCAGAAATACAAAGAGGTATTTTTAACAGAAAAATGTAAATAGAGCAAAATATATTATGCAAGTAAAATTCAGTGTGGAAAAGAACAGACACCTCCCACCACCATTTTGTTTGGTCACCTGACAACAAACATCTGCACCTTCATACTTTATGTAATTTTCCACCCTAATAACTACTCACACGAACTAGGGGGACATAAATGTCCAAGATTTGTGTTCGTCTGGGTAATTTAGGTTAAGCTCATTAGAAGATAGAATTTTATTGAATAGTTCACCAGTTAATCAGCTTTGTTTCATGATGGGAACAAACTGGCATTCTGTGCAAAAGGATATGTATGTATAAATGCATTTCTTCAAATCGTATAACACATAAGAATCAGAAATGTCACATACTCAACATAGGAAAACTGGAAAAAAAAATCCACTCTTCAATTAATGAAAATTTTAAGTAAAGTTTAAGTTTTAGAATTTGTCTTATAAAACTTAAATAACCAGTGGATATTAACTAAATGTATATTTGGCAGAAGTTTTTAAAATGGAAAATACTTAACACATTCTCACATCATTCATACTTAGCAAATAGGTTTATTCTGAATCTTTTTACCTTCACATAGTAAATTTTTAGTCATTTTAGCCACTATTGACATTAATTATTGCTATTTTTAAACTTCTCTTGAGCAAATGATAAAATTTGAACTGCATATTTATTTTCTCATTTATTTTATAAAAAACTAATGTTTATTAGGATACAGAAGTTAAAGTGAGCCTCTTCCAATACTTTCCAGTGGTAGACTAAGGTTTTCCATTAAAGAATGTGTTAACAAGTATCTTTGTTACAATAAAGAATAAAACATTTGCTTAAAGGATCACCATGATCCTTGAAAATAGTAAAGATGGTAGGGATATTTAAGTTGTGTAATTTCTGTTGTTGTAGCTTTCATGACCATGTATAGCATCAGAGCTGAAGTAAGTGGATAAATGGAAAGAAGTGACTGTGTAATATGATATACCTAGGTTAGCCCACCCTGCCATAATTGTACTAGCTACAATTCCTTGGACAAAATTCCTACTTTAGAAAATGAACATAAAGCCGAAACCGGTTTGGCTCAGTGGATAGAGCGTTGGCCTGCGGACTGAAGGGTCCCGGGTTCGACTCTGGTGAAGGGCATGTACCTTGGTTGCGGGCACATCCCCAGTAGGGGGTGTACAAGAGGCAGCTGATCAATGATTCTCTCTCATCGATGTTTCTAATTTTCTATCCCTCTCTCTTCCTCTCTGTAAAAAATCAATAAAATATATTAAAAAAAAAAAAAAAGAAAGGAAGGAAGGAAGGAAGGAAGGAAGGAAGGAAGGAAGGAAGGAAGAAAATGAACATAAAAATGAGCATACCGCCGAAACCAGTTTGGCTCAATGGATAGAGCGTCGGCTTGGGGACTGAAGGGTTCCGGGTTCGATTCCGGTCAAGGGCATATACCTTGGTTGCGGGCATATCCCCAGTAGGGGGTGTGCAAGAGGAAGCTGATCGATGACTCTCTCTCATCGATGTTTCTAACTCTCTATCTCTCTCCCTTCCTCTCTGTACAAAATCAATAAAAAATATATTTTTTTAAAAATGAGCATACCTGCAAGGATTGTTTTAGGGGTTAATTGGATTATTTTGTTCATTCTATTTATTGTTGTTAATTAATTAATTAATGTTTAATCCTCATGCAAGGATATTTTTCCCATGAGGATTTCTAGAGAGAGTGGAAGAAAGAGCAGAATGAGGGATGGGTGAGAGAAATGTCGATGTGATAGAGATGTTTTGATTAATTGGATCCCACATGTGTCCCCACAGAGGTTGAGGAACCTGCAACCAAGGTACATGCCCTTGACTGGGAATCCTCTTCAGTCTGTGGGCCAACACTCTAACCTCTGAGCAAAACCAGCCAGGACTATTTTGTTCATTCTAAAATATCTATGTCTCTCCTTCCTGGGAAAGAAGTAATACAGGAACTCAAGTATGCAAAGCTAAACAAGATGCTGAAGCTTAGTGAATATACCAAGATGGAAATGAGACCCACCATCAAATCAATTCAGTCCTCAAACTAGTAGCATGTGTGTAGGGGAGGAATATTCTTTTTCCTGCTACCCATCTAGGTTCTCCAGCTGGGTCCCTGTAAATTGGATTGACAAAAAACAGATTAATGTAAGTTTTATCTAACATATAATTTTTATATTAAGTTTTCTTCATAAGAAAATGAAGAACCAAAATAGCAGTTAAATCTGAGCATTTTGTACTAGCTTAGTGAAGAGTGGAAAGTCTTAGAAAACCATGATAGAGCAAAATGTATGAAGTTAGAACAGTAAACGGGAGAGAAGAGAGGAGGGAAATTAGCAAGGGCTGTTTGTTCTGATTCCTCCTGGTGGCCGTTCATCTGCAGAGATGATGATGTTCCTTTCCTCCAGGATCAGGGAGGTCACCCTCACATGACTTGTGACTTGTTTCAGGGGTGAAGGGCAAGGCCAGAGAAACTGCCTGCTATTTCTCAAATTCCTCAGCTTAATATCAAAGTGCTGTATTTTGGGGTAGTGTATCCTGGATTCTATCATAGAGATATTCAGCATCCAACATTGTTGTGTACCCAGTATGTAGAAGGAGGAAGATATAACTGATTAAAAAAAAAAAAAAAAAAAAAGGATGAGCCCTAATTAGTTTGCCTCAGTGGATAGAGCATTAGCTTATGGACTGAAGGGTCCCAGGTTTAATTCCAGTCAAGGGCATGTACCTTGGTTGTGGGCACATCCCCAGTAGGGCGTGTGCAGTAGGCAACTGATTGATGTTTCTCTCTCATCAATGTTTCTAACCCTCTATCCCTCTCCTATCCTCTCTGTAAAAAAAAAATCAATATATATATATATATATATATATATATATATATATATATATATTTTTTTTTTTAAAGGATGATTTTGGGGTTTGTCTGCTATACACACTGTGTGTGGTGACTTTTTTTTTCTGTCTAAATCTGTTATGTCAGAAAGTCATAGAATAGTAACACCATAAACTACTTTTTTTAAACCATTTTTTTTGCAAACATATGTTTCTGTGAGAAGTTTAAACATTTATCAAAATTTAAATATATTTACGATAATGGCTTTTTCATCACTTTTTAAAATATATTTTTATTGACTTCAAAGCGGAAAGGAGAAGAAGAGAGATAATATAAATATAAATATAAATAAGCAACCAGCCAACTGGCTGACCCGCAAACTATGATGCATACTGATCACCAGGGGGCAGATGCTCAATTCAGGAGCCAAAACCACAGGTGTGGAAACATGGAACAGACTGATGAATCTCAGAGGGAAGGGAAGAGGTGGGAGGGCAGAAAGAGATTAACCAAAGATCTTATATGCATACTAGAGGAGGCCCATGAATTTGTGCACTGGTGGGGTCCCTCGGCCTGGCCTATGGGATCGGGCCAAAACCTGCTCTCTGGCATTTCCCAAGGGGTCCCAGATTGTGGGAGGGCATAGGCCAGGCCTAGGGACTCTACCAGTGCATGAATCGGTGCACCGGGCCACTAGGAAATAAGAGAGAATCATTGATCAGCAGTCTCCTGCATGTCCCACATTAGTGATAGAGCCCACAACCTGGGCATATGCCCTGACCAGGAATTGAACCATGATCTCCTGTTTCATAGGTCGATACTCAACCACTGAGGCAGGCTGGTCTGGCAATCACACTTTTAGATAACAGCTTAATTGCATTATTTTAAGAAACAAATATGAGTACAATGAATAAACACCTATATGCTGATATAAGAAAGTTAAACTAAATTTGTTTACTAAGCTCTCCCTTTCTTTAAGAACAAACTCAATTTAAAAATTGAATATCAGAATAACAATATATTCTTCCTGTGGTGTTGTACTGATTTAGTAGAAAGACACTGAATTTACATTTAATTGATATAGTTTGGATACTGGTTTTTGTACTTATATCTTTTATCTTTTTCACTAATGAAGTGGAGATAATAATAGTATGTATTAAACATATTATTCTGATAGGAATTAATGAAATCAGCATTCAATAAATCCGTAACCCAGTTCCTAGCATAGCATACTCAATAAATGTTATTTTTTAAACATACTCTCCTTATAATTTATAACCAATGACTAAATGTTAAGTATTAGTGCAATTTGATTGCTATGTGTTACTATGATGATGTACTTTGGGAATACCTTATGTGAAGCATAATTCCTGTCCTTAGGTTTTTAGAGAACATAGTAGTTAAAAGTATGTGTTTTGACATCAGAATGGCTTGAGATGGAGTCCTGGTTTCTCCATAGCTTAAGCAAAATATCAGTTTATTCTTTTGTATAATAATGGAAATTCTTCATCAACCTTGTGAAAATGAAATGAGATTCACTTCTTATCATAAAGCCTTCCACAGACTAAATGCCAGATTATTAGTTATTTGTTGCAGAGCAATAAAAAATAATCACATGTATAGTTATGTAATATAGAAAATAGGATAGTATTTTGTATAATGCTTGCTTTTTTATTATAAAAACAACGTAGGTTCACTATATAACAAACCATTACTTACAGAGGAGAAGATTAAAACCATTTATACTCTCACTGCTCAGGATATAACAACAGTTTGTTTTCTCTTTTTGCCTCTGCTATATACGTATGCTTATAAAATTAGAAACATTTCACATTGGTCTTTCCCAAAGTATATCATTAAGGATTTTATTTTAAAGAGATGTCAATGATGTTCGTCAAATAATTTATAAAAATTAATGAAATAAATTTGGCATAGTCAGAGTGTTTGAAAAATACTAAGGCAACTAAGTAATATGGATTTCTTCACTATAGGACTTCTCGATACTTTTTAACTTTCCAAAGGGTGGCTATGAGTACATTTGTCTGAACATAATTATCTTACTGTGTTTTTTAAGCAAATACATAATTAAGGTTATTTTGATAGAGTGTTTTATGTGACATAGTTTTGGAAACTCTGTCAAACCAATTTTATGTGCCTTCTTTTTATCTAATATTTTATCTTCAGTATTTTTTCTACTTTATATTAAAAAGACCATTGTTTTTAATGCCTGTGTAATAGTCCCTTGTCATTAGATGCCTATTTTAATAGGGATGCAAAATTTCCACTTTAGAATAAAAAATGTAGATCTTGAAAGTTTGAAATTAAAAAAGAACAAGAAAAAATTAACCTAAAACATGGCCAGAAGTAGTGCAGGGAAGGTCTGGGGAGGGGACAGGAGCGGATGGAGGGAGTCAGTGGGGCGGGAAATGGGACATCTAAAATACTTTCAACAATAAAGATAAAATATGTGTGTGTGTGTGTGTGTGTGTGTGTGTGTGTGTGTGTGTATGTGTGTGTGTGTGTATTTATGTATATGTATACACACACACAAAATTTAGGTAGGTGCATATTAACCAGAGTGAGGGGCAGCTGAAGAAAAGAACTGTGTCAAAAGTTATCATGGCTGAAGCCATTTCTATGTTCTTGTAGGACAAATTATTTCAAATAATTTCATAGTGGCCTATCACGCTGAAGCATTCAGTTCTTTCCTATATAAATGATAGACTTGCTACATGCGTTTTTCTTCTCTTTAAGTTCATTTTGAAAGGATAATTTAAAACAAAATTATCTCAACTAGGAAGTTGCAAAGAAGGGGCAGAAAAATTTATTCAGGAAGGCAGTTTAATCAAAGAGGTATTTGTTAGACATGTGATTAAAAGTGTAGTAGGCAAAGCCATACAGATAATAACTTTTTTTCCTTTGAGCTCTTTTCCAAGGCTTTAGAAATGAGTTATGAAGGTAAATAAATAAAAATCAATAGGAGTGTTCTGTTTTTATTATTTCAATGGGAATTTCTGCACAGTCGAAAGCAACTGGCTGCAAGTTCAGCAGTTGATTAAGTTTAACCTTGATCCTGAGCCAGCAAGATTGGCTTACTTTCTATCAGCAAGGGATGTAAATTTACTCGGACAGATTTTAATTGGCATTTATACAACATGTACACACAGATGCTGAATTCATTGAGAAATCCTGAGTGCCATCTGTTTAACTCGCTTTGCCCTCTATTATAGTACATGATAAAATGAGCCTGGATCTCCTTGGCTTGCTTATGTCTTACACTGTACACCATTCCCATGACTACCTTATTAGTGTGATACTGTGATAGAAATAAATGCTTACTATAGTAATCTAAATATATGTTATACACCTTTATCGGGACAATTTAAGACATTTTTTCCCTTAGTAAAAAAGAACCGTCTTCAAGAAGTGGCTTTTTCTATGTTTAAAAAATTATTTTTAGTTTATTTTTTTTAAAACTGAGATGAATATATGTAGAATTAGAAGTACTTTTGATTAAATGCAAACTTTAATTTCATAATAAATTTAATGTTCCTAATTTTTTAAATTGTTACTGGAGGGCTTGAGGAAAGGGGGCGGGGGTAGGTTGGGGTGGGGGGAGAGAAAAGAGAGAAACATCAATTGGTTGCCCTCTGCATGTGCCTGACCAGGGATCAAACCAGCAACCTTTTGGTGCACAGCATGACACTCAACCAACTGAGTCACTCTGGCCAGGCTAATGTTTCTAAATTTTTTTAAAAATTACTTTTAAATAGTTATTTTAACCCCGTTGTGAAGTTTATTGTATCTTCCATATGTAATCTAAATATTTGATTCGACTCATTTCCACATTAAAGTAATTTACCTTCCCTGCAAGGCTTATAGTAGGTAACAACAATATCCCATTATGATCTCCATGTACATACCTGGAGGAAAGGTCTGAAATTATCGTATAAATATCAATACCGAAATGCTCCTCCTTAAACCGTGGAGTTCCTTGTTTTATATAAAAATCAACGATAGAAACACATTAGAAAAAATATAAACTATACATTGATTCAATGATGAGGGGTTAAGATTGGAATCAAATTACAACTATACTTTTCTTGGTATATTAAGTCTTTTCCTTTTTTAAGACTAAATCACTTAAACCATCCAACTTTTTTTTTTTTTTTACTATGTCTTCTAAAGTAAGTATTTAGTCTTAAGAGAATATCACTTTTTATAGCAGAATGAGCCATTTATTTTATCAGTTGAGGCCTTATATCTCTGTGACAGGCCGAGATTATGATGACATTGTCTTCAACCTAAATTCGTGAGTCTGAAAATGAAACTCCTAAACCTGAAAGGTTTTCAAAACTGAAAGTAAACTAACAGATGTAGTATCAAATTTAAATGTCTGTTTCAGGAATATAGTCAATGCTTAATACAGTGATATTATTTAGTATATTAATATAATTCCTTTTGCTGAAACCTGTTTCGCTCAGTATTCCCCCCCCCAAATGAATTATCATTAATTGTAACTTAGATGTTATACTGTGAATAACAATTTTTGTATGCCCTTTCAATATTTGATAAACTATATATTATTAAACATTCATAGCTAAAGTTGACATTTTACTTTTTGTTTCAACTCTTAGTTAAAGAAGTGTTGATATTGAAAGGGAACTTGTATTTCATTTATGTCAAAGAACAAGGCAAATACTTAACTGATAGGTTTATCAAAATATTTAAAATGTTGACAAGAGCTTTATGATAATCAGACTTATTAGACTAGTTCTAAACTACTTGGTCAATAAAAATAGTAACAAGTTCAGCACCTAGAAAATAAAAAAGATTTTAAAAATTGTCAAAAAATTAGGAGTGCCGGCTGCTCCTTATGGAAAAACAAAACATACATTTGTTGAATTTACAAGAAATGTTGTAGGTCCAAGGGGATCTGTTAAAAAAAAAAAAAAAAAAAAAAAAAAAAGTAATCCAAGGGTTGACAGCATTGTAGAGAAACTCAGAGGATTCTTTGTATGTATTTAAGTTTTTATAAGATGCTAATGATTTTACAGTTCTTTAAGTTGGTTGTGAGATTTAAAAACAAAACAAAACTGGTACCTAACCTGGTACCAAGAGACACTTGTCTCTCGTAAGCAGAGATCTTAAATCTCCAGAGAAAGCGTTTGGCTCTTTTACTCATTAGACGGCATTTTTGCTTATCTGACTCTGTTTTGATTATTTAAGATTATACTTTGATCCATTAGGTCTTAGGTAGTGTACTGAACTCAATAAAGTTAATAGTTATATTTGGTGTGGATTGTTTTTCTTTCAATTTTACAATCAATAATATAAAACATAAAATAATCAGGTTAAATTTATGAAATTTAAAAAATTTAATTTAAGCCAATTAAATTTATATTCATTAATGAGGGTCTGTAGTTATTTTTACATTGGCTGAATGGCAGAATGAGTTGCTAAATCTTCAAGCTGATAATCAGACTCATGGGGGTGGGGGCTTTATTTAGGAGAGTGGTCTTCAAACCAGAATACCTATACATTTCAAAGGTGTATGGCAGCATTCATTGTTCCTTTGCATTTTTCAGATTCTCGCTATATATCACTTCTAAAGCTGGTGTGCCTGAAAATATCCTTGCTGTGGAATTCCCCTGTCCTCTCTCCTTTCTTGTTTGTCTTTCCTTCACCTATAAACAAAGTTCAGACTCTTTAGACATCTGGAATATTTATGCTGCAACTGCAAAGTGTAAAAACCTAAAATATAGGAGCAGTTCCACAGTTTTTCACAAAACAGAACGAGGTGATTTACCCAGAGCTGGTGAAACCAAACACTAGAGAGGAAGAATTGCAGTGGAGAAAGATGCTATTACATTCTGAATGGCAACAGCCAGGAGAGCAGGAAGCTGATGCTCAGAAGCCCAAACTCCTTGATGGCCTATAGGTTACAGATTCTATAGGGCAAAATCACAAAGCACCAGGGTTGGGGGCTCAGCGATGTTCTGGAAGCTGATTGCTCAATGGGAGGGAAGGATAATAAGACCTCTCTATGTCCTGAGGACAGCTCTGAAGACTATTCCAGAGTCCCTCTGCCAAGTCTCACGGGAAAGTACTGAAGGCCTCGGTTCCTTCCTGGGGCTAAGGAGCTGAAACATAACTTAGGTCAAGGTGTTATCTCTAGCCTGCCAGAAGTCCAGACCTTGTCAAGCTGTCCTCTGCTGCCTGAGGGGTTGCTGTTTATCTGAGGAAAAGACTTGGGGGGGAGAAGGAAGGGAGGGAGGGAGGGGGGGAGGGAGGGAGGGAGGGGGGGAGGGAGGGAGAGAGAGAAGTTATTTATAGAAATATCCACGCGAGAGAAATGTCTGCTGGGGATGAAACCTACCACCTTTTGGTGCACAGGACAGTGCTCCACCAACTGAGCAACACTGGCCAAGGTTTAAACAAAATTTAATCGAAGTCATTAGGACCTTTAGTTTCAGGTTCCTTATTTCAAAGCCAAAAATCATATAGGCTGATCAACAAAGAGTAACAGTAAACCTTTCAAGTATAAAATCATAGTTCATAAGGATAATTTTGAGTGGGAATTGTAAATACAAGTTCAAAGAAAAAAAATGAATAACAACATTTACAACTTAGAAAAGAACTTACTTATACATACATTTAAGTGGACTCTGGTGGGCATCAACTTAATGGTGGACTTTATTCATCAGATGTGCTTAGGAGGGGAACAATCATTTTATTTTGAATTTAATGTTTATGATATACTAGACACTTTTAATTTTGCAACCATATAAAATTTTAGTAAGAGAAAAGAACATGGTCTTTCAAATTTTTGGAGGGGACACCAGTGAAGGGTTTGTGAGGACCAATGGATTAGGCCTTCTCTGGTACAATTAGCCAACAACACATAAAATATTTTAATATATAAAGGAGTTATGATTTTATAAAATAAGTATAAAGTGCCGAAACTGGTTTGGCTCAGCGGTAGAGTGTCGGTCTGCAGACTGAAAGGTCCCGGGTTCGATTCCGGTCAAGGGCATGTACTTTGGTTGCGAGTACATCCCTGGTCGGGGGTGTGCAGGAGGCAGCTGTTCGATGTTTCTCTCTCATCGACGTTTCTAGCTCTCTATCTCTTTCCCTTCCTCTCTGTAAAAAATCAATAAAATATATTTAAAAACTTAAAAAAAATAAAATAAGTATAAAGTATTCTTTAGTTGTTCTGATCTAGAACCTTTGGAGGCAACTTTGGCCAGAATTTCTTATCATTGCCTCATTGGCTGGGACTCGCCTCTTGGATTGCTGAGTCAAGGTGTTTTGCATTCAGTAAACTCTCCTGAAATAACAGTGAGGTATGGGTGCAGAACTGTGGAAGATGTGCTTTTTGTAGCATGGAATCAGCCTCTATTCTAATCAGTTTCCATTTCTATTACCTGATATAAAGATAGAAATGCACAAATAACACTCAGCAATGATTTATAATTAAAGATTAATGTTTTGATAAAACATTCTTATTGTTTTATCTTGTGCAACATTATTTTTTCTTTTGATTCTAATACTTCCTGAGGAGGCATAAATTTTATATTGCATAAAGCAGTGTTACTGGTAAAGATAGGGTCATTAATAAAGTTAAAATAATTTGCTTTTTTATTAATTTAATCCCTAGTACCTTTAGTCAGACCTTGGTAGCATTCCTCCTGTACTATTTAGACTTACTTTTTCCTATCACTTAAATATTCTTTTCAGTTGGTGGGGGAAACGTTATAATTGATCATCCTTTTAAAAAAATATATATATATTTTTTATTGATTTCAGAAAAGAAAAGAGAGGGAGATACAAACATCAATGATGAGAGGGAATCATTAATAGATTGGCTGCCTCCTGCATGCCCCACAACGGGGAACAAGGCCACAACTCAGGCACATACCCTTACCAGGAATCGAACTATAATCTCCTGATTAATAGGTCAATATTTGACCATTAAGCCATGCTGGCCAGGCATAATTGACCATCTTAATTATGCTGCACAAAGTACATTAGTGAGAATAGTTCTTAATTATTATCATGAATCCTATAGCAATTTTCTCTGGCCCTTCCCAATTCTCAGGGAGGTTTTAATGAGATCATTTTAAATGTGAGGATTTTCCTCCCTTGAGACTGTTACCATTAGATTCCCCATAAAACATGTAAACTCCTTTGAGCCCTTGAGCCCTTGAATCCTTGTCCTGTTCAGCTGCTGGCATCTTGGGTTTGAGAGGATAAAGAAACATCTGATGTACAATTATTCCAACCACCTTCCCTCCAGCAAGTATTTTAATTAGAGAACATTCAATTCTTCCTAGGCACTTGTAAATCATATGTGTTTATGAAAACAATTATTTCAAAAGCTAGTACTACTATGTCCAGTAACTTATTGTACAACCTTGAATCCTTTAATTATTGGCTTCAAGTGCTCATTTGCAACTGGGTGTGCAAGTGGGGAGTTTGTACTTAGATTATATAAGTTATGATTTTATAAGTTACAAAAAAACCCAGTGCATGAAATTCGTGCAAGGGAGTGGGGGGGTGCGGAAGGGAGGAGTGTCCCTCAGGCCAGCCTGCACCCTCTCCAGTCTGGGAATCCTTGAGGATGTCTGATTGCCTGTGTAGGCCCCATCCCACTGGGCAGTCAGACATCCCTCTCACAATCCAGGACTGCCTGGCTCCCAACCGCTTGCCTGCCTACCTTCCTGATTGCCCATAACTACTTCTGCCTGCCAGCCTGATCACTCCTTAACCACTCCCCTGCCAGGCTGATCAATTCCTAACTGCTCCCCTGCCAGCCTGGTAGCCCCTAACTGTCTTCCCATGCAGGCCTGGTTGCCCCCAAATGCCCTCCCCTTTATTTCTGGTCTCCCCCAATTGCCCTTTTCTGCTGGGCTGGTCTTCCCCAACTGCCCTTCTCTGCCAGCCTGATCTCCCACATCTGCCCTCCCCTGCATGCCTGGTCCCTCCCAACTGCCCTCTACTACAGGCCTGTCCCCCCAAATGCCCTCCCCTACAGGCCTGGTCCCCCCAAATGCCCTCCCCTACAGTCCTGGTCCCCCCAACTGCCCTCCCCTACAGTCCTGGTCCCCCCACAGGCCTGGTGCCTCCCAACTGCCCTCCCCTGCAGGCCTGGTGCCTCCCAACTGCCCTCCCCTGCAGGCCAATTTGTGGTGGCCATTTGTGTCCACATGGGGGCGGCTATCTTATGTGTTGGAATGATAGTCAATTTGCATATTGCTCTTTTATTAGATAGGATAGCAATGATTTGCAACAGGTTTCATCTCATTGCACATGTAAACTACTAAAATTCTATGATACATCAAAAAATGATTTTTTCTGTGATCTGACAAAACAAGTAGTTATTATTTTTTTCATTTACGCCAGAGGGCTACTCTTGAATTAGCCATTTTCACTTTTAATTTTTAATATGATAAAAATTGTGGCCTAGCGCGCAATATTGCGTGCGGGATAGGAGGCCTCCCACTCCTGCGGAAGCCAGCGGAAAATGCAGCGCGCCTTCCGCAGGAGCTGGTGGGAGGGATCTGCACTGCTTCCACTGGAGGCAGGAGCAAGCCGCTGGCGCCCGAGGGAGCCTGGAGTGAGCCTCACCGCTTGGGTGGGAGGTGGGAGAGAGTTGTGCTGCCTCTGCAGGAGGTGAGAGGCGGTGCCTCAGGGGCGCTGATGGGTCACTGCTGGCGTGCTAATGTTGTGGGCACCTCTAGTGGGATGGCGGGGAAGACATCAGGAGTCAGAGGTGTGGGCTGTGGCTACCTCTGAATCTGGGTCTTCTTCCCATCTGGGCAGCCTCCCTGTCCCCCCAGAGGTGTGGGGGCTGGGGTCCAGTGTCGGTGAGGGGGATTGGAAGAGCTCCCATACCTGCTTCCTCATCCTACTTTGCAGTCTGGGATCCTGTCAGGCGCTCCCCTCAGACCCCCAGGAGCTTGGCTCCGGCTACCCTGCCCCTCCATGGCACCCTACAGTCCCTGCCCCATTTGGCTCTCCCCTGCCACCCACCTGTGGGAGGCTGCTGGGTGCCCTGCTGCAGGCAGCATGATCCTGGGGCAGGGGTGGGGGTGTGGGGAGCAGCTCCAGTCTAGTTTAGTAAACACCAGGTCGGCATAGGGATTCTATTGTGGGGCTGCAGGGGAGTCTGCCTGATCAGGACAAAATCACGCTAGACCCAAAGTCCCACCCCATGGCTCCTCAGCCCCAACTACCCTGTGAAAGGTTGAGATATGATAGTGTCCTGGGTAATTTGCATATTCCTCTATTTTATATACACACACACACAAAAAAGCTAAAGGCCCGGTGCACGAAATTCATGCGGGGGTGAGAGGCGGTCCCTCAGCCCAACCTGCACCCTCTCTTATCTGGGACCCCTCAAGGGATGTCTGACTACCCATTTAGGCCCTATCCCTAAATGGACAGTGGAACATCCCTCTCATAATCCAGGACTGCTGACTCCCAACTGCTCGCCTGCCTGCTTGATTGCCCCCAACTCCTTCTGCCTGCCATCCTGGTCGCCCCTATCTGCCCTCCCCTGCAGGTCTGGTCCTCCCAACTGCCCTCCCCTGCTGACCTGATCACCCACAACTGCCCTCCCCTGCCAGCTATCTTGTGGTGGCAAACTTGTGTTCACATGGATGGGGTGGCCATCTTTGACCATATGGGGGCATCCATCTTATGTGTTGGAGTGACAGTCAATTTGCATATTATCTCTTTATTATATAGGATATATATATGGAAAGACATCAGTGCCCCTGGCTAAAATTGTCAGGTATTGCATGTTTGTATACATGCAAAAAAATGAAACTAGACCACCCACCTTCTTACACCTCACACAAGAATGAACTCAAATGGATTAAAGATTTAAATGTTAGACTTTAAACTGTAAAAAATCCTAGAAGAAAACAGAGACAGCATAATCACTGACATTTCTTGTAGAAATATCTATTTCCTGATATATCTCCCTAGGCAAGGGAAACAAAATAAAAAAATAAAAAATGGGACTATATCAAATTGAAGTTTTTTTTTTTTTTTTTTTTTTTTTTTTCATAGCATAGGAAACGCTATCAACAAAATGAGAAGATAAACTACAGAAAGGGAGTACATATAGATATAGAGACAGTAAAGCAACAAGCAGACTGTCACATTACAGCGGGGAGGGGCCGGAGATCTGGGGGAGATTATAGATCAATGAAGGACTTGTATACATGCAAATAAGTACCAACCAATGGACACAAAACACTGGGGAGGGAGGGTTGTATGGGGGGGGGCAATTGTAAGATATGTACACGGATAATAATTTAATAAATAATAATAATAATAATAATAATAATAAAATACATTACAAATAAAAAAATGACACATTTGATAAATGGTTGATATCCAAAATTTATAAAGAACTTATAAAACTCAACACCAAAAAACTCCATTAAAAAATGGGCAAAAGTTCTGAATAGACACTTTTTCAAAGAGGATATACAGATGTTCAACAGCCGTATGAATGATGCCCAGTGTCACTCAATCAGAGGGGAGTGGACTGACAGTTATCAGGGAAAGGGGGAGTGGTGGATGCGGGAAGAGACTGAACATAAACTGTGCACCTATGGATGAGGACAATGGGGGGTGGGGAGCAGGTGGAGGGTGGAGTGGGAACCTGGTGAAGGGGGGAAGAAATGGGGAACCTTTGTAATAATATGAACAATAAAGATTGATTTAAATAAATAAAATTTAAAAAATAAATAAATAAAACCACAAAGAGATATCACCTCACACCTGTCTGAATCGCTATAATCAATAAATCAACAAACAATGAGTGTTGGTGTGGGTGTGGAGAAAAGGGAACCACCATTGTGTACTGTTGGTGAGCATGTAGATTGGTGCAGCCACAGTTGAAACAGCATGGAGTTGCTTCAAAGAAATTAAAAATGAAATTTCCTTATGACCCAGTGTTTCCTCTTCTGGAAATTTATCAAAAGAAATCCGGAATACTAATTTGAAAGAATATATGTACCCCTATGTTCACTGCAGCATTATTTACAATAACCAAGATATGGAAGCAGCCCAAGTGTCCATGAGTAGATGATTGGTTAAAAAGCTGTGGTACATTTACTCAATAGAATACTACTCTCCTGTAAAAAGAAAGAAAATTTTATCCTTTGTGACCTGGAGAACATTATGCTAAGTGAAACAAGCCAGCCAGAGAAAGACAAATACCATATGATTTCACTCATATGTGGAATTTAATGAAGAAACTGAACTACCAAGCCAAACAGATGGAGAGCAGATAGACAGCTTGTGGATAGAAGGGATGGGGCTAAGGAAGAACAGATTGAGCAAAAAATAAAAATAAAAAAAAATAAGAGAGAATGAGAACTTGTGGACTGCAATTCGGTGATTTCAGGAGGTGAAGGAGGAAGGGTGGAGATTGTAGAGAGCATAGAAGAAATAAAAAGGTGATGGAACAAATTAAATTAAAAAAAATAAAGCAAAAAGAAAAACAGGAAGAAGCAAGGCAAGCAAATTTATCAAAATACATCTGGCATAAAGTGCAGATGGGCTCTCAGCTAATCTGAGTGTGAGCCTGGTGGGAGTTCAAGGGATTTTATACTTTTCTGTCTGCAGGTTCAAGGTTCCTCTGCCAGATATCTTGGGCAATGACTAGATTTCAAGGTCCTTCTTTCACTCTGTTGTGGCTTTTCTTGGGATGTTTGTACAGCCACCTGCTTATCTTGGCAAGTCCTAAGATGGCTGACTTTTTTGTTTAGTGAGTGAGATAAAACTCCCCTGTGTCCTTCCCCCTTCTTCTCTCCTTAGCAGGTACATGGTTTTTTAAGCTATGAATTCTCTGGTTAGGGAGGGGAGGCATTAGCCATTTGCTCTCAAGTGTCCTTGGTTGGAGAAGATAAGTTGCTGAAAGTGGCTGCAAGCTGCCCAAACTGTGTGACCTTGTTTAATTTTCTTGTCTTAGTTTCACTATACTACTTGCCCAGCAATTTCCCTAGCTTCTTACTCTCTCGTTACAAGTGTATTTTAAATTGTACCACAGCGAAGTTGTTTTATACACCGCCAAGGTGGTGCTCAGGTCTGACAATCTCGCTCCTAGGGACCAATGGAGTTCAGTACTAACGGTGCAGGCTTTGGTATCCAGTGAATTCAGTTCCAAATCCCAATTTATCAGTTACTAGCTGTACAGAATAAAGCTTTAGGAGCTAGGGACATTTATTTAAACTTTCCTTTGTAGGTGATATTTCTGCAGGACAGCCCCACGTGGAGAAGTGAAACAGTATTGCTTTTATCTATTTTGTAATTGATTACAAAGCACTCTGTGACAAATGGGGGTGGGGGGACAAAAACACACACTCCCACCAACAAACAACACACCCTGAAATAAGTCCCTTAAAAACGGAGATCTGTCTTGTTTATTTTATTAGCCACCACCTCTTCAAACAATACCTAGTGCTTTTACTGAATGAATAAATTCTTATGAATTGTGTGATCCAGCATTTTCCAGGGAACAGGATTATGCTGTAGATAGTTTGCAAACCTCTGACAATGTGAACCCTCTGATTATTTTAATTATATAATGGCATTTAACATGTCATTGATTCTCTTATACTTAAATAGTAGACTAAGTTTAATCTATGGCAGTCCTAAGAAATACCCTATAATGTTTTGAGTTGTTTTTATTGTCCAAACCCAATGACCGAGTGAATTTTTATTATAATTTGCTGCTAAGTTACTAGTGGTCGTGTGTGTGTGTGTGTGTGTGTGTGTGTGTGTGTATACCTATTAATCATATCTGCTTTTATATAATAAAATATATTAGTTTTGTTTCAATTTTTCAGTCAGTTAAAATTATATGATGTGCATCAAACTAAATAAAATTTGTCATCCCACAAATATAATGCAGATTAATTGATCAAAGTTTATCAGTTAGCAATTAAGTTTTGGAATATAGTAGTATAAAGTCTAAACAGGTTAAATACTACTGGGCAGAATTTGAAACCTTATTTTTTTTATCAATAAAATGGTTTTCAGAGTATCCTTGTACTCTTAAATCATGCCATATATATGTTTTCCTATTCCTCCTGGGAGGATTCATTTGCATATTGCCTATCTACCCTCCTATACCTCAAAAATACCGTGTTCAATTACTCAAATTAAAACACACACACAAAAACAACAACAAACAAACAAACAGACAAACAAAAAACAACACCTGGGTATCATTATTGAGATCTTTCTCTCTGTCAGTTCAACCTTTCAAGACATCATTTTGATTTTGACTCCAATACACATGTCTACTCTGTCTCCCTTTGCCCCAAATCGTGTCATCTAACAGTACAGAATCCTGATCAGTTTCCCTTTAATTACTGCAGTAGCCTTCTAATTGGACTCTTCACTTCCATTCTCGTGTCTCTTTTCCATTTAATTCAAAGAACAACTATAATGAATATTTAAATATGATAATTCCATCCTGAGACAGCTGTGCTTAATAGCCACTGAAGTGGTTTCCCATGAGAATTAAAATTAAAGGTGATCCTTGATCATGGCTGCTGTATCTAGCAGATCTGGCCCCTCACCCCTGCCAACCTCCTGTTGTAAGACTGTCAACCTGTCCCACTACACAGGGTTCAGGCCTTTTCAAGTCCATTTTTACTGTACCATCTCCTTCTTCAACCTGAGTGATTTCCTCTGCCTTTTTCCAGGACAAGCTTTTCTCAGTGTTCAGACTTCAGCTTAACTGTTATCCTTGGAGTTCCTTCACTGCTGTCTAAAGTATGTTCTTCCTTAGCTTCTCACACTCATTCTCTGCATTTCCTCAGGGCACACATTGCAATTATAGTTGTATAGTTACATGTGGGACTGAGTATTGTCTGTTTACTCCCTATGCACTGAGCACTGTGAGTATAGGATTGGTGCCAGGTTTAGTACTGTCTCATATATAAACCTAGCACACAGAATGTGTATTATAGACATTGACTCTGTCTTGGGCATTGTTCTGGATGCAGGATATGTAGAGTGATAAAGGCAAACACCTTGCTCTCAAGGCGCTGGCATTTTAATAGAATAAAAAAAAAAGCCAGACAACGAATTAATAAGTGTACTCCTTTGATCAAGGACTCCCTTGGTTCAGGGCGCTAAGCAGAAGATTATATTTTCTAAAAGAGTACATGTCTGTCTTGCCCCAACCAGGGACCTGGCTCAGCTAGCCTCATCTGTCTGTGTTTTTTTAACCTGCCAGGCTACTCCCCAGTGTGACTTTTGCTCTGGCGCTTGGAAACCCTCATCAATGCCATTCTTTGTCCTCCTTTCCATTTGTACTGGCAGCTGAGAAATTTGGCAATTCCTCACAGTGACTAATAGTAATACTTCTTTGCAGATGTAATGCTTCATATAAATGGCAAGTCCTGTACAAACACTAAATAATTAGTCTTCATAATAACCCTAACAAGATATAATATAAAATACTCTGTTTTGAATGGAAATAACTGAGTCATTGGGAATGTATCTATTAAAATCACAGCATAGTGGAAGGATGTGTGTTGTGATTCTTAAACTACTGTTTTTTTTTACTCCTAAATAATAACATATCATAACATAAAATGGTGTTTTATGAATGCCTCACTTTTTCATTAATAAATTTAATTTATAGTTTAGTTTAAAGTGTGTATAATGCAAATATGTATTAAGCTACTAACATCTTTAAGTTAGAACATATGATGTGAGCAACTCAACTTACTTTGGCAATCATTTTTTTATGATCTCCCAGACTTAAAGTCTGCTGGATATTAACTATATACAGTATATGTTGATCTTTATTGACATACACCTTCCTCTGGAATACATTACATATTATAACTGAAATCTAGTATGCCAAGCTTACTTTCTCTTTGTCTTGCTGACTTAGTACCATTGTAATAAACACTTGGCAGTATCTTGTACAAGTGTTGCTGATTCCTGAGTGAAATCATGAAACTAAAACTGACTGCAGATAGCCAAGAGGGCTTTTCATAGGAAGTGCCCTTATGGTGTTAATGTTTCTGTAAAATGGGAATGTGGTTTAAGCTTGGACCCAATCTGGAGGTAATTCTAACCATTGAAAAACTAGAATGGCTTCGCAGCGTGTCTCAGTGGTTGAGTATCGACCTATGAACCAGGAGGTCACGTGTTTGATTCTGGGTCAGGGCACAATGCCTGGGTTGTGGGCTCCATCCCTAGTGGGGATGTTTAAGAGACAGCCAATCCACAATTCTCTCTCATCATGGATGTTTCTATCTCCTTCTCTCTCTTCCTTCCTCTCTCTGAAGTCAATAAAAATACATTTTTTAAAAATTTAAAAAAAGATCAGGAATGAAGTATATGTATTGTTTTGAAAGCCAGCAAATAAATTGTTTTTTTAAAATCAAATTTATTCTGGCAATAGCTTCTCCTGCTATTTGCAATGTTCCACACTATTCATTCATGTTAATATAACTTTTCAGAATATATAATATTTTTAAAGAAAAAAAGTACTACTTTCCTAGGGTAGGGCATAAAAGTTTTGTGACATCTTCAAAGCTCTAGTAATTAGTGCTTCTGCTAGCATATTTTTTCCTAAGATCTTAACTGCAGCATAATTTAATGTTTAAAAATAAAGTTGACTGCTATAAAAAGCATAAGTAGAAGATGACATAATTATTGAAGAGCATTTATAGATATATTATGTCAGATTTTAAAAAGTAAATATGTATTTTTAAGAAATGGACATAGTTAATTCTTAACTTTATACAGAATTGATGTTTGCATGCATCATTTTAAAAATCAAATTTCTTATCTTTAGATTATGATTGCATAAGAGGATAATATCAGATAAAATATTATTTTGCATATCATTTTAGTTTGCCTCTTCAACAAGTTAAGGTATATTTCTGTGTAATCACCCTTTTGGTAGAAATGTTTTTAAAAGTTTGGAATTATTATTATATTTTAAGAGATGGTAAAGAATTTGAACACATTTGTACCCCAGATAACACTTTGCTCTCCTGGATATTGCTGTGAGCTTACAATGTAGGAACGTACATAGTTACAAAAGCCTTTATGACACACTTTTTTATCTTGCTCCCAAAACTTAATACAAAACAATCCGCAATAAAACCCTGCTATATTGCCATTTTGTGATAGGGTAAAGATTGTTACTTGACAGATGTTAAAATTTATGTAAACTTCACTTCAGGGAAAACAACAAAGTTGTAGCATGATCCCAGCCACGAAGTACGTGCTCGGTACAGATGTACTAAATGAAAGGATGATAGTTGTTTTGAAATTAGATAGAATCTGTTTATGTCAGCACAGGCATTAAATGTCATTGATGTGAGTAATTCTCTACTCAAAACTAAAGATTGAGAATGTGATTAATAATTTTGAAAGCCATTAAAGTAGCCCATTGTAACAAAGTTAAGCTGTTACTAAGCATCTCCAGTTTCTTTGTCTTTGAGAATCTATTTCATTTATTTCTTTCCTATAATATATCCCATTTCTAAAGAATCTCCTTGATTTTTTTTCTTTTCCCTGTTGGCAGTTTATTATTATTTGCTGCAAGTTTTCATGGACAAGTAGTCTTTTAATAGAAAAATAAATAAAAATCAAGTAGTGCATATTATCTTCTGTTTTTTTCCTGCAGAAACTTGTTACTAATTAAAATACCCATATTTAATTAAAACACTTATTATCGTGAAACATTTTTAGTCATTGTGTTGCTGAAGTAAAGGAGAATCTTTTAGAAGAATTAGCATGACATACATTACTGGAATGATGAGTTGTAATTCTTAGCATGCCCATGAAAGTGTGGAAAACTCTGCGGAAGCACAGAATGCAGACTGAGCTCAGAGATAAGCAGTTGACCATCAGATTGGAAATTTTTCACTGAACTTTTTCTCCAGTGGGAAGAGGCTGATATATTAATAATATCACCTATTTAGGATTGTGAACATTGTCTTGTTAAGACCAGATAGGTGGGTACATTTGTAGAGAAGAGTCCTTGATGAACTGGATCTGTGGTCTAGCTCTGCTGCTAAATATTGACAAATTCCTCATCCATAAAATGAAATGAATAAACTCACTTTATCATAACCTGTGATATGGACTAAATGAGTAAATGCTTAGCATGGGTCTGTATATAGTACAGGTTCAATAAACATTGACCATTGCTAACATTTTTATCATATTGTTAACTTACTATCATTATTACTTATGCAATGTGTTCCTCTCCCCTCTGAGGAGCCTAAAATTCCTAATTTCCAAAAGAAAAAGTTTGTATCACATATCCCTCTGGCGCCTGACTCCATTGAGATTCTGCGTTTCTTGAAGCCATTGTAATTTACAGATGCTCACCACATGATTAGGGAACAAAATTAATTTTAGGAACACTTGAACCTTATCAGTATTGAGTAATTAGTAAACTGTAGTGCACTGAGGTACAGCCACAGAATGCTGAGGCTCTTGCAATAATGGAGTGGATTTGTTGGAAATACAATGGATTATATGGAATTGTATACAGTAAAATGATGATGTGTTTGTGTGTACTTTTTAAAAAGCAATTTATTAGAAACCAGGATATCTACTTTTTTTTTTTTTGGTTTCTTCCTGACAAATAACACAATCTAGTAATGTTTCTTGGAACTCAGTTGCCTCTGTTTCTTGGGATGAATTAGATGTTGTCAAAGACCTCTACCTGTTTAATAACCTTATGTTTCATTTAGTTCTAAAAGTTTCCATAGTGTGTTTAAAGAGTGTTACACTTTAAATAATGTCTTTAACATTTTTTCACTTTGCCTCCTCTCTTCTCTTATTACCCCAATAGATTTCAAAGTTGCCACTCAATTTTAGAATCCTTTTCTGCAAATATATTACTTATTCTGAGAATTGTATTAAATTGATATTTCATTTTTTAGAAACTCAAATGATTATAGGTTTTGTTTAAAATGATACTTTTTATTACCAATTTTAATATTTTAATTTATTATTTTTAAAAAATCCTCACTGAGGATATATTTTTATTGATTTGAAAGAAAGTGGGGAGAGAAACATCATTGATTGGTTCGACCTGCACATTGTGTGGATCAAAACCGAAACCTAGGATGTTTCCTAACTTGGAGTCAAACCTGCAATTACTTGGTTACAGGGTGACCTTCCAACCACTGAGCTACCCTAGCCAGGACGATTGACCAGTGTTTTAGACAAAAGTTTCCAGTAGCCCAGCTGGTGTGGCTTAGTGGTCGAGCCTCAACCTATGAACCAGGAGGTCATGGTTTGATTATGAGGGCATATATCCGGCTTGTGGGCTCAATCCACAGTGGGAAGTGTGTGGGAGGCAGCTCCCTGAAATCAATAAAAATATATATATATTTTAAAAACTTCCAGGAAACAAAGATTTATGGAAGCTTATTATGCTTCTTCAAATTTAACTGAATAAAAAACATTAGGAACGAGCCAAATTACTGTACAAATCTGTAAATATGGAACAATTACATAAATATGGAAGCAATATTAGAGTGAACTATGGTTTGTTTTATCACCATTTTAGGTGGTAACTACTCGGACACATTATAGATGTTATTTGCTCTGTTTCAAATTATATTAAATCTTTATTTCAAAAGTGAGTAACAAATTTTAGAATTTCATACTATTCATACCATTTCATACTAGCACAATTTATGGTTTGATTAATAGGGATGTTTGAGAAGAAAAGGAGACGCTTTTTCCAAAAAGGATCCATGTTTGAGAATACTTACAGATTTCACTGGTCTTTCTGCCAATCATTTGAATTCAGTTTTTATTGATTTCAGAGAGAAGGGAACAGGGAGAGAGAAATAAACACATCAATGATGACAGGGAATCATTGATGGGCTACCTCTTGTATGCTCTCCACTGGGGATCGATCCTGCAACCTGGGCATGTGCCCTGACCAGGAATGGAACCGTGACCTTCTGGTTCATAGGTCAAGGCTCAACCATCAAGCTACATCAGCCAGGATGAATTCAATTTTTAATTACTTAAATACACATGAATTATGAAAATTTGATAATTTAACTGAAAGTTCATATCATTTTAAAATGTGATACATACTATTCCTCTTCTCCCCTGCCCCCCAAAATATGTTCAGGACAAGTTTAAGGAAGAAAGGTTGCTTTTATAGAAGATGGAAAAAAATCTTAAGTTCACGACTATTCAGTTTTATGCTTTACAGCTGCAAAAATAATTACATGAACGTTATCTAAGCAACCATCTTTAATAGATTACATTTTGTTAGCTTTACATTATATACTGAAAAACTCAAATAACATAGTAAATTGAAAAGAAATTTTGATTTATCTGACTTAATATTTTAATATTTGATATTTTTAAAAGACATTTTATTATTCATTGATTTATTTGAGATCTGATCTCAATTTGTAAAGAAGACATCGTGTTACCATTGGTTTTAACTTTACCAGGTAGAAACCTTGTGCAAATTATTTATTTTTACTTGAAAAGTATTTTACTTTTGCATTTTTCAAGGGCATTAAAATATTTCAACGGTGATATCTTAGGTTAATAATGTGATATAGCAAAGAAACACACTGTTTGTAAAAGTCAATTCATTTGTTGTTTTATATAATCCTTACATTTTATTTGTGGTGCATTTGTAATACCTACATCCCAGGTATGTGCCCTCACCCAGAATCAAACCCACACCTTTTTTAGTGAACGGGATAATGCTCCAACCAACTGAGCCACGTAGCATGACTCCTTTATGTTTATAAGAATACACAGAACAATTTTATTCTGTGAACTATTTTTGAAATGCATATTATTTTTACATTATTTTACATTGTATCCCAACAGATACTAAGTGAATAATACTGCTTATTTTATGGTATTTTAATATTACATTACTAGTGTAGTAATAAATAATTTCTTCCTCTAGGATTAATAATGTAAATAGGGTTAATCTCTCTTACCCTGAACAGATTTAAGAATTAAATAAAAGAATATTTACTCCTGCCTCCAAAACAAAAACACACTCAACACCATTAAATTCAGAACATATAAAGTGACATTGTTGGTAGCAGTATAATTATCATCATTGGTACCTTGTAACACTTGCCCTCACTCAGTGCTAACGGAAAAAACACAGTAATTTGAAGGTGCTCACTTTGTAAATATGTCTGTAGTTGTTACAATGAGCATATTTAAATTGTAAAGATAATATATTCTTATACATTAATTTGAGACAGTTTTAAAATAAATGATAGTTAAATGAATGTTTGTAAATATATTTATTTTTGCTTTTACATTTTCTTTTTACAATTTTTTTTCTTTATTGATTAGCGTATTACACATGTGTCCTTACCCCCCCCTGTGCCCCCCACCCTCCTCCCACTCGTGCCCTCACCCCTCTGGTGTCTGTGTCCGTTGGTTAGGTTTATATGCATGCATACAAGTCTTTGGTTGATCTCTATCCCCTCTCCCCATCCTCCCCTGGTTTACTTGTGTTTCCAATTCATTTAATAATAGAAGCATCATCCGAATGTGTTATGTAAGTATTAGTAAAGGAGGATTCTGTTGTATTCATTAGCACATGGATGAGAAAATGCAGTCAGAGAAGAAAGCAATTAATGATAAGTCAAATCCAAACTGTGAAGGAACTAAGCAGCAAAATATTTTTTTACACTGCTCTATGAAGAATATCCAACTGTCCCTGCTGTGTATGCATAAGCTCTGAGGTCTCCATTAAATTGCATATGTCTGTAAGTAGGAATAGATGCTCCAAGATGCATGGAGATAGCTATCTGTAGTAGCTCATTATAATAAGTGTCTCTTTTGCTGAACTGCAGTGATAAGGGCTGCATATCTACTATTCCTCTTGTCCCTGCAGTACTACGGGATGACTTCAGACAAAATCCCTCCGATGTCATGGTGGCAGTGGGGGAGCCCGCAGTGATGGAGTGCCAGCCACCACGAGGCCATCCTGAGCCCACCATTTCTTGGAAGAAAGATGGCTCTCCACTGGACGACAAAGATGAAAGGATAACTGTGAGTACTGAGTTTATCAGTGGGGTCACCTCCAGAGCTCACTGTATGTATCTCCACCAACGAAAAATAAAAATGTGAAGGTTTTTGTTTTTGTTTTGTTTAAAATAATAGGTTGCAATATCTCCCATTTTTATGTCACTTTGTTTAAAGTTTAGTAAAAGAAAAATATAATTTATGTGTTAATGTCTAAAAGTTAACAAATACATAGTTTTATGTATGACTTAGTTATTATCATAACTCAGGGTATATCACATTTCCATGTGTTACAATAAAAGTTATTTTTAAAAATATCAGGTCAGAGAGTATGTTTCCAATAGGCTTCCTAAAAGTAAATTTAGGATTTTTTCTGTTTCTGCTTTTTAAATTGCATTTCAGTTCTATAGAATAGTTCAATCATGTTTCTGAACAATAAAATCTCATCTGAATGATACCTAGGTAATGGATTTACTCATTCCAAAATAAAATTATGTGACTAGATTATTGGATTTAAAATTATTTTGTGATATAAGCAGAATAAATCTGTAGTTAGTAATGATGCGTTTTCCTCTGTCCATCAGTGATTCTCTGTGACTTCTTTTTCTTTGCATTTTTGTGTTGTGAAAGGTATTTACTAAGCCACCTAAATAACCCAGCTCTGCTTACCCTATGATTGTACAGTATTTCCCTTTGGCATTTCCTTTGTTCTGCACACACTCTCTGCCATTGCAAAGTCATTGGCCACGTTACCCTGGAGAATCTGTGTGCTATACTTGTAGAAGTACAAGGTTATAACACAGAACACATGCTCCTAATAAATGCTTGCACTATTTATTTACAGATTAGCATGATAATTAAGTAGTGAAGAAAGTAAAGGGGTTTATGGTAGACAAAGTTTTAGGGACTTTTAAAGAAAATCAAGCGTTTTTCCTGTACTGAACTGAATAAAAATTAGTATCTCAAAGGGTTTTTATGAATTGAGGAATTGGGTTAAGAACAGCCTAGCTCTACTTTTAACTATTCTTTTATAGTTCTACAAAGTGAACTACAATATATGTGGAAATATTGGTTTTGGGAAATGAAGTCAAGAGCACAAGGGAATGGAACAAAAGCTTCTCTTATTGCTGCTAACAGATTCCTTTAGATTTATGCACAATCAAGATAACATTTTTCTTGAAAACATATTTTAAGTTATTTAATGATAATTACATATAATTTTCATTTCTCTGACCTAATGATTCATACACACTAAAACCATTATATTTCTCCCTCATGTCTTTCCTGGTGACCAATTTGTGTTTAATACAAATTAATGATAAAAATTTCAGCATTGGCATCCAGATGGTATAGCTCAGTGGTTGAGCACTGAGCCAGGAACCACGAGACCACTGATTCGCTTCCCTGTCAGGGCACATGCCCAGGTTGTGGGCTTGATCCCCTGTGGGTGGAGTGCAGGAGGCAGCCGATTGATAATGTTTGTCTCATCATTGATGTTTCTATCTCTCCCCTTCTCCCTTCTCTCTCTCTCTCTCTCTCTCTCTCTCTCTCTCTCTCTCTCTCTCTCTCACTCTCAAAAGAAAAAAACAAAAACAAAAAAACAAACAAAAAAACAACCAATAAAATAAAATAAAAATTTCAGCATTGGTGATGCAGCATTGAACAGCTCCCAATGAGTGCCCTTCTGGAGTTTATATTCTGTGACTGACTATACAGGTAAAATTAAAGTAGATGGTGTAACATATTGTACATTAGACTATAGTAAATTATATAAACAGTAAAGTAGTGCAGAGCTAGACAGATAGGATTGGGAAGAACCTCGGTGTTTAATAGGATGGCCAGAGAATGCTTCACATAGAGACCAGTAAAACTATTGAGGGAGGAACTTTCCAGGTATCTGGGAAAGTGTTCTAAGTGAACAAAGTATACGGTTAAAGACCCTATTGCAGGGCATACCTAACGGATTGAAAAAGGAGCAATGCAAATGGTAGGGAGGGAGGAAAGTTGAGATTTGGAGCAGATGGCATCAGGGATAACAACAAGCCAGACTGTGTAGTACCTTACAGTCCCTGCAAATAGTTTGGCTTTTCTCCCAAGAGAAGGGTAAAGCATCGGGGGCTTTGGCAGGATCCACGGAAGGGTGATAATGGCAGAAGTAGGGAGACAAGTTGGGAGCATTTTCGGTTTTCTTGGCAAAAGGGAAATGTTGTCTGAATCAGTCTGCTAGGAGGAGGAGAGCAGTGGTTAGAGCCTGGCTCTGCTGTGAAGCAAAAGCTGTCAGAATCGAACAGATTGGATTTGGCTTATTAGAAAAAGAGAAGAGTGAAGGATTACCTTTATGCATTGGTCCGAGCAGCAGAAAAGACAGTGATGCTGTTAATTGAGATGTCCTTAATTATAGTAGAAGAAGATTTGGGTTAGAAGTTATCAAGAACTCAGTTTCAGACACTGTAATTTTGAAGTTCTTATTAGATATCCACAAATGTCAAATAGGCAGTGGAAACGTGAGTCAGAAATTCAGAGTCGAGGTTGAGTCTGGAGAAAAAACTGTGTTGTGGTGAACATAACGAGTACTTGTTGCCCTGCATGCAGTCCACCCCCGCTTCTGGGCGGATGAAAGCCTTGGCTGCCCAGTTTCCCCGCTGTAGGGCAGACCACGCTGGCTAGTTCAGCTTCATGGGCTGTGAGTGGAAATTGAAGATATTAAATACCGTGAGGGAGCCTCCAGCACGCTTTGTTCCGTGTGGCCTCCAGAGAGTCCACATGTTCCAGGTAGTGAAGCTACAGCAGGAAAGCCACCCATAGAGCCTGGGCCCCATAGTCCTGTGTGACAGAACTTTCCGCTCCACATCTGGCTCCCCATGATGGCCATGTAGAGTGAATGAGAAGTAAATCTTTCTTGTATTAAGTCACAGAGTAGTTCTTACCACAGACTAATGTAGCTCATTTTGAGTAATATGGGAGTCAGCATGTACATATTATTGAAAAATGGGAGAATGGAATTCACCAGAAAGCTTTTGGTTTGGGTGTATGTGTTTAATTTGTATCTGCATTTTTGTGATGTTAACAGTTTAAAACCACTCTAGTAAATTTTATTAAAATAAAAAAGCATCTTGAAATATCCTTTTGTATCATATACTGGATTTGAGTAAATGTTAGGGTTTGTGCACAAATGTTTAAATTATTATAGGATCTTCATTTGCCTTTTATAGAGGGTGCTATCCTGTCAACACTAGTAGCAGTTCCTCCACATATTAGTAGTTTTAGTGTCAATATTATAAGAACCACCACCAACCAGGAATAAAACAATTTAAGGTTGCAATATAACCTATCACTATGAAATGATGCCAGGATGTTAATGTCTAAATAATTTTAAAATCGTTTAAATGATGCCAAAATGATGATTCATGATATTGTTCCATATGCTAGGAAGTTGTAACATCTGAAACTTTTACTATTTCTAAGACCATCTGTGTATTTTGCATAAATTATGACTGTTAAACTGATAAAACACTAGAGGTAATATGCACATTTATATATGCAGGGAAATTAATAGATTAAAATTTAGCAGTTTGGGTTTAAAACGACAGTCTTTATTTAGAATATAATTGTTTTTGTTTTATTTCCTTCCTTTAGGCAAAATTAAAGCCAATCAAAGCAAACACTTAAAATAGAAACAGAATACCCAATATTATTTTCATTTTTTTAAATTGAAAGTAAATTGTTAAGAGATGTTAGTTATTAGATATTTTATGTGAGTCTTCTTTCCTACGGTTTGCTTTCCAATGATTGTTTTCATTTCTGTTGTTCACATATTTTGCCAAATGTGTTGAGTACAGATGAACAGGAGATTAAAGTCCATAATATGCTTATGAAAGGCAAGTGAAGATTGCGTGGTTATTGCTACAGTTTCGGTTATAGGAATTTCTGAGTTCTTTAATGTGGTGGCTTTCTTTGTTGAAAATTTAAAGTAGGACTCGCCCAGCTGTGAGAACAAAGACACACCCTACAAAAAAGAGGAAATATGTAATTGAATTGTGGCTGCACCTGTATTTTTTTATGTTAAGTCATTTTATTTATTTATTTTTTTTTACATTAACCTGGATTCTGAGCCAAATTTTAGATCTGTGGTGATTACAAACCAGGGATATATATACATAGCTTTTTCTCGCTGAAGAAGAATCTTTTAGAGCTATGCTGGCACATATTCCTGAGAATAATTTGCAGGAGGCCTTAGATGATGTTTGTCTTTTTTCTAAATGTAAGTATTTATATTTAGAGTTAGAATTAGAAGTAGTTTGTTTAACTGGCAGGCTGGATTAAATAGATTTACTTCAGATGCCTGAGACCTAGTCATAACAATTATTATTAATAAATGAAATTTTCTCATAAAGATGTATCAGAGGATCAAAGACTTCTTTTTTTTATATAGAATATTCAGATGTACCTTACAAAAGTGATATGCTTATTTTATTGCATTACATTTTGGAAATATTGTACTGACCTTATTTTGTAAGGTTGTCAAAATGAGACTATTGAAAAGAAAAGTAATACCAGATATTGAAAAAAATTTTTCATGTTCAAAAATAAAACCTATCATTGTCCTTGAATTAATGAGAAAGGTAAATACAGTTGAAAGTTGACATCACAAATACTTTCCTATACTATAAAAGGCCTTCATAATGTAAAAGGATTATGTTGAATAAAACCTGTCAAATAGACCCAAAAAGGCCCTATTAAAGTTTAAGTATGATTTTTGCATTTCTGAATGGAATGAAAAGTCATTGGCAATGAAGGCAGAGAAAGTTTCTGGTGCCAAAACATTGTGAAAAGGTGTTAAATTTATTTTCAAATTTGCAACTTACTTTATATTTGTTGACCTGGGTGATTTTAATATTGTTATCTTAGTAGAAAGTTAAGTGTGCTATAAATCATCACCAGTTTTGGGAACACACACAATTGCACAGATTGGAAAACATTAGTTTTCCAAAGCTTTTCACTGAGTCTCTGAAATGAATATCCTACAGGAATGACATACATAAAGATGGAAGGAAATATAGCCAACTTCTCATAGAGAATAGTTGATAAATAAAACTCATTTAATTAGTTATTATAAGCATAAGAACAAATATATTCATAACTTAAAATATTAAGCTGTCCAATAGTATCTAAAACAATAGCAACTATGGTTTTCATCAACATATTATAAATTATGATAGCAAATTGATACCATAATTTTAATAATTTATGGCTAGCAATTAGACCCTTTGATTTGGATTAGTAAATAAATATGTATTGAAACAATAGTAATTTATCAATAACTGGAACATAGTAAATGAGCTGTAAATGTTTATGAAATGTTGCAAACTCTTTTGCTTAAGTGTACTATGAAAACAAGTAGAAAAATAACCACTCCATTTTTTTGTGTATGGAGATTTTTCAAACAAATGTGTCAAAACTCAATAATCCATATTTTTCCATTATGGCACACTTATATCAGTCAATTCAGTTTTCTGGAGAAGATAAAGATGATGATGATAATTATGATGATGACAATGATGGTGGGATAATGGTGATTGATGATAGTGAACACTTAATGTAGCACTTACTATGCACCATTATATAGATTGACCCATTTAATTCTGACAACTCTGAAAGAGAAATGGTAAAATTTCACTAATGTAGTTTTTAACTCCAAATTGGAGGGACAATTATGGGGCAACTGGCTTTTGTTCCCTGATAACATTTCTTGTAGGGTCCTATAGATTTTGCTTCATACATAGGGACTCTGATTTGCTATCAATGCAAATTTCAAATCACAATGACAGGAACTCTTATTTCCCACCATGAAATAATATCTTTAAGTTTACAAGGGTCTGAATACTTTAGTTCACATAGTGGAGGTATGGTGGTTTTTAAACTACGTTTGGCATATTTGAGAATTAGTCCATATTATATCCAGTAGTGAAAAGTATAACTATGTAAAAGGTCTATAAAATTTGAAGTTTAGTAGTGTCACAAAAGATGGCATAGATATGGTCAAGTTTGATCAAAGATTATAGTTCAGATAAACTAAATTATTCTGTACTCTAGAAACCTTACATTAAAATACATTAAAAGATTAAAGAGGATGATAATTGGTCACAATGTGGCATTTTGGAAAAGAGGATTTATATAAAAAGAATGTTATAAATCAGTCAATTTAGTTAACTGAATGTTAACTAAATTGCAGATTAGCCAGGTTTAATATCATCAGTTGTATATATTTCAAAAGTTTTTGCTGAAAAATTAAGGAATTAGGATAAATTGTATAATAATGGGAAACTGAGTTAAAGAAAATATTATTGGCCCTGGCTGGATAGTTCAGTTCATTAGATCATTGTCCTGATGCACCAAGGTTGTGGGTTTGATCCCGGTCATGATACATACAAGAATCAGAGACATAAAAGCATGAACAGACTGTTGAACCTCAGTAGGAAGGCAGGGGATCTTGGGTGGGGAGAGATCAAGCAATGAACTTCTATGCATATATACATAACCTGTGGATGCAGACAGTGGGCTAGGGAGTGATTGGGGGTGAGGGAGGGAAAAGGTCAGAAGAAGTTAATGGGATGGGGGAAAAGGAGGACCTGTGTAATACTTTCAACAATAAAAATATTTTAAAAAAATCAAATGAAAGTTGCTAGTTAAAAAAAAAAAATCAACCAATGAACACATGAACAATTGGAAAAACAAATTGAACTTTCTCATTCTCTTTGACTCTCACTTTCCCTTCCTCTCTCTCTCTCTCTCTCTCTCTAAAATCAGTAAAAAAAAATAAAATAAAATAAAATAAAACATTATTGATGTAGTGGCTTGGCAATTTTATATTGATATAGTAAAATATAGTTAAAAACTAACACAGTGCCCAGCCGCTATGGCTCAGTGGATGAGCATCAACCCATGAACCTGGTCGTGGTTCGATTCCAGGAGGTCATGGTTTGATCCCCAGTGTGGCCTGCAAGAGGCAGCCAATCAATGATTCTCTCTCATCATTGATGTTTCTATCCCACTCTTCGTTTTCCTTCCTCTCGGAAATAAATAAAAAATATTAAAACAAACAAACAAACAAACAAAAAACCACCCACAAACTAACACAATAACAACACAATGTAAATAGTGAGATCTATCTGAACTTAATTCTTAAATTTTAGAGTTATTTTCTTCATAATAAACTTTGAGTGTCATTTATCATGTTCTAGAGGCTTGGTGCATGGATTCATGCACCAGTGGGGTCACTAGGCCTGGCCTATGCAGATCAGGCCAAAACCAGCTCTCTGACATTTCCAAAGGGGTCCCAGATTGCAAGAGGGTGGTTCTCAGGTGATGCACCCTGGAATCCGGCTCTTTTCTCTCTAGTTTGGAGTGTGTCACCCGAGAATTGCAGCTGCCAAATCACCACAGCTTGGCAGCTCCTGTGTTTAGCGTCTGCTTCCTGGTGGTCAGTGCACATCATAACTACCAGTCAGATGCTCTCTTAGGCATATATATTACCTTAGTGTTTAATAGAAGAGCTTAAAAGACATCTTTTCATGTTTGAAATTCTTATGTGCTTTATCCTCTAGGTTAGGGGTGTCGAACTCAATCAGAGAAGGGGCCAAAATCTAAAATCCAGCCTAAATCGCGGGCCGAATGGTTTACTGAACAGTCATAAACTGACAATGTCATAAACTGATAGCGGAGTGCAGTGATGACAGGGCAGTGCGGGCCACATTGCAAGGCCTGACGGGCTGGATTTGGCCCGCGGGCCTTGTGTTTGACACATGTGCTCTAGGTATATGACTTTGTGACATAAACATTTTTTAATGTCTTGTGTTATCCCTAGTTATAAGCTCTGTCTTGAATTTTTTATTGTTTTTCCTACCTGTCCTCAACAGAGCATGCTACAAATATTCTATGTGTCTTAACAGATTTTGTTTATGGTTTACTTAATGGAAAAGAATAACTTGGTGATGGGAAAATATTTTTATTTAAGTTATTTCTCTCAAAGCCATAGTCCAACCAAAAACCAAGTCATTGTCAATATCACCTACTTACCATGTAAGTGTATTAAAGTTTAATTTATTCTTCTTTGAGATGTGTGCAAAAAATTTTACAGGATTAATGTGCTTTAACATGGTGAGCCAGCATATTTAGTAGCTTTTTCTTTAGGTTTTTACTTAGATGGGATGACCAGCCATCTTGGTTTGCTAGGAACTACCCTCTGTTAGCACTGAACATCCTTAGTTCTGGGAAAAACCCTGGGTTCGGGAAAACTGGGACAATTTGTCACCCTAAGTCTGGATAGCTTAAAGGAATTGCTGTATATGTGAATGAGAAATCACATTCATATAGGGTAAGTAAAAGTAGTTAAAATAAATAGAACAATGTTAAGTATGTAATTTCTGTCATAAGCAAGTTAAGAATGAGAAAATCATTAGTGAAACTAGGAGAAAAATTCAGTTATATGTAAAAAAATAATTTAACACTTCCTATTCCCATGCTAAAGAGGTACAATTGTTAAAATGCAACATGTCATCAGTTCTTATTCCAGTACTTTTGTGTTTCCTGCATGTCTTTATAGGTTTCTTTGATTGCCCTTGTTGGTGTGATATTTTGGTAAATAGCAGCTGATTCACATCCCAACCAAATCCCCAGTGTCCTCCAGATCCTTCACAGATTTGGCATTCGGCCCTCTCCTTGCCAATGGCTTCCATTCGCCAAAATTCCCACATGTCTCCTTCCTAAGCCATCTGCTCCTCCTCCCTTACTTCGCTTAGTGTTTTCTCTGGTTTTCCAATTTCTTTCATTGTTCGCTGCCTGCTGCTTCCTTTTCCTCTGTCCTCCCCTAGAGGAAATAAACATACTAATGCAGCTGATGTCATAGAGCCCCTTTTCCCTGAGAAGTTAAATTTGTGTTCCTGAAAAATTCATATGTAGTTCTGTTGTACAAAAGTCAAAGGAAACTGGTGTAGTGAACCAGATTTTTTTTCTTTCTATCTTACATGAAGTAATACACACTATATGTGTTAGCCTTTTTAAGAAATAAAAATGTTAGCCATTATTTAAATTTAAGTTAAATCAGTATAAATCTATAATCCAATCATTGGACTGAAGAATTTAGTTAAAAAGTAACTTTATGGCCTATCTTCCTTTATTTTCAAATTTTATGATGGAAACATATTAAATGTTGATTCTGGATTAGTAGAATAAAATAGAATCGTAGGCATTACAAGAACACATTATAACTTCAGATTTCAATATCTATTCAATTTATGACCTTATGGACATTTTCATCTCTAAAAATTCCATTGTTTCCATTTGTGAGATGAATTGTCTGATTATTCCTATATTAGCTCATGGTTTCATTGTGGGTATCCAGTGAGAGATACATGTTAACTGTCATTGTAAATGGTAACACACTCTATACTCATTAAGTCAGTGGTTCTCAACCTTTCTAATGCAGCAACCCTTTCATATAGTTCCTCATGTTGTGGTGACCCCCAACCATAAAATTATTTTCATTGCTACTTCATAATTGTAATTTTGCTACTGTTAATGAATCATAATGTAAATATCTGTGTTTTCTGATGGTCTTAGGCTCTACAGCAGCAGTTCTCTAGCTGGGTCCCTTAAGACCAGAACTGCTAGCAGGGTCGCCTAAGACCAGATATTTACATTACGATTCATAACACAGATATTTACATTACAATTCATAACATAGATATTTACATTATGATTCATAACAGTAGCAAAATTACAGTTATGAAGTAGCAGTGAAAATAATTTTATGGTTGGTGGTCACCACAACATGAGGAACTGTATTAAAGGGTCACGTCATTTGAAAGGTTAAAACCACTGCATTAAATACTGAATATTCTGGTTCTGATTGCTGTTTGTATTCCTGCCTGAATTCTGGATATATTTAGTCATCAAAACAATAATGTAAAAGGACAATAAGAAATTGTTTATGTGATAAAAATTTCAACTTTGTCCAAATAAACAAAAAGGCCATATAAATGTACATTAAAAGAGATCCAGCATTTCTGTATCTTGTAGTTTTATCTATAGCTCATAAATAACTGTGATTAAATTTCCAGTGTTTCAGAATTGCCATGAGTGTTTACTGTTAAAGAATATTATGAGTAAACAAAGTAGTTAGACTAATACCAATATTAATACACCAATTTGAGATGGATGTACACCTTTACCAAAGATGCAATAATCAATTGGAAATTTTACACAAGAATGAAGCCCCAAGGCAGCCACAATGTCTGATAAATTGTCTTTCCTCTCAGTTGTATACAATTCTTAGAGTCACTGAGAAATGTTGTGATTCAGATGAGGTACACTGGTTGAGAAATTTTGGTTTATCTTCCTAAGAAACATCCTGAAACTTTCCAAAAACTTGTAATTCTATTCAAATAATTACACACACTCATCATATTTGGACACTGAAACTAGAAAAAGAAAGCCTTGTGAAGTCCAAGCACTCTTTTGAAACAATTGTAATAAACTAAAGCATTCTCAATTCTAGAAAAGACATTAGTTTAGATGACAAGATAATTATAAACATAATTCCAGTGAGTATTTGGTTGTTTCTCTAACTTTTCATTATTTGAGTTACATGTGCATTTAACAGCTTGAATGCCAACAGATTTAAGTACCAAATCATTAGAGTCTTTCAATATGCTATTCCCTCGGCGTGGAGTGTTCTGACCATTACCCCCGTAGTCTGACTCATTCATTTTTCAAGTTCCAACTTAAAGGCAACTTGTTCAGAGGAGCCTTCTGCAGAAGCCCACTGTGCATACCCACACTAGATTTATCTTCATGTTATCAGTTCCTTTTCCTTTCCCTAAGTATTTTTCTCTTAAGCTGTTGTAACTCTTCACTTATAAATTATTCATCTAATATACATAAGGCACGTAAAGGCCAACTGTATTCCCTGTGTCTGTCTTGTAGTAGGAGTTGAATACATGTTTCTTAAAAAATATTAAATGAATGAGATATAAATCGGAAATGTAAAGTTGCTACTCTGAACATACATTATTTCATTTCCATATATATACTTATATATTTGTTTTCTCATTCACCCATAAAATTAAAAGGTGGTATTACCCTCACAATTTTTTTCAAAAGCATTGCTTTTCATTGGCTTAACAGTACAAGAAGGAAACTATATCACACAAGTTAATTATGTGAGTAAATATATTTGTGTAAGTGTGACTTACAGGTACAGAGTCTTAAGAGATGGTGCTAACTTGAGAGATTGTGAATATGCAAGCCCCTTCATTTTTAAGAAGATCAGGAAAGACAGGGAAACTGATTTGTTTTCAGTGACTCAATGGATCTGTGCTATGCATCAGCTGAAAGAGCCACACCTCTCAATGCCATTCTTCGTCCTGTTCTGATTCTTCCCATGACAAACTAGAACTGATAAACCTTCTGAGACATTTAAATCTGAATAAAATATGTCCTAACCAAAAAATTCCATGGGTAAAATGTATTACTCTTTTCATTTCATACAACTTTGCCACTTGTTTCATATTCTAAGTTCAGTATATTCTATCTTGGGACCAGCATAGAAGATAGTATTTTCATTATATAGGGTTTAATAGCTTCATTGGCTTATGCAACTGGGTACAAACTTGACCTTATGTAAACTTGATTAGTAATCCTGTGCATAATTTTGCTTTACAAAAAGTATGTTTTAAAGAACATATCTAAGTTCATCTGAAGTAATTGTTTATTTTAGGTTGCCCCAGAATTTCATTCTAAAATAAAAATCAGTTACAGCAATTTAAGTAGTAAGTTAAGCTTAACATATGGTCATCTGGGGAAAGTCTCTTATTCTGAAACTCTTTTGTGAAACTGCACTAACAACTACACCTTGGTCAAGCCCTTTAATTTTTCAAAATATTTAAGATAATATATTTCCTGAATATTTCTTAGTACTATGTGAATCAAATCAGAGCATTGAGAGTGTTTTGAGGACTATCAATGACAGCCTCATTATAAGCTGTTATTTTAAGAATTTCTGGTTAATATTTATTTTACATTGATAGTAATAATTTGGAAAGATGAGAGACCTGAGATTTTTAACTTCAAAATCAAAAAGAACCATTTTGGATTAGATATATAGTGGACAAAACAAAAACAGGATAAACAACACTGATAAAACTATGATATATATTCTGTTTTAATCATTTTTAAAGTGTATATCAAGCATAGAAGTTTTCTTCTATATGACATACACCTTTATGGAGCTCTATAATTTTAGTCTGTGTACCCATTTTTGCTTGAATTCCTTGAGACACCTCCTTGCAATTCCTACTAAAGTCCTGACAACTTTGCATAAACTGTAAACCCACTCAAGTACTCCTGAAAGGGTGTAAGAATGTTTGGATGCAGAGATAAGGCAAAATCTTTTCTAGTTCAACAAATGATTTTTGATACTTTAGGAAACAATATGCTAAAAATTTTTAGAGTTCCCTCTAAGTAATGTAAAAAACTTCAGTATGAGTAAAAGTCCTAACATATGTAAAACATCAGAATAATCTTATACAGTTTTGGTAAAGTACAGTGTTGGTGTTTTATTCTGTTTTGAGTAGTCTCTTAATTGTCAGTAGTCTTAAATCTTTGAGTTGATTCTGGCTTTCTGATTTTTATTTACCAAATAGATTTTCTCTAAAACAGTTTTGAATATATTCCCTCAAATCTAGTCACACCAAAATGCTAGTTTCAGCTAAAGCAACATTAGACTACAGAAGAATGCCTAGCAGGTCTGCCTAAGCAGTCTCTCATGTGGCATCTGCTCCTGAAATTCACCGAGCCAAACCTGATGTCTGTGTATGCTGCTGTTTAGGATTCATGATTCTTTAGTCGGAGCAGACTTCCAGAAAGTTGGAAGAGTCTCAGAAATTTGAGTAATCAACCCAAAAAGCTGCACCTCATAATTCAAATTATCAATACAGTATACCAACCAGAAGTATTATAACTAGAAAATGAACACATGTGTTCAGATGCCAAAGCCTGTAGGAATTTCAGATTAGTTTCAAATTCTGACATATTGTAGAAAGCACACTTACAAATATTATTTTCGCCTATTCCCCTCACCCCCCCTTACAATATGTGTTCTCTAAGCAGCTGTGTTTCTTCACTTTCCAAGCAATTTGATTTAGTTGGTTAGGCCACTAAATTTATCCAACTCGCCAAAGACTAGTGGAGTTTTACTAGTCTGGGAACACTTTGTTTAATTATAGGTTAAAGTAGTTTGCCAAATTGAAGGTACAATCTTTTATGATTTTAAGGATAGTATTCTAACCAGTTTATTTAAGTGTTCAATTAATTACAGATGAAATGTTTCTCTAAATATACAGTTTTAAATCTTATCTTGAAACATTGCTGATAAATTTTACCTGTAATTTAGAAAATACCTGAGAAAATTATATCAAAATATTTTTTGGTAAATTCTCTGTTTTTAAAAAGTTTACTTTTCCAATTGCTTGTAATGCTTGTGTTTGCTCTTAATGGCCCAGGAGTTTTTTTCTGTCTACCACAGGCAGAATGAATGGTAAAATCATAAAAGTAGATTCAAAAATTCACTTGATTGTGCAAGGCATTCTTTCCTTAAAACATGGCCCAAAATGCAGAAATCAAAGAAATGATTTTCAGCCTTTACATTTTAAGTTATTTTAAATCTGAGCATTTTCATTTCATTATTTATAATTGGGTAAGATTGACTTTATCAATCTCCTCATCCTGTCCATATTGTAACTTTACTTAAATGCTTTCTCAAAGAGTAATCTCATCTTATGCTGAGGGTGATGTCTTGTCTAATCTAAGGCAGATTATGTATTTTATTTAAAATTCTGTATAGTTGCTTTAAAGTACTAATTAGTAGTATTGGTAACATCTGACCATTTCAGTTTTTATCTTTTTAAACCCAAAGAATTTGATATGATAAATTGTACACTTGTACAATAATCTGCTGTGCATTAACAAAATTACTAACAGATGGCACCGGTTTCTCTTCTAAAATCCTACAAGCCTAGGTGATCACAAAACTTTAAAGGCTGATCACACAAGAAACAGGCTTATGCTGAAGACACCTTTAGCAGTATCTTCTTGTAGGGGAAAATTTTAAGAGCCCTTGAACTTGATCTATATAATAGTGGTTGAAAATAATGGAAATTTGTCTCCTGGAGTGGGTAAAGTATAATTTACCAAGGAATCCGTTATTTCCTACTTATCTGCTTTTAATATTCACAGAGACACTGGTCTCTTACCTAGATGTATCACATCGCTGTATTGCCCTATGCATCATGCTCCTATAAAAGGTCTCCCCATTTTTATTAGGGAAGCTTGTAAATATTCTGTTTAAATTTTAAACATGCCATGATAATAAGTGCATGTTTCTATGGGAAGAGTCATTCGTCTGTATAGGAACGAATGTAAGAATTTACCAAACATAACACATGCGCATGGGAAATGTAAACTTGCACATTCTACCTCCACCGGATGGACCTGGCAGGCCTACGTCCCGGGGGTGGAAAGAGAGCCATCAGTCACGGAGGTTCACCATCAGCGCCTCTTTCTTCCCGAAGCCTTGGGTCTGGGCTCAATAGCTATACATTCACAACATATTGCTAATTTGTAGTTTGTGAAGTGGGAAGCAAAGCAAATGTGAGCTCCAGTTTTCTATCCAAAAGGAAGTGCTGC
This sequence comes from Pipistrellus hanaki, assembly GCF_964339955.1. Lineage (NCBI taxonomy): Eukaryota > Metazoa > Chordata > Mammalia > Chiroptera > Vespertilionidae > Pipistrellus > Pipistrellus hanaki. Next base: position 88,503,685 of record NC_140504.1, read on the forward strand.
ATATAAGCTTTACTGTGGGTCTCTATAGAAGGAGTGCCAGTCCATTTAGTGAGTGATCTGGTGCAAGTTTCTGATGTTTTCTGAGCCTTAGCTTTCCTATCCCAGAATAGGAAACTACATCTCTCCTTGTGGGATTTATAAGTGAAAGATGGCATGTGTAGCCATATCATTTATAAAGCACAGGTTGATGCAGGTGCTCCTCATTAATTAAACCAATGGTCCTCCACATTGTGCTTCATTGTTAATATATTTATGAAATTTACTGCAGATTCACTGACATCTTTTTATTTGTGGAGAAGGCTATCAAATGCATTTTATACTTAGGACATATTGTTTAATGTTTTTGCAATTGTTATGTCCTTTAAAACTTCTATTGAAAACATTAGAGAATTTAAATGTATTTATTAATTTGGCCTGAAGTCATCAGAATTTGAATTTGTCTTCTACAAGGAAATAAATAGTATACTCTTAACAAATTATAAAATATCAAGCCTTTTTCTGAAGAGATAGAACTGAAATCAAAGAATCCCATACACGGTATCTAGTTTCTCAAACCTTAAAAAATCTTAGTGTGCCCTCTGTCAGCATTGTGCTACATATTAGATATGACAAGTTCTTTGCCATCATAGAATTTATATTCTATACAAAAGAAAGGCAAGAACATAAGATCAAGCTTTCTTTTTAATTGACTTTATCTTGTTCCTTAATTTTTCCACTGACTGAGATGACGTCCCTCAGAATATTTTCCACTACTTAATCCTGGAAGCTCTTTATTAAGTTTGTATGCAAGCAACCTAGGATTCATGAAATTATGATTTTAAACTGAAAGTTCAAACAATTTAAGTCCCAGACTTAAGGCTAGAGGAATTCAAAATACTGGATCACTATGACTGAGAAAGAATATTTCAAATAAAAATTTTCAGAGATGACTATAGAAATAAGGAAGCAGGGTACATTTTTAAAAACCTTACCTGAGGACATATTGGGGAGGGAAAGGGAGGAGGGGAGGGGAGGGTAGAGAGGGAGAGATAGAGAGAGAGTGAGAAGAAACATTGATCCTTCCAATTGCTTCTGGACTGGGGATTGAACCTGTGACCCATGTATTTGCCCTGAGAATAGAACCAGCAACCTTTCAATGCACAAGACAATGCTCAACCAACTGAGCCATTCAGATAGGACTGCACTTACTGAGCCATTCACACAGGACTGCACTTATCTATTTTTTTGTCCATGATTTAATTGTGAGTTCTCAGGAAATAGTGAGAAATGCATGTGGATAATTCTGAAGTTTAATGAAACCCAAAAAGAGTTTGTCTAAAGCTCTAGCACAGACTTTTCTTCCCAAGATTGTATTCTCTTTCTCATGTGTAAATTATCCTACTACTTGTTTTTTCTTAGGAAGTACCGTATTTTTCGGACCATAAGACGCACCAGTTTTTAGAGAAGGGAAATGAAGAAAAAAAGATTCTGAAACAAATAGTGTCCTAAAATATTTTATGTGCATTAAAACCCAACATCACAGTCATAAACACATGTAATCAACCCTGTAAAGTAAACAGCAGCATTTAGAACCATTTAGAACCATTATTAACAAATACAGTCAGCAAAAGACAAAATGTACTGTAAAACACAAAAACGAGAGACTTCAGTAATAAATTAGAATAAAGTTGAAGATTTATGGTAAAGGTTCTGCTGAGATCTACAGTACGCCTACCCAGTAGTCAAGCACGGCAACAGAGGGCGGAGAGGAATGATTGGGGGAATAGACGCGGCATTCTTCCGGGCACGGAGTACGGGCCAGCAAGGGGTACAGGCGATGATTACGGTTTGGATTACGCAGTTACCGTACACCGCACCTGGGCTGACATGGAGATATGGCTGCAGCGAGGGCATGGAGGCTGACTACCATACATGGGAACTCCTCTACCACTTGGGGTTTACAGAGCGGGGCAGACACTCTGGGCACGGAGGAATGGACAGTGGCTGCAGCAAGCACACAGAGCCGGGCAAGCACACAGAGACCACACAGAGCCGGGCAAGTAAAAAAACTTTTTTTTTAAAGTATATGTGTAGGCTATATTTGGACCATAAGACGCAGGGACTTTTCCCCCCCACTTCTGGGGGGGAAAAAGTGCGTCTTATGGTCCGAAAAATACGGTATATAGATATACTAGAGGCCTGGTGAATGAAATTTGTGCACTTTGGGGCAGGGGTGTCCCTCAGCCCAGCCTGCACTCTCTCCAATTGGGGACTCCTCAGGGGATATCTGACTTCTGGACTGGGCCTAAACTGGCAGTCGGACATCCCTCTCACAATCCAGGACTGCTGCTCCTAACCATTCACCTGCCTGGCTGCCTGATTGTCCCTAACCACTCTGCCTGCCAGCCTGATAGCCTCCAACCACTCCCTGACAACCTGATTGACACCTAACTACTCCCCTGCCAGTCTGATTGACATCTAACTGCTCCCCTGCTGGCCTGATTGACACCTAACTGCCTTCCCCTACAGTCTTGGTCCCCACCAACTCCCTTTCCTGCAAGCTCGGTCACCCCCAATTGTCTTCTCCATGTAGGCCTGGTCACCCCCAACTGCCCTCCCCTGCAGGCCCAGTCGCCCCCAACTACCATCCCCTGCCAGCCATCTTGTGACAATGTGGGGGTGGCCATCTTGTGATGCCAGGGTGTGAGGGTCAATTTGCATATCACCTCTATTATATAGATTGAAGTGGTGGAAAGAGAGATGTTATTATCTCTACCTTATTGTATGTCATCCCTTATGAAATGAAGCACACATTTGCCAAATAACTGAGCGAGGTTCTGGTATAGTCATATAATCAATAAAAACTAGTGAGTAACTGGCCATATGGATATTGTCTCTGATCATAGTCTTATGATCCTTGATTCTGATTAATCAATTAAGCTTGTCACTTACAAGTTTCTTCTTGCTCTCCTTTGATTCTTTGGGATTAAAATAGTGAAGACTGGGAATGAATGTTTACTTCAATTTGTATCTACTCTTGTATAGAATTGTAATAAGTGGTATTAAATGTTTTATTGATTTTTTTGCAAATTAAAAATGCTTCCATAAAGTAATTATCCTTTCCTAATTTCCTTACTTGATTTACATAAATTCCTTATGAATCTATAAATCTCTTGCATACTCAACCTTGATTTGACTTTGTCTGTCTTGATTATATGTCTTCTTCAGAATATAAGTGAATTTAAATTTCAAGAATAACAAATTATACACAGTGTCTGGAAAAGGTATTAATTTAGCAAGACATTTGTTAGTGAGAGAAATTCTCACACTGGACCAAAATTATAGAGAATAACTAAACATAAAAATCCGTTGAGAGAAAAAGGGATTTACTGTTTGAAAAGTATTTTCAGCTGGTGTACTTGTAACTCCAAAGAGCCAAGTGTTTGAAAATGAGCTTTTCTCCCCTCAAATACTATGAGCATTTATCATCTTTATTTCTTGAGTATAGTCATAATTCCTCTGTAGGTTTTTGTTTCAAGCTGTCCTAACAGTGACTGTATGTAAATTCAGAATTATAGCCAGATGGTTGGAGGAGGTGATAAAAAGCAAGCCTAGTTTTGTAGGAAATGAAAATGGTCCATAAGACTTTGTTTTTTACCTTTAAAACAGCAGGACATTGTTTCATGAGACCTGTGAAGTAACTAATACCTTAACTTTAATAGCTATGCGTTAAATTAAGTTTTCATATACATGCAGAGTACTACCATGTTATACCCATAATTTTCACAGAGATAAAGCGCAATCAACTTTCTTACTTTGAGGAGCTAGGTAGCAAAGGCTATTTCCTTCCAAAACCATTCTTTATGTTGCCTCCCGTTTATAGGATTCCCTTTTGGGTTCTGATTTAAATGACTTTGGGAACCAGACACCTGGAGAATCAGCAGAAAGCCTTTACTGTTTGTCTGCTCTCCATTTTACCAGCACTCAGGCTCTGCTCCTGGTTTGGAATAAGATAAAGAGGGCTTTCTTGCTTGATTGCTTTAGGCTATTGCTTTAACCCTGACTGGCTCCACAAAATGGGTGTTCAGGAGAAAATGCCAAATCCATGTCTTCATATGGACATTGAGCCACACTTAAGCAAAATAGGCATGTTTTAAGGAGACTGTGTTTCTTCTTTCTTTTATTCCTTTCTAAAATTAGGATTCATGAAAAGGTCCTCTGGTAATATAAACTAGATAGAAAGGTGATAATTTATAGTTCCACAGAGAAAAACATCCTCTACCTTTAACTTTACTATGTCTCTCTTTAGGGTGGCTCCCATTTACCTGCAATTAGCAGTACAGCTCTTCCCCATGTAGTCTATAATCAAATTATCCTAGATGTGCTTCTGCAGCAGCAAACAGCCAATTACCAATTTACAAGTTGCTATAAGGAACAAATGCAAAGTTTTGTAGGAGAACTAGAAATAACAGAAAGGCAGCAGCCATAGTCCTAGGCAGCAATTCTCCCAGGCCCAAGTTCTCAGCTGGCTGCTCACCAAGCTGTGTACAGAGCCATGTGTTCCCACTGGGATGATTGCTACTTCTGCTTAAGTCTCTTGTTGCTTCTCTCTGATGAGCAAATGTGTTTAAACTCCTGGCTGAAATCATGTTGGTTTTTAAATGGTATTGTAAAGGGTACCAGCAAACAAATGAAATTGGATCATGTTCTCTTGTATGCATGGAGCCCAAGTAAATACGGGACACCATTGGAGAGATCCTAATGGCCAATTTTTTTTCTCAATTCCACTCTTAAGAGGACAGTTGAAAGATCTATAAGAAGTAATGGTTGTCTTCTTGTAATGCTACTTCTTTCACTGTCACCAAGAGAAATGTGGAATGGTCATTTAATTGCTTTCAGTTTGTCACTTTCATATTTTCTTTATAATTAATATTTATTACCCCAAAATCATTTTGTTATATAAATGTGTTTTTTTTGTTTGTTTTTTTTGCAAATTCCATAAACACTATTTACACTATAAGTGTAGAGAAAATGAGCTTTGCATAAGGATGGACTTATTAAATGAATTAATAACATCCAGTGAAAACTCTTTACAATGTGATTAAAATCTGACTGAATCAATATAATTTTAAATAAATAGTTAAAAATGTAGATATTAGCATATAATCTGTTTTTCTTAGTTTAATCCTTTGGGGTACAGCTGCTCAGTTTGTGTCACAAGTCCACACTGAGCTAACTAGTGCATGGCAGCCTTTGGATGGTAGCATGAAGGCAGATAACATCTAATCAAAAGAATGAGTAGATAATAGTTAAAATAATTTATTCCCCCCTTGTCCTCTTTCATTTTTCTCCTCCTCCTCTACTTCTGTCTCTTGCAATTTAAGGTCTCTGTGAATTAGAATGAAATAACAATAGGGAGAGGTGAAAATTTAAAAAAAAAATCATTGTGATTATAGCCTTTATGGAAAATAGAAAGAATAATAAACTTTGTTATATAGGAAGAAGAAAGGTGATTTGGCTGACTTTTGATTTATTGTTTATATATTTATTTAAAATAAAACTTATGTTTAAGACTTAAGCATAAAATCCCGAGATAATGGATATCTGTATTATTTTTATTTGATTTTTATTTATGGATGTTTAGGGAGAGAGAGAGCCAGAAAAAACATTGATTTGTTGTTACACTTGTTTATGCACTCATTGGTTGTTTCTTGTATGTGCCTGACCAGGGATCAAACATGCAGCAACCTTGGTGTATTGGGACAACACTGTATCCAACTGATCTACCCGGCTAGGCCATGATATCACTTTTTAAAACATTATTTTTGTGTGACAAGATTAGTACAAATAAATAGAATAAATAAAAATTAATTTTTGAAAGTTGTTCTAAAAATAGTACTCGAGTAATAGATATAGTTTTATATCAGTGTTTTTTTATCGTGAAGATTTGTCAAAAATTTAAATCTCTATCATCTCTATCTGATTAACAACTACATTAAAATTTAAGGCCCGCCTGAATTGTGAGTTTTATCCCCTGTTTGGGGCGTGCAGGAGGCAGCCAATCAATGATTCTCTCTCATCGTTGATCTTTCTCTCTCACACTCCCCCTTCCTCTCTGGAATCAATAAAAATATATTTTTTTAAAATGTAGGTTCCAAAGAGTGAAACAATATCAAAACCATGAATGGGTACTTTCAGAACTATAAAGTATCTCATGATATCAAACCATAATTACTAAAAACATGAAATTATTTAATTCTAGACATGGCTTCTCTGTTAAGTATCCATATTGAGTTACTTGCCTGAAGGTGTGAACAAGAAATATTGCCAAATAAGAGAGAGTGTAATTTCTTTGCTATTGTGTAAGGTTTGAATTATATGAATTCTGTTTTGCTTGGTTATATATTTTTAAATTGCTATGAGATGTGTGTTTTATTCAATCCTTTGTCTATCATTTATACAATATAATTACACCCCTCATGATTTTGCTTAATTTAGAATGCAATAAAGCGTGATTGTTTTAAAAGACACTATGGTGTGTGCTAGAAGGTATGCTTTAATCTGAATTGTTTACATTGAAGACTGACACTACTCTTGCAGCCAAGTTGCAAAGGAATGGGTATTGTCCCACTTTCTCTGCTCAAATAACTATTTCTTTTTTTGTTTTATTGTTGTTGTTGAATTCATGCTAAATTTTAAAGAAATAAAAGCTGTTGTGTGACTCTTCTTTGCATGTCTCTGTTGAAAGGAGTCCTTAGGGACCATCTAAAACTGTCCTGCAGTTTATTTCAACAAGGAGAATGTCTGGGGGCTGTGACGGGCCATCTGGGTACCTGCATCTCATTGTCATTAGGAAGTCTTAAACCTATGAAAAGCACTTCTCCTGCAGTTTACAACAGCTTGATAGCTGTTCTGTAGGTCAAAGATCCAGCAGAATTGACAGAATCGTTCTGAAGAGATATTTTGGCCAGAAGACTTAGTAGTGAGTTGTTTAAAGATGATACATTAGGCTGTAATTCAAAAACTCTCATCTTATTTACTTTGCAAAATAGTAGGAGACAGTGGTAAATAATCAAGTTTTTCAGAAAAAATAATTTCTAAACCCTGGTACTCTAAAAATGTTACTTATCATGTTAACTCAGTTTATCAAACAGTGATATTGTAAATGAATATTTCTGAGCCTTTAATCTTCTAGAAAATTATAAAAATTTATATGATGGCACCCATGTGTTCATTATATTTATTTAAACATGTTTCTCCTTTAGCATTCTAAATGAGTATTATTTTAATTCATTGTTATGATGTTTTAAAAAAAAGTATTTTGCCCAGGCAGCATGGCCAGTGGTTGAGTGTTGACCTATCAACCTGGAGATCATGGTTGATTCCCGGTCAGGGCACATACCTGGCTGCAGGCTAGATCTCCAGTGTGGGACGTGCAGGAGGCAGCCAATCAATTATTCTCTCTCATCATCAAAGGTTCTCAATCTCTCTCCCTCTCCATTCCTGTTTGAAATTAAAAAAAAAAAATTATAGAAAAAAATAGTATTTCTAGTAAGGAACTCAGATTTTGAATGCAAAAATCTATTAAAGGAATAAAATAAATTATATGACAGTTTGGTGGCTTGCAATTTGAAATCATCTTTGAAGTCCTTAATATAATTAGTGGTTTCGTTTTTGGTCTGCTGAATTCAAGTCACATTAGGTTAATATAATTAAAAGCAGAAAAGATTTTGTGTAGCCAAACTAGTTAATTAGCCCCAGTGGTTTAGTATGTTGACCTAGAGGTGTATGGATAGCATTGTGGGGGTGATACCTCAAAAAAAATTCCTGTGTAACAGATACTGCAAATCATCTGACTTGCTTTAGGGTAGAAATGAAGAAACACCATGGAGTTCATTTGAAGTTCACCTTTATTTTTAATTTTAAGTACTGATTGCAGTGTAAACTCCATAGAATAAGCAGACAAAAAGCTTACCTAATTTACTGTTGCAAAGAAGGCATGCTTGTTTATGTGCAAAGAAAAAGAAGTTTTGTTTCTTTATTCTGGAAATAAGAATTCTGATTGTACTTTTTTAAAGCTTACCAGAAATATATAATGATTCTCTTCATTTCTGGTTGAAAAGCTACATCTTATACCTAATTTTTCTGCATTATCTTGTTACTGAGTAAACGACTCAGTAAGGGAGATCAAAGCATCTGGAAAGAGATTTTCAATTGCTCCAGAAAGCCTTTAAGTAAGAGAATGAGAGAATACTTTTTACCCCCAAGGAAAAAAATAACTTATAAGTTCTTAAATGGAAATGCTAACATATAAGAATCCTATATATCAAATACATTGAGGTATTCCATACCTATTTTGGGGTTGGGGGAGGGGAGACATAACGTGTAAAGTTGTTTGAAACTTTAAAAAATTTTACCACTTTTTTCTCCTTTGTCCTCTTTGTCTCCTTCCCCAAAAGGAGCAGGACCACTGGGATCTTTTTTGTTTTACTTTCATCAAGTATGTAGATGGCTGAGGCCCCTCTCTGAGCACTGTCTAGAGCGTATGGAAATGTGGGCCTCTAATGTGGTTACCGCTGTGGCTGGTAAGGTATATATGGTAATGAGAAAGCAGAACCTCTGCTTTGGATTTTTGACATTAGCTAGATGCCAGCATATTGTCTGAAGGCTTAACAAATTCTGCTTCTCCACAACCAGGATTATGTTAATTGAAGCAGTGTGGGTGCAGTGCATTGTTTAACACTGTGTCTGTTCATTATACAAACTCGTTTTTGATAGGTTTACAATTTGGCTGTCAAACCCAGCTGCAGGAAGAGACCTGCCAAGAAATATTTCTTAGCTTGTTTTAAATAGTACTGTTTTTACATTGGTAGTGTTTTGTATGTGTTAAACATAGTTTTCCTTTCTATGTGAAGAGAGGAAATATCAAATTTTGCTTTACAGAAGGGGCACTAAGATTTAGAATGTATGAAGCCACCCTTTACTATCAATATTTTTATATAACAGCATAAAATGTGATTGTTAGTAGTATCTACTTCTTGGAAGCTGGTATGTTATTTTTCATCAGAATTATAGCACTATATTTTTCTGTTTTTTATTGAAAAGAACAAGCCGCCGTGTAGTCCACATTTTGTGACTGAAGACAATAGAATTATGGCTTTTGGTTAGCTTTGATTCAATTTAGCCATTGGCATAAAGCCAAATCAATTTGAATTTATAAAAAATAAAACTGTCATTTTCATCCATTTTTTAAAATTTATTTCTCTGTTTGCCGTATTTATTTTTTTCTATCACTTTTGTTAAATTCTGTCTCTGTCATCTCTGGGACTATAAGATTTTCTCAGGTTTGCTGACACTGGTTAGTCTTCCACTTAAGCTGCAACATCTACTTTAGGATCCTTAGTCATTATTGCCAGTGAGTATATAGTGGAATGTACCATTATTTTATAAGAGAGTGTCTTATTGATGAGGTTGAAGTTGTATGCAGGTAATTATACCAATCTGGGCAGTCTAGACAATGAGTTCCCAAGTAAACACTTATTCTGTTACTTAAATTTAAGCCCTCCTTCTTTTCTTCATTTTAATCCAGCATTTATTCCTCGGCCAGAGCCAAGTCTGGGACAAAGTTTTTCAGCCTTGGTTTTACTTACATTTTTGGTGGATAATTCTTCATTGTAATGGACTCCTCAGTGCAATGTAGGCTATTTAGTAGCTTCCCTGGCCTGCACCAAGTGTCAATACTTACCCCCTCCCAGTAGTGACACCCAAAAATATCATTGCCAAAACTCTCTTGGGAGAGGGAGAATCATTTTCCCAAAGAGTCAGTGTTTTGTTTTTAAGTTTTGGGTATATATTTTTATTGATTTTAAGGAGAGGGATAGATAGATAGAAACATCAGTAAGAATCATTGATTGGTTGCCTCCCGCATGCCCCCTGCTGGGTAGGACCCACAACCCTGTCCTGATCCAGAATTGAACCATGACCTCCCGATTCCTGGGCCAAGGCTCACCCACTAAGCCACTGTTTTGGGGGAAATAAGAGAAGCATATTTAGCTTCAGAATTATGTGATTCTAAAGTTTTGCTCTATTGTTTTAAATACATGTTTTCTGATAAAACCTATGGAAGAGGCATTATTAATACTACCTAATAAAAGAGTAATATGTAAATTAACCATCACTACACTCCACAAGTCACACCCACAAGCCAATCAGAGTGATTATGCAAATTAACCCAACCAAGATGGCTACAGCCACAGAGAGCAGGAGGGAGGTGTTTCCCTGGCTACATAGGAAGCCAAGCTTTTCACCTGCCCTTGCTGACCTAGGCCTCCACTCAAGGCTACAAAGTTTCAATTACAATATAAAAAGTAAAAAAATCCAAACAGAAACGGCTGCTACTGCTGAGCGAGCAGGAGGCTACAAAGTTTCAATTGTAGAAAGTAAATATATCCCAGATACCAGGGCCTCCACTTGGGTTGCTGGGGGGCATGGCTGGCCTACAAACCACCACAGGCCCCTTGTTCAGGCTGCCCCACGCCCCAAGAGAACCCCCACCCTGATCCGGGACACCCTTCAAGGCAAACCAGCTGGTCCCCACCCATGCACCAGGCCTCTATCCTATCTAATAAAAGAGTAATATGCATATTGACCATCGCTTCAACACACAATATGGCTACCCCAATGTGGTCAAATATCCTGCCCCTATGTGGACACAAGATGCCCAGCAGGGGAGGGCAGTTGAGAGGGACCAGGCCTGTAAGGGAGGGCAGTTGAAGGCAATCAATTCTGTAGGGGAGGTCAGTTATGGGTGACCAGGCCAGCAGAAAAGGGAAGTTGGGGGCAAATGGGCTGACAGGGGAGCAGTTAGACATCAATCAGGCTGACATGGGAGTGGTTAGGGGGTGATCAGGCTGGCAGGTAGAAGCAGTTAGGAGCAATCAAGAAGGCAGGAAGGTGAGCAGTTGGGAGCCAGCAGTCCTGGATTGTGAGAGGGCAGTTGGACATTCCTTGAGGGATCCCAGATTGGACAGGGTGCAGGCTGGGCTGAGAGACAACCCCCCCTTCTCACCCCATTACACGAATTTCATGCACTAGGCCTCTAGCTTCTGGATGTAGCCAAACAAAAATATTATTTTTATTAAACAAATGTCTCTTATATTATCAAATTAATAATTATAATGATAATAATGTACAGATATTTTTAAGTGCTTTAGATAATTAATCTCATGTAATCCTCATAGCCTTGGAAAAGAGAGGTACAGAAGAGTTTATACCTTGCCTAAAATATAGTACGAGGCATCTGACTCCAGGGCCCATACTCACTTTGTTTTGCTCTGTGATTGTATCTATTTTTTTTTTTAATCAATTTGAAAGATTATCTTGGATTTAAAAATCTTTACAATAATTTTTGCTATATATTTAGATTTTGAATTTGGTTTCAACCTAGATAATGTTGGTGAAAAATAGCTTGAGTAGAAAAACAAAGGTTCAATTTAGTTGACTTCATTTAGCCATAATGAATAATATCTATGCTGCTTTACAAGAAAAAAAATGTACTTTTCATATTAAAAATATTTTTTTACATTTAATATTTTTTTCAGAACTCAATTATATTATTTTTCCCATTCATTTACAACTTGTATGTAAAGAACACAGTTGTGACAAATGTTTGCTTTTAGTTATACTACGATGTTATGGGGAAAAAAGCTTCTCAAGATATCCCTGATTCATTTTTTTTAAATTATGTAGAAAAAATTTGGCATGTTGGCTCATCCTATTATAGTTTGTCTATTTACAATGTACAGAGAAGATATTTTGTACAATGCCTGATGAGTTACTTTTAATTTGAATACTAGGAAGTCTGTAAATTTACATGAAACAACAATTTATATTAAAAACAAAAATATAGCTATGTGTTCCCAAAGCATATGTCTCCTATTATATTAAGTTAGAAAATGTTTCCAAGATTGAACCAAGTATAGTATATAGTTGGGGCAATGGTAATAGGGTGTGTAAAACACACTATTTAGGACTTAATAGCTTTCTCTGATTTTTTAGTTCACCTCAGTTATTGTTTCCTCCCATCATCTCAGCGTAGGAATTTTACCATGACTGAGAATCTCCTGGCTGTCTCCTCATTACTCTTGGTAACTAAATTCCCCTTCTCCATCTATATACAGATTCTTTCAAAATATAACAGCAGTGAGCTGTAATATATAATAATAATTGGTGTCCCACATGTGCTTAAGCAAGATGATTTAAAACTCTTCATTCCCAAGTACTTAAGATTTGTAAAATAAATTAGTGCGATGTTACTGAAGCTATAAATTATTTATATTTTATCATTCTTTGACTCATTCTTGGTATTTGAATATATTTTTAAATTATTCTTAATGCCTTATATTTTATTGTAGATATAATTCATTGACTTAACTTTATGAAAGAATAAAGCATTTATTTTCTTTTACTTTGATGAAGTTATTATTTGTTGCAATCACTTTAGAAATGAACTCACCACGTAAATATGCAAGGACATTTAGGTTAGATTCTGAGGTATACAGGAGGGTTAATGTTCTGTCCAAAGTTAACTAACCCAAAAGGAGCATGTAGGACAACATCTCAGATCACTTAACTTCCATATCAAGAACAGAATTGGAGGGGAAGATGGAGATTAACCTAAGAACTTATATGCACATCTTATATAATAAAAGGGTAACATGCAAATCGACAGAACAGCAGAACAACCAAACAACCAATCAAAGCATACTATGCTAATGATATGCTGAGGCTGCTTATCTGCTTGCTATGATGTGCACTGACCACCAGGAGGCAGATGCTCCAACCGGGAGGTTAGCTTGCTGCTGGGGTCCCGCCCGATCTGGGACTGAACAAGACGGGCTGGACAAGCCTGGAACCCTCCCCTGACCCCTCCCTGGCCTGATAGTGTACCTGTGGGGTCCCTCAGCCTGGTCTGTGCCCTCCTGCAACCTGGGACCCTCTGGGGATGTCAGAAAGCTGGTTTCAGCCCGATCCTGCAGGCCACTCCCCTTGGGAGGGCGGCAGACACAGGGCTCATGGCAGGCAAGCTCTGTTGCAGCAGTGCAAGCCTCTTCCACTGGGATTGATTTGGCTCAATCCTGCAGCAGGCACAGTGGGGCAGGGATGAGCAGGAGCTGCAGGCAGCATTGGACTGTGGGTTTAGGCCCGATTCCTGCAGGCCATCCAAAGGGACCCCTGCCTGAGCACGAATTGGTGCACTTGGCCTCTAATATGTACATAACCCAATAAACATAGTTAACAGTGTAGTACAGGCCTAGCTTGGGGACAGGAGTGGGGTGGAGGGGTCAATGAAGAACAAAAAGTGATATCGGGATACTTTGAACAATAAAGATAAATTTTTAAAAAATAAATAAATAAAAGGAACTGCAATATTGTCATTCTCCGGATCTTGCTTCCTAGCATGTCATCAATTTGGCTTAACTAAACTCTTATAGAAATTAGAAAATATAATAAAACAAAATAAATAATAGAATTTGTCACCTTTTTCTGGAATGATTTTGTTTCCTCAAGATTTTGGAAGTGTTTATGTGAGTCTTTCAAAATATATACATGGTGAAAGATTGCAATGAGTCTTCTTAGAAAGATCTTGATGTTATGCTACTCAAATTTTCTGTATTTCAACAACTCAAAGTTTATTCAACTCAAATTGAGAGTTCTGGGGCTGTGCATTTCTTTTCATTTTCTTGTGCATCTCATATAGCCAAAATCACATATCTTAAGTAAAATCTTAGCTCCCTTCCAACTTTCTGTGTGACATTGGGCAAGTCACTTTCCTTTGATAAATATTTACTAGGCATTGTGACAGGTCCCAGTGCAATAAAGAGGAATCAGATATGCCTCTCTGCCTCAGAGCTCACAGCTAGGGAGGAAGTCTGACAGTTGAAAGCATACCTAAAACATTGTGTTGGTGGGCATAGGGAGGTATGTGGAAGGAAGAGCTATACTTTTCTGAGCTGCTCATTCCTTAAGTGATAAATGAATTATGATACTTTCCCCTGACAGTCTCACAGCAGATTTATACTAAAGACCAACATTTTAATGATATATCACACAAAAGCAACTTATTAAAACTCAAGATGATTAGCATTTTGACTCAATAGCCTCAAAGCTGGGTATACATTTAAGAATCTCACTTTGAGACCTTTTAAGGAGATGATGCCCATGTGAGAAAAGATATAGCTGTCAGTAAAATATGAGGTCACATCCCATTAATTGCTACAAACTTTATAGAAATGTTTCATTCCATACCAGACTAGATTTTGTCTGTAAAAAGCAGGTGGCATTCCACAAAAATGTTTTAATAGACTACTATATGCAGGCATTACCCTCCGAATGCAGAAGAGAGTCGTGAAAAAAAATGCAGAGGAAAGTCCCCGGATGGTTTTTATAATGGTACTTAGAAACTCATGGTCATTTTCTAAGAAACATGACTGAAAATAATGTCAACTTCTAAAGCCACAGAAATTAAAATAACTCTGTTAATATTTGGGTTGTCCAATACATAATTTCTAATTTGGGTTGAAATAAGGCTATTTAGGTATTCCAAAATAGTAAAGTAGTAGTTTCAGCAAATTCCTAGTGCATGATGAGAAATAATTATTTCTGAATGGTTTCCTACCGCCTCCAACACTCTCTTCTTTATTTATTTCTTCCCTTCTCTGTTTAATTGATACACAACAGAAGAAAACTCTGAGGCCAAAACCTCTGTGAATAAACATTTGGAAGTTATCCCTGACAAAACCTTTCTGTGGTCCGGAGCATTAATCATATTCTTGGGCAATTGAAACGCAGCTCCCCACCAAAAGGATATTGAATTAAGTAAAGATAGTTCCGTTTCCGCATCCCAATCTTAGTTCTGGTTGACTTTAGCTTACTTATTGTACTAGAAATCTGCTTACATTTATAATGAATTCTTCTTCAAACAATTAAATGCTCACAAGCATACCGGAATGACTTTCCAGATGATTTATTGGTATCTCTTCAGCCTTCACCTCCTGAGTCCCCAAGAAACTGCTTGGGCAGCAGCAACTCCTTTGTTTTTTAGGATGTCAGGTTCTGTAATGTTTTGGCAATTAAGAAATAATCCTTCAAAGCAATTTTGGCAAATTACATAGAGACATTTTTATTTCCACATAGTAAAATACTAGAATATGCTTTCTTAAAATAACATATAGTTAATATGCATGTTCATATTATAGTCAGAAGATATTAGGAATTTCCTTTTTCCCAACTGAATTTTTTTTTAATATATATTTTTAATTGATTTTTACAGAGAGGAAGGGGGAGGGATAGATAGTTAGAAACACTGATGACAGAGAATCATCGATCAGCTGCCTCTTGCACACCCCCTACTGGGGATGTGCCCACAACCAAGGTGCATGCCCTTGACTGGAATCGAACCTGGGACCTTTCAGTCCGCAGGCTGTCGCTCTATCCACTGAGCCAAACCTGTTTCGGCACCAACTGAATTATTTGTACAATTTTTTGGTTTTCATTTAACTACACAATATGAAAGAAGTTGGCCTGTTCAGAAATACAGATTTCTAGTTATATAGACTATAATAACTCTACAAAAAATGTAGGCAAGTAGAAATGTTTTGCCTCTTTTTATAATGTACCTTTGGAGTAAACTCTATTTAAAGTTACTACTATAACTATAACAAATACTATGCACTTGCTTTTTTTCATATAATTAAGCTTTATTTATATGCTTAGGCTTCACTTAGGAAAACCTCTGTCACATAAATATAGCAAAAGTGATTTTAACTGCATGCACGTGACACTTTTTTTTTTTTTTTTTTTTTTTTAAAGATACGAGGAGGAAAACTCATGATTACTTACACCCGCAAGAGTGATGCTGGAAAGTATGTGTGTGTCGGCACCAACATGGTTGGGGAACGTGAGAGTGAAGTGGCGGAGCTGACCGTGTTGGGTAAGTGGGATTCTATCTCATCGGCCCCCTGTGAAGGTCTCCCTCAGTGTTATTTTGGATATTTATACAAGGGAGGAAGACATGACCTTTCTTAGGAAGCTTAACCAACATTGTGGGGGTGGGAAGAGGAGGGAAGGAATTAGCAAAGCATGTTGCTCAAGACATCATAGGCAAGACAAGGGGGCAAAACTAGGAGGGAACCCCAAATCTGGGAAGGAGCTTCAAGAAGTAGGAAACTATATCTAATAAATTTCGAAATTAGATGTCAAATTACGAGTCTGTTCTGACTAAACATATCAAAAGTTTTAGTTCACATTTATTTCTTTTTTGAGAAGGCTTTTTCTAATTTCAGAGAGACCATCATTTGTGAAGAGACCCAGTAACCTGGCAGTCACTGTGGATGACAGTGCGGAGTTCAAATGCGAGGCCCGAGGGGACCCTGTGCCTACAGTGCGGTGGAGGAAAGATGACGGGGAACTGCCCAAGTCCAGGTACGATCAGAGTGTAATGATGTGATTCGTCTACTCTGAGTCTTCAGTGTTTATGAGAACTTGATTCACATGCATGTATTAGAATCTTTGACTTCTGGATCGGGGTGAGACACAGTACTAGAGATCATTAGAATAAGGAGGCTGCCATCCTTTCTCTGAGGATTGCGGGAAAGGACTGTACATGCATGACCCTGGCTATCCAGGGAACTCTTATAAAATCCAATATTCCTTACACAGGTTTCTCTTCTGTTCAACCAGACCACAGTTAATAGTCATTTCTTTTTGGGAGTTGGTGAGGTAAGGAAGGGAGGAATAGCATTAATATATACCTGTGAACCAATTAAACAGCAAGCTTCCTTTTTCTTAGCTACAGCATTACCAGGAACAGAAGAAGACATCAAAATTTCCTGATATTGTCAAATCCTGAAATTGGCGTAATAGTCTCACAGCCTTAAGGAATGAGGCAAGCTTTCGGGCAATGCCTTTAGGTTGTGGTTGCCAGTGTGTCTCTTCTTTCAATAAGCATGCATCGACCCCCTGCTACGTTTGGGGGTTAGAGTAGTGGTTTAGACATACATTCTGCTCTCAAGAGCTCTCAGAAGGAAACATGTCTGGATAGATACAGAATAACCCAGCAAACTCTTTGGTCCCATAAAGACAGGCATTTGGAAGCAGTAAACTAGAAGAGACTTCTGAAAATAAAGTGACATGTAAGCAATTATATAAATGTGATAAGCATGAAAGAGAAGAATATTCTAGGATGTGACGTCACAGCATACATGCAAAGCTAAGAAAGAACATTACATGTTCTGAACGGTAGGAAGTTTAGCATGACTATGGCATAAGATGTGTGGCAGGAAGTTAAGGGCTATTAGGTTGGAAATACTGAGGCCAGATTATCAGAGACTTGTATTAATAGACTAAAGAATTTTGAATCATATTATATGCTCACTGATGACCCAAGAAGAAGACTATGAACAGGATTCCTTTTTAGAGAGAATGACTTTTTTGGACTATGGATATTACATATATGTGAGGAGATACTAGTGTCAGGACACCATTGTTGTTGTCCCTGTAAGGTGATGTAAATTTTCTGTATGGGGGGATGAAAAGGAGGTAGGGGTCCAAAGTGGCAAAAAATTTCTGAAACTCAATTGGATGATTTGTTAGTGGCAGGAAACTGGTGAAGGAAGATGGGTAGATGGTGTTAGGAAAAGGAATTTGTGTCAGAAAATACTAGGTGCCTGTGGGATATGATGTGTAATTATTAATCATCAGGGTTTATGAATTTGGAACTTAGATGAAATAAGAATTGAAAATATTTGGGTGGTCAATGAATATATAAACTGTAGTAGATAATATAACTCAGCTATATTATGTAGAAAGAGGACTAACGTGAAACTTCAAGAGAAACCCAACATTGAATGGGAAGGAAGATGGGGCAAGGCAAATGAACTGTAGAATGAGACTGTCTGAGTTCAGTTATTAACCCTACTTCTAAACTAGCTGAGACCAACACCAACCATGTCACCTTGCCCCCACTGCCTCGCTTTCTTTTCTCATCTGCACATGGAAATGCATAATACTTCATACAGTGGTTATAAGAATTTTAAAAGATAAAAACCTATAAATTACTTTATGTCTGGCATATATAGATTGAATGGTCACTATATTTTAATTTTAGTATGAGTACAGTTGCTTGAGGGAACAAACAAGTTCCAACTTTAAAAAATACATATTTTTTGAAAAGTAGTTCAGTAGGTTAGCCCACACAAATTTAAAAACAAGCTCTTTTCCCCTGGCTAGTGTAGCTCAGTGGTTGAGCATCTACCCATGAACTCGGAGATCACGGTTTGATTCTCAGTCAGGGCATATGACCAGGTTGCAGGCTTGATCCCCATTGGGGACTGTGCAGGGAGCAACCAAGCGATGATTCTCTCTCATAATTGATGTTTCTATCTCTCTCCTCCTCTCCCGTCCTCTTTCTGAAATCAATAAAACATTTAAAATATAAATAAAAACAAGCTCTTTTCTCTGTGTGTGCTTACTTAGAGGAATGGTGCATTTTAACTATTGTTTTAAATTTCCTCAAGCAAATGTTATGTGTGATTTGATGCCTAGATATATGTTATTTGTAATGAGATCTTTAAATAGAAGGTCACTTAATTGGGCTTTCTTTTGTTCTGTCACTAGATATGAAATCAGAGATGATCATACCTTGAAAATACGAAAGGTGATGGCTGGTGACATGGGGTCATATACTTGTGTTGCAGAAAATATGGTTGGAAAAGCTGAAGCATCAGCTACTTTGACTGTCCAAGGTAAGGTTTGGGAAACAGTTTGTTTTGGTTGTTTTATTATCGGAAATATAATGTTAATACTTAAAGAAAACACCATTTAATAAAGTACTCTATATTAAATATAGGCTTAAATAGTGCTAGAAATATTTTACTTCAAACATCTTAAAAAATTGCTATTTTGCCCATGGGAAGTCTATATGCATTTGTTACAAGAAGTTAAATTAAATTTTCAAAATTAGGAAGAGTTCTGTCTTGATCAAGAAGGAGAATGTGCTGTAATCTCTGGATCTTCAACCATAGAGGTTTTCTAATCTCTTAATTAAATGACAGCTGTGACCAAACCCTTTGCATGCTACAAATCACCCATTCCTTCAAGTCACACAGTTTCCAGGATCTCTAAAGCATGGAACACAAAAACGAGAGGATTCAGTTCCCCTCAGGAATGTAAGGTCATCCATGTGTAGGGACTTTTGTAGTCTTTGTCTGTGCATACACTGCTTCTGATATAACAATGCTCAATAAATATTTGGTGAATTAATAGCATTTGTACTCTGCTAATTTTCATAAAGATGTATTATTTGGTGTGATTTATTATAATTTATTTTTATGTTCTATGGCTATAAGTTTTTGAATGTCAGAGTCTTAAACTAATGTGCAGAAATGGTTCTGTCACCCTTATATCATAATCCAGATGTTTTTCATTCTCATAATCCCTTTTCTCCTTTCTCCATGATGTCATAGGATTATTTCTTACTATGTCTCATCTGATAATTTTTCTCATTTTTTTTTCCATTTTAGCGCGGATGAGTTGGTTATTGTTGCATTTGAGAGAAAATGACCTTAAAAAAACATTGTGTTGGTGAAAAAACTTCCCTGTTTTGATAAGTACATAGAGTAATCAGGGATCTTTGCCATAAACCACTTAACTTGTTTCTTGGTCTGACATCAGATGCACTTGGTGCTGTCATCTTTTCTGAGCACTGTCTCCTTTAAGGCTATTATGAAGAAAAAGGTGGCTTTTGAGGGAGTGTTTCTACTGTGGGCTTCCTACAAAAGAGCCTTGGGGGCTTTTTGCAGTTTAAAAAAGAATAAAGACTATTTCCTTTCTGTCTTTAAAGCCATTATATCCCACTTTGGAGTTTTTAGCTGAACCTCATAAAAACAAAAGAGAAAAAAAGGATCAAGAACAAACATTAAATTTCTAAGACCTAGACTACTTCTCTTTAATCTAAGTTAGATTTGAACTCCATGTAAGGCTAAACTGTAAGAAAAGAAACCCCTTTACATTTAGAGAAAGCATAAATTTAAGAGATGTCAAATCCAAGTTCAAAAGCCCCCCAGAGGAAGTAAAAGTAGCCCAGGATGAATATAAGGCATGAACAGGTGTGTCTATCTCCAGGCAATTGTGACAGGAAGGTTGATTGTCTATCACATTACTCTGAGAGATGTAGTGTTTCACTGTATGTTTTAAAGTCCTTTACCTTGGGAGCCTGATGCTTTTATAAATAATAACTATTCTGCTATGTCTATAGTAGACATTGAAATCAAAATAGTTTTTTTTTTTCCCCTTTAATTTTAAAGTCAGTTTCAAAGCCTTAAGTTTTCCATAAGGAATTTTGCTCCCTAGGCTTGCATTTCAATGGAAATTGGTTACATATGATATAATCGAGAAACTATTTGAGGAATTTTGTTCTTATTTTAACTGCATTGAGGTTTCTATAAACTTAAGACAGAGTTGTATATTGTTAGGGTAATTGATTCAAATATTAAAATATGCATATTAACATCACTGTTAAAATATCTTTAACAGCTAGAATAATGTACACAATACATCAAAGAAAGCAATATGATTCCCCACTGTAAAAGGTAACTAAGGATGGGGTAGGGGAAGGGAAAATCAGGAAACTTTTTAAAGGAAACTTGAGAAGTTATATCTTCTTTTCCTTCATTTCAGAGTGATTGTAGAAATATACCAGGTACTACAAAGGAAACTAATCAGAAATGAATTTGATAGCAGGAAACAATTATAATAAGAAATTCATTAGTGGAGCTTTTGATATCTGTGTTTTATTTGTGGTTCATTTTTAGAAAGGACTATTGGAAACAGTATGGGATTATAAATAATATTCCTTTCTCTCACTTCACATTCAATGAATATTTAATTTGAGAGTTGATGTTGAACAACAAAACCTTGTCCTCCAGGTAGAAGTTATAGGGGAAAAAATTCTCTTAAATAAAGGTAACTGTGATTTTCACCCTTAGTGAGGACACGATTAGTTCCAACATTTAAAAAATAACTTAATTCGAGCCCTAGCCTGTGTGGCTCAGTTGGTTGGGTGTCATTCAGTATATGGAAAGGTTTGCTGGAGGCTCAATCCCCAGTCCATGGTGAGGCAGCCAATCAGTGTTTTCCTCTCATATCAGTATTCCTCCCTCCCTCCCTCTTCCATTCTTTCTCTCAAAGAATCAATGGGGAAATCTTAAAAATAAATAACTTAATTTGAAATTACTTTTCTTTTTATTTCATTTTTCCTTGGTATTTCAGTTCTGCTTTTTTGGAGACTACCTTCATGTATTTTCTTAAAATATGCCTGCCTTAAATAGTTTTTCTTTAACTCCAAGTATTTTTTTTTTCTACTTGTGTACTATTCACAACGCTTAGCATGATACTGAGAATCTAGTGGGCACTTTATCGAATAAGCACTTGTTACAAGTGAAATGACTATGGACTTGAACCTTCTACTTGAGTGGTAGAAATATCCCAAGGAAATAGGAATACTCTATAGGAAATGCAAGCAGTTTCTGGGGGCTCTGATCCTGAGCACCAGCAGTGGGTTCGTTTGGGTCAAATTTGAATACATGGCATCTATGATAGTTGTCTGGTGGTCTGTGTTTAAAAGGGAGCAAATAAAACCTAGGACTTGGGAGAGTTTCCTAAACACATCAGAAGTTTGTTACCTGAACTTAAATACTAAACTCATCTGAAGCTTGTTAAATATACAGATTATCTGCCTGCTTCTGGAGCATCTGATTTAGAAGATCTGAAATGGGCGGCAGACATTTTTAATTTTATTTTTAGATAAGCAAGTTTATGAATCCCTGGGTTGAAGAGTTATCTGATGAACTAATAGAAAGAATAAAGGGAGTTAAGACATTTCTTTAGAGTTTGGGAATTATTTTCAAAGTGTATTACAAAGAAGTGTGCAACTAAGGGCCATAGGCATTGGAGTCAGACAGAATTTAGTTGAATTTGCTGTCATGTCATTTACCAATTGTCTGACCTACAAAAGGTGATTTAAACTTCCTGAGCCTCAAGTTCCCCATGCACAAAATGAGTATAGTGATGCAACATCACAGCATTTTTATAAGAATTAAATTAAAATATGTATGTAAAAATTTTAACATCTGTTACAGAGTTTTATAAGTAAAGAGGATTATATTCATACTAGAGGCCCGATGCATAAATTTGTGTACAAATGTGATCCCTTGGGTGGCCTGTAGGGATCAGGCTCCAGCTCTTACCCCCAGCCTCATAGCCCTGCAGCCCCGCCTGGAACCCCACCATGGCCTGGAACCGACTGCTCACCTGCTCCACCATTCCACCATGGTCCCACTCTCATTGGGGTCCATCAGGGCTGGCACCACCTCTACTGCTGCCCGCTGTCAGCGCCGTGTCCCCAACGTCTGCCATGTTCTGCGCCTGCCTCTGGTGGTCAGCACATGTCATAGTGAGTGGTTGAATGCCAGGTTGAACAATTTGCATATTAGGCTTTTATTATATAGGACTAGAGGGCCAGTGAATAAAATTTGTGCACTGGGGGCAGTGTTCTTCAACCCAGCCTGCACCCCTCTCCAATCTGGGATCCCTCAGGGGATATCCCTGGGATTTGGCCTAAATCGGCAGTCAGACATCCCTCTCACAATTCTGGACTGCTTGCTCCCAACTAGTTGTCTGCCTGCCTGCCCGATTGCCCCTAACCACTCCCCTGCCAGCCTGATCAATGCCTAACTGCTCCCCTGATGGCCCAATTGTCCCTAACTGCCCTCCCTTATTAGCCTGGTCGCCCCCAACTGCCCTCCCCTGCCAGCCATCTTGTAGTGGCCATCTTGTGACCACATGGGCAAGGCTGTCTTATGACCACATGGGGTGGCCATATTGTGACCACATGGGGGCGGACATCTTGTGTGAGGGTGTGGTGGTCAATTTGCATATTACCTCTTTATTATATAGAATTAGTGTTATTATTGATAGCCTTATTGCTTAATTTGAATAAATATTGGTTATTTTTTAAGGAAAATAGTAATGTTCAGATAACTCTAGACAGGTAATTTTTCTCTGCTATTGTAACTGAGGAATCTTAAATGAGAACATAGTAATGATTATTTATTATGTAACATTAACTAAAACTTTTCTAATATAAAATATTACATTTTCATTAAAAACGCCTTATTATATTTTATAGTATATGCATTGGATTTTGTTAGTGCCATCAAAACTCATGCTAGATTTATGCTGAAGTTTTGCAGGGTAACTATATAAATTAATGAATATTATGACCATTGGGAACAGAAATGATTAAAAACAATTACATTTTATGTGTGATGCAGTGTTATTGTTATGGAAAAATATTCAGCAGCATGTATTTGATCCCTATTCTGGTTCTATTACCTTTAAGAGTGACTGTTTTCTAATTATTTGGATTCTCAGCATTTCAGGTTATCTTTCTATAAATTAGTGGTGTTTTCTGGTAATTAATTTTGAGACTAGTAAGATTATCCAGGAGCTGATATTCTCAAAAAGTGCTCTTCTCCTTCATGACTACTTTCAAGCTACAATTAAGCTGTCAGTAAAATATGAGGTCACATCCCCTTAACAGCAAGTCACTTCAGCCCTAAAACCTACACCGCATATGTATTTCATAAAGCATAGTTTGGATTGCTTTTTCTTGGGAGACAGAATCCAAAAGTCAATGAGTAAAATAAAAATATTAATTATTTATAATTAGAAGATTTTATTTTACCTGAAAAAGGTAAATTATGGTAATATTTGATACTATTAGGAAACTTCTGACTAAAAATATATGCATCCAGGCCTCTATTAATGTTTAGTCAATAAAAAGAACATCCAGCTGAAACCAGTTTGGATCAGTTGATAGAGCTTTGGCCTGTGGACTGAAGGGTCGCGCATTCGATTCAGGTCAAGGACATGTACATTGGTTGCGGGAACATCCCCAGTGAGGGGTGTGCAGGAGGCAGCTGATCGATGTTTCTCTCTCATCGATGTTTCTAACTGTCTATCCCTCTCTCTTCCTCTCTGTGAAAAATCAATAATATATATATATATATATATATATATATATATATATATATATATATATATATTTTAAATGAACATCCAGATTCCTTTAATTTGCGTGTCAATTTTGGTGTGTCGTTAAAACTGTCAGAGGAGACTCAAAGACTGTGCAGTAACTTGACCTATTAAAAAATAATACTTGTTATATGTCCAATAAAAAATGGTGAAGTAATGCTGTTCAGAATAATTAAAACAGAGAAAGCCTTTCTGCTTAACTTCGTTAATCAGAAAATCAATTTAACCTGCATGTGATGTTCTGTTATTTCCTGGAAAAGTCAAAGGTTTATTACCTATAATTTTAAACCATCAGTGCTGTTGTATTTATACTTAGTGTGTATCTTGATTTTTACTCCATAGATATAACACCTACCCACCTCTTCAAGAATTCTCTCTGTGAAATTATTGGGTCGGCAACTAAGTAATTGCGGATTTTTTAAAAATCAAAGACAATTTTTTCATGGAACTAAATAACTTTATTCTGTAATGTATTGCCCATTTTGATCAATGACCTTTTGCCATCTTTCAGGCAGCATCATAATCCCACGTTCAAAAAACTTCTGGTTTTTATTAGCAAAAAACTGAATCAGGTACGATTTGACATCATCATCATTATTGAAATTTTTACCATTCAAGGAGTTTTGTAAAGATCGAAACAAAAAGTAATCAGATGGTGCAAGGTCAGGACTATATGGTGGATGTGGCAAAACATCCCAACCAAGCTCCATTAATTTTTGCCGAGTGACCAAAGATGTGTGTGGCCTTGCATTGTCATGATGGAATACAACACCTTTTCGATTTGTCAATTCGGGCCACTTTTCTTTAACTGCATTGTTTAATTTCGTTAGTTGTTCAATGTAGACATCAGAATTGATCGTTCGGTTGGGTGGTAAGAGTTCAAAGTAGACAATTCCTTTGTAATCCCACCAAACTGATAACAAAACCTTCTTTTGATGAATATCAGCTTTTGATGTTGTTTGAGTTGGTTCACCTGGCCTGCTCCACGATCTTTTCCGCTTGATATTGTTGTAAACAACCCATTTTTCATCGCCAGTTATCAGTTGTTTTAAAAATGGATCATTTTCATTACATTTCTTTAGCAAATTGCAGCTGCTAATGCGTTGCGTTAACTGTGATTCTTTCAGTTCGTGAGGAACCCATGTATCGAGTTTGTGAACATAGCCAAGTTGTTTTAAGTGATTTTCAATGCATGTATGTGATACATGAAGCTTCTCTGCAATCTCACGTGTTGTACTGTGACAGTCTGAATTGATTATTGCTTTGATTAGGGCGTCATCAACTTCAACTGGACGACCAGAGAGTCTTTCATCTTTGAGTGAAAAATCACCAGAACGAAATTTGGCAAACCAATTTTGACACTGCCGTTCTTTTAAGGCTTCGTCACCATAAACAGCACATAACTTTTTATGAGCTTGCGATGCGTTTTCCCTTTGCGGAAATAAAAAAGCAAAATATGATGAAAATGTTCCTTTTGATTTTCCATTTTTCAACGAACGCCAAACGAAAACTACAAAACAGATCAAAAAACTTTTTTTACTGATTAACAGCTGAATAGCCAACTATCAAATAACAAAATGTGTTTTACATTTATACTACGTCTGCAAACCTAAAAATTCAACTGAAGCCATATATGTGTGAAACCCGCAATTACTTAGCTGCCGACCCAATAAAATACACAAACAATCAGACAACTTTTTAAAGACATGTCACCTCAGTTTTGCTTTATTTCATTGTAATATTTGCACTTTAATGTCTCATTTTGACAAGAGTTGGGAGTGCTGGCTCTGTCTTGGTAGGAAAGAATTATCCTCTGAACTAGTGTTTCATATTGCATAAAGCTCAATCTCTTACAGAAAATATATAGACCGTGGTATTTATAACCATTTTATAGGTTGTGACATGCCTATAAAATATAAAATCTAACCAGAACAAAATAGATGCATAGAGGTGCCCTGCCAGGTTTTTAAACAGTGTGCCACTAACACTGTTAAAATTTATGCCTCTGCCTGGTGTTCCAAGAATTGTAGCAGGTTTGTTTTATTTTTACTATCTCAATCTAAACCTATTAGACCTTTATTAAATGCTTGCCACGTGGGCCTTGGGGTTCTTCTTGGAATCACATGATACTTGTTTTTGTTTTTATTTTTAACCAAATTCGTGGTTAATTTAAAAGTGAGTGGGGTTTTTTGTGCAGGCTTTTTTTTTTTTTTTTTTTTTTTTTTTTGTGTGTGTGTGTATTTTTTCCCCCCTCTTTGGTTGCCAGTAGCCTTTAAGAAAAGCATAATGGATGTAGGTTCAAAACAATTAAAAGAAAAATATAGGAAGAAAAATAATTTTATTTGCTATAGTATTAGTAACAAATCCTTTAAACTAGTAATTATTCATTTATCATGATAATCATTTCTATAGCATTTTAAATAATTCCATTTTTGAGGAGTGATACCAGATCCCAAAAGAAACACAGCAGATAAGGCCACATACAGTTGAAGCTCTCCATTTCAAGTCTTTAAGATTTCCTGTGCCTCTTTGCTTCAGTGAGACTCATTGCTTAACAAGGTGAACGAGATGGCATTATTAATCCTTCCATTCCCTTTGCAATTTTACAGATAAAGCAGCTCTTATTACTGTTAAAATTTTATTTCCAGAGTAAATTTGTGTCTCTCTCTCACCAGAGTGATCATGTTCCCACCCCATGCCTGTCACAGGAAACCAAACTGAAAACTGACTTCCATACACCAGTCATTTCCCAAGCAATCACATATTATCTTCACCGCGTTGAAACATTAAGAAAATCTGATCCCATTTTTGTCTGTCTCTCTTTCAGTAGGAACCAAAAGACATTTAGTCCTCCCGTTTCCCTGTAGCCTGGAGTGCCAGGCCAGTCAGACACTGGAAGATGGGCATTTAGATCTTACTTCACACCCCGCTGCAGTGCTCTGCAGGCCTCTCCTGGGGGCCCGGGATCCTTTGTAGCTCAGGAAACAGTTGCTTTTATGCCCTTTCAGCAACTGCTCTGTGAAAAGAGAAGACAGATGCCAAGCATCTCTGAACCAGGTGATTCTCTGCTCCTAGACAAGTCGGATCTCTGTGCAGTCCCAGCTCTTTTCTCCTAAGTGCTTCATTTTTCTTCCCTTGATGTGAAATTACTCCATTCTCTCAATTTCATCACCTATTTTAATTCTAAAAGTATAAAATATGATATCATAAGGGATGTCACTACCTCTTTAAATGTTACTGTAGACATATAGTAAGGAACGTTCCAGTGAATGATCCAAAGAAAGCGCCTTGTCTTCTGTCTGGAGCGTTGTTATTTTCCCCTCAGTGTTTGTGTCTGCTGTACAGTGAAGGAGCAGAGCCTTCGTCATTAGGAGTGATTAGCCACTGACAGCTTCTGGAAGGCTGAGCCTTACCATAAAGTCTGAGATTGACACGACACCAGGGAGGCACTGTGTTTAGAAAAAAAAGACTGCTCCTGTCTTTTGGCTGGCTTAATTACTGTGAATGGATGTTTTCTCGAGCCTTTCTCCTAGAGAACCTCATGCTTCACACAAGAAGCTTTGCTGAAATAACTTGGGGATTGAAGTTTATTATTAACTCTTACGAGATGTCCCAATAACCTGGGAACTGCACAGCAGTTAGAACTTTCAGTGAAGCAAGAAGCAGCTATCAGCGGTCTGGCTAAGCTTTTAAGTTTCTACTAACTCAGAATGTGATTATTTGTTCACAGGAAATAATAGTGATGCAGTGAAAATGGTAAGAGACTAGGCATCAGAGCTGAAGGGTCTCATGTTCTACATGCAGTTGAAGGCAGTGTAACTGCAGATGTTCATCAGTAGATCACTTGGGAGATGCGGGGCCAACCTTTACTCACTTATTTCTTACTACAGGCCTGGTGCACAAAAATTGTGCCCTGGCGGGAGGAGGGATTGATATCCCTCCTAGTATGTTCGCTGCTGGGTAAATTTCCTGATAGAATCAATAATATTGAATCTCTTCCCTGCTCTTTGAATAAATATAATTCATATATTGGAACAATTGAATTAATTGGAGATAAAAATAATTTGGATAGATGGTCCCTAGTAATACCTTCCATGTAACTTAAAACTTAATAGTATTAAAAATGGATCAGAAGGCATAACCCACCAAAATAAACATGTGTCTGTGCCTTTTACCTTTTTCTAAGATGTGAAATAACAACCGTGAAGATAAGCAAACCACATGGATCACTAAATAACTAGGTGAAACTAAAACAATATAGATTGCTCTGTCTTCCATTGCCAGTCAAATTTAATAAGCCAGCATTCAAAACAAACTATGGGGCAAAGAAGGCACGTTTTATAAATTTGTGGTTTCTGTACATAGGGCCTGCTATGTTCCGCTTCCTATCAGCACATGAGATCTTTGCGTAAGAGTCATACGACTTTTTAGAGCTTGTATGATGTCTAGGCATAAAAGAAGTAACGAGAGAAAAAGCTGGGCTTTCAGTTCTGAGTTTCCTTTCTTTGATGTAGACTTCATTTAAATCATTTGTTGGAACAGTTTCCTTAAACTGCTGATTTCGGAAAAGCTGGCAGTATAATAGTTCATTGTTTCTGACTGTTAATGTGGTTATTTGAGTCAAAGCCAAAACTAACTGTGTCAAGGGGCCTTTTTGCAGGTTCAAGTTGGGTTTACTACAATACAAGGTCCTGCTTAAGAACTGGGAGTTCATCAGTATTTTGATGAATCATGTATTGTAAGTCCCCAAAAGCTTTACTGGATGACTTTAAGAACCTTCATATATATGTGACATTTGTGCCAGACTCTGACCAGATGGAGTAGACTGGTTCTTCGGGGAATGATCCTTCATGACGTGTGGCCATACTCTATGGAGGCCCGTGGTGCCTTAGTAAATAGTGCTTCGGAGGTTGGGGGGTATTTATCTTTATATATATATATATGATATTTTATAAATTATAATTATATACTTCTATGTGTAATTATATTCCTATATAATTACAATGTATATTTATGTATCATAATACACACACATCACAGTGTTGTATTTATTTGCCACCTCCTGGTGTATGTATTGCTACTTTGCTTTCATTATTGAGAGTTTTACAGATGTCTCCCATTCTCCCCTCTTCCCCCCTCTCTCTACTTCCTATACCCAGCCCCCGCCCCACTCCAGACCTTCCCCACACTATTGTCTATGCCCATGGGCTATGAATATATGCATATATGTTCTTTGGTTAATCTCTTTCCACTCCCCACCCTCCCCTCTGAGATCTCTCATCCTGTTCTATGCATCCACGCCTCTGGACCTATTTTGTTCATCCCTTTATTGCAATTTTTCACACTCGGGAGTCTTATTCAAAAAGCCTGCCTTGCAGAATTTGTTGTAGATCTTTTGTTGTTGCTGCAGTTGTTTATTTTCTAGTTTAAATAATGATTTAAAAAGAAATATTAGTAGATGATTTGAAGGGCTGAGGAGAAAAAAGATTTGTTGTTGTAAAGAGAAAACCCAAGGAGACAGTGTGTGTGTGTGTGTGTGTGTGTGTGTGTGTGTGTGTGTGTGGAGACTTTTAAGGAATCAGGGTTGCCAAGCTGAGCTCTTTGTGAGCAGGCTGAAAGTGAAATGCCATCAGCCAAGAGCTTTAATGAAGTCCCACTGCAGAATTTAACAAGAGAATGATTTGTGAGAATGGCTCCCTCTCCTCACTGCTCTGATCCAGGGGCGTAAATAGGATGCTGAGCTCCACTCCTGCTGGTTTTTGTATGCTATTTCATTTGATTGAGACTCAGCAGCATTATGGCCTATGATTCTCTTCCTTTTTT
Organism: Pipistrellus hanaki; assembly: GCF_964339955.1. Taxonomy (NCBI): domain Eukaryota; kingdom Metazoa; phylum Chordata; class Mammalia; order Chiroptera; family Vespertilionidae; genus Pipistrellus; species Pipistrellus hanaki. The sequence continues at coordinate 88,533,640 of NC_140504.1, forward strand.
TTTTTTTCCTGTAGGAAGGACAAAGTAAAGAACTTCCTGTGTTCTTATAGCCTTTCAGAAATAGCCATTTTAACCCTAATGACTGTTGAAGATGTGACTTTATCTTAGATTTCTTTCATTCACTCATAAAGGTTTTGGTTGCTTTCAGTTATTTCAAACAAACTGATGTAAATCTTAAAAATTATTCAGAGGAAAGGCATTCACCATATGGCCTTCCTACAGAGAATTTGAAGCATTCTCTTAATGTGTGTGCCAACCAAGTGCTTGAAGAAATAGAGCAGTCAGCTACAAGAAATAATTGATACAGAAGATGACTCTGTGACAAATAATGACACCGCACCACACCAGTAAATAGCACACCATGGGCCTCCCATTATTTTCTGAGCTTTGCTGTGATTTATTTATCTACATAACAGAGGGTAAGGCTTTCTTGGACCAGTGCTATAGATATATGACTTAGCAACTGTCTTTAGCAACCCACATGCTCAAATAATTGCATCAATGTGGAAATAGAAATATGTTATTCAGTGGTGTGTATCTGTACAATCTGAATACTCAGTATGAGATTGAAATTTAGAAAAGTAAATTGTTTGTTTTTTCCCTATAGACATTGATGAGTAGCTCATTTTAAAACATTGGATTCATTGCTAACAATCTCATATAACTTAGAATTATTTTGTAATGTTGTGTATCATTTAATGTAAAAATAATTCTACCTTATTTCACATTACTATATTCTATTTTATCTATAATTGTTAGGCTATAGTGATTGAAATAATTCATTGTTTAGAAGAGAATAATCATAAAGCAAATTATTATAAAGCAATTTTTAAAAAAGAAAATCTAACTATTTGCCATTAAGGACACTTTTTTCCCTATTGGGAAAGCAAAGATGTAGGTTTTTTTGCTTCCTAAATTGATTTAGGGAATATTACCATTTGAATTATGATCCTGAGTTTCTGTCAGGTGGCAGATAAATTGTTGTAGACTGCTAGATAGTTGTGTTTTAATCTCTTTAGAAGGTAAACAGTTAAGTTGAATCATTTACTAACTGCTTTTTGGTAAAGACATATTTTTAGGAGCAGACATAAAAGAGGAAGAATATTAACTTTTTCTGAGTACTGATGATATGCCAGATATTATGCAGGGCACTTTTTATATCTTTGAGGTAATAATTATTTGTAGTGTTCTGTTAAACCTTAGGCTGAGTAGATAATCTACAGTGAGGTTTCTCAGTCCTGGCACTATTGATATTTTGAGATGGATCACCTTTGTGGGAGAGCTATCTTGTGCATTGTGGGATACCTGTCAGTATCCCTGGCCTCTGTGCACTAGATGTTAGTAGCACCACCACCCTTCAGATGTGACAACCAGAATTATCTCCGGAGTTATCAATCTACAGATCTACAGAATAATCTAAGATTTGAATGGAGGGGAATAGTTCATAGTATTTTATGGACCCATTAAATATATTCTAAAAATGTCACCTTAATTACTCTATTTTTATGTCTAAAAAGGAGAAAGACAGAATGACAGGCTTTTATGTTAAACTTAATCTTTTCCCAAAAAAGAAATCATATCTTAGTATTCAAATATTCTTAAAGTTTTTAATTATTAGAGATATTATCATTCATCAGTATGTATGAATATAATAGCTCTAGCTTAACAGTGACTGGGTTTTTGTCAGTTCAAATGTAGATAGCTTCACTGCTTGAAAATTTAAGTGTTCCTTTGTTTTAATAAAAATGTGTTTCAACCCCCCTACCCTCCCACTTGTGTAACTTTACTTTTACTCTATTCATATTCTTCTAGAATGTGATGTTTACATAGCAAGTCTGTCATATTGTTAATTGAGCTCTGTATTAAAAAATATATGAAAATGAAAAAAAGTCACATCAATTTAAGGATCCCTTATTATTTAGCTACTAATAATGGAAACTAATATCTATGAACTAGCAGAAGAATCCCTGTGTCAAGGAGATTTAATTTGTAGCCCACTCAAGAAAAATTTATATTTACTGTTAGGATGTGTTTTACCATACATAATTTGATTAATTGTGATCTTCTATAGACTCCTTTTAGGAGTTTAGAATGTTTAACTTATTTTAGATACAAATAATGTGCAAATCTCTTGTCATTACATTTTTTAAAATCTATATTGTTGAATGTATTACAAATGCCCTTTGTTTATGTGTGTTTTTTTCCCATTGATCCCCTCTAACCTGCTCCCACCCCTACTAGGCCTTTTTGACTCTTTTGTCTGTGTCTATGGGTTGTGCACATCTACACTAATAAAAGAGTAAGATGCAACTTGGCAGTATCTCTGTGATGCCCACCAATCAGGAGTGAGTATGCAAATTAACCCAACAAAGATGGCAGGTGAATTTGCATACTCAGGCGCCAAGTGGCCGGGGACAGGGCAGGACACAGGCAGAATGACAGGTCACTATGATGCTCACTGACCCCCGGGGGGTAGAAGCTCAATGCAGGAACTGCCCCCTAGTGGTCAGTGAGCTCCCACTGAGTGCTGCTGAGCCAGAAGCCAGGCTCATGACAGTGCTAAGGAGCAGCAAGCAGATGGGCAGTAAGGAGCAAGATCCTGGACTGCAAGAGGGTGCAGGCCAGGCTAAGGGACCCCGCCCTTCTAGTGCACAAACTTTGTGCACAGGCCTCTAGTGTTGAACAAGAGTGGTGAAAGCAGATATCCCTGTCTTTTTCCTATTGTTAGGGGAATGATTTTAGTTTTTGCCCATTGAGAAAACATTACCCATATATATTTTGCCATTACATCTAAAAATAATTGTTGCCAAAACCAACAGTGAAAAATCTCAACATGTTGTATAACTTGGAAGTATAAACTCAAATTGCCATTAAACTTACAAAATTTAGCTCTCAATGTAAAAAATACCACAACCTTAGTCATAATGATGTGTCTGTTATGTAAATATTTTACTTTCCTGAAATATTTCTGTTATTTTCTGGATTTATCATATGAGC